>NW_028141161.1:21106175-21742100 GCF_030444845.1 Prenolepis imparis
AAGCAGTGGTATCAACGCAGAGTACTAGAGAAGGCAGAATCGGAAGAGAGAAAGCAGTTCTCCGAGTCGATCGAGAGAATCTGTTCGCTTGGACTCATGATAACAGCGCAATTATGATTACTATTGATATTGTTGCAGGTTGTTTACACGTAGTAGAGACCCAACGCATCGCGAAACCGCGCTTGACCATCGTCTAACTTTGGGGCAGGAGAGCGTGATAGCTCGGCGTCTAAGCAGTGGTATCAACGCAGAGTACTCGTGAAGGGAGGTCGCGTGATGATGCCCTGTGTATCGTGCTGGCGTAAACGCTGGAGACTCCGGCCGCGGCGGAGACGCCGTTGGAAGCACCGAATATGGACGAGGAGGAGGTGATGGAGGAGGCCTGCTGACCGATATGCGAGGCCGCCCGCGACAGCAACGTCGCCGACGGCCGCCTATAAGGATGATGAACGACCCGCCGATGAACCCGGCGCGATGATGGCTGCTGGAGCTCGAGCTCGCAGCCGCGATATTGCTGTACGCCTGCTGATAGGACTGTCGGAGGATACCGGAGATCGACGCGGACGTCGGGGACGTGACCGACGACGAAGAAGAGGAACTTCGGTCGCTTTGGTGAGGTTGATGATGGAGCTGGTGAGTCACGGCGGTGCGATGCTGCTGCTGCTGCTGGCGATGCTGATGATTGTGGGCGCGCATTGCGCGGAAGTAGTGTTGATAAATACCTGATATAACTGCTTTCTCATCCGCAGAGATGAGGTCGGCCGTACCGGAAGCCGTTGGTGTCACGGACCTTTGTTGCTGTTGCTGCTGGCTGTGATGTTGCTGCTGCTGCTGCTGCTGCTGATGATGATGATGAGCGTGCGTGTGACTCCGGTGATGGTGATGATGATGATGACTCGGTTGCTGCTGCTGTTGCTGCTGCTGCTGAGGATGATGCCGCCGCTGAGACGGCTGTTGCTGCTGAGACAACGTGGCCGCGACGTTGAGCGCCGCGCGATACGAGGCTGCCATGCCAGCGGACAGGGTGACAGCGGACATCTGGCCGTGGGTCGTAGATATCAGACCGCTACCGGAATCCGCGGTGGCCACCACCGCCGCGGCGACCGAGGACGACGCGATGGACGTCGCCGGCGACACGACCGAGGTAGACACGACGTTGGTGGAAACGACGTTGTTGCTGTTGTTGTTGGACGGTGGTACGACCGTCGTCGTCGTCGAGGAAGAGGCAGCGGCGACCGCGATCGCCGCGGTAGCGACCGTGACGGCGGTGATGCCGCTGGAAGCAGCGGTCGCGGATACCGTCGCGGATACACCGCTCCTGCGACCGCTCCTGCGGGAGGCGGACATGGGCGCCGTCGTAGGTGCCGCCGGCGGCGGCAGATTATTGACGAAGGGACTCCTTCTCTCACGCTCGGCGCGTCGATAGTAGCACGGATGGATCATTAGGAGGGGTTCGCCACCGCCGGGCGGCGGTTTCGCCTGGCTCGGCAGCTCGTACTCGACGCTGCAATCCACGTGGAGCGGCTGCGAGTAGTCCTTGTACTCCTTGTAGTTGTTGATGGCCACGGCGGCGGATGCGGTGGTCGCGGTGGCAGCTGCGGCCGCGGCCGCAGCCGCCGTAGCCGCGGCATTCGTCGTCACCGGATTCACGGCGTTCACCGTCGTCGACGACGAGTTGGTGCTGGAGGTGGCGGCGGCGGCAGCGGTGACGACGGTGGCGTCGTCGAGGCCGGTAGACGTCGCCGGCAGCACTGTCTGCCCGGCCACCCCGGCGACGGACGACGCGACGGCACTGCTGCCGAGATGGTGATGATGATGATGATGATGGTGATGATGATGGTGATGGTGGCCGTGTCCGTGGTGCACGGCGGCACCTATCACCACTTCCTTCTCGTAGCAGGCGGCGGCCATGTTGTCGGGTACTTCCTCCTCCTCCTACTATCCGGGTTTCCGCCGGTGCGCCGCCGTCCCTTCTTGCACGACCGGCGCTGACGACCCACGATAACCCACGATGTCGAACGCTAGGCCTTCATGACGCGGGATGACGACTCTGGTGATGATTTTCGCCAGCGACGGTGGAGTGGTTCGCTGTTGCCGGCGTCGTCTCGGCCGACGTTTCGACGTCGCTCCGTCGTCGAAGCGCGTCGCGCGAAGAGGAGAGATCGGTTGACGACTATCTCGTCGTGCTCGAGAAGTTCCTATGCTTGCCGATGACGACGATGACGGGGACAAAGTTGTCAGGGTGGTCAGCGACCACCACAGTGACGGTACTCCCCGACTATATTCATGCAATCACGAGCGAGCCGGGGAATAAGATAATAGCTCATCGCCGCGGTATCAGCCTTAACCAAGGGTTGGACCAAGAGGATATATCCAACACCGAGGAAAAGCTTTCGAGAGAAGTCCAGCGCAAAGTAAGCAAAGAGAGATTTAACGTTTTTCTGTCTCTTATTTCCAACAAAAAGCTCGTCTTAACGTGCCAATTACATACGGAGGCCCCGGTTATTAATCCCCGGTGTTTAATGCTCGCTTATCCAGAACGGTCGGTCTCCTCTCTCGTCCAGCACCGTTCGCTGTCAGGACCACCCGTCGTCCTGCAGCCCTCTCTTCCTTGCTCCCCTACCTTCCTCCTTTCTCACTCTTTCTCCCTTTCCTTCCGTCTTCCTCTTTCTCTTTTCGTCTTTCCTCGTCTTCCCCCCGTCTTTCACGCGTGCTTCACTTCACTGTTACAGAGGCTGCTCCAGGGCCCTCCGGGGTCGCGGATACCCGGTCGCCGTCGACGCCCCGCCGCCGCCCCGCTTGCGAATTCAGTCCCGGCCGCGTGTCACCTTGTCGGCGGGGCCCTCCGTGAAGCCGCGTGGCGTAACCGTGGGAAACGTCAGGGTGTAACAGCGATAGCGTATCGTCGGGGTGTATCGTCGGGCCCGAGCCGACGTCCGACTGACTTGACTGGGCGTAGTAACGTGCGGCTCGCTCGGCCGCGTCCGCGTATATGTGTCTGTGCTTGATGCGCGTATCTGTGTGCGTATGCGCCGACGTTATACGCGGCGCGGCGTCTATATCGCGCGACGCATGGGTCCCCGGTCTCGTTCCGCCTCCTCGAGAATCGTCTCTCTCTCTCTCTCTCTCTCTCACACACACATATATACACACTCTTTCTCTCTTTCTCCCTTTTCACCCCTGTCTCTTTCTTTTAATATACGAATATACGTGCACTTTAATAATCGCGAAAACTCCGATATGACGGTGCCACCCCCGGTGCGATTCGTTTCGCTCGTAAGGACGTGCGGGCACGTCCCACCGTGACGTTTGTGTGTATGTGTGTATGTGTGTATGTGTGTATGTATGTATGTATGTATGTATGTATGTATGTATGTATGTATGTATGTATGTATGTATGTATGTATGTATGTATGTATGTGCGGTCTGCGCGCGCGTGCGTGCACGAACGTGACGTATACTTGCACGTGTGTGTTATGTATGTATATGTGTGCGCAACGCAAGCAGGTGAACGGCGCGACTCGATCGTCGCGCACAGGCAGCCGAGCTGCGACTGAAAGCAGAGTTCCTAGGGGATCCTCGACGGGCTCCCCTCCCGAATGAAGCGAATTGCATTCGCCGGCAGTTCGCGCGGATGGTCGATCGTCGGGCGGGCTAATGCCGGGTTTACACCGGCTCCGGAAATGACGAGGTCCAAATTTTTTTTTCTCTTGGGAAATATATATCTATTCATTCATAAGTGCGCTTTAAAATTGATCCATTTTTTTTATTTGAATGTATACTTGTACGTGCATTTTGAAAAGAAATTCGATATCTCGAAATGCTAATAAATCGATTTGCCAATTAACAATTTTTAAAAAATTTAATTTTTTCACAATATAATAATTTTTATCTACCTTTGCTTTACTTATATCTTTTTTATATTATTTACAAAACGAGACATATCGAAATAATTATGTATAATTTCCACAAACAAATAAAAAAATAAGATTTATAATTCTTTATACATTGCATTTTATGCATCTAAATCTAAAGTGAAATAGGTGTATATGAAAATAGAATAGGTGTAAAACTTAAAAATATTGCAAAAATAGAAGATTTTATTTTATAAAGAAATTTTATAAAAATACAGCGGAAAAAACAAGGATTTTTTAATTATCTATATAATTATCTTGGAGGAGAGAGAAAGAGATTCTAAGGCCGGTTCGATTTTGCAGATTCCGCAGACTCAGATGACAGCACTGCGTCCCTATCAAAGGCCGGCGCTACCTATCAAAGGCACGTGAAGGCGAGTGAAATCAGACGCCACCGTGCAAGCGCATCGTGCGTAAGTACCGCGTATACTCCCTCCCCTTATTTGCGTATACCTATTGTTCGATACCAAGATCGATATGACTGCCGAGGCACCGCTTCCGTGTAAGATGCATTACTTAGATATTTCCATGTTAGTACATTCATTATATCACATAGACGCGACTTAAGGTTAGCCCGTGAAACATAACCTCTACGCATGCTTCTCAAATTGTATCCTTACATCATAATCGAGTGCTATCGAGTGAATGATGCAATTCTGCGTTACGAAGAAAGAATTCCTCTTTGTATGTTGCTTGTAAAAAAAAGTAGATAAAAATAGATTTACATCGAGTGATAATTTTTGTTGCAAAGTGCATCGCGAATTTGCATTTAATTCATCGATTCTCAAGAATGTTTAGTCATTCTTTTCAATTAAAATGTGTATTTTCTTCTAGTTGCACGGTCCTTAGTAATTTCGAAAAGTTTATAACAAAATTTGACAATCAAGAAATTGCACTTTTTTACGTAACACGATAAAATGTGCAAATAAACTGTATCTGTTTTCTATTTCTGTTTTTAGAAAACATCCATTCCGTCCTGGTCTGGAAATAACTCCCGTATATCTGAAGAAGAACATTCTCGAAGCCGTTCGGCAGTTTTGCGGTGAGGAGGGAGCCAAGAGTCCGATAGACATTTTAAAATTCAACCCTACGAAGCGTAGATTTATTTTGCGCTGTCCATCTAACGCTTATACACGGCTACGAGCCTCCTTGACTTTAGCCACCAAATACGAAAGCGAGACTTGCGTGTACACGATACACCGAGCATCGAGGAATTTACTGTCCTTCACAGCTGACAGTAGAACGTTTAACCACGGAGAGGTAGTCTAAGGATATATTAATCATGCCGTTAATTCGCAAGGAGGGCAAGGACACCATTATTTTCGCATCCAAGGAGGACCACGCGGCACCCAGCAAGATCAGTTTGCCGGATCCGGAACCTAGTCCTGGTCTACTGTTGCCTAACGGTGAGATCAACTGGAATTGCCCGTGTCTAGGTGGTATGGCGACTGGGCCGTGTGGATTAGAGTTCCGCGAGGCTTTCTCCTGTTTCCATTACTCGACTGCGGATCCGAAGGGCTCCGACTGTCGTAAGGTATTCGAAACGATGCAGGACTGCATGTTGCAGTACCCGGCCTTGTACGAGAGCAGAGGCGCACCTACAGACGATCTGGACGACGAGGAGGAGATGGATGAAGAAGCGGACAAGAAGTCGTTCGCTTCCAGCGAGGAGAAGAGAAAGGCAATAGCTAGTCAGGACGATATATTGGAGGCGACAACCGAAAAGAGAGTGAATACTTCGAGTACGAAGCAAGAAGTGGAGCGAGCCAAGACTAACTGAACTGATGTCACTTACACTTCACATACTTCGCTGTTTCAAGGTGATATTATAGTGTCTTCTTTCTCTTCTATTAATGAATATTTAATGTTTTTTTCGAGAAGGCACGATTTCACGCCTTGTCATATTGCGGTGTTGGTAGTATTTGCAACATGCGTTTTTGTAACGTATGAATAATGAGACTTAAAATGTGAAAGATCTCTCTATCTTGAACAAAAGTGACGTAGGAGATAAGTAGAAAAGACAAGGAACGCGCATCAACTATTTCTGATATTTCATAAAATTATTAGATCAAAGCCTAGAGAGGTTAAATTTAAAAAGCGTGTTTGCATCGAGTGATTAGTGGATGTACGGTAAGTCTGGGTAGTCAACTGTGCAGTAAAAAGTTGTTCAAAGATTTTATGTTAGTCTGTTATTAAAAAAATCTTATTAATTCTGTCGCTCTAATTTCTTCCTTGCGACTCTTTAAGGCCTAGTGTACTTGTCCTTTATGCATTTATTACTTTGTTTTATAATAATAATAAATGATTAATTTTTGGCAAGTTTTTATTTCATGAAAAATACATATTGACAGGAATAAATAATGAATAAAAAAATCTTAAAATCTCTGAGCACTATATGTTTGCATGAATCATAATAAGAATTGCGATACTATTAATCAGAAGTAGTTATATTCATAAAAGAAGAAGTATACATTCAGTACAGTAAAATACATTAAAATCATAAAATTACATAATGTTTATTGTCAAATTATTAATGTTGATTAGTTAAAAAGACACAAATTGTTTTTATTATAAATCATTCTTTAATTCGTTATATATATTCTTTCAAAACAATTTTATTTATTTTAAAATAATTATAATTATAAATGCACTCTTTCAAAACTTATCCTGCATAATTATATGATGCAGCTATAATTTACAGAATATAATTATTGAAATAGTCTCTCGCAAATAACTGTAGCATTTTGAAGTTAACAATTTAAGCAATTCTTCTTCTATCTGTAAACTGATTTAATCAAACTAAATTTATCAATCTTGCATTATGAAAGTACTATATCTATATATATATAGTTTGTATTAGAAGATTACAATTCCTACACTTTATTTCTTTTCGCTCTTCGAAACCATTTCTTTTTCATTTATTTATACAGGGTAGATAATAAGATTTCACTACCTTTTCAAAACTCTAATATTTAAATTAAATGTAGAAAATAAGTAAATAAATAAATATATATATATTTATTTATTTTCTACATTTAATTTAAATATTCGAGTATATATATTTATATATATATATACATATATATTTTCTACATTAAATTTAAATGTATATTAAATATATATATATATATATACTTAATTTATACTTAATATATATATATATATTAAGAGTATAAATTAAATTATATATATATATATATATATATATATATATATATATATATAAAAAGAAATTAGAATACGGATTCGTGCGCTTTTCTACGTTCAAAGTTCCGCGCGTTTCCTGACATGCGCGATAGCTTCCGCGACACGCCGTCAGATGGCGAAACACTCGCGGATGTCGCGTGACGTCAATCGCGCTCCTCCCCCTCCGTTCTCCATTCCGCTCGCGCGATCGTGTATGTACTACCTTAATACCAGCGTCGCGCGGAGATTCATCAAGTGTATATCAGCATAATAATAGCGCTACCGCGTTTGTCAGTGACTATACGCTGCAGCATCAGGCGCGTCGCGTTTGTAACGCGACGATACACAAGTACACGCGAGATCATGAATACATCGGTATCTATTCCCTCGCCGGAACGCGACGTTGTCCGTCTTTCAATTCGCGGTGCAACGCGTTGAACGGTAGTGACACGCGCGCATCGATCCCGATACCGACGCCGAGATAGACAAACAAGGGGAGAGAGTGAGAGAGAGAAAAGAAGTGATCAGCGACGAGTAGAGTGCAGTGAGAACGAACGAGGTTTACGTCGACCGATAAAAAAAAAAGGAAACTGAAGCTTTCTTTCGCGAGAAACGCACGCGCCGGATACGTTCCTTGGCAGTGACCGAGAGTGTCCCGGTTTTGTGCGCTGGGTGTAACGTCCCTTCGTCATATATCTCTCTCACTCGTCGTGGCTCATCATGGACACTTATAGAAAGGAGAAGAAGCACAAGGAGAAGAGGAGGTGAGTCTGTATTTTCGGATCGCGACCGTATGAATCCGGTCGCGATGATAAGTTCTGTCGTCCGAGTATATATCGCCGACACAATAATATTGCTCATAAAATTGACAAAGTTCAGGACAAAAAGAGAGGGAGAGGGGGGAGAGAGAGAACGACGGGCATATTTGACGCAATCGCTCCGCTTCTTTGCTTTGATATCGGACCCATCCTCTCTCTCTCTCTCTCTCTCTCTCTCTCTCTCTCTCTCTCTCTCTCTCTCTCTCTCTCTCTCTCTCTCTCTCTCTCTTCTTTCTTTTTCTCTCTCTCTCTCTCTCTCTCTCTCTCTCTCTCTCTCTTTCTTTCTTTTCTTCTTTGTCTCGATCCCGCGCTCTATCTCGCTCGCACTTCCCTGCGGCTACTATCGCCGTCTCTCTCTAGCACCACGTGACCCGTGTCATATGTCTTCGTCACTCTCGCGAGGGCTTTAATCAGACCTCCCGTTTCCTCTCTCTGTTTCAAAATCTTCCTTTGCTTTAAATTTGTTTAAACAGAGAAAAGAGGTCCTAAGCAAGATTTTTTTCCATTATTTGATATTACTTTTTTATACTTTTGTTCGCTCTAATATTATTTATGATAGTCATTACAATCGTTTTTTATACTTTGAGGAATTATGACTTGTGGCTAACTTGATAAAATTTATTCGACTTCTCTCTCTCCCTCTCCCTCTCTCTCTCTCTCTCTCTCTCTCTCTCTCTCTCTCTCTCTCTCTCTCTCTCTCTCTTTCTCTCTCTCTCTCTTTCTCTCTCTCTCTCTTTCTCTCTCTCTCTCTCTCTCTCTCTCTCTTTCTTTACTTATATATGTGTATATATATATATATATATGTTCATTTATATCACAATTTATTTACCTTTTTACAGCTGAATATAGAAACGTAAATAAATTTTCTCTGTTATTTTGTTTGTTTCAAAGTTTAGAGAGAGAGAGGGGGGAGGGAATAATGTATATCTAGTTTATTTCTTTAAAAATCTAAATCAATTATGGAAAAATATAACCATACATATATATGTTTAATACCATCGGGAGAAACTTTTCTCTGTCTCTCTCACTCTTATTTTTTTTCTCTCACATGACTTTCTAACGGTATGCTGGTATGCGAACACTTTTTATGTCATATAATTTCAGACCATAAACGTAGGCCAAATGTTTTTTCAAACGTTTACAAATATTTTCGATAGGATCATTGTTAATTTTTTTTAATTGCCAATTATTTTTTTATTTTCTTATATTCGATTTATATTTAAATTATAATTAATATTTTAATATCTCAGCACTACAATTTTCCCGGAATATTCCGTGTATTCGTCCTAATTTATTTGATAAATGCAGGGACATTATCTATTTCGTTATAGTGTCGAATCTTGTTGATATACTCAATTTTTATCAAAGAATAAATAGCGGAACAACGTGCCGCTATTATACGATTCCGATCAAATATTTTTTAAGTAAAAAGATAAAACTACTTGTCATTTCCTTCTGAGTCAGATATAATTTATCGATTTTATTAACCTGTTTAATGTATCATGAAATGAGGACGTGTTATTTTATTTTAAGAAGAAACAAATATTTGGATATGACATTACGATTGAAAATTGCAAAATCGAAATGTCGCTCCGATACTTATACTTTCAATTGTGCGATTTTTGCATCAATATACTTTTTCAACGAAAAGATAAAAATGTTTCCTTCTGATAATATGCTTTGTAGAATTCTATAAATAATTTATGAAATAAGGTCAGTCGTGCCATTATTATTATTATTGTTATAAAAAATCCGACTCGACGACATCGCTCGTAAACGCTTCTCAAGCAGAAGTTAATTTTTTTATCGCCCGGATAGCTGCGTCTATGACTGCGCTAATTCTCATATAATTAAGATAGAGCGACCCAACACTTTACTCGTAACTCATATCTACACCGATCTATTTCGTAAGAACGTATAATGGAAAATTTCTACGATTGTACCCTAACCGTAATCAACAATTCAAAGTTCAAATACTATCCGATTTAAGTATATCTCTTTTTTTATATATACTAAAATATTACAAAGCGCACATTACATGTCCTCTATGAATTTTCTTTGTTATATATTTTAATAGTATTATAATTATAATAATATAATATAATTATAAAAATATTATTATAATAATTACAATATTATTATAATAATATAATAATATTATAATAGTATTATAATTATAATATATATAATATATTATATGTATAATATTAAAAAACTCCAAAGTTAAAACGAGAAATGTCTTTGCCGATGCAAAAGTCCAATCGATGCATAACAACACATCACATTTAATCTACATAATTTATCTATAAATTAATAATCGTTAAGATTAAACATATTACCTTTTTTTTTTTTAAGATTATCTCTGCGATTATCTTTTGCATTTATTATGTATCAATATTAATCGATTCAATAATCATGAATTAATCGTCCAGTTGCATTATTTAAATTTGATTTTTTTTTAAAGTCAGAGTAAATTCATCGAACATTTCGGGCCATTATTTTATCATGGTTTTGCGATCGCATTATTAAATACGAACAAAAGCATATTTTACAAGATACTGGCTAATTTAGAAAAAAAAGAAACATTTATAGAAAAACCCGGTCCATCGAGAATGCTTTTGTCACGTGAAGAATTCCCGCAAGCATTTTTGCGTCGCGCAAAAATAACTATTTGGCTCGTAGATTATAAGGAAATGATGAACGGGGTCACATGATAACCATCAGAGCGAACGGTCATGGCAAGATCAGCGAAAATTGTCACGTTCGCCATGTATCGGTAGGACGTTTTAGGCGGCAAAAGATATCTCGATTTACGTGTAAGCTCTATCATAGAGGACTTCCCAAAGTATAATAATAGCAACGTCTGTGTCATCATTATTATTTGACCCTTTTGCATGCACTTTCCGTTACGTAGGCCATAAATTAGGCAAGGAAGCCCAGATTTTTCATTATTGCAACATTAATTTTTTATATATGTACAAGCAAGAAAGAGAGAAAGTTTCTTTTTGCATATCTGACTTACGAAACCTTTGATCCACGTCTTAGACTTTCCCTCGCGTGCGCAAGGTATATTTTGTGACACCGCATATAAAATACGTTTATTTAATTTTACAGTGTAAATTGAGTAAATTGAGACAGTAGAAATGCCATTTTTCGTAGAATTTCAATTTGCGAGCATTGAAATCGACATTTAATTAAGTTATCAGGTGATAGAGTAAAAAGAATTCGATTATTTAAATCTCAGTAATTTAAATCTATATAATTAAATTTTTTTCTTTATTAAGGCTCCTGGCTCCTTTCCGACCATGTCGAAATCGTGACGTCAGAGGCGAGAAAACACGCTAAAATTTCTTAGATGCCATTTCGAAATAAAAAAATATTTCGATGAAACAGCACTTCAGATGGCCTTAGTACACTCTTAAAAAACTCCGAAAACTATCCTTTCCCCTTTATAATCAATCAACAGCTGTAAAATGTAATATTATGAAGCCCAGTCCGTCTGGTCTTTGCACATGCGCAGTCATTCCGCATGTCAAAGTCTGATATCTCAATCATTTTACAGATGTTGATTGATTATAAAGGGAAAAGGACAGTTTTCGGGGGTTTTTAAGGGTGTGCTAAAGCCATCTGAAGTGCTGCTTAATCGAAATATCTTTTCATTAAAAAATGGCATCTAAGAATTTTCAGCGTGTGCTTTCTCGCCTCTGACGTCACAATCCAATATGGCCGCGGTGAGCACCCAGGAGCCTTAAATCTTTACATTTGTCGAGTTTACTTTAATATCCATAAAAGAGATACATCATTATATTATTAAATTCAATTATATCGCCAAGACAATTTTATTTATTTCGCAGCCAATGAGAGATTTTTTATTTTGTTGAATTTAGTCGAAATTTACATATTATAAATAAGTCTGCTAGAATTAATTACGAAAGAAATTAATATTAGAATTGCCCCCACGTGTTTTCCATTAATCCGACACAACGTAAAGTATCTATCAATATGTCAATAAAAAAATATTACAATACGCCTCGTCGAATGATCGGCAATGAAGGGATAGATAAGAGGGGGAAGCAGAGATTACTATGTCAATTAAAGCGCATCTACTATGACAGTTATTTCTTTGTATTAAATGATGATAAGCGAGGGGAGCGAGCTCTCTTCGCTCCGGGCTAGATACTTCGCTGGCATGTGTCTGTCTACAGGGCATTTCATTTTTATTGGCGTTATTTATATATACATCAAAGACAGAGGTTTTCTCGAGGTTGATCTTTCCTCAACGAAAACGGTGAGGTAGTCCTGGTTTTAGTAATTAGCAAAGGAGTTTAGTAATTAGATAAGGAGAGGCTTTCTAATCTTGTTGATTATTGCAAACTTTCAAGTTAATCTTAAGTGGAGTTTACTTCAGTGGGATTTCAATTTTTTTGTCTTTTTATCTTTTATAGAGATATAACCAATTTTTCATCATCGCGAAAAGTTGCGGTATATGATAATTTTCCTTGATACTTTCGCTAATGAAAAAGCAGTTTCAAGGACTTTATCATCAAAATTTGATTCGCCAAAAGTGAAACACTCTATATATACCGCGATGATTATATAGCGTGCATATACGAAGACAGACAGTGGCCTTCTGGAAAATTTTCGTCCCGAATTAATCATATGCATACTTTAAAAGTATAAACAGCTTACAAAAACTTGTTGGATTTAATTTCAATAGTAAATATCTCGAAAAAATGTTTTGAGAAGTTAGTAAATCTACTCGTAGTAAATTTACTCTTCGTTTATAAAAGTATCAATATTATAAGAAATTTAGAACTTGATTTAGCAGACGTTTCACGATTTTTATTCCTTTTATCGCCAAAATAGAAAATAAAAAATTTCAGAAAGATAAAAAATTTGATATATTGATAATTTTTTTCCTACTTATTTATACTGGGCATTTTTTTGTCTATTCGTCATTTCAATTATAATTTTTATTAATGCATGTTAGGCCTGAAAACAAAATAATTAAATAAATAATACAAACATGCGTCAATCATTTTTAGACATTTGTCAGTTTGTTCCTTCTTGATAAGTAGAATTCATTATTTTTTATCGAGAATTGATTAGATGTAATGTTAATAGATAGTATTTTTTTAAATCGAAGATTAAAAATATCGAATAAAATGAAAAATACGCGCGTGTCATCGAATTTGGATGGAAGATAATCGCGGTTTGAACAAACCGTTACGCATCACTCTATAAAAGTCCAGAGAAACCGCGTTACTTCCTGTCCAGACGAGTTTCATACCTTCTTAAATGTTCAATTCAGGTCTCCCTTTCACAAAATTGATACGAATTATTGTATCATATCGATGTCACATCCGAAAATATTTATAAATAGTTATCTTATCCACGAAAGTTTCGTTAAATAAAAGAGCGAAATATTCATTAAAAACTCGTAAAAATGTTAATGAAAAACATCTGTCGAAAGTATATGATTAAATCGCGGCATCGATTGTTCACAAATTAATTTTCCCAGAGTAGCATTTCCATTTCCGTAATTGCGTCATATGCGAGGATTACGCGAGCGCGACTCAAATTCATGCATTATTATTACTCATGATTCATGATTGCGTCTATTGTTGCGGAGTAACTTGCCCGATGCGGCGAGAAAACGCTGGATATTTAAACCGCGCGATCTTTTATATCGTACAATGGTTTCTTTTGTTCTTGTCTCCGCGCGCGCGATTTCGCCGGGGATCGCGTTATCTTCCATGATAGGAACGTTCGCGATTACGGCCGATCATCGTGCATTCAAATTACCGGAAAGTCATTAGACACGCGATCACGTGGAGTGGGTCATATATATTTTACTGCTTAAAAGATAAAATGAAATAAAATTCTCTGATTATATATAATTTATTTGTATCAAAAATTGTTCTTTAACCTGAAATTTGTGGAGTTTTTTAATTTCATTTTATTAATACGTATGTAATTAGAACAGAATAGATAATTGAATAATTGCAAAAAGGAATTGTGTGTTTTCGATCTTTTGTAATTTACTATTTTTCCGAAAATAATTTTGTAAACCTTAGTCGGATAAATTATTTTATTCCTTGTTCTATTTACACGGCTTTAATCGCAAAAATCAGAAACTGCGTGCTACAAAATGTAAATGTAGGTATGTTAATTGTTTTGTTTTTCTCCTTTTTTTTTTTTCTTCGTTCTCCTTTAATCGGTGTCTTTTTCAATGCGAATAAAACATCGCTATCGTGTTCTGAAAATTCTATCTTTAATCTATTTCTATATGGTTACTTTTTCAAAAATTTTTTATGACAAATTACTTTTTCTTATGCTGCAAAAATATCAATCGTTCTTACATATGTAAGCAGTCATCACTGTGTTACATATTACTATAGTTATCATCTATGAAAAACAAAATTTGCTCTTTAATCTCAAATACAAATATTTGTAATTTTGATTTCAGAAATAAATTTGTTTATTTTTCGGCTTATCTTTTATGAGGATATCATTACATTAAAACAAAATGATGTGTCATATATACTGATATTTTAAGTGAATTAGAAAGTTAGATGTAAACAAGAGTAATTGAACTCTTCGAAAGGACAAAAATAAATAAATACATACACACACAACTTTTATATCTATCTTTACATATTTAACTTATGATAATTAAACTAGCGCCTGATTTTTTTACATAACAAAGTTATAAAAATCGGAATCTACAATATCAGAAATCGATAAGCACAATAAAATTGATATGTCCAAAACTCTCGTACCCGGTAATTTTATTACGATGCGCGCCGCCGATGATAGAATATCGTTATCGACGTGCTAGATAACGATCAAGCTGAAACGTCCAGCAGGAGCAGCATCGCGTTGCTACCGGTGTTTAGTATCGCGCGAACCGCGCAGGTAGATCAAAAGTCGAATCGAAGAGAGCATGCGAAAAAGTGAGGATGACGGTCATGTCCTGGTTCGAGCTCTTCGCGAATCGGTAAACCGAATCAATGACATGTGATTGACCTCGTTGATAAATTAATTTCGGATTTGGCCTTGTTCGATAAAGAACAAGAGAAGATCGGTCGAGAGATATAATAAAAAGGCAAAATAAAGCGAGATGAGAAACAATAAAAAATATTGTTGCTAAAAATTGTTTCGGAAAAGGGACAGTGAGGGACAGTTGGAAAAAAAATTGGAGAAAGAGTAGGACAGATGAAGAAAGTAGGTGAGAATTTTCTTTTGTCAAAGGACTAAACACGAAGAAGATTAGATTTTGAACATCAGAGAAGACAGGAAGAGCATGAAAAAAGGAAAGAGGATAAAGAAGGTAAAAGAAATAAATAGAATCGAAGAGGTGAGTTTTGTTTTTTCAACTAATTGTAAGTCAATTGGAATATAGTAATTAACATATAAGTGTACTAAGCTTAAAACGAGTTTTTATGGAAAACAAGAGGCGCCTAAAGTGAATAAATCAAGAAGAGGAAGAACGAAGGCAGATATATAGAAAGAGGAGATTGATAGATGTTCTATTTATAAGAGACATTAGAACGAAATCTTGTTTTTTTTCTTCCTTCTCTCGTTCTCGCTCTTACCGTCGTAAAATTTCCAACGTCGATCACGTGGACCATACATGATCACAAGATAAGCTCTTGGCGACAAAAAGTGAGAAAAGAGAGTCTGAAGTGAGAGAGAGAGAGAAACAAAAAAAAAATAAAAATTTTAGTATAAATAGAAATTAGCTAACAATAAGAACGATATCAGAATACCGGAAATTTACTGTTATAATGGTGAACTAATTAGTCAATGATAAAGATAATCTTTTAGCGACAAAATTTTTTTATCGGAGAAAAGCGTACAAGTTGAAGAAAAAAGAATAAGAGAAATAATTAAGAAAAGAATTAGAAATAATTCAACTTGAAAATATTTTAAGAAACGAAAAAAAGAAGCAGCAAACCGATGAAAAATAAGTGAAATTAAGCATAATATAAAGTTCTTGATGATTGCATCATATAGACTAATTACGAATGGGATCAATTTTCACCAAAGAAAAGACACCATAGACAAAGTGAAGAAAAAAAATAGGACAAAATTTAACAGAAACTGAGGAAGCTAAATAAAATTACTCTAAAAGCAGCAAAAAGGTAAAGAGAAGTAAAGAAAAAAAAATAATTACAGTCAAGATTCAAATAATTAGGACGAGAAGATCCTGGTGGAAATCGAGAGCGAATAGAAGCCGAAAGTCCAAGAATAATGAAGAAGTGAAAAGAACGAGGAAAAGAAAGAAAAAAAAAAAAGAAATAAGAAACATACGATAGATAGGTTTTAATAATTAGAAGTGGCTAAAAGGAGCAATGAACGCGCGTTTGTATCACTTCGCAGCAGACGAAAGAGAAGAAGATGGTGGCGAAGGTGAAGCGAGACGAAAGGGAGGAAACCTCATCCTCGGCGACGATCCACGTGACGTCTGGATCGACAGGGCATCGAGTTACGACGCTGATTTCGTCGAGCGTCAGGCGAGGAGACGAGACGAGAGGATGAATTCTTCGCCATCGTCTTACGGTCCAGCGATCGTGCTCAGCAATATGGATACCTCGCGCGACAATATTTGCGCCGCACCCTGCCCCAACGTGACGTCACACGGCAGCGATAGATCGCGGTCTTACGATATCGGGACGACATCTTGCACGACGACGAGATGCGCCACGTATGCACCGGATGCTAGCTGCAACGTGGCGTGCAGTGCTGTACCAGCGACGATATGCAACGTCATGAACGGCGATTCGACGATGATCTGCAACGTCGACGATGGTCACCTGGCCGGTCCCCGACATCAATCGGAAACCACGACTGTCTCCAGGAGCTGCCAATCGGGTCCGATCGACGTCGAGGATCTGGCGATGTACCTTGACCCGTGCAAAGCACCCTCGACGGCGATTAATCGCGCGATCTACCCGAAGAGATTGAGATACGGACAGCAGGGTATGCGGATAGATCAGCCCCCTCGACAGGAGGAGGATCGTCGCTATCTAGATTTCTGTAATCCACGCCCTCGCGTAGGTCTGGGGTCCAACGATTTACGACCGTGCAATCTGGAATCCAGCGGTCCAGCTGCCGCCAATGATCCAGCTTGCGATCTAGGCGATAATTTCGGAAACCTGACGTATCGTGATTTAGGATTCGACGAGCCGCGATCCTGCTATCTCAGATCGAACGCTTCGAGATTGAACGATCCACTCCGCGATTCGAGATACCTCGCGGATCCGTCGCGATTTTATTACGTACCCCCCGCGTACGATGCGAGACTGGGGCAGAACAATGATCTGGAACAGAGCGATGATCCAAAGTGGCCGAGCGATTGGTTCTGCGACGACTGTCCGGAACTGTTCAATTTCTGTAGCGAGGAACGGTGGCTGCGGTGCCCGGCGAGCGATCGCTGCCCTCTTTACGACCCCTCGTACGCTCACGGTACCCCCGCTGTTCTGCCACCGTGCTTGTACGAGAACCTGCACGCTGGTTACAGCGGTGACTGGCATTACGACTACGCGGAGGACGAGCAGCTTCTCGAGAATTACTTGTAAGTCGGCGATCAACAGGTAATACCTGTCGCTTTCATCGTTTTTCATCTTGTTCTTTCGCGACACTAAATGTCAGCGACAGGCTAAATGTCACAAGGAATGATTTTCCAATTTTATTAAGATGCTGTTCTAGCATCTTTTTTTAAATCTATCCTTCTAATTAAAAATAAATCTAAGTTTGATTCAATTTTAATGTAATTCTATCTAAAATTTTCATTTTATATAAAATGATTAAAATTTAATCTGGTTAAATTTACAATTTTTTCTCCAATTTATTCGTTTTATAAAATATAATAATAATATATAATATAAATACAATATAAAAATAATATAATATATAAATATAAAATAAATATATAATATTAATATATTAAATATCCCCTCGGAATTAAAAGAAAAGAATTGATCGTATGTATATTATATTATTTTTTCGTAAGAATTCTCCGCATTGTTTGGATGTTTTGTCGAATCGGTTTGACTTGGATTAACTAACCGCTAGCAGGGAGAGGAAGGCGAAGGGGAAGAAACGTGACAAGATCGATTTCGAAAGACGTATCGTTCGAAGGTCGAACCCACCGCGCGGTGATAACGCCTCGCTTTGCGATAACACCGACGCTTTTCGTTTCGATCGGGGGACCGAAAAGGATGCACCATGTTTGAGTTGCCAGGCTGCAATGACGACAACAATAGCAATCGAATGCGCTCGCTAATTACTCGATCGGGCATTTTTCAAGCGACAAGCGCAATATCTCTTTCCTTGACTTTCTCGTTGACTTTTTTATATTTGAAACTTTATCTGTTTCTCAGATATATTCCACATTTTTGTCTCGAGGAAACTGTCTCTATTGTTATCCATGTTTGAATTAAAAAAGGGGAAAATGAGAGAGAGAAAATAAAGTGATTTATCAAGATTATTTACTCTAAAATTATCTTATATTAATTAAATTTTTTCTCGCTAAAAATAATTACCGCGATTTCTAAGAAAATTTCAATAGGATAGACATAGAGCCCGAGAGAGTTCGATTGATACCGAACTAAACGTTATCTTTACGTTAAATGTACCCGATTATACACGCCCATTCGCGCCTAGTAACTACAGTTTAGCACTAGTAAATCGAGCGGTGCCCAAAGTATTATGGTACAACGATTTAACGTTCTCGTATAATCGATGTAGAACGTATAATATTGTGCCAAGTGGGCAACGACGACCTTCTAGATTCTAGAATCGAGGAACGAGATCGTTTATCTCGACGTGACACTTTGCAGTCACTCATGAGGCACTTCAGGATGTCTATTTGCGAAAAGAAATCTAATAGAAGATTAAGTTAAGAGAAGGGTTTCATTCACCTGTGATTCATTCTACGTTAAATAAAAATTGAGTACATAAAACTTTGCAAAAAGATATACTTGTGTATATATACACATATATCTATATATATATTTTTATATACATATATATCTATATTTATATTTTTTAAATTATATCTCTTAGTATATTTTATATGGAACTTGCGTATATATTTGTTCATTTTTTTAAATTATAAAAATTTCTTTTATTTAAATCTCCAATTTTTTTATTTTTAAGTTTTTTTATTTTGTTTTAAATTAAAACTACACTGACAAGAATTTTCTCTCACAATTATATTTTAAATGATGGTAATCATGGTAATCGTGGGACAATATGGTATGGAAAAAATTTTATGAGAATTTCTCTGATTAATATTTTTATCACAAAAATAATAATATCTATCACAATAAAATATAAAATATGTTAATTTTACTAAACCGCATAGTAAAATTAATCAAACATATTTTATATTTTATTGTGATAGATATTATTATTTTTATTGTGTGATAAATATTAATCAGAGAAATTCTCATAAAATATGTTTGAAATATTTGAAAATTTTCGATTGTGCATTTCGTGAAAATGATATCGGACAAAATAATTTACTTCGCAGACGATAAACACATTTGAGAACTTTGGAACTTTTCATTGTTGTAGGAGTAACGAGAAGAGGAAGGAGAGATCCCGCGATGCAGCACGTTGCAGACGTAGCAAAGAGACCGACATCTTCGTTGAACTTGCGGGTGCGCTTCCGATCACGCCGGAACAGGCGACGCACTTAGATAAGGCCAGCGTGATGAGGTTGGCGATTGCCTATCTTAAAGCTCGGTCCGTTGTGGATTCCAGTAAGTATAAATATCTGAATATTTCTTATTATTCATGCCGAAAGCGATGTGAACAAGGACATTTTAAAAGATGTTTGTTGCAAAAGAATTTTTACATATCTACAAGCTAGTATTTAAATGTGGAATTCTAATTCTTTATTTCCATATAATTTTAGGATGAGTTAATACCGTAAAGTAACGATAGCGATATTTAAAGCAGTTAGTAGAAAGTATGGCGTTAAAAAAGCAGAATAAACTGCGATTTAAAATATGAAATATATTTTAAGAAATACACTTGGAGATATTTGCATTATTTAGAGCATTATAAAATCTTAGGATATTCAGACTTGTTTTGATTTTGTTTCATATATTACTGATTACGTGTAGCTACTTGACTTGTTAAGTCATTTTCGAGAACGAATTCAAGAAACACATATAAGATCTAGGGTTTAGAACTTTGCAATCTCTAAAAAGTTTGAAATTAAACAAAAAAGGTACAATCATATTGATTGAATTGTCGATTCTGTTAACGCAAGTTCCTGCTTCGCTGGCAAAGTCCGAGTTGTCTGCAGAGATGGATGAACTATTTCCGAAAGCTCTCAACGGCTTTATGTTAGTACTCTCCAGTGACGGCAATATGATCTACCTATCGGAGAATGTCAACGATTATCTCGGAGTGTCGCAAGTATGTTAAACAAATCTAAAAAAAAAAAAAAAAGATTATTACTTCAATTATTAGAAATAAACTAAATTAGAAATAAAACGATAATACACATTATGAAAGATGATAAAATAATACTACTTTTGTGCCGTAAATAATTTTAATATTGTTATTTAATTTCTATGCTTTTAATAATTAAATAATTGCGCTTTAAAAGAATTAATTTTCATAATTTTTTAACATACGAAATCGGAAATGCGTTGTAATAATTTTTATGCTTTTAACAATTCAATAATTGCGCGTGAAATGAGAAATACATCATAATAATTAGTTTCCCTAAAATAAGGTCAAATTTATAAAAAAAAATTTTAATTAAATATATATAATATATAATTATAATTGTGTTATAGTTTCACATTCTAAGAATGTAATTAAAGATGACAAGCTTAGTTTAACTTTTTGTCAGAATCTAGTATTGCAAGTTATAAAGTTAAACTTTAGTTAAAAGTATAGATCTTTATATGTGCCTTTCGCGGGCTGTATTTTGTGCAGATGGACATGATGGGGCAAAGCATTTACGAATACAGTCATCCCTGCGATCATGGCGAATTGCGCGAGTGCCTCTCCTCAAAACCAACAGATAAGAGCGAAAAACGTGCCTGCAGCTTCTTCCTGCGGCTCAAGTGTACCCTCACCAACAAGGGTAGGAAGGTCAATTTGAAGAGCGCGTCTTATAAAGTAAGTCCTTTATCCATATTAATAATTTTAATATGATTGTATACATATATACTGTGTAAACGATATAAGACTGATATTTTATTGAACTTTGAATATAAAAGAGACAGTGTTATATATAATTTATTAAATTTTAAATGAGCAAAATAATTTAATTATTTTCATGATATTTCACGTTATTATAATTAATACAAATACAAATAATATTATAAATTTATGTGATTTCTATATTTTTGAAATATAAAATATAAATGAGATTGTTGAAAAAGCGCTCATGAAGCAATAGTACTTTTATAATTTTAAAGTTTTGGCACGATATTTTATCTTGTTCTTTTTTAGCCTTTTTATATAAGAATTCTTTCGGAGCACGATTTCCGTGCAATTTATTTGAATCATTTATTATTAATTAATTATAAAAATTAATCAATTAACTGCAAATTCTCCATGTAAATTCTTGATTTTTTCATTATAATGCATTTCGGTGAAATTTTGCTTAATTTTAACTTTATAACTCTAAAGAATGACGAATATATAATATACTTGTGATTTTTGTGAAATATTTATAGGTGATCCACTGCACCGGCAAACTAACAAACGTCAGCGATTTGAACTCAAATTCCATGGAGGTTCATAAAGATAACCAAGAAAAAGAAGACGATCCCACGGAACAAGACACCGGCGCGTCTTTAGTGCTTATAGGAAGTCCTATACCGCATCCTAGTAACATCGAAATACCTTTAGGACGTCATACCTTTCTGTCGAAGCATAATCTCAGCATGAAGTTCACCTACGCTGACGAGAAGTAAGTGGTAGAAACATTTCATTTATATTTTCATACGTTTCTATTCCGACGTTCCTGCCGTTTTCAAATTCAGTTTCCTACAACCTGAATCACGATATAGTCTATTTTCAATAAACGCAAATCATTTCAAATAGTTGGAATTTGACTTGTCACTTTGATCGTTTGATTAACCATTGAGACTTGCATAATGTTAGTATAAGATCGATGAAATACTTGATTAATCTTATCGTTATATACGATAAGTTGCGCCAGACTTTATCGTACATAAGATTCGAATGTGATTTCCTTATGACGTATTGGATTATAAATATGTATGTAATTTTTGAAAACAAATGTGAAAAAATAAATTTTTATTATTGAACGTTATTGCGTCGTATCATTGGAAATATTTTTTCTGTCGTGATTAGGCTGGCTGAGTATCTGGGTTGGGACAGTGAAGAGCTGATGGGTCGATCGTTCTTCGAGTTCTACCACGCACTCGACAATGTAGCGTTGGACAAGTGTTTCAAATGCCGTAAGTATTATGTGTTTCTTAAT
This sequence comes from Prenolepis imparis, assembly GCF_030444845.1. Classification (NCBI taxonomy): domain Eukaryota; kingdom Metazoa; phylum Arthropoda; class Insecta; order Hymenoptera; family Formicidae; genus Prenolepis; species Prenolepis imparis. Next base: position 21,128,582 of record NW_028141161.1, read on the forward strand.
TAATTTTATACTCATTAATCATTTAGTAAAACTCGAAAACGCGAATATATTTGATAAAATTCTTTAGAAATCGTTATTTGAAGATTCTCGAGGTCATGTCTTCCCTTTAGATTGCTGAAAAAATTCTTGCGCAATTCATTAAAATTATTAATCATTAATTACAAAAATAAATCGTTCGTGAAAATTTCCATTCTCGCTATAATACATTCCTGTGGAATAATAAAACATATTAATCACTCTTGTGATTTTATTTGCCGATTAAAACAATAAAATTTCTAAGAACATTATCTTTGTATCTCTGTAGAGATTCTATTGTGCGTAAGTTATATAAGTTGAGAGGTATAAAACCGAATGACCGTTAAATGACAATTTATATAAGGATCGTCACTCGTATTTCGTCGTTTTCTCTGACGATCCTTTCCAAGATATTACTCCCTACGCGAGTAACACGGAAACTAACCGTAAGATAGCCATCAAAACGAAGAGACATAAAAGCATGCATCGAAAGGGAAGCTGGCAACGAGAGGGAGAGAGGAGAAACGGTTGGACGTGGATCGACCTGGATGAATGATACCGTAGGGGAATGAGGTTTCAAGGACGATCTCTCTCTTATCGCGGCGCAACCCCACGAGGGATCCTTTTTATGACCTTCAAGGGCCAAACGCGCGGCTAACGTTATCGGCTACCAGCTTATGCAATTGCTGCATTCCATTAGACACGTTTTATTTACGGCACTTACCCGCACACGTGCGAATACGCAACGTAAACGCCTTTATCGCGCCGGTTTCGGTAATTGACTCGTAAAATTACAGGTAGATATGTAATGGAAAATGAAACACGGTGACAAAACAAAGTTCAGAGTCGTAAAAAGGAAGTCGGAAGGTATTATACTTATCGATTATTTTACATTTCGATTTAGTCAAGAAAGAAGGACAGAGAGAAAGAGATAAGAGAATATTATTCATAATATATCAAGCGAGTTGTGTTACGTAAAAGCGTTGCAATTATTATAATTGTCAAATAAAAATTTAAGAAATAAGTATTTTAATTTCGCCTGGCATTTAATAGCCATAAATATGTGCAAATATTAGTTATAAATTAAAAATTGAAAAATAACATAAATATTTTCTAATTAAACATCGAAATTTCGAATTTATCAATCGATGAATCTGGTATTGATAGAGTGCGACCTCTTGTGTAACCCTCTTATAACCCTTTATATAAAATACACGCACACGTACACGTTTTATAGGCATATACTCCCGAGAGTATTTGTCGGCCGCTCGTTACTGAAGGATATATACGAATCGTAGAGAACGATTTAGCTGGTCGCTTTAGGAACTTCACGTGTTCCGGCAATCCGCGACGTCGAGGATCCACCCTAACGTCAACCAGCTTCGGGCTTTCCGCCCGAATCAGCTTCGCACTAATCCCGCCCCGGTTACATTTTACGCGAACGGAGGGACGTGAAGATGTATTTTCATCCGCTTTCTCTCCTCCCTCTTGCCCAGAAGCAACGAGATAATGCGTTTCTCGAAGGAACTACCCTCGAGCGCCGGAATTTGCGAAGTGATCTTATGACGGGATTTGTGAAATTGCAATAAAATATTTCTCATATTCTTTAATCTTCTTGCAAAATTAGAAACGCTTTTTTTTGCTACTTTGATCGAATCTTGACAGTGTTTTAAATTGCATTTATATATTTATTACAACAGCTAATTTTTGTAAAATTATTTATCATATAATAATTTATTAATAATTTTTTTAGAAAGTTGTATTAATGAGAATGTTGAATATTATTCGTAGTTAAGTAATATTCTGGATTCTAATAATATTTCTTTTTAGATAATACTTGTCAAATAACATTGCACCACTTCTATATATTATTTATAACATTAATAATTTAATAATATTTCAATCTGCCAGGAGAAATAATATTTAACAAGTATACTTTATCTCTCAAAATGAGCTTTTTTGATAAAAATTCAAAGTTTCGTTCTGCGAGAACAAATTGTTTGTCGACGCGATCAAAATCTCACTACTTTTTCGATTCTGCTCCGGTTGCTCTCGACTCGAATTCTATGCGATCGATGGAGGATGGAGTTTGCAATCCTACGTCGCATCTTTCGTCAGCCGAAACGCGAGCGACACCGCTATAAAGCCGCGCGAACGCGCTCGCTCGTCCCGAGTCCTGGACCGCACTCTCATCATCATCATTGCTCCCTGTTTCAGTGTTCAGCAAGGGCCAGTGCGAGACCGTGGCGTACAGATTCCTCAGCAAACGGGGTGGCTACGCCTGGGTCGTCACTCAAGCCACCCTCATCCACTGTTCCAAGCAGCAGAAGCCGATCTCCGTCGTCTGCGTCAACTACATCCTAAGGTAGGATTTAACATTTGTCTATCCTTTGGGTGGTAGTCTTTTTTCACACAATATCGGAGTACTTTCGATCTCGCTTTTATCGCTTCTCGCATGAAATATGTTGCCATTTCATATTTTCCGTAAAATCATACGGAAAAGATCTTCGATTGACAATAAGACGTGTTTTGGTTTGGCTCAATTCTCGATGGATTGCTTTATAATTGGGCAACCGAGTGTGTATTTTAAAAAATCGAGAGACTTTTAAAATTTAATTAATTTTTAATGATTTTTAAAGTCACAATTTTTCAATAATATTTTCTATTGATATTTGCAAAATTTGATTAGAGTTTTCTACTATTCTTTAAATTTAAATATTAAATACATTATTAAAATTTAAATATTAAATATATTAAATATATTTCGCGCAAAAATTTAATATAATTTAAATTACATCTGACTATTGCATCATCAAGTGGCGTTCCTTTCTATTGAAAAGGAAGTTAAGAAGTCAGCGTGAAAGAGAGCAGCGAAATCATTTCCGCATTTTGCGTCGGCTTCCGAAACTTATGATGACATTGCGAGATTACATCATATGCAATAGTTGATGCGTAAGGCTCGCGGAATTTGATAGGATGTTCCCACTCGTTTATTCCGCGATGTTATTGCGTGAGAAATTAAATTCCATTACAATTATCGCGTCCTTCATCGTCTGCTCTATTAAGCCGATTCCCTCGTGTAATTATTAAATTGTGTGAACATTTGAAAAAATATCGATCAAAAATATGCGTTTATTTATTGATTTAATAGTTCAAAAGAAGATATTTTTTAAAATCGCGATTAACACTTAATTTCTTTTGTTTTTCTTTGTATATTTTTTCGACAATAAGAATCTACGTTTTTATTTTCTCGTCGTCATTTATAATATTCACATTACAGAAAATTATAGTATGCAGAAAATTATAGTTTTTATCATAATAATATTGTGAAGATATAGATGTAATTAACAATGTTATTCGCCTACAGTAATTATTTATAACGTCAATTATCGTGAGACAATTCCGAAAAAAAATTTTAATAAATTAATTAAATTTCTTAATTAATGTGCTCGACGCGATGATTAGACGCGAGTTTTACGCTCGCGATCGTTTGTTCGATTAGCCGGATATATGAATTATTACCCGCTACTATTGCGGACACGCTATTTCCGGTTATTTCCGGCAAACACTGCGAAGGAGTCACGCAAGGTAAGTGCTCCCTTATTTTTCTCTCAGCGCAGATTTAATCCCCGATTGGTCGTTTAAGAGAGACATAAATAATCTTAATTATATTTAAAAAATAGAAAAATTTATTGTGCCGAAGAAGAATGCGTATATTTATTCACCCGTTTAATTACATCATTTTTAATCACTTATTGTTAGTATATCAATTGATTATGGATAAATGATATATGTAGAAGAATTATATATTTTATATATTAATTTATAAAACATAATTTTTATCGATGTTTGATATCTTATTTCAAGAATAAAATTTTTAAATTACATAAGTAAGTTTTAATAAATTTCTGTATTAAAATATAGCGCATATTTAATAAATATTACGCGAATAAAATTTTAAACATTTCTTTTTAATATAACAAAAAAATATTTTTATTATATAATGTTTTAAGTTTTAAAAAAGAATTCTTAAAAATGTTATAAAATATAGATACGGTAAGAATGTGTGTGTTTGAAAAATGATTTTACTTTGATGGTTCTGAAATTTGCTTTAGAATCTTTTTGGCTTTTTTTTAAATCTTTTATTTTTATGGAATTCCAATTTTTTCTCTGTTTATTGCATTTTTCGCATTTTATCTCTCGAATTTCTGTGCCATTCGGGGGTTAAACTCGCCCGAGGAGACAGCCGGGGATCTCTCTGCTTTTTTGTCTGCATCTTTTTTTCTTCTTTTAACAAACTGGCTTTCTCCTCATCCTTTCGTGTTTTTCGCATGTCTGTCGAAAGTACTCCGAATAAGCGCGGCTGTCATTTGAGCCGCTTTTAGCGAATCGAGCGAAATTCGCTCTCGGATTATTATACTCATGTCTTTCGTTACTTTCTCAATATTTCCAGAAATATTTGGTAACAATTACATCACTCTTTTTTTTATTAAACCAGCGGTCGCAGAACAGTTTAATAAAAATATAAAATAAATAATATAAAAATATTTATATATTAATATAATACTTATATTGATATGAATACTTATATTATGAATCATCGTGAAATCACGATTAATATGACATCTTTTCAATATTAAATTTCATATTACGAAATAATTTCAGATCAGTTGATTGGTTGATGAAAAAAGCTACGTAATAGTAAAACAGTGAGATTGTTAACAAAAATTACTACTTTCCTGTTTTTCTGGAATCGAGAAACAGAATATAGAAAAAAGAAAGAAACTTGTTATCCCGCGGATATTTCATCGAAAAAATTGCGAAACGTTAACCAACCCTCTGATGATGTTGCACCCCGCTGCCGAAAGCAGAACTCGCACTACTGAAGGAACAAATAAAACGTGTTTTGCTCTTCCTTCCTCTCCTCTCAAACATTTTACCTCCCTTTCGGTTCTGTAATACGCGCCGAATCTGGAAAGCCGCCTCCCTCTCGAAGAGAGGAGAAAATGGGAAGAATATCGTGGCCCGTATAAAGCAACCCCTTTCCCTCCTTGGGGCGGTGGCCGGTGGCTGAAAGGTGGTTGGCAGATCCCGACATTATTCCCCGACCCGTTTCTCCCGAATGCTTTCACCCCTCCTTCTACATCCTCGTCCTCCAGCTTCCTGACTTTTTCTCTTACTCTCGATTTCGTCGGAGAACGCTCACGAGCCCTCTCAGTCGGTTGGTTCTCTTACCGGAAACGCTCTCAAGCGGTTGTACAACTCGATCCTGTATGTATATTGTTAACATATGATGTGTTTTATATATAGAGTGAAAAATTAATTAGTGTAACTTTTATCATAAACGAGAGTGACACGAATGAAATTAATATTTTTTGTTTTTTCGAAAAATTTTATAAAAATAATTTAATACTTTTCGTTAGAGTAAAGATTAGAGATGCTAAAATTAAAAATTATTATTCTAGATCATAAAACGAAGTGGTGCGTGTCTTATATAATTTTCAGAGTGTTTTCGTCTGCTTTTGGTCGAATAATTTTCGAATTTATGTTGTTTACATTAGTCTTCGGTTAATCTGTTGATTTAAGTAATAAGAAAAACAGACTCATTCTCAGTTTATTTAAATGTAGACTCTTCAATTATCATTATATAACATAAATCTCGGTGCGTAAATGCAAAGTCCATGTCATCAGATTAATTTTGCTTTATATTTTTACAAGAAATTCCTCATAATTTCGCGTTATATTACGATTCAATACATACATTCAGTTCTTAACTTTAATCTTTATTTTTTTGTAATTCTATCATGTGCATCCTGCTAATATAATCTTAGGAAGCTCGCTCTCTAGACATTTACATATCTGGAAAATAAATAAAAGCTGTTACATCGAGAAGAGAATTCGTACCGCGCAGATCGATAATTAACATCTGTCCATTTTCGCCATTCCCGAATCTCGTTCAGCCCGCTCGCTCGGTTCGTTCCCCTTGAAGCCCCGCCGAAAACGAGAACGCGCGCTCTCCTCGAAGGAGGCGGAAGCGACGCTTGCGCGTCTCGGCCGCCTGTTCCTCGTCGTCGTCGATACTCGCGTCGTCGACCCTCTCTCGACAGAGGAACGTCGAACGAAAGCGAGAGCGACGACGGACGGCGAAAGTGGTGTCTCGCGCAAGTCCAGTCGCGCTCGCGGCCTAGAAGTCGAAGGTCCGCGTGTCGTCAAGAGGGTGGCGGTGTTACATCGTAAGTAAACGAAATCCCAATGAATGGGGTGATTATGTACGGTAGTGTCGTTTTGCAGAGAGAGAGGACGAGAAGTAACTTACAACTAAAAGATAAAGAAGTCAATTTCTCCTTTACTGTAATCAGCTGATCGAAATGTCAATCGAGTGAGTGGATTGATTGATATACGCGGGTGCTTTTCGAATTGCATAAATTGAAATATATTTGATAGAGGCAAGAATTTTCTTGCTATCTACCCGGAATTATAATGTCAAAATTTTAAGTTTATGCATAATAAAAAAAAGACAAGTGCGGACTCGTATGCGATCTCTTCTCGTACGGCCAGCGTACAAAAAGAAACGCGATATCCGCTTTCCAGATCGCTTTTGAAAGCCGCTACGCGTGAAACCGCGACTTCCCCGCTCGGATTGCATATTGCATCTCGCGTCGCAAAGCTCGCTCGAGCGTTACACGAGATTATACAATCAGCTCGCCTATTATTATACCACGAAGCTCGGGGACATCGCGGTATAAAAAGAACCGATGTGATGTTCTGTCACGAGAGGAAGACAAAAGAAAATTTTTGTCTCCGCTCGACGCTCTCTGGTTCTTGCTCCGAAAATATTGACCTTATATGACGACATCCGCGCGCGCAATCTCTTAACTCTATACAAGTTATAGTTTATTGCATATTGTATTTTAAGAAGAGAGATAGGAAAAGAGATATGCTAATAAGATTGCGAAAACGTTGTTTGGGCTCAAACATGCTTTTCTCTGATTTTAGCGGTATCTTTTTCTACGGTCGATGATACAATAAGAAATTTAAACGCATAAATATGTATGGCAAGCATAAAAGGATATTTAGCTCGCTTAAAAAATCGAATACAGATTTACTTTAATAAAGTTGGATAATTATTCATAATTTTATACGTTTTCTCTCTCTCTTTCAATGTTATCGGAATATCAAAATGATTGTGTTTGATAATAGTATGGAAATACTCTACATATAATTCTAATTTTTCTTTTGTCAGCAAAACAGCATACCTACTCTTCAAACTTTACAAATTTTATCATATCATGCAGTCTCTTTATTCCCTATATTATTCTCTCTATTCTATTTTAAATTATTATATATTTTACATATATTTAAGCTGACTTGTATACGCGTGTGAAGAATCCAATTTACATATTTAAATGCTGTACCGTTTCCGAAATAAAAGAGCCTGTGTCTATTGAACGAATGGTACATTGTGTCGCGTAATAAATTATTGTGTGCAGATAAGATAATTGGAAAATTTGATAATTATGAAATAAAATATAAATATTATATGAGAAAGAAATTAGAAAGGTTCTCTTAAATTAAATTAAATGATGAATACGGGCTAATTAAGAGCCACGCGCGGTAATTAATGCGCGAAATTATATGTGGTTAAGCTTCATTTATTTAGTACGTTTCGGTCCTTGTATCGACCATCTTCAGTACTAACAGGCTGAAGACGGTCCTATACAAGAAGACCGAAACGTACTAAATAAATGAAGCTTAACCACATATAATTTTGCGCATTAAATTACCGCGCATGGCTCTTAATTAGCCCGTATTTACCAATTAATAAATATTATAAACCGAAGATACACACGTACAAAGAAAGAGAAAGGAAGGGAAAGAGAGAAAATCTCTGTTAAGTCTATCTCCACAAGTCCCGGCGAAATATTAAACGTTCTAAAATCGCGAGCGAGACGCGAATGCATTCGGGTTACGACGGAGGATGACGTCGCGGATGCGACCACGTGCTTCGGCATCTCAAAATAATTCCTCGCGTCCTTAACGTCAGCGACCCGTCGTGGCTGCAACGCGGTTCCGATCACACGACCCGGTTACACGATTCCGAGACGTCAATCGCTTCCCCGGCGAGTCAAGAACCATTCGGCTGGAACGTGTTTTATTTGTCACGCCTCGGAGACGAGAGACATTCCTCGAACACATTCGCTTTTAGCGAGACCACTCGGATTATATTATTTTTGCACGCCAAGTTGTTAAGTGCCTCTTTACGAGCGGAGGATTCAATTTATCATATATCATACAGATTTATGTAGCAAAATTTATTTCTTCTAGAATTTATTTTTCCTTTCTAGGAGCGGAGAAATTTTACAGCATTACAATTTGCGATAGAATATGTACACAGAGAGAATTTTCTCTTAGAATTTACCCTGAAAATCATAGTAATCGTCAAAATAATAAAATACTACGCAGTTTAGTAAAATTAATCAAACATGTTTTATATTTTATTTTTATTGTGATAGATATATTATTATTTTTATTCTGATAAATATTAATCAGAGAAATTTTCATAAAATTCTTTCCATACCATATTATCCCACGATTACTATAATTTTCAGGGTAAATTCTAAAAGAAAATTCGCTCAGTGTAATTGTCATAAATATATTATTTAAAGATTATCCAATTGAAAGAATAATAGCGCACTTTTATCGATGCGTTTTTCTTTTCGGTCCGTTGCGTTGACCATGCAAAGACTCGGAGGAGACCTTGAGAGCTTTTAACCAGATCGATTGCATAAGGGATCGTTTTCAGCGACAAGACATAGAGAGGAGGGGCAAGGGGGATGTAAGAGGGGATAGAGGGAGAAAAACAGCGGTCGGATCGATCCGTATCGAACGGCCTCGATCGATACCTATCGGCGGCGAACGCTTATATGTATATACGCTGTCACATCGCGCTCGCGTGTTTAACTGTCAAAGAGCCGAATCGGATCGGAGTAATTTATGAGTCTCTTTCGGGATTCCTCAATTTAAGATCCGGGATCTATGAATAATTCCCGGCGATCGAATAATCCGCGATGCCGAGATTCTTTCGAAAAGAAAATTTTACGGATAGCACTTTGATGATCGCACGATCATAAGCAACACGTGCCGATCGATTTAAAATTTGTCGCGTGCAAACGACACGGCATCGCTATTATTTTTGAATTCGCGAGGATTGTTTGCTTCTTCATCGAACAAGTTATCGAGCTATTGACGAGATATACGAGCGCGGGTGTAAAGAAAAAAAAAAAAAAATAGAACCGACTTTTGCTCTCTTCTAGATCGCACAATAATATAATCGACGCGAATTTTTTTTAATTTTTCTCAGATCGACAAAGAAAGTAGCACGCATTTACGAGTTTCCCAAGGATATCGTTTGTCGACCACACACATATATTCGCAATTTCGTTCGCAACTTGCATCGGAGTAGCAAACGAGTTCGTACATCAACATTTGCGTGACGTTAATGTCTCGGATGGTTACCGACAAATAGGAAGCCGTAGCTTTGTAATGGTCGTCGTTTACGTATGCAAAATCGCGATAGCGATACTGAGACCGGCAGTCTGAATATTTACGGTCCTCTTCGACGGACGATCGAGAGACGTAATAATCATCCCGCAACTCTATCGCCGTGAAATGCCATTGAAAATTCATTCGACAAGTTCGTTATTTGCTTAACAAGAGTGACGACATACCTACTTTCAAGGAGATGAAAAATACAGAATTTCGTAAGATTTTTAGAAACTCTAGATTTTATTTTTCAATTAATCTCAAGAGTACAAAATTTAATTTTTTTACGAGCATTTAATGTCTCTAGAAAATTTTGACACTATATCAGCTGATCGAATACGCACATGTGAATGTCATGTAATTTCTCGTGAGATCTTTAAAAACTCTAAATTTTACTTTTCAATTTATTTCAAGTGTATAAGATTTAATTTTTAATATGAGCATTTGATGTCTCTCTAGTAAATTTTGAGATACTATCAGCTGATCAGACGCGCGCATGTGAATGTCACGTATTACGTACTCTTGAAAATGACATATCACTTAAAAAGTAAACGGCATATTTACTATATGTAAGCCAACCGGGTCCGATAACGTGTGATGCAATTAGACACTCGGGCAACTCGATGAGGTTCTAGACTCTAGGCAGATAACGCGATGCGCTTAAAAAGAAAAAAAATGAAGTTTGCACGGTCTGGCATGACTTTGCGCGCAGATCGCGATTTGCAAATCGAATACCCGAATGAGAGACCGACGAGAGATACGGAGAGAGAGAAAGAGAGAGAGAGAGAAGAGTCGCGATGCGAACGCTGGCGCGGCGAGCGCGCAAGTGCATCGCGACGCAATCGACGACGCGCGACGATGTAACTCGGCCAGTGCTTTTCAGTCCGTCGTAGGAGCCGAAACTCCGATGTGGGACCGGCGTCCGCGATAAGAGGCACCAAACGTGCCTCTCGCTTTCTTTTTCGTTTCTGCGTACGCGAAATTCGAAGATCCGGAGCTCGAATGTCTTGAGATATTCGCGAGATCCAGAAGACTAAATGTCCAAAGATCCAAGGGTTCGTAAACATATGTAAATATATAAAAATATTCAAATAAATAATCTATATATTCGAAGGAATCGGCAAATTTGAGGATATTTAAAAATTCGATGCATCAAGTCTTGGCAAAAATGTTCGCGAATGTCCAAATAGATTCAAATAGAGAAAAAACATATGATAGATTCAACAGTGCGAAGATTAAAAATGGAAATTCAAAGATCAAGGAATCTAAAAAAAAATTGAACCTTGCGAATGGTGAAAAATCAGTGTTCTAAACGAATTTCATACGGATTGAATAAAATTAAATCTTCAAATTTAAAAATTTCTATTAAATTACACACTGAGAGAATTTTCTCATAGAATTTACTCTGAAAATCATGGTAATCGTAAGACATTATGATATGGAAAGAATTTTATGAGAATTTTTCTGATTAATATTTATCACAATAAAATATAAAACATATTTGATTAATTTTACTAAACTGCATAGTAAAAGTACCATATTATCCCACGATTATCATGATTTTCATGGTAAATTCTGAGAGAAAATTCTCTCTGTGCATATATTAATTAATTAATCGAAAAAAATCGCGAGATATCCGGATCAAGGCTTTAACGCTAGGAGCATCGTGGATGCTGATCGTTCGACGAGAGCCCGAAAACAGATCCCGCGTTACGTCGACGATTTAATAACAGAGTCTGACCCTCGAGACGCGCGGCGCTTTTGGCCGGATTCCATCTCGCAGCATCCGCTGGCAGCGGATCTCGCGAATTCCGCCCGCGGAGACTCGGTTGTGCAATCGCGATACGCGAGGATACTCACCTGTCTATCTCTCTTTCTCTCTCTCTTTCAATTTTCTATTTCTTTCTTTATTTCTGTCTGTTGTTGTGTCTTGCGCACCTTTTGGATCTACGAAAACCGCCGAGTTCGATCCGCGTATTCTGGCACCGAAAGAAAATCCGATATCGCGGTTGTTTACCCCCTTCTATCCTGAAATTAGATTCAGCGACTAATAATAACGGGCGGATTTTATTACGTGGTACAATCTCGCGCGGAAGAACATTACATCTCGTTATTCATTGCGTCTAATAAAGATCGTGGTATGATATTTACGAGCAGTCGAAATGAAACAGCGATACGAGTCGATAACAATAAATCCTACGTTTTAGTATAGTGTCGGATTATATTTTACCGATATGATGTAACATTTTTTTTCTTAGAAAAAATCTTAAAAAATATATATATGTATAATAAAGTGTGATTGATTTCTGTGCGTTAAGTAACATCGTCATAATTCTTTCTTTTTTCGATATGGAAAGAAACATGATTTTTAACAATAGTTAAAGTCCATGAATTTATTTGCAAAAACAGGAGAAGAAAAATCGCGAGTGCCGCGAGAGAAGCGTAATTTGCAACTCGAGAAACTCTCCGCAGTGACTGAGACTAATTGCAAATGAGATAGTGCCGATAAAAGTGATGTAGGAGAGAGAAAAAGAGAGGGATACTCGGATGAGGGCGCCGACAATAAATAAAATCCGAGCTCGCGTGTTCGCGATGTCATAATACGTTCGTGTGCGCGAGATCTGCGACGAGCAGATTCTCTCTCTCTCTCTCTCTGTGTATATCGATCAATTCACAGCGAAGGTGCCTGTTATCATCGCAGCCTGCCCGGTTACGTAACGCTTGGCAGCGGCGACATTTGTGAGATAAACAGTGTTGTATTCATCGAGATTCCCCTGCTCTCTCTTTCTCTCGATGCATCCGGTATGTGACGATTTCGCGTCAACTCCGAGATCGAAAAACTGCGCGATCCTTATAAATATGTATGCGATGAGAGAGATTACCTCGATACTTTGATACTAAATATAGACTAGAAAAATTTTAATTGAATATTACAAACATAATATTACGAAAATTAAACGCAACACGTATCAAAGTATTGTATAATATAAGTATTAATATCAAAGTATTTGATTTTAAAAACTAGTTTGATCAAAATTTGGTCGACCGAAAAATCAATTCGGAACTTTTAAAAAATATTCTCTACTAATATAATGTTTTTTGAAAACAGGTTTTGCAGATTTTTGTTATATAAAGCTGGTTTGTGTTTCTCATTTTGGATGTTGAGATTTCAATTTAATTATTTATCAGAAATATTAATATGAAATAATGTTATACAAAATTATTATAAATATGAATTAGTATATTAATTGGGAACATATTAATATTAATATATAAAATAATGTTGAGAATATATTACTGTAAAGTAATATTGCGAAATTATTTATAGAAATAATACGAAGAATATATAAAAAAATATGTTTTTTATTGCACTTGGCACAGTATATTTCACGATGCGAATCAATGTACCTTTGTACAAACAAAAAATACGCATTCTGCGACGTATGTGCTAAATCTCGCTCTGGCAAGGATACGCGGTCCTACACAGAGAGAATTTTCTCTTAGAATGCACCCTGAAAATCATGGTAATCGTGGGACAATATGGTATGGAAAGAATTTTATGAGAATTTCTCTGATTAATATTTATCACAATAAAAATAATAGTATTTATCACAATAAAATATAAAACATATTTGATTAATTTTACTATGCAGTTTTAATGCATTTAGTAAAATTAATCAAACATGTTTTATATTTTATTGTGATAGATATTATTTTTATTGTGATAAATATTAATCAGAGAAATTCTTATAAAATTCTTTCCGTACCATATTATCCCACGATTACCATGATTTTCAGGATAAAGAGTAAATTGTAAGAGAAAATTCTCTCAGTGCAGAATTAAAAATGCATTATCTCACTACGCACATACACCGGGAGGTTTTGCACATCGAATGACACTCGTAAACAATACTCGTAAACATGCGTGGATGGGCAAGATCATGGCCTCGCCCTGTCGTCGCGTTGAATCAAGTGCGGCTGTGTGTGTTTGTTATACGAGATAATTTGATTCGTACGAATGAAAATTAATCCGCAATTTTACCTTTAAAATACACACTTTAACTCTAAAAATGGTGTCGACATTTCGCTTTTAACTTGTGCGTTTAGCGCTAAATATTTTGGCCCATATTCTGGATTTTCTTTTATCGATAAAAGAAGATCCAGAATATGGGCCTTTGTGTATTATACAGGGTGTTACAAAAGCATCGGATTTGCTTAGCACCATGCGATAGAGAATGAAAATCTAAGAAGATTTTTCCTCAATGAAAATGTCAAGGCATCAATAATTTTCGAGTTATAAGTGATTGAAAATGAAGAGCTTTTCGCAAAATAAACTTTATGGAATTAAAATATTAACAAAACTGCATTCTTCAGTTAATTTCAGGTCGAGTTTAATTTAATAGAATTTTAATTTAAGGCTTAGTTACTAAGATATATGATGACAAAAATTGGGAACTTGCAAAAAATGATGACCTCCCTCGACATTTTCGTTGAGGAAAAATCTTCTTAGATTTTCATTCTCTATCGCATGGTGCTAAGCAAATCCGATGCTTTTGTAACACCCTGTATATAGGCTTTTGACAAAAATTAAATTTATCTCCGCGTTCTTAGTTTATAGTGGATCTCTTTCTGATGTTACGTTTAATATGAGAAAATTTGTGATTAGTCATCATCAACTTCAATTATCGCCAACTTTACTTAATTAAGGCTTCTTTATCTATCGATTAAAATCTAGTAAACTTGAAGGGAAGTTAAAGAGGAAAACTCGGAAGGGAAAAGTTCCATCTTTCTTCATATATTCATTGCTGACAGGATGAAGATAATTGTAAAAACAATTAATATAAAGATTAAATAATATAATATAAAGATTAGATAATATAATATAAAGAACAATTAATATAACTTTTTCCACTTAATATATGCATATAAATAATAGTACAAATAGAATATTTAAAAAAATCAAAATTGGAGTAAAATTTGTCAAAACACACACAAATAAGAATATTATATAGCTATAAAAAAATTGGAAAAATTCAATAAATTGATGCTTAATTATCGATCAAAATTCGATTGCGTTGAACCTAGAGCAGATCAACTCTTTCCGAATGAAACAAGACGTGGTGCAACCATACGAGGTGGATGGTAGCCGCGAGAAAGATGGAACGCCGTTGACCTCGAGAACCTCGCCAATCTGGCCGCATCTCGGACACTCGTCTCACAACAAACCGCTCGAGTTTCGACCGGTCCAGTCCGTCGGGTTGAGCTAGGTGCCGGGTCAAATATGCGGTCGAATATCGTGATGGGAAGGGATAAGACGGAGGGATCCAAAATAGTGACAGCTTGCGCAACCGAGCACGTGGAACCGGTGAGACCGGTGGGACCCGCTCTCTCGAGTCTCCCTTATCACTCTGTGACTATCTTCTTTTTCTCTCTTTCTCTCTCTGTCTGTCTCGACTAGTCTCTTCGATTATTCTCCGGAAGAGACTGTCATTTACGAACAATTTATTTGATGAATTCCGTATGTTCGCGTCGTAAAATAACAATAAACCGCTCAAACTTTTAGTACTCCCTTTCTTGCAAAAATTCAGATAATTTTATTCGTCGATTTCTCTGTGCTTTAATATAATTTGACCATAAATCTGGTTCGGTTGATATATTTATAAACGAGTATATTATATACAGTTTATTCGATATACGCTTGTGTGACCTCCTTTTGCTCAGAAATCATAATAAAGTTCGTTTATTGCTTGTGATGGATAAAATGAAAATCTTTTGTCAAAATTGCAAAAAAGAGGATATAAAATAAATTCATAAACGATACGTAAAGATTCAAAGTTCCTGCAACTTATGTTATAAATACTTAGACTTCTTATGCAGGAATCTGATAAAAGAATTTATACAATATCTTGTTTTCTATATTTGGTCGACATTTCGACATCTATGACGAAACTTATCGAAAGATAATGTATATTCCATCAACATCGTTAAATACATTTTTATTAAACTACTCGAATTTAATCGATTTCGCAAGTAAATCGAGAACAAAATTTTCTTATGGAAAGCTCATGTTCGGTCCTGAGAATTTAATTCACAGATTCCTCGATTTTCGATAATTAAATCTATCAATTTTACGATTATTCCACTTCTTCACTCCGCGGATAGAATTGTTCAATTATCTTTAGTGCGTTCTTGTGTCGAAAAATTAAACACAGTTGAAAGTGCATTGACTCGGTGCAATTCATCGCTTCAAAGTGTCTCGCGACTACATTTGTTTGCACAAAGAAAGACTTTATTCAATTATCCGCAGTGTAAAGAAGCGGTGCAACGCGTCGTTTTGAAGCTTCCCTTGAAATCAAGTCCAATCAGGCGAGAGAGCGAACGAATAAATGTAGGCTATTTTATTTAACAACAAATGCGAATTCTCGCCGACGAGGAAAAATGAAGTATAGGAACTACTAAACGAAATAGGAATAATTACGGAAGAACGTGAAAAAGAGGTCGCGAACGAAGTACTGATTTTAATTTTGCGCATCATTCAGAAAAGCGGAAGATCGACAAGTGTGTTACATATATCATATACATAAAATTATGACGAACGTCATGAATTAAGATCGATATGAATACAATGAGACAGAAATAGTAAATATTACGACTCAATTTATTTGTGTATGTAATTTATGTGGATCGATATCCGTTTGAAAGTATATATATATATTCGTTCGATCAATTCTTGTATTATATGTGTTTAAGCTCGAATCTATTTTCTCTTGTTTAATTTTTCTTTTAAAAATTTATCTTATTTAATTTAAATTTTATTAATTTTTCCTTTAAAATGAATATAATTTAGCTCTTATTATTATTTTTAAATATATATATATATATATAAAAGTATATAATGATATTGCCTAGAAAAGGATTATTTTGATAAAAGTCATCATTTATTAATGTTTTCATTATAAAAATAGTTGCCCTGTTTATATACCGATATCAGATTTTTGGGGGTCTTAAATAACGTTTTGGCTCGTTCATTATCCTTAATTCGAGTAGATTCTAAGCTCGCGCACACAATGTGCATTGAAGTTGGCCTAGTGCCCGCGTACGTGATTTACGCACTACCACACACACTTGTATGCATTTGGGATCCGCTGGATCAATTTGCGGCAATTACCGGGTTGTTGCGACCGGTTAAAGTCACTTAGCCTCCGGGTAGATCCGTGCGCACGAATCATCCGCGACGAATGATTCCACCATCGGACTTTGCGGATCCTCGATCGCAAAAAGACAGAGAAATCCGTATAATCCTACACATGAGAATTAATAAAATTACAATCGAAAATATCGCCTGAGTCAACGTCGCGAATGCTAAATTAAATTTGACGTAACACATCTTTTTTAAGAAAGCTCCTCTCAAAATTTGATTATTGATTAAGGCTTCTAGGGGTGCTCACCGCGGCCATATTGGAATCGTGACGACAGAGGCAAGAAATAACACGTTGAGATTTCTTAGATGCCATTTCTAAATAAAAACATATTTGCATAAAATAACACTTAAGATCTCTTTAATACACTTCTAAAAAACGCCGAAAACTATTCTTTTCCCTTGACAATCAATCAACAACCGTAAAATGATCGAGATATCAGACTTTGACATGCGGAATGACTGCGCATGTGCAAAGACCAGACGGACTGGGCCTCATAATATTACATTTTACAGCTGTTGATTGATTATAAAGGGAAAAGGATAGTTTTCGGCGTTTTTAAGAAGTGTATTAAAGAGATCTTAAGTGTTATTTCATGTAAATATGTTTTTATTTAGAAATATATATGGCATCTAAAAATGTTTAGCATGTGTTTTCTCGCCTCTGACGTCACGATTCCGACATGATCGGCAAGGTACTAAGAGCCTTAAATTAAAAAAGAGATGACAATTTAATTTTAATTATGTGTAAAGTAAGTGTATAATAGTCGATTCTATATACATATATGATACTTGAAATTTTATGTACAAATCAAATACTAAGTTTTTACTTAGAAGAGAGAGAAATTTTGTTTTTAATTCAAAAACAAATATTAATAGGTAAAATTTTTATAAACTTATAATTCTGTTACATTTTCTCTCTAGTGCGCAAAATAATTTAAAAGACACAATTTATTTGCAGCAATCATCATTTGCTTACTTAGGGAAAATTATTCGCTTGCTCGAGCTGAAAGTATTCGAAGCTCGCGAGGTCACGAGGACTAGAAGAGTTAAAGTTGTGTACACGAATGCAGACGAGAGAGACGTGTTGTGTGTTGTTTAGACCGATCCGATATATATATATCCGGGTTATCTTTAGGGTTAAGGTCAGGTTAACTTTAACTGTGTGATCGAAGAAAACTATGGGCGTAATCGTGCCTACGTATGCGAGTTCGTGGATCTTATAATGCCGAAGAAGCACGGCATTGAACGATTAATTATACGCTAACATATTTTTCGGGGTTTTTTTTTTCTTTTTTAAGAAACAGAAAAATGTGATAAATAAAAACTAAGAAATTATGTTTTTTATCTGTTTACGAGACATCTCGTACAGATTGCAGAAATTAGATTGTCACTGCGTTTCGTAATTTATTTTATTTCATATATTCCATATATTTTTCTAATTTTTTTCTCGCATATGTTGAAAACGTTACTTTTATTATTTTAATTCTTTTGCGTGTCGGCGAAAACGATATGTGACGTTATTATAATCTTTGTCACACCATCACGTTCAAAAATAGCACAATTGATACTTTTTATAAAAAAATCGCACAGCTTGATGAATCAACTGCTTTCCAGTAACGATTGCGTCCACATACACACATATACAACACATATGACGTAAGAGATCGTCGTATCGATATTGCTTTACAGTCCGAGACGACGGTATTTTTTTTTTAATTTTACCTCGCGAGGTGTGTTTCTTGTCAATCATCGAATCTTCATCGATAGGATAAACTTGTGCGAATCCTAAATTAACTAATTGTAAGATTAGATTCCCGGAGCAGTTTGTACGTCCCACCTTAACGTAACCATCGCTTCATCTTTTTTTGACAAATTCTCTTCGTCGGAAAGAACACAATCGTCACGTTGCATTAATGAGACATTCTTTAAAAAAAACATTTCGAAAACAAAGCAGAAAATAGCCGCGGCGGAGCGCGACGCGCGGAAAAAGCCGATCGGCGGTCACGAGCCGGTTACATAAGCGCCTCTTCGTGATTACAGCGAGCTTCTGCTTCGCGCGAAAGAGAAAGAGAATGAGGACCCAAATGAGCGGAAATAGAAGAGAGAAAGAGAGTATATAAGTATACACAGAGAGAATTTTTTCTTACAATTTACCCTGAAAATCATGGTAATCGTGGGACAATATGGAAAGAATTTTATGAGAATTTCTCTGATTAATATTTATCATAATAAAAAGTATCTATATCACAATAAAATATAAAATTGTTTGATTAATTTTATTAAACTATGTAGTAAAATTTACTAACTATATAGTAAAATTAATCAAATATATTTTTAAAATTCTTTCCATACCATATTCTCCCACGATTACCATGATTTTCAGGGTAAATTCTAAGAGAAAATTCTTTCTGTTTATATATACGAGAGTGTTGTCAGAGAGTACGAAAATCCGGGTGAACTGAATGAT
This sequence comes from Prenolepis imparis, assembly GCF_030444845.1. Taxonomy (NCBI): domain Eukaryota; kingdom Metazoa; phylum Arthropoda; class Insecta; order Hymenoptera; family Formicidae; genus Prenolepis; species Prenolepis imparis. Next base: position 21,147,808 of record NW_028141161.1, read on the forward strand.
TCGGAACTCACGAGAGCGGTAAAAATAGTGATGTGCGTGCAAATACATCAGTCGATGAATGTATACAATAATTGAGAAAGCGAAGGAAAAAAGTGATTTGAAACGATTTGACGCGAAATTATTGTTATTTTATATTTCTACGATTGCATGATCAAGAGTTTAGAAGAATTAAATGTAGAGATCAACCTTGAGGAAGTCTTGAATATTATTACCTAAAGATTAATAGCATATACGAGTATGATATATAATAACTCTCCATATATTATGATAAAAAAATCGTGAATTTCAACATGATTAAATTGATATTAATTTTTCTTTGTAAGCATCTCGTCATATAAAAAAAAAAGATTAATTCTTTATAAATTCTTTACAATTTTTTTATCTTTTTCTGCTTACCTCGCTCTCAAGCATATAGACATATTTATGCACGTACGAGGACAGAAAAATGCCTCAACACACGCATAAATTTAGACGCTATATAGAGATAAGTGAGTATATAAGAAAAATACATATATATGTGTATAAGCTTACGAAATATAGAGTTGTAAATTTTTATCGATATGAAATAGAAAAATATTTCCCAAGAAATTTCCCGAATGAGTTACCGAAGGAGAGATCAATATTTTTCTTTATATTGCAAATTATAACTAATATGATTCTTTAGCTTGTCACGGTTAATTTATCAAAATTGTGTAATAAACTAATAATTATATTATTCATAATTAAAAAATAATAAACACTTGTTTGATATATCTATAGCTATTATAAAATTATTGAAAAATCACAACTCTTAATTCGATCACATCGATGAAGATTCATTGATACCTATTTATCCATTAAAATTCCATTCATATACTCACGCGCATCTCTATAATAAATATTACACTTGTTTATTATCTTTGGACAAGTAATAATCATTAGATTTTAGTAAACATAATATTTGGAGCAGCTTTTCGTCGCTTTCGAAAGATGTATTTTCCGGCTCAAGCATCTCTGGTTCGACGGTCTGTTTTAAATTTCCATAGGTCACGTGCACCTCGTGACAGCTGTCCGTGTATCCCACACGTCGCCGAATGACAGCTAGAAATACCTTCGTAGAGACATCCACGTGCATACATACGGAACATTTCGTGTGAGACGAGTGTCGTACGAGTTTTCGGATCGTGTCATGCGTATGTGCACGCGCGATAAATACGGCAGCAGCAGGGGCTACATATCGCACTACGTGTCGTAAGTCGTAACGCGATGTATCGTCCGATGTAATGATCGGCGGTCGTCGTTAGATAAGAAAACGCGGGCACCGTTAGTCGACGAAAGGAATTCTAACTAGTCGGACGTTGTTGTATGTTTTTGTGTTCTTCGAGCGAACGGCAATTGTATAACGGTGAGGATAATGAGATTAACAATTATCAGCTCGTGTAAGGAGGTCGTTTAAACAAGCGTTCGATATCCTCCTTCTATGCTCTAACAAGCCTCTCATTCACCTTTTGCTATATTTCACACATTACATTCTAGTCTATTATATTTTGAATTACATTAAAGAGAAGGATCACTTCTTCTAAATACGTGTGCTCGATTTGTCCGATTGATTAATCCTAAACTTGACATAACTTGTGTAAAGTTTTCTTTTTTCCTCTCTTAAGTTCTTAAATTAAAAGAGAGAACATTTTCTCGTATAATTTTTCTTGAATTTATAATTATTATTATTTGTTATTCGTTTGTGTTTTTTTCGTATTCTTTATTTTTATTATACAACTCTATATTGTATATGTTGTATACACTGAGAGAATTTTCTCTTAGAATTTATCCTGAAAATCATGGTAATCGTGGGGTAATATGGTATGGAAAGAATTTTTTTGATTAATATTTATCACACTAAAAATAATATCTATCACAATAAAATCTAAAATACTAAACTGCATAGTAAAATTAATCAAACATATTTTATATTTTATTGTAATAGATATTATTATTTTTATATACCATATTATCCCACGATTACCATGATTTTCAGGGTAAATTCTAAGAGAAAATTCTCTGTGCGTATATATTTCATGTTTTCTGTTCTAAAAAAGAAAATTTATTTCTAAATTATATAAATAAGATTACATTTTCCAATTAAATTTAATTAATAAAATACTTGTTCAATACATTTTTTCTTCTCAAACTTTCACAAGTTCTCGACGAACTTTCATCGTATCTCCTTCGCGTGTCTTTGCTTTCCGTTTCCAAGTTGCTAAGCCAAGTTTCGGGTTAACGAGTCAGTCCCAGGACGAGGGCACGTTATCCACGCCGGCGGCCGGTGATTTTGGTTACAGTGGGATCGAGCACGAGGATGAGGTGTACAGCGTGCGCCAGCTGACCGCGCGTGACAGCGGCGCCGATTTCACGAAGTCGAAGAGATCGTTGCTGGCCCCGGTGACGACCAGTGCTGCTAGACCGACGCCAGACTCGGACTGTCAGGCGGTGCTGACGAACGACGACGAGAGGCTCATCGGCGCGGAGGAAACGATCGTCGACGACGAATCCAGGAACGACGATCGACCGCTCGCCGTCACCGCGTCGATCTTCCGTTCGGCCAACGAAAGAGACGACACCTTCCCGAAGCAGACGCAGGAGAAGACGTCCGTGCGAATTCCCAAGGAGTCCCCGAAGCAGCCGATCGACGAATCCTTGAAGGAGAACGACGAGCCGGCAGCGGCAGATCGACCCAACTGCTGCCGGTCGACGTTCGCGAGGACACCCTTTTTATTAGAGGTAAGATTGACGTTTGAGACGAATTTAAATCGACGCGTTCCTTGAGAATCTTGTCACAGACTGACTTTAGGTTTTTAAATACAAATTTAGGGGTAAATAGAGTTAATAAGAGCCAGGCGCAGATCTCTATTTTTAAATTCCTCTATACTTATTTTGTTATAATAAAATAAATCATAACAAAATAGGTATATAGAGGAATTTAAAAATAATTTTGTTACTCTTAATATCTGTGCCTGGCTCTTACTGATCTATTTTATATATCAGAGCTTTTTTGATTTATTATTTAAATTTTTAATCATCAAAGATGGAAGTTCACAGACTGTTAAGATAATGACAACTTGAAGTAGTGAAAAATTGTTAAGAATAAAATTATACAATTTTTTTCATTCTTATAGTCCATACAATCGAATGATAAATGAAATTATAGATTTCTGATTAATTATATGATTATCGCAATTCTTATCGCAGTATTTAGAAAAACAAATTTTAATTATTTTTTTCTAAATTTTCTTCTAATCTTGGATTATTTTTTATTGAAGATATATTTGTCGGATCACCATCGCTTATCGATGCTGTAATCCCATTGCTTACTTCTCTTATCGTTTCAGAATGATAAAGTAAAAATAAATGACATCGGAATCTTTCGCATTTTGGAATAATAACGTAATCGAATTCGTGTGAGAGAAAAAGAGAAAGAAAAGGACTTGTTACTGGAACAGATAATTGACAAGGAGGCAAAATTAAACTTTCAACGTCATTTCAGTCTTATTAATTTTTCTTAACCATTGCACGATATTTTAATAATTTTCTATAAAAACAAAAATAATATGCATGTTATAAAAGTAATTTTAAATTCTTATATAATAAAAATATTTTATAAACATTTTACAAAGGCAAATAATTTTAATTAAAAGAATCTCAATATTGAAAATTCCAAATTATATAAAAATGTCAAAAAGTGGCGTTGATACAAATGTTACAATTGAAAGCATGATTAAGCGCCGCGCGATGTGGTAAGTTCTAGGATGACTGTCGCTCTTATCTCGAGCCATAATAACGCATCCTTGGCCTCCTCCCCTCTAGATCGATCATGCAATCTTCGGTTTCAGGGTAAACCGACGGTGGAGCGCGATTCCTCAGACAGCGCCGGACGTCGTGATCGTCCGCAGGCGGTCACCAAACATCTGTTCGCGCCGCTCGCATCTTCCGTACAGCAGCAACAGCAACAGCAGGAACAGCTATTGTGTCGACCGCCGCCGCAGACGGCTACAGCGAGTATCTTCGCGCCTCGCACCGAGGACATGAACAAGGGCTTCCTGACTTTTAGCGAGGATCAGCCGGGTCTTACCAGTGCGTATTTTCCGTCAAAGATTTTTTTTTTTGAAGGGCTAGGAAGAGGCTCGAACATCTTGGCGACTGATTTATTTGGGAAATATATATCCCGAACACAGATAATATATTTGAATTTTTTTGAGGAAAAGAAAATACTTGTTTATAAAAAAGAGAATAAATATGACGCATGAGTTGTCTATAAGAAGTATTTATCATTCTAATAGAGTTTAACACATTACGTGACCTAGTAGATATTTGATCCGATGAGAGATAGATATCAAACGCAAATTATTTTACCATTCTATTTTCAATTTCAATTCTTCGACTGAATCTAATTACTCGGTTTAATTCGATTTTCTCGGATGAAATTTAAAATATCAGATTGATCAGTGGAATTAATAATTTCATACTATATAATTGGTTTTACATCGTGGTCTTTGAATTTCATCATAGTTCAATATCCTGTTCTTACTTTCCGTTCTGATCAATATTCAATCATCCAAAGTGTAATAAACGATTAAATAGGAAGAGTGTCGTGTGTTAAGTCGTATTCTTCGTGTTTCAGTGTTGAAGGACGAGCCGGAGGACCTGACACACCTCGCGCCCACGGCTGGCGATGTATGCGTGCCCCTCGAGGACACCCCCTTCCTGTCGGATATGCTAGACGAGTTCATCTTCGACAATTACGGTTGCCCCCTGCTGAGTCCGGGTGACACCCTGATGCCGGAATTGCGTTCGACGGATCTCTCAGAGTCTCTTAAAGAGGCAGATCTAACGAGCACCACCGCCAGGACCAAGAACACAACTGATCGCCTAGCCGATAGTGACCCCTTCATGTACGGCGACTCGCCCGGAAGTCCCTGCGGTATCGACCCGAACGCCGTGTCGTCGTCCCTATCAAAATATCGACAAGTAAGCAATCGCCGGATCCTCGACGGTCTGTATTCTTTTAAGAGCGATACCTTTAAAATTCAATCACTTTGAAATTACATTAATTAAATAAAAATAGTAATATTAATTTTTTTGCTTATAATGTTAAGGTAATAATTTTATTTTATTAGCGAAAATTATTAATATACGCACACAACATTTCACAGAGTCCTGAGCGCAGCGTGGACTCGTTAGGCAGTCCTACGGGAGGTAGTGGCGGCGACGGGCTCTCCGAGGACGAGATGCTTATGTTAGGTATCAGTGACAGTATAGGAGACGACGAGATGGCCCTTCGAGCGCCATATATTCCGATGTCGGATCAGGATGAGGCGTTAGAGCTGCTCATCAGTGATGACATGGTCATGTGGGGGTCTCAGTCCTCCGATAAAGGATCTTCAAAGTGGTAAGTCGCATTAGAACTGAATAAAGGAATTTAAGATCGGATGCGAAATAAATACGGTATCTTTACATTGTTGTTGTTTCTTCTCTGGCAGGCTACTCGATGATCGAGAGCAGCGAGGATCCGAAAGCAGTCTGGCACAGCTGCTGCGAACCGATCAAGCGGTATCGCGGCGATACAACGATCACGGCGGAGGTCTGATGAATCCGCTCTTTGGACAGATATCTAAAAAGAGTAAGCGCGTTTTCAATTTCTGTCCACGCACGTCTCTCTATGTATGTGTTTATGTGTGGAATTATATTCTTTATTCTTATCATCTGTGAAACTTTCATTTTTATTCGATTTAATTTTATAGACGCAGCCCTCGAGTCCGCTCGATGGCCCTCCAATCAGGACCGGACCGACCGTCCTAATAAGCGCATCCACTCCGGATTCAACGCGGACTCTGAGAGCGAGCACAAGCGTCTCAAGTGCGAAATCTCGCCTTTCGAACGCGTAAATTTTGACGGCACCTTGTTGACAAAGCAGCAACAGCAGCAGCGATCATCGACGATGTCCTACAAAAAGTCCTCGAATGTCGACAACATCTGCAACAGCCAGCTTCTGCGCCGTCTCGTGTCACCCCAGATGCCGTGCGTCGTGTCGTCGCACACGTTGTCCAACGACGGCGGCGGTGAACGTCGTCGCGGGGACAGCACTTCCAAGCAACGCGCCCGCGTTCTCAACGACATCATCGATATCGTTGGAACGGAGGGCGATTACGGGGGAGGTGGCGGAGGTGGAAATCGTATCGACGGCCTAAATAGGATCGGAACGACGAGCCGTAACCGGAACCCGTCCTGCGCCGGCAGCAGCGTGCTAATGAATCTCCTGGTTTCCGGCTGCGACGTGAGTGCGGGATACATTTGCTTAATAAAACCGAAGCCGACGGCGAGAAATATCGCGAACGCGTGAAAGCGCTTCCGGGCCTGACGTAGCCTGACGAAAGTCTAAAAAAACCGCCTCCTTTTAGCTGCCATTTCGTCGTCGTTTGATACTCCCAAAGGCGAGAAAAAGTGATCTCTCGGTAATATAACGAAAATATTTGGAATTCCGGAAATGCGGTTTCTCCAAAGAAGATTAAAATAGAATTCGTTTAGAGAGAACTTGGGCGTTAGAAATTGGAAGGCGCTTGAAAATCGTGTAGTTTCAACCGCAAACTTGTGTTTTGAACACAGAAATGTCAAAGTTCCTTCGAATCATGAGAGAAAACTTTGATTTAGATCGAGATCAAACACATGAGACTGTCAGGTCGGCTACGGACGACGCATGTGTTTATTCGCCGGGTAGATAGTCGATTAAATGTAAACATGCCACGATGTTACACGGTGCATTCGTTCGTCGGATGAGGCATAGCAACGATACCTCGCGTTAAAAACATTGTGTAAAGTCAATTAAATCGCGGTTACTTAATTTTCACGAAAAGCAATATAGATAAAATTCAAGCGCGATTCGAAGCGACAAAAAGCAGGGTTTGGCGATCGATTTTCGCAAGACGAAAAATGTAGATTCAGACGCGAGGGGTCCGAGGAGGCGGCGAGTTGGTATCTGATCGTGATCTCGAACCGATGGTAATCCTTCCTACTTTTTATACGTTTGCTTGTTTCTCGAGCTTGCGTCCGCAAGTCCGAAAATCACGTCTGAGATTGCAAAGTAGAGGGGAAAGTGTAAAGTTGGAGATTTTAGAAAAGAAGGAAATGCAAACTAAGTTTGTTGCGAGTCGAAGAGAAGGCATAAGCGAGCGAGGTAATTTCGCTCGGTCGTTTAATCCTAAAATGCACTGTGCATTCGACGTTTATCTTAGAGAGAGATGCGAAAGATATATATATATATAGAATATTATTTAGGCGATATAATTACGCTTTTTCTCGTATTAGAGATGAATACAAAGAATTAATGTGTAAGTGACGAGAAAGAGAGAAAGACCTGTAAGTTGATATTTACTATGATATTTCTAGAATTGTATATGCGTTTTTGTTAGAGATTTATATATATATGTATATATATATTATATAAAGCGTTATTTTTTGGAGTGCATTATAGGATTAAACGAGCGGTATTTTAGAACCACGTTATGTACACAAATTGCAAAGTATATGAAATTGTTGAATGTTATGGAAAATACATAGAACATCGAATCACCTGATTAGCTGCGTTTCGTTTCCTCCCACCGTCTTCCTTCGACCTTTCATCGTCGTTCCGCGATTTTACCATCAAATCAAAGTCAAAGATTTTATATTATCCTTAAGATTGTCTTTTCGATAATCAAAAGTTTAAAGTTAGAAAATGAAAAAAGGAATTAAAAATACTATTTGAATATATATGGAAAATAGTATAAATTAATATTTGTCTGAAATGAAAGAAAGATCATATATGTACTTTAAAAGAAATATAAATTTATTTTATTTGTCTGTTCTATCTCGAGATACATCTTTCTCTGAATAATTTTGCATAACGATTTTAATAAATTTTTTATATTCATTCAAGTACTCAACATTGAACTAAAATAATTTTTATCAAGTAACTAAAAAAGATATATTGATTTAATTATTAATTATTAGATATGCATATGATTTATTTTCGAATTATTTGTTCGCTTGATAGCGAGGAATTGCGATTTTCAGGGGTGATTCGCCCCCTTTTTTATTACGATCTACATGAGACTTATTTACGTTAAACGTACATCGCAGATTGCATTTGTTTGATAATCAGTTCATTTACATCCGTCGACGATTAAAACGTTTCTCCTTTGATCTTTTTTTTCCTCTAGCGAAACGCAGCAATATCCTTTTTAATATATAATATATTATTTTTCTCAAATCGACCGCAAGAAACAAACTCATTTGCCGAATATTTAAAAATTAGGCGCTTATTTATTATTAATTATTCTCGCGAATAAAAAATATATTTCAATTTAAGGCTCCTGGGTGCTCACCGCGGCCATATTGGATTGTGACGTCAAAGGCGAGAAAGCACACGCTGAAAATTCTTAGATGCCATTTTTTAATGAAAAGATATTTCGATTAAACAGCACTTCAGATGGCTTTAGCACACTCTTAAAAACCCCCGAAAACTATCCTTTTCCCTTTATAATCAATCAACATCTGTAAAATGATCGAGATATCAGACTTTGACATGCGGAATGACTGCGCATGTGCAAAGACCCGACGGACTGGGCTTCATAATATTACATTTTACAGCTGTTGATTAATTATAAAGGGGAAAGGATAGTTTTCGGGGTTTTTTAAGAGTGTGCTAAAGCCATCTGAAGTGCTGTTCCATCGAAATATTTTTTTATTTCGAAATGGCATCTAAGAAATTTTAGCGTGTTTTCTCGCCTCTGACGTCACGATTTCGACATGGTCGACAAGGAGCCAGGAGCCTTAATCAATTCCTTATTAAAGGGAAGAACATATTTTATCTATCAAAAGCCCGCGCGGGCTTAAAGCGTTCGATATTAATTTTCATAAAAATAAACGTCCAAATTCATCGAGAAGAACAACTACTTTGCATCTTCTCAAACGCATGTGTAAAAAAATGACAGTTCTAATCAGATAATCTTTCTCTTTCAGGATCCTCTCATGAATTCTCGCGTCATACCAATCGTGTTATCGAGGAACCTGACGACCCCGTTGTCCGTCAACGTGGACAACCAGATGACATCGCAGTGCGCGAACGTGGACAACCTCGTATCCCTGCCCGATCATCTCAGTCCGGACACCAGAAAACACCTGATCGGGCCGTTCACCGGGGGCGGCGGTGATGGCGGAGGATCAGCAACACCCACAACGTCTATTTCGCCCACGACGTCCGCGATGGTGTCCTTCGACGGCTTCGATTACGACGGATCCACCGCGAGTCTGCTGCAAATCGGTCCGGATCTGCTCAGCGGCCTGCTAGATCGAAATCTGGTATGATTCAGCGCATCGGAGGACGATTCGATCGGAGGAAGCCAGATTAGCTTCGGAAGAATTTGTTCCCCCTTCTTTGTACAATATTTTGCTACGATTGATATTTTTAAGTCTTTGTTAGAATCGATTTTTCTTTTGTAATTAATTACAAATGCGGGATGTGTCGCGCCTCAATTGAAAGCTGCTTCGGTTGACTGACTGAAAATCGTTTTAATTTTTAGAAAAATCAAATTTTTCTAAAAATTATTTGAAAAAATATTTCTGCTGTAGTACAATTTTTTAAATTGATAAATAAAGATCGAAGATCAATGCTGCTAATTAATTAGTTATTGTGAGGTGTAACATGTCCCTATTTCAATCTAGAACTAAAATCCTACTTCAGTTTAAAATCAATATATACTAAACATATAAAAATAGAGAAAAAGATTAGAATACGATTGAGAAATATATTGAGATAGTACGCGTAGGAAAATTTATAAAAATTCTGCTTTTAATTTTTACTTGTGTAAATAGCGCTAACTTTTGTTATGCATCGGAAGATGATCGGAAAAACGAAGCGCAATTCGCGTATCGGATATCGAAAAATGTATCCAATTAATGTAAAGGTGACGCGATTCGATGAAGCTTAGACTCAGATTTAATTGATATTTTTAGAGCAATTTTTTAAAAATATGATTTCTTTAAATAGCGATCGATTCGCGTCACATTAACGCTTGATTGATCGATGTTCGTTTTATATTCTTCTATTCTGAAATTGATGAGCGAACGCAAAGTGTGCCAATTGGCCAATTATGCCAATAAACTTTCACGAATTGATGCGAAACGAATTATATATATAGTATGAGAATTAATACACCCGAACTGCGAAAATAGCAAATTAAGATTGACGAGATGGAGATGACGCTTCGTTGTAGAAATGCGAACCATATCTTACACGAATCGAGTCGAAGGCTATATCGTTTTTATAAAAATCGTTTTATAAAAAAAGTGAGGTTTTCGTGTGCATGCACAAATCTTAACTTTGTTCCCAATCGTGTGTTCTCTATACTCTATATCAATGTACTCAAAATCTTTTTGATTGTGTACATTTAATCAAAATATATAAATAAAAATAATCGATAAATATTGAATCTGAAGGGACATTGTTTTTGCAAAATTAAATTTGCGTTCTGGAAGATGATATTCTAACATGCAGGTTGTGATACTTGTAGCAAATTTTTGTTCGATCATCTAATATATATATTTATACAAAATAACGTTTAAAAAATACGATTTAAAACATTAATTTTTAAAATACTAATGTAATTGCAAGTCATGGTGAAAATATCTAATTGTTATTTCCTAGTAAATGGGGAGTTTCATAAAGCACATTAATATATTATAAAATAATAATTTTTGATTATTATGTTTAAATTTTTGTTTTTATTTTTGCGATTATAAAACGAAAAGTTTTGCCGTTTTTTTTTTTTTTTTTTTCCCCCGCTTGAAATGCGATGTTTCAAAAATTATGGAAGAGAATCGGCATGAAAAATATTTGTGTGATAAATATCTGTCACATCTTTTTAATATGTATATCTATATATCTTTTAAAAAATATATATCTATATATGACAGATATTTAAAAATATATTATTTTTATTTTGTGATGCAAAAAAGCACTTTATAAAATACTCTTAATAACAAAGATTTATTACATTTTTTAATAGAGAGTATGTTGAAATAGGATCATCTTCCGATGCATGAAAAAGTACGATTTATAATATTACATGCATAATTAATTATCAAGGAAGAAGTAGGGAATGTGATATTTAAGATATTATCTAATAATAATAATGATGATGATGATCGAACTTTAATGTGTTCATGGATCCATAGATTAATAATATATTAATAAAATATATTTCAACTTTTAAATATCAAATTAGGGGAATAATTGTTTGTATATTTTTAATTGAAAAAGAATGAGAATGTTGTAGCCTTCGGCGGCTCGGCCTATCTTTTCTAAAAGTTGTATATAAACAAGTGCATTTACGCGCAATTGGCGCGCATGCAAAATTGTATATCATTAATGCGACTAATAATAGGACTCGACTAATAAGAATATTAACTTGAGAGCGATGAGAAATGATAATGTCGAATGTGAAAATCTGATAATCGACCTATTGTCGCGTCAAGGTAAAAAAATGTAGCAACTAAAAAAGGAAAGAACTTTCCAACACTATCTTTATTTTTAATACAATCTGTTAAAATTATAAAAGCATTTTATAGCATTTTTTTTACTTTTCGCATAATTTAGTTTTAACATTTCTTTAAACTTTGCTTCGAATATTTTGCCAATGAAATAATAATAAAACAACACTGATATCGGTTATCAGATTTATCATCCTGATTACTAAAATTGACTCAGCATGACAAGTCGTTGCTGCTTCTTCAGCATCGACTATGGCTTATGACGTCGACGTATGCTTCTTGTCATCGTCATGATTGTTGTTATTGTTATTGTAGTTTCTATTAAACCAGGGGTTATCGGTTGTTGCTACTGTACTGTATAATTTCCCGATGCATACAACCAATTAATATTACATAATATTATGTTTATCGCCGCGAGATTATTACCGCTGCGACTATTATATTATTTTAATACTTTAACATTACACACACAAGTCTAATCACATTGTAAAACAGTGTTGAATGGATCGCTGGTATAATATGGACATGCTATGGATATGATAAAAGATAAATAAATGATGTTTCTAATTAATTAAAAAAAGTGGATTATTTATATATTTATATATTATACTTTTCTCTTCCAAGAATTCTAATTGTAAGTATTTTAATAAGTCTTTAATTTCAATTGCAAATATTTATATTTTCAAAAATCAGCAAATTACTATGATAGATTTTGAAAACAATTAAATCCTGTGTTCTAGTTTTTAAAAATGTTAAATTAATGAACTCGAATGTATCAAAGTTTTCTCGAAAATTTAAAAGTTTATTATTATTTCTTTTCCGTCATATCGATTGATTCTTTAATGTATTAGCGCAATAACTGTCATTGGATAATTTTATTCCTCGCAAAAAATGATCGAAAGTTTACTCTGAAATAATAATTATCAATTTAAAATTGAAAAATTAGATTATTATTTCTCTCTTTTTAAAACTGATATTTTTAAAAATATTTCTACATTACAAGTACTTCAAGTTAACAAAATGAATCGCATTTAAAAGTATTATATATATTATATATCATTTCACTCATATTTTCTCTTTCTCATCATTTTTATATTAATTATTACTTTTGTATGTTATGTTGATTGATTCTAACGTTAATATATAACAGATATGACTCATATATATCTCTTAATCATCTTTAATGCGTCAGAACAATTCTGATGCAACCTAGAAGCAATGTGGCAAGCCGATCATTCCCTACATTACATATATAAAAGAAGAAGGAAGTGAGTGCGCAGTCGGATATAATAAAGGGAAAAACCAGTCCATAGAAGACAGGGATTCGCAAACTGGGGATGTAGTATCCGTAAAAAAATTCAAACAAACCGACTCTCGAAAAATAATATAGCATCTTTCAAACACATATTTCACTTCTTTCGCAGAAGTTATTAGAATTATCTAGCGCGAGTTTCTCTCTTTAAAAAAAGAAAAGATCCGCGATTCGCGGATAAGATCCGAGGTTTGAGAATCCGCGGTTTTCAGATTACGTGCACACAAAAGAGAAACAGTGACGCGCATAGCTATTAGCTATTAGCTATGACCGCGATAGATCGCCGTAGGCCATCAGTGATAGGCTCGCGGTCCGACCAATCGCAGCGCTCCACGTACGCTAGACGAAGGCAACCGAGCGCGACCGATAAAGCGCGAGTACTGTCGCGTCAGGTCAGTGTTGCGTCAGCCGTCGAGGGGTAAGGTTATTCGTGCGGTTGTACCGAAGACTGTCAGTCTACGTCGAACGGTGGTGTAGTATGCTTTGTTGAGGAGCGACGATTTAAGACACGATATTACGTCAATACAATAATAAATTCGAGGGAGGCCACCAAAGAGTCGTTTCATTCCTAGAAACAAGAGAAAAAGAGAAATTTGTGTCGTCGCATGGCGGATTATGAGTTCCCCGAAGAGAGTCATCATCGCCTTGCCTAAGGGCAGTAGTCCCAAGACGATTCAAGTGAACGAGCTGACGCGCAGCGGGTTGTCCAGGCTGAACTTGAGCGCGTCGATTCTGACAGACAATAAAGCGAGGATGGACGCCAGGAAGGTTCTTCAGGTATCTCCTAAGCAGGAAGAGATGATACTCCCAGACGATGACTTCGCGACGTTCATCACAAACACAGACGGCTGTACGCGCAGCAAGAAGCGTCGTTTGGACCATTTAACGTGGGAGGAGAAGATGCAAAGAAAGTAAGGGAAAGTCCGATGCAACACATTAATTGTTTCTGTATAAATTCCATGACGTAGCGTCATCTGCTCCTTTCGTTGATATCTCTCTCTCTCTTTCTCTCTCGATGTTTGTAAGCTGATTCATCTCTGAAAACATTCATGATGATAGTAACAATTTTCGTGATTCTGTATATATCTTCCGATTAATTTATCTATTTAATATATTTATACTATATTATATATACATTATAATAAATGAAAAAATATTCAAGAATTTTTAAATTTAAAATTTTCATTTCTCGAATTGTTCTCTCTTTTCAACAAAATCTTTAAACATTTTACAGATTTTAATTTTTTCATTTATGTCTGCATATACATTTAATGACGCTGCCATGATCGCAATAGAGCGGCTTACGATAAAGAAAGCAGCTATCATAGAAATAACAATATAGAATTACATAAAAAATTCACATTACATTAATTTTTAATCAATTCTATTTTTACCGGTACATCCACGAATTGCATCAGCCTTGCTTATCACTCACTAATTAACTCTTATTTACGCCTTTTTCGTGATAAGAACTAGGCAGTCTAATTTTTAACATTTAATACACGCATACAAATAAAATATTTATTTACTCAGCTTGTAGATAAGCCTTATCTTGTTTATCGAGCAACTGTATTAGCAGATTATCTTTAAAAATTATGTGCAGGTAAGATCTAGAAAACGAACGATAAGATTAAGAAAATACGTAAAGTATATTTCCTGCGAGTTGGAGAAAAAATATTTGCAAGTATTTTTTTCGCATGTCAACAACTTAATCACCTATTCGCCTTACCTTGACGTAAATGCAAATTACAATGTGGTTACCGCGATATGTACGCGTTTGATTAATTATCGGTTTGAGAATATCGCGATTACGTCATACAGCAATGATCGATAGCGATGCAATTTCATTTTTCCTTATCACTAATTGCAAGTAATACATAGAGCAGTATATCGATCGAAGAAGTATCAATAATGAGAAATTATATTACATATCGTCGGTGTAGCGAGAAATAAAATTTAATGCGAGGAAATGTCAGTTTTTTTTCAAATATTCTACAATTCAAGATGTTTACAATTTCAAGTTTTATGAAAAACATTTTTTTTTAAATGCACAAAATTAATTTAAAAAATTCTTCTTCCCGCAGAATTCGTATAAATAGTTTACGATTTATTATTTATTATAAAAATAAAAATTATTTATAATATATATATAATATATATAATAGTAATTATAGTAATTTAGATATATTTTTTAACACTCACTATTCTTTTTCGTCCGGCAGAAAACTGAAAAACCGAGTGGCGGCTCAGACTTCGCGGGACCGCAAGAAGGCCAAGTTGGATGAACTCGAGGATACGGTGAAAACGCTGAAGGAGAGGAACGAACAGCTCGAACAGGAATGCAGGGTGTTGAGATCACAGAACGAGTCGCTGGTGAGCGAGTCTAGGAGGCTCATGAGAGAAAGGGAGATGAGAGACGCAACGGAAGATCAGCAACAACAGTATTGCTCCGAGTGTCAGGCACGTGTCGGCTGCGCTGGACCTTTGCCGGGATCTGCAGTATCCCCCGATCACCCTCTGCCGCAGGGTGGACCAGCACAGCCGGCATCGTGCCCGACGCTAACCCCAAGAGCAACCGTCCTGTTGAAGATTCTATGTCTCTACCTTCTCTCGAGCTCGACGAACTGTTTGCGGACGAAAAATGCACCGAGCGAGCTCTCGAAGAGCTGTTCGCAAGCTATATCCAAGAAGCTAACATCGCAGGGGAAGCAAAACCTCATAGAACAGATGAGCAAGTGAGTTTCGGAAATCACGTATATAGTTGCATTTTATTTTATATGCATCTTTTCTTATAGTCTTTCGTTATCTTTGTTTAAAATGCATCGTCAATAAATAGCCACACATTGTTGTTTATTTTCTTAGAATCATATAAAGTAACTTTCTTTCTTGAAAGTGTTTACAATTTTTAATTCTTTAATTAAATCGTTATTTTATAATTTTGAATTTCGTGAAATAATTTCGAATACTACATATTTACATATTTAAGTGTGATGCAGAGATGAATGAAATACTCCGAGGTAGAAGTAATTCTAAATTCATAAATTGATATGCGCTTTTTGAAATTTTAAATGTTATCAATATTTTGACACAAACGAATTCTATTCTTTTTGTTTTTTTATATACAATTTCATTTAGATATAATGTAAAGATGAATGAAATACCTCGAGATAAAACAAAATTTTAATACAAGTACAATTTTGATCCTCGGAGAAATCTTTCATTCATTTACTCTGCAATCGCATTCTTTCTCATGATTCAGTCGTTGTCCCATTATTAATAACTTGTCGATTGCGCTCCGTTCCGCAGTTGTACATCACAGAAGATCTTAAAAAATCTGACCGTTCAGAAACAATGGTGGGGCAGGCATCAGAAGATGTGGAAGCCGATCGAGTCTGCGAAAGCATAAGCACCGTCTCCTATCTACCGGATATGTCTGATTGGCATCCCGTGATCCGCGACACAGAGAGCACAGCACCGATCAAGACTGAGATCGAGATCAAATTCGAGGAATCCGAGCCAGCGCCGGACCTCGACACCGTCTTCGGCACCTACAACAAGGCCACCAACTCCATCACGATCATCTGCCCGGGCGAGGAGAGCGACGATTGCGTGGGCATTCAGGAGTGCGTGCAGGAGGTCATCAGCACCGACATCGACGTCGCGACACACCTCACCGTTCCCCCCTTGAGCACTCATCTCGGCTATCCGGTGCAATTCTCACCGGCCTACACCGACACTATGTCACCCGCGATGAGCGATGTTCATTTGGACGCGGATAGCTGCGGCATCTCCTCGACGAAGCTGGACTACGCCAATCTGTCGGATGGCGGTTACGAATCGCACGATTCCCCGGATCTACGACTCTCCAACAACGCTCTGGCCGATCCCTGGCACGAGAGCTTCACCGAGCTCTTCCCCATGCTGGCCTGACAGTTCTCGCGGAGGCGGGCTGTCGCGCGCCGCACCGAGGCGAACGCTATGCCGGGTCGTTACGTCTGTGATACGGGGAACTTTAGAAGCAGGGCATCGCGAGGTTGACACACTTGCACTTATTATAGAGAAAGGGGAGAGAGAGAGAGAGAGAGAGAGAGAAAATTTCGCTCTTAAAAAGTATCATAATACGCTGAATAAATTCGTCGTCCATTTGAATAAAAGCTGACGAGCTTTGACTAGACTCTCGCATATATTTGTTATTTATTTCTGTCGAACAATTTAGTTTCTTAATAAGCACTTTAAATACAATAGATAACGTGAGGAGAAAACCTTCGGTTTTGTAAATAGTTTGTAAATATAAATTATCTCTCTTTTAATTTCTCAGAGAGGTTGCATTTGCAAGAGAAACTAATAGCGATTAGTTTGCAGTTATTTAAAAAGGTTTTTCTAGCGCTAAAATAGCAAGAAAAAATTCCGCGAGCGCGGAATCAATCTGAGATGTACAGAAATAAATTTTCTCTCTCTTTCATAATTCTTGGAAATAATCTCTTACGTAACGCAAATGATACGCACACACTATTAATGTCCTATTATTATAACGAATCAAGTTTGTTATAACGCAAAATTAATTCTTACCACCCGAGATAATCGTAAGAGTTCGTATACATATATATACATATGTATATTTTTTTTTGTATATATCTACGAGGATAGATTTTTCTTAATTTATTCGATGTTGTGCAGTGTGGATACCTATAAATAGCATTCTATATATTTCAATAGAAATTTTTTTACACATACACAGTTTATTTGAGATTATGTTCAGTGTATATATGTTCGATTTTCGAATCTTCTGTTGTGTAACCGGATATTAAATAAACTTCGAAAAAATAGTCTATCTCATATATGTATTTATTTCCGTTCCTTGTCCTCTGAAGCGTCACGTTTACACACGATTCGTTCACATGCTACCTTCGTATAATTCCCTCGATTATTTCTTTCTTTACATGGCAATATGTGATTCGGGGGCGTAAATAAACTTGTATATAGCGGGGTATAAGTAAATTTGTGTAATACTATTCGCGCGGTAATATCCATTAAACTCTGATCCTATACTGCTTCTATTTAAATATTTATAAATATACGAAATCTATAACGCGCACGTGCACGGGAAGAGTTCATCAGGGAGATATTTGGTGGCGAAAGTCCGCTTGTCGTACAAATACCTGCTCGAACAAGTACACCGTATACATATATCTACCAGGTATATATATATTATCTCGATACAAATTATTAGTAACGATAAAAAAACTGTATAGCACCCTTTTCATTAATCCTTAAACGACATGATGAAACTCAAACTTGTGTAGTTACACACATATGTTATGTAAAATTATATAAAGATTCGTAAGAGATATCATAAGAATTATAGAGCATGTGTGTTCCGTCAAATTATTAATTCTCAAGGTTTTAACATCAAGTACACATTTATTCCTATGAAATAAATTTCTCTTGAAATTTACGTCATTAAACAAATAGTGGGGTTTTATCCACTTATATCCTCTTTTTCCAATATATAACAACTTTATAATTTAATTTCTTTTTCCCTAAAAAAAAAAATTTTAATTTAAACTCGTCAGTTTTATTAAAAATGGCAATTGTGACTGGGGTAGATTATATATATCTTCTAATTTTTCTATTTTTGCAATAATCTTCAACAATTGAAATTTCCCTGTTCACAATATTCCTTCGATTTCAATCATTCAAAGATCAATATATTTATTAAAAAAAATGAAAACTCTAAGACTATTTTTCAGGCAATGTGAATCTCGTCTCTAACGCTTTTATATAGACGATCAAAGCAAGTATAAGTATTATATACCGTATACGTATTTCGTCGAGAGTAATAAAACGGCACCGAGAGCGCGAAACCGCCTCTCGTTTCGTTATTATGTTACAAAATATTTAATTCGAAGATAAAGAGAGACAAATTAACTTATCCGAAGAGCTTCTCGAAGCAACCGTGGCAGTAAGGCTTGTCGTTTTGTTCCTTGAAGGTGCCCTTGTTCAACTGTTTCAAGCAAAACGCGCATACGAAGTGCTCGGGATGGAATTTGCGGAACATCGCCGTTATGCAGCGACCTAGAGACCAGAAAAGGAAAGAAGATATCAAGACATCGTAAAGTTATTCAAGGATCTTAAATTAAAAAAAAATTCTGTACTTACCGGTGATGGGTTTGTGACATCCCGCGCACAAGGATCCTCTCTTAGCGTGATAATGTGTCTCGCAATACGGCAATCCCTCGTGATCGAAGAACGAGCCCCCCTGAAACTTCTGCCTGCAATCCTGTAAATCAACAAAATAAACGCATGAGAATATTGCATGAAAAATTTTAGTGTTATAAAAAATATGGTTTTAACGATGTAGAATTCTGGAGACTTTACCTAGGAAGAAAAAGGAGAAATAATCTGTTATTTTATATGAAAGATGAATATATCGATATCTTATTTTGTGACTAAAATGGGAAAATGTGTATAAAGTTATGCACGAATATACGGGTCGGCTTCTGCGAAATACACACAGTATACTTGATAAGTTGGTGCTAAAGCTTCCACGAAAAGAATTTAATAAATGTCTTTTATGTAGATCAGCAGTTTTTAATTTTAATAATTACATCTTTTCTTGAATACGAAATCTTTATCTTAAGATATCAAGAAAGAATTCTCTCTTCCTCTATTATTTTTCCGCTTCAGAAGCTTATATATAGTTGAATTTTAATATGATAATTGTTTCAATTATCTCCTTTTTCACTAGTTATAGATTGAATGAAAAAAAACACCGATATCTATTTTATTTACGAGTATCGTCTATACGTTTACTTTCTTATCAATCATTTATATGCATATACAAAGCGATCTCTAATTACCATCTTTCCGACCTCTAATATCTAAAAATAAATAATCGAACCATAATATCTCGATGAAATAAAGATAAAACACAATGAGTTTTCTATTAATAATAATGATTTAAAAAACATATATATATATTTGTAGATATTAAAAAATTATGCAAGAGAAAGATAGATAGTAACTCAGAATCATTTCATGTATATATACATATATACTATATAGTATAGTAGCATATACACACTATATACTAATATAGTTAGACTATACTATTACTTTAATATCGATCAAAGGTCTTATGGACGCAATGAATTTCATGTTGAATTTAAGGGCAAGAGAACATCAACAAAATCGTACTCCTTAAATGCCATCACTTTGCCTTTATATAGATAGCCGAAAAATTTATAGTATTACCAGATAAATCGGATTTATAATTTACATATTTTTTTTCTAATTTGCTCCAATTAATTTAATAAACTTAAACTAATCAATATCGTATGACTGCTCTGCAAATATACGAATGAGAAGAAGAGAAACTTTAATCAAATACATAATTATTTTGTATTTACATATTTTATTTAATCATTAAAAAAAACTTTTTAAAAGATAAATTATTATATATATGTTATATATATAAATTATTATATATATACACACATAAATTAATTAAGGGAAATCAAATTAATCATTTTATTTTTCCCACGAGTTTTTAATGTCAATCCGATTCATCTGTTATTACTATAACGATATAAGGAATGCAAATATTCATCTGCGACATTGTCGCAGCGTTCACAACTTGGCTCTTCCTCGCATATGTTGCCACAAGACGCGCCTCGTGCAACGTCTTCGAATAGCTGTGTGTATACGTGTACGCAAGAGACAGCCGACTCTCGTGTGTGTCTTTTTGTTTTGGGGTTTTCTTTTTTTGGGGGGTGGGGGTGGGGGGAAAGAAGGTGGGAATGAGCGAGTGAGGGAAATTTATTTCTTTACTTCTCACATATAGTAACTAACAGTATCTCTGCGCAGCTGCGAATTCTCCTTTCCATTGTCAAGGGCTGCGGTGCAATGTCAAGGTGCATCGAAAACGAAAGCAGCAATCTTGAACTTCGAGCTTTGCTCACCGAAAATATGCCCTCGTAATGAAAGAGTGTGCAATGCGTGCGAAGGTGTTGTTTGCGACGCGGAATCGAGACGACGATGACTCGGAATCGGCGTTTGTCGTTCCCGGTCTTCCTCAGCGTCAGCTAAATCATCTGAAGGATCAGCGGGGTGTCGGCTCCGCATTCATGGAGCCGGAGGGCATACAAGGGGCGACGTATCCTAGGAGGGTGACTGGACGACAAAGAAATTCGGGGACTTCGACATGAGGAATTGACAAGACGACGACAATAAACGACGACGACGACAACGACGCGACTTTTTTTACGCCTCCTGCTCTTCTTCTTCCTCGTCGTCGTCCACCCCGACGCATTTGGGACACACCGGTTGTCCTTCCATCGCGTAGAAGGACTTTCCAGAGACCGGCTTCTTGCAATCCTGTAATTGTCAGAGTTTAGTATTGTGTGTTTCGTGGTTTTTTCTTCTCTGCAATTTTTCGCGTTTTCTAGGCTACGCGTGAAGGAAAGGGGAAAACGCTGACGAACTCTCGTAAAATTTGTGCTGAAAATAAGACTTTTGATTGAGATCGACTAGCGGTGCAAATGCGATACCTACCCTGCAGACGAAACAGTCCGGATGCCACTGACTGTTGAGCGCAGATATGTAATTCTCCATAATAGCGCGATTACAGCCGCCGCACTTGGGCGCGAACATGTCGAAGTAGTCCTCGCGGCAGTAAGGCTTGCCGTCTCGCTCGTGGAAGCCCTCTTCGCCGAACTGCTTGCCGCACTGAGCGCAGAAGAAATGCTCGGTGTGCCAGGTCTTCTCCAGGGCGGTCACGCATTTCTGGAAGAAACCTTTTTTTTGCAACCACAAATTTGCGCAGATATTTGGAGGACTAGAGAGCAAGTATATATCGTCAAGTGTGGATTGTGGACCGTTTTAGCGTAAATTTGCTCGCGTTTGTACTGAACAATAATTTATTGATTTTCTCCTCTCTCTTTGCATCATCTAGAAAAAGAGACTCCATTCAATCAAAGTTTCAAGTTGACGAATTAATCGAATATTCTCCTGTTTTTTTCAGTATTAATAAAATTAAATTATTAATACTAAATAAAATTAAAAAGAAAATTAAATTCGAGGATACGTGAAGGGACAAGGATTTATATCGAATTAACTCCTTTTTATTACTCTTTTTCTTGCTGAAAACGGTCGCACCTATAGAATCCATCATTACGACTTATACTCTTTCGCTCGAGAAAGCTCCTAGAACGATTCTGAGATCCTTACATCGAGAATGGGCCCGTTGCAGTAAGCGCAACGGGGCGAGAACAAATTATGATAGTCCGTCTCGCAGTAAGGATGGCTTTCCCTCTCGAAGAAGTTTCGCGTGCCTAACTCCTGATTGCAGTGGGTACACGTGAAGTGTTCCGGATGCCATGTCTTGCCCAAGGCTGTTATCACCTGCATAATAACAACATTATCAAGTCAGAGAGAATGAGAGAGTATCCAATTGCCGGGATCGGCTTTCAAGATTCAGCCACGATGCAGCTGACGATGTAGTTGACGGCTACCTGGCCTACGATCGGCTTCTCGCAGGCGTTGCAGCATCCCTTCTGAGTAGTGTTGACACCTTGGCGGCTCATGTCGGCCTGAAGATTACCGAGCATAGAATCCAACTGGTTCTGTTTGAGGGGCTGGCTCTCTCCCGGTTGATAGAGATGAGTGGTGTGGGTCTCAGTGATGTGAACGCGGGTCTGCGTGCCCTCGCCGACGGGCAGTGGGCTGTGCGAGCTCTTGGTGGCCTTGTTGGGCTTCGCGTACGGGGAGTCGGTTACTGTCTGATGCTGATGGGTGCCGCTGTTGATCTGCAATGACACGCGGATTGTAAAATCGAGTGCGTAAATCCAGATGTTAACCCTCTATCCGAGAAACCGAGACTGATTTGCATTCTTGTAGATAAGGAAATGCTATTTTTCAGCGTCTTTAGTCTTCTCTGAACAGATGATATCTATTATCCTGGATCGTCGGAGAATAACAGACATCGCAAAGAAAAATTTTCTCAGTTTTCAAGATCAATTTCTCGGAAAGCCGGATTACATTCAGACAACAATACTGAACCCTCATATATACGACAATAACAATGTTCCGCGTAATTCTGTCAGTCTGTGTCACGTGTATCTACTTATGTACGTATAGACAGGACAGGTGTGTCAAGGCGCGAAAAGATGGTTCAAGGTTGAATGTTGCGAACAAGGGAGATTCGGACAAGGTGAGAGACAAGTGTCAAGTCGGGCAGGATGTCAAGGCGCGAGTTCGCGAGATGTTGAATGAAATGGAACGAAGACCCACGGAGATGATGGTAGATAAGAAGTAAAGGAGATGTCGATCGCCACGGGCGAGTTTGCAGACTGGCCGAAAGCTCCCGGTGTTTCGGCGGGTGGACGTCGTCGCGGATGCCCCACCTTTTTGTGACTTCGTCTTCGCAGTTCTCCCTTCTCGCGCGACCACGGAAAATCGGTGACGCGGAGAAAAAGGAGCGGAGGGGAGGGGACGAGATCAGCACGACGGTGGTGAGGTTGGTTATTTTCGTAACGTGAGGAGCCAAGAATGGGCAGGAGTAGATTTAACGTCCCGGTGTTTTCCGATTCCGTAAATCAAAGCGGTGACAGAGTACAGAGTCAGGAATCAGTCTGTATCTGTTTCGTTGATAACTATATGTAGATCCCTATACAGGATGTATCTCGAAACGGACGGTTTATGCCGCAGAACTCTGGAGGGACAAAATTATTTGTAAAACGTATCTTAAGTCCGCATTCTTGAAAAAAAAATGAATACGTAATTTTAATTTAATTTAATATTCTTTAATTTAAAAAAAATGAATTTTAATTTAATTTAATTTTCTTAAATTTAAATTTAACTTAGGTTTATTCGAACATTATACGATAGATAAATCTTCTGAAATGTTTGCAAACTGATTGAATGTTACTTTCAGTTATTCAGTTATATACACAATGCAGACGAGAAGCAAAGATGAGATGTGCGCTAACACTTTCGGTACTAGATTAAACTAAAAAAATGTGTAAAAAATTTTATACAATTTTTCTTCTAACAACAAACTTCTTGAAGTTTCTTTGACAATTTTGCGTGTATGAAAATGAAACAATCAAATACCGAAAGAGTTATTCAACCTTTTGGGAACGGCATTTTTTAAAACATTATAAAATATTATTTTTATCATTTTTTTTTCAATATTTCTCTCATCAATATTTCAATCACACAATTTAAATATTCAATTATCCGTCAATTCCCTACCGCTCCAAAAAGCTCGTTCGCGTTATGTATAGCATTATTACACATGGTTAAGTTATGTACCTTGAATTCGGAAAGCGAAGCCATTAGATCATCCAGCTCCTTGGTAGCGTTACTCGCGGTATGACCATTAGGATAACCCCTCTGAACCTCGGTTCGACTCAGCGAGCCATGCTGACTGGAGGGATAGCCGTCATAGACCGGCTGTATCTCCGTGGACGTCTCCTGTATGGTGACCCTCACCTTTCCGTCAGGGGGATAGTCTCTGCTCGAGGGACAACAGTTTCCGTTTTATACCGAACGCGAGTTATTTCCGAGAGAATTGAAATCCGGTATAAAACTTGGCGATTTTTTTTTTATGACATGAGAAACTAGCCGGCAGCATCCGGCAGCAATTCGTCTAAATCGCTATGATCTTAATCCCATGAAATTATTTGTGCAAATCGAGATTTAAACGCTTTATTTTTAAAAGCAGGCTGCTTATTACGCTGTTTTAGGATTAATTTGCGCACACAAACACACAAAAAGCTCACCCATTAGGCACTGCGGTGCTTAGCTCTTCGAGCAAGGAGTCGACGGTGGGTCGAGAGGCCGACATACTACTTGGGGAACGGAGATCAGGGCTGGTCGCGCCCCCGTTCACCCCCGTTGTGGACACGCGGCTGTCTATAATCATCAAGCCATTTGTTCGATAAAAATTCGCTCTCTCATGCCAGAAATCATCTTTGACCCTTTCCGAAAATGGTAATACACAATTTTCTCTTAAAATTTACCCTGAAAATTGTGGTAATCGTGGGACAATATGGTATGGAAAGAATTTTATGAGAATCTCTCTGATTAGTATTTATTACAATAGAAAATAATATCTATCACAATAAAATATAAAATATGTTTGATTAATATTTTACTATATAGTTGGTAAATTTTATTATATAGTTTAGTAAAATTAATCAAACATATTTTATATTTTATTGTAATAGATATTATTTTTTATTGTGACAAATATTAATCACAGAGATTCTCATAAAATTCTGTCCATACCATATTGTCCCACGATTACCATGATTTTCAGGGTAAATTCTAAGAGAAAATTCTCTCTGTGTACTTTAAATTAATTCTGTACAAAAGAAATACAGAGAGAGTGTGTCTAAAAATATATTTATTGTTACCCTCTTATAGATATTATTATTCAGCAAATATTTTATCTATTGCATTCGATATTTTCATCAGATTAAATTAAAAATTTATCTAAATATCACATCAAATTGAAATGAAATAATATAAGACATTATTTTTCGTGTCTCTGAAATTTAATTCGTGAAAGGGCCTTTCCTTTGTAAAATTTTTGACGTTTAAAGACAGATTTATCGATAAAATCTTGAAAGATTTAAGAATTTAGATAAAGAGCCAACCTCTTTCCTGAAAGTGGGCATTATAGCGCGCATTGCTCAGGTCTTGCAGGAGAGTATCCAGCTCGGAAAGATTGTTATTGAGGGAGGGCATCTTGCTTCCGGCGCCCGACTGGGTGTAAGACGCACTTCCGGTTTTACCGATGGTTTCCTCTATCGCCTCGCGGTTCTGGTAAGTCGGCTACAACATGCGATGCAAAGTCGCGATGAAACATCTTCAAAGGTTCCTTCGTCAAGCAGATATACTCATCGGTTTCTCTGTTAATTTTTTATTGCCTTAAATGAATTTTAACGCAATCATTAATAATTTTTTTATTCGTAAAAAAAATTTATCGCGCGTTTCTATCTTACCTATTCAACACTCTTATCTATTTCATTATTTTTCATTACGTTTGTAAAATTTGATTGAATTTTATTTGATAATTTCAGCTATTTCACGTTGTTTGACGTATCAAGCTTATTGTTAATAACAGATGTTTCTTTAATACTTGATCTGATCATAAAATAATATAACATAAGTTACATTATTTTGACAGCAAAACGCCGAAAGCAGTTAGAAAAATTAATAGCACTTTTAATGAAGATTTCTTTGAATGAATGGATTGTACGAAGATATTGGCAGCTGCATGATTTTTTATGTTTTGCCAGATGCGCTCTTGGCTTGTTAATCGACAAAAAGCGATGGCCTGCCAAGTTTGCGTGAATTGCATTATTATTTAGAAACATGATGTCACTAGAATCATTATGCATATGGAACGTCGTCGTTCGAGGAGGGCAATGTGGCCTTTTTGGTTTCGATAGAGTCAATTTTAGATCGCTTTTAGTCGCGTGAAAAATGTCCCCAAAAAAGATCGCAATTCTTCTAATTTTCCTGTTTAAATCTCGATCAGTAATAAATATTATACTACATATAAATCAGTAATAAATATTATACTACACAATAAATGTCGGCTGTCTCTGCAGATCAAAATTGATAAATATCGGACAATTGGATTATTTATTGCACTTGGGCAATTTTTGACATATTTGTAATAATTATATAATTTATAAAAGTAATATAAAGCTAATTTATAAAATTTATATTTATAAATATAACATTATATAATTAATTTATATATATACACACACACACACACACACATATATATATATATATATATATATATATAATATATGTCTAATGTTTACTAATTAACATCTATCTACGTTAAAGTTACAATGTTGAAGAGATACAACATTTTAACAACTAAATCAAAGATATTCCAATTACGAAATCAGCGACACGCACGAGGTCGCTCTAACTTGTTTACCAAAATTAAATTTAATACTTGACGTCATGCTAATTGATGGCCAAATGTGAGTCGCAACCATAATCATAAATTGGAGATCTTACGACTTTTTGAAAAGGATGCAAAACGCAAAATGAAAGGCGTAGCGCGATTGGTCTGTTTCTAAAATTTCATATAAAAACAAGTCATCACTCATCATAGTAGCTATTCCTTTCGCAATTTTAATCGTAGAATGCTAATAAATATTATCGTCAACAAATAAAAAATTAGAATTTAAAAAATAATTTTAATTTATATATTTTCATAACTATTGATACATTCGAAATAAATAATTTTTCAAATGTAAAAACCAAAAAATGACAGACAAATTGCTAATGGAATTTTTAGAAAAGAAACACAAGGGCGGCCAGATTGCCACGCGATACTATTTTTTTTTTTTTTTTTTTTTTTTTGCAATAAAGCAGTATTACGGCGCATCCTACTGGATGAAAACTAGGTTACACGCTGAGTTGTCAGCCTAAAAATATCTGTGGAGAACTAGCAGAAACATATCAACAAGACATATCGGTGCGGGAAGTTTCAGAGACGACATCACTATTAATGTAAAGAAGTATCCGCAAGATTTTTCGCGCGATTTCTTTTCGATTGTTATAATTGAATGGCTTTTTTAATTTGACAATTAAATCAAGTTATCAGTGAAATGAATATACAGTCGATTTATTCTTAATGTAAATTAAATGGAAAGCTATTATACACTTCGCTTTTGTATACTTTCTACAAATTTTCAGTCTACCAGTATTAAATATTTTTTAATTAAGGAGTATTAAAATAATTTGAGGATATTTCATAGAAAATCTCGATGTTTCTATAATTTAACAATATTGTAAAAGCTAGAAACTCAAAAAAATGCTGTTTATTTTTGTAGAATAATTTTTTATAATATGACTGGACAAAATTGACAATCAGTGTAATATTACAAAGAATGTCCAAAGTGATTCTAGAAAAAATTGTGTAGTAATTTTCGTGTATGTACATGTAAAAGAATTTAATTTTATGTGCGAAAAAATTGTCTTTATATATAGCTTTATTTTTCATATATAAGTATTTTTATTTAATTTCACACAATTATATTTTCCAAAAATATATATATTATTCAGAATAAGACGAAATGTTCGAATTTCTGTTGTGAATATCCTTCACGAAGAATATTTCTTCGAATATAATAAAAAAAAAGTTTATTTTCATGAATAAATTCATTTTTTAAATGTTTACGATTTATATATAATCTCTTTTCTCTTTTGTATATGTGTAAATAATAAAATAAAGAGATTATATATTCATCTCACTTATAAAATATAATTATAATAAATATATATTTCTCATTTACAAAACGTTAAAATATTGAAAAATTAAATAATAATTATTATTTTTATGTTAGTATGGCGCGATATCTCCAAATTAAATAATAAGTATTCATTATTTTCCCTAAAATATTAAATACAAATTGTTCGTGGAATCTTTTCAGAAGTAAGATGAGATATAATAAGATATTTGGGACACTTTGCGTATCCAGGACACCTCACGCGTCCAGCGTGTGTATGTACAACTCAATCCGTCGCACTCACGTGCACTGTAAAAAAAAATGTAATGTATTACATAAAAATTTGTAAAATTACATAAATAATAAGTATAAAATTACACGATAAATAATGAAAATGTATACATTTTACACTTATTATTGATGTAATTTTACATATTTTCATGTAATACATTACATTCTTTTTTTACAGTATATGTGCTCGCGTTGTTACAGCATTTCACATTTGCAATTGCAATGCGAACTGGAATCGTACACGGGCTAAATTCGCGCATCAAAGGGAAAGCTTTTAACATCTGCGACCTTCGACAGAAATTTTACATTCTTGGCGATGATCCGGTGAGAAACATTATCGCTCTTGTCGACGTGTGTCTCATAACTCATAACCCGTGTCTCGTATTCTCGCGTATAAGACGTTACTTAACATTGTGACAGCCATTTTAGACAACATCAAAGAGGCAATGTCAAAATAATAAAATTTACAATTTATTTTAAACGCGATACAAGCTGTCGCTAAAATTAAAATATTAATTTCTATATATTTCTATATATATATTACAAATTCATTTACACGTGTAAAAAAATTAATAATCGATAGATTTAAGATACTTTCAATTAATTTAACTAATTGTAAAATGATTTAATTATGAACTTTTTTAAACGGAAAGTCGAATAAATGAAAATTCAATAATTTTTGTACCATTATTTAAAATGATGGTTAAAACACAGTGTTTTTAAAACAAATCTTGTACTTGTAATATAGAAGATATTTTTGTCACGAAACAAGCTTGTTAACTTTATTTTCGCCTAGTTAGTGTTGGAGAAAATAGATCTCGGACTAGCCGCGAAACTGGATCGCGTCACACGTTCTCGATCCGTATCCGAGAATGACGACTGCAGCAGAAACGTGACGACAAATCAATGTCACAACGACACGTTCCGAGAAGCAGAATAGGAGCGATATGCAGGTGCGCGATTTAAGAAACGTAGCTATCGTCAATTTCAATTATTTTCACAACTCCTTAAGGCTCCTGGGTGCTCACCGCAGCCATATTGGATTGTGACGTCAGAGGCGAGAAAGCACACGCTGAAAATTCTTAGATGCCATTTTTTAATGAAAAGATATTTCGATTAAACAGCACTTCAGATGGCTTTAGCACACCCTTAAAAACCCCCGAAAACTATCCTTTTCCCTTTATAATCAATCAACATCTGTAAAATGATCGAAATATCAGACTTTGACATGCGGAATGACTGCGCATGTGCAAAGACCAGACGGACTGGGCTTCATAATATTACATTTTACAGCTGTTGATTGATTATAAAGGGGAAAGGATAGTTTTCGGGGTTTTTTAAGAGTGTGCTAAAGCCATCTGAAGTGCTGTTTCATCGAAATATTTTTTTATTTCGAAATGGCATCTAAGAAATTTTAGCGTGTGTTTTCTCGCCTCTGACGTCACGATTTCGACATGGTCGGAAAGAAGCCAGGAGCCTTAAATCTTCCTTAAATAATCGATTTAACTCTTAAACTCGCGCGACTTTTATTCTTTTTACTGTATATAAATTTCTCAAAATTGAATTTTACATAATACGATAAGCGTATCGGAAAATGGCTATATTAGTATAATAATAAATATAAATTATTATAATATATAATAATTAAACTTGTTCTAAAAATATGTAGTAAATTTAAATATAAATTACATAAATAAAAATAAAAATTCTTAATAAAGAAAAAGTCTTAATTTTTTTTTAATTTAATTACGTTTATATAACTTGAGAATTATTTTTATAGTCTGAATAATTTTGATCATTATCTAAAATCTAAATAATGCAAACAAATGGAAACAATTGTCATATTTGATATTCGATAGTATGACTATACCTGGACTTTACTTATTGTTAGACTTAAGAAGTTCATTCACCTAACAGAGAACGTTCTCCTTCTTTGTTCCAGGTAAACGACACTATTCGAAGTAGATATAAAATGTAAATGAATATATCAATTCATCAAATATATTATTTTAATAATCGTTTTAGTCCCTAATTATTTAATTTTTTTTAATTTTTTCGCGTTAAAATTTCTTTTTGCAGATATAGATATTTATAAATTGAAACATACATATTTTAATACATCCGTCATTTCTCTCTCTCTCATTCAAACGTTACAGAAAAATTTAATTTTTCACCCCGACTGAAAATAATGAGATAGTCCCTTTAATTTTGTTTCTTAATTGAAGATAAAAGACTCTAAAAAGATTCGTTGGTACGATTTTCGATGCAAAATACATTGTAATCGACTCGCCTCTTTGAATTCCACTTTCAAGTGGATACAAAACGCTCGCAACAAAAGCAATATGTTTAGATATCTACAAGAGTATAGCTATTAAAAAGATTTTATCTGCGTGCATTTTTAAATGTAAACACATAATGTGCAGCTCGGCGATATTGTCGGATTGAAGGTGAACGGAGCTTTAAAAAAGAAATTACGATTTGACGCGATTGGCGCGATGGCGAATGATGCAGTTGGCTCGACTGCGTATTTTGCGGCCGGAATATATACAAGTTATACTCGACGAGCATGAATAATAGAGACCGGAGCTGTCCTAGGCCGAGGGAAGATCGATAGAATCGGCAGGGAACGTAACAGGTGTCCCGTCGCGGAAACGCAACATTTTTTTCTCCACGATTCTCTTTTACGCGACTCGTGGAAAATATTCCTTTCAGATATCGCGCGATACGTCGCATAATTCTAAGTTAAAAAAAAATTATTTAAACGCGTCGTATGACACGAAAAAGTTTAATTCCTCATTTTGTAAATTGTTTTAATTAATTAATTAAGACCTAATTTCTCTAAGTTATTCGCATATTGTGTAATCAATTTTTTTTATTTACTAATATCGTTATAAAGAGATTTGGTTCTGATTTTTGTACATAGCTCTTGATACATTGATTATCATGATGATTACTGATTAATCGGCGTTATTAAATTTTTTTTTTTAATATTTAAGTTATTCGAATATTGTGTAATCAATTTTTTTTATTGACTAATATCGTTATAAAGAGATTTGGTTCTGATTTTTGTATATAGCTCTTGATACATTGATTATCATGATGATTACTGATTAATCGGCGTTATTAAATTTTTTTTAAAAATATTTAAGTTATTCGAATATTGTGTAATCAATTTTTTTTATTGACTAATATCGTTATAAAGAGATTTGGTTCTGATTTTTGTATATAGCTCTTGATACATTGATTATCATGATGATTACTGATTAATCGGCGTTATTAATTTTTTTTTTAAATATTTAAGTTATTCGAATATTGTGTAATCAATTTTTTTTATTGACTAATATCGTTATAAAGAGATTTGGTTCTGATTTTTGTATATAGCTCTTGATACATTGATTATCATGATGATTACTGATTAATCGGCGTTATTAAATTTTTTAAAAAATATTTAAGTTATTCGAATATTGTGTAATCAATTTTTTTTATTGACTAATATCGTTATAAAGAGATTTGGTTCTGATTTTTGTATATAGCTCTTGATACATTGATTATCATGATGATTACTGATTAATCGGCGTTATTAAATTTTTTAAAAAATATTTAAGTTATTCGAATATTGTGTAATCAATTTTTTTTATTGACTAATATCGTTATAAAGAGATTTGGTTCTGATTTTTGTATATAGCTCTTGATACATTGATTATCATGATGATTACTGATTAATCGGCGTTATTAAATTTTTTAAAAAATATTTAAGTTATTCGAATATTGTGTAATCAATTTTTTTTATTGACTAATATCGTTATAAAGAGATTTGGTTCTGATTTTTGTATATAGCTCTTGATACATTGATTATCATGATGATTACTGATTAATCGGCGTTATTAAATTTTTTTTAAAAATATTTAAGTTATTCGAATATTGTGTAATCAATTTTTTTTATTGACTAATATCGTTATAAAGAGATTTGGTTCTGATTTTTGTATATAGCTCTTGATACATTGATTATCATGATGATTACTGATTAATCGGCGTTATTAATTTTTTTTTTAAATATTTAAGTTATTCGAATATTGTGTAATCAATTTTTTTTATTGACTAATATCGTTATAAAGAGATTTGGTTCTGATTTTTGTATATAGCTCTTGATACATTGATTATCATGATGATTACTGATTAATCGGCGTTATTAAATTTTTTAAAAAATATTTAAGTTATTCGAATATTGTGTAATCAATTTTTTTTATTGACTAATATCGTTATAAAGAGATTTGGTTCTGATTTTTGTATATAGCTCTTGATACATTGATTATCATGATGATTACTGATTAATCGGCGTTATTAAATTTTTTAAAAAATATTTAAGTTATTCGAATATTGTGTAATCAATTTTTTTTATTGACTAATATCGTTATAAAGAGATTTGGTTCTGATTTTTGTATATAGCTCTTGATACATTGATTATCATGATGATTACTGATTAATCGGCGTTATTAAATTTTTTAAAAAATATTTAAGTTATTCGAATATTGTGTAATCAATTTTTTTTATTGACTAATATCGTTATAAAGAGATTTGGTTCTGATTTTTGTATATAGCTCTTGATACATTGATTATCATGATGATTACTGATTAATCGGCGTTATTAAATTTTTTTAAAAATATTTAAGTTATTCGAATATTGTGTAATCAATTTTTTTTATTGACTAATATCGTTATAAAGAGATTTGGTTCTGATTTTTGTATATAGCTCTTGATACATTGATTATCATGATGATTAATCGGCGTTATTAAATTTTTTAAAAAATATTTGTAACAAATGGACGCCATCGAATAAAATTATAATTAAATAATAATAATAATATTAATATAATCATAATTAATAAATATTAAATTATAAAATTAATTATATAATCGAATAAAATATATTTAGTTTTAATATTTTATTATTATTATATACTTAGAATGATAAAAATTCCAATTTGACGTACACGATAAGAGATGAAAAAATTGGGCAGTCGATGTGAGCACATTTTCGCGCCGTTTCTTTATCCAGAGTGAAAAATAAAAAATACGAGAGTAACTGGAGACTCTCTTCCGACTAATATTCTGTCTGCCACAAACTGTTCGATGTTACATACGCCTCGTAGTGATGCTTCTCTCGAGCGTCAATTTTAGACACGATATTGATTCTAATTTTAGCACCGCCGTTGCGTCACAGTTATTTCCAATCGTGTTTTATGACTCTGGAGACTTTTTTTCAAAACAATCGATAGTTAACGCGAGAAATATCGAGTTTGTCGCACGAAAACTCGTCGGGAGGCTTAGTTTTTACAACGGAAGCAGATTATTCGTTCGGTCTATTCCGTAATATTCTATTTTCACGGTTGTAACACAGATAACTCTGCGTGTAAACAAATTCAAGAGCGTGGTTAATTTATGTTCCGAGGATAGCGTCGATTCGGAGCATTCGCGATTAAATTATTATTCACTTACGTAAAGTCACGATATATTAACGTGTTTCCAAAACAATATAAATTAATGCGGCACAAATGTTTGTCGCATAGCTTTACGATAAAAAGTTATAAATCTGTATTTAATTTTAAAAATATATTTGCTTCCTCTATATTTCAGTAATACATATATTTTTTAAACAGAATATGCCTGACAAAAGAAAATAAAAGATTTAGACCTCTTTATAGAAATATACATATTTTTTAGGATTAAAAATTCTAAGAATTTTAAAATTTTAACAAAAAAATCTCTGCTTGACCATGAGCGTTCATAATAATGATGTTCATGGCCCTGAAAGTGAAAACAAGCCGCGTGCGAGCGAAAAATGTCGAAGGAAGACCACGTTATATCTCGCCAAGGCATCGGTATCGACAGTTATTAACCGTCAGCGAAGAGGTTTATTTACGGATTCCCCCTATGTCACGCTTTCGCGACCATGACGACGAATTGCTCTATTTCGAGGCGTTTTCGTAAACTGGAAACGACGTTACTGCCAAAAAGTTAATTTTGTGTAACGAGGAGAGAGACTACTACAAACAATAAAATATATTATGTAAAATTATGAATATATTATTGACAACAGAGCGTAATATATGTAATATACGAATGTTTCATACTTAAATACTTTTCGATAAAAGTTGGTTACTTAATATTTTTTTGTGATTACGTATTGTTTACATCATAATAAATAGCTCATCTTCTTTTTACATCAATAATTTTGCCAAAAATACACGCGAATTCTTTCTATTTTATATAATATAATATAGATTCAATCGAAAGGATTGAAAAATATTTCAAACTCTTCATGTCGAGTTTCGTAGTTTATATTTTGTAAAACTTTAAATTATTTAGCGCGACAGTTTCAAAATTAAGCGATTGCCATCGAGCTACCAGCATTTGGCTCCATCTGGTAAACTACGTCCACGACTTAAGTAAGGTCTCTTCAGCAAGCTCGATGAATTCTTCGACTTCGTCGATAAATCCTCGCGATATGTCTCATATGTTCGCGATTTTGCTTATCCTTCGGAAACGGATACAGATTTCGCGAATCTTACTTAATCGCGATGTTTGACAAGGTTTTATAGACCCCTACTAAATATTTTTATAAATCTAATCGAATTAAGACAGTCTAGACACAAAGTATTAATTTAATCATCATTACAAGATATAATCAAATAGAAAATTTAAATATAAATATTTAAATTTTGCCGATTATAACTTTTAAAATGCGCTAAAAAAGAAGCGCCTTCATTAGTCTTTAATTAAAATTAAAATATTTATACACAGAAAGAATTTTCTCTTAGAATTTACTCTGAAAATCATGATAATCGTAAGACAATATGGTATGGAAAGAATTTTATGAGAATTTCTCTGATTAATATTTATCACAATAAAATAATAATATCTATGCAGTAAAATTAATCAAACATATTTTATATCTTATTGTGATAGATATTATTTTTGTTGTGATAAATATTAATCAGAGAAATCTCATAAAATTCTTTCCATACCATATTGTCCCACAATTATCATGATAAATTCTAAGAGAAAATTCTCCCAGTGTACAGATCGACGTACTAATTGCAGCGACAAAATCGCGAGGTTACATATATAATTCTCAGTTGAATTTAAATTCGCTATATACGGAACGAAGAGGCGCGGTCTCTTCTACACAAAATCTATTAGTGCTCCGATTAATTATAAAATAAGAGAGAGATGGACATACCGATTGCGGCGGCAGCGGCGAGGTCCGATTGTCATAAGCTCTGTAGACGGTGGTCGCGTGGGTGCGGGCACCATTGAGCGATCCGTAACCGGGAGTCGCATTACCGTGATTTCCCTCCGACGTCACGGTGTTCTGCAGGTCCGCCAGCAGCGCATCTGAAAGCAGATTTAAGGTCCAATTGTAAAAAATCCTTAAAAAAATTACGAGCAAACTGCACAGAGAATTTTCTCTTAGAATTTACCCTGAAAATCATGGTAATCGTGGGACAATATGGTATGGAAAGAATTTTATGACAATCTCTCTGATTAATATTTATCACAATAATAAATAATAATAAATAATATATAATAATAAATAATAATAGAATATAAAATAGGTTTGATTAATTTTACTATGCAGTTTAGCAAAATTAATCAAACATGTTGTATATTATATTGTAATAAATATTATTATTTTTATTGATGTGATAAATATTAATCAGAGAAATTCTCATAAAATTCCTCCTATATTATATTGTCCCACAATTACCATAATTTTCAGGGTACATTCTAAGAGAAAATTCTCTCAGTGTGAAGATCGCGATTTTTCCGAAAAAAGTTCGCGGTTGAAGCACACGATTTTTTTTCTCACTATCTCATTCCTAAATTTATCGAGGAATTTCACCTATTTCGAGCGCATTCTGTATCACGTTCTTTTTATCTAGGTATGCATAACGGAGATAAACAGATGGAAACATCCGACTGATTCCTCTCCCGCACTATCGTATATACAAAAGATAAATATGTAGAAACAAATATTTCTTATTTTTTTCTCTGTTTATTATTTCGCGAATTGAATTTATATATACAGATTGGGATACTTAACTTTATGATCTAAATTATCTGTTAAAAGAATTATGCATGCAGTTATCGAAAGATGTTTTCAACAATAGTTTCAATGGGGAAATATAATGCAAAAGAAATTTCTTAGCATGCGTTTCTTCTGATATTTTAACATTTATTTCCATTTTTTAGATGGAATAAAAGTATTTAAAAAATCAATACAGTTTATAAGATATTTCATAATTTATTTTAATTTTTTAATTTTTTATTTATTTTATTTTAATGTATTGTGTATTTAATTAATATTTTAATATATTGTGTACTTAATCAATAATATAATATATTGTGTGTGACATAAAATATGTAATAAATCTTATAAAGTCTGCTGAAGTAATTGCAAGTTTCTCAAAAGCGAACTCTGATACGCCGTTATTGGTCCAATCGAGAACTCACTTATCTAATTTCGAGCTGGCGTATGTAAAAAAGAAAACGTCACGACATTGTTTAACGATGACGCCATACCCGTAGCTTCGCTGCCGCGTCCTTGACAGGCGCCTTGATTGTCGCGGCACGTTTATTTATTTAATCCGAAATGTCGGGGGGGATCTTTCTCCATTTACTCATGAGATCAAGTGCGCAATATTAAGAAAGTCAAATGCAAATATAAATATACGTCACGTGGAAAAAAAAGGAATGACAAATCCAGGAGATAACAACGCTAAACGCAACTTAAAACATTCGTAACAAATATATTTATATATGTAGACATGTGTGTGCATAGATATGCGTGTATGAAAAGAATTTACATATTTTATTAGTATAGTAATATAGTAACAAATATGGAGAGGAGAATAAAAGGAAAAAGAATAGATTGGCGCGAATATATAGAAGAGTCGGAAACTAATATTTACCGCTGACTGCTGCCAACCCGAAGGTTAGCATAACAAAGCGAGTATATTTTTATTGTCGTGTAAACACAAGTCAATTACGACTTATTTTTATTGCAGATTCATTCTTTTTTTTTTTTTTTTTTTTTTTATCTAAGTTAGCTAATTATTTTATACGATTGAAAGATTTATCTTATCCGTATTTCCCTCTTTCCCCTATTCATGGAAAAATTCTAAAAATCGAATCAAGTCTTTAAAAGAAATGTGTAGCTTAGAAATACCTATACATTCCTAATTAATCTGTTTGCTGCCTCGACCAATTTAGCTCGAGTTTAAATAACCAAAAGAAATGTGCATTTACCGAGAGTAACGAGGTTACTAGTAGCCTTCTCACGATTGTACACCTGGTAGAGGTTCTCGTCCTCGGATACGTACACGCATCGCGTCGTCTCCATCGCGAGAGAGTCGAAAGGGCACACACGACACACCCACTATTTCAGGAACGTTGAACCCCGCGAGAGCGGCGTTTCAGACCGAGTTCGGCGAGTTTCGGTCAGCAAAAATGCGGAGAAAGTCCACAACGCGAGAGAAGAAACCCGCCAACGAGAGACGAGGATTTCTCGATCCTCGCGACGCGATTTCTGCCTTTTTTTACGTAATTTTGCCTCGAACGTATACAAAATCTAACTATAAAAAAATAATAATTATTAGAAAGTTTTGTCCACAAGTGTCAGTTCTGTCAAACTGCTTCTGTCAAAATAAAATTAATTTCTACTCGTATCGATAGATTTATACAAAAAAATAAAACGACAAATTAATTCGCCCGAAGCAAACTGCGGCATCGGTTTATCAAGCATCTCAATCTCTCTGCAAATTTATCTCTCCGCGAATGCAGCCTGTCGCGCCAATTATGTACACATGTTTTCCGAGATTATTATCGTTATTGTCATCTCTTCGTCATCTGTGTCGCGAAACACCGTAAATCGAAACACGTCGCTATCAAAAGTCCTAATTTAATATTAAATTTAAATTAAATGAAAAATTTAAATTAAATCAAAAATTAAAATTAAATTAAATATATCGAATGGAAAATGAACTTCTATATCTTCATCGTTCGCGCGTGTAATTTTTTGTCACCTCGAATAATTTGCACTTTTCTCTAGACTATCACCGACTATCCTGAATGACTTAACTCCGATTATTTACTCGGCTAACGACACGTGTTCGAGCGAAGCGAAATGGAGCAGCGACGCGTCAGCGTCGACGGAACGGCACTGATTGTCATTGAAGTTCGCGGGAAAGCGATACCGCGAGCTGGAGGAAGGAGCGAAACAGCCTCCTTCTCCTCCTGGAGAGGAGAAGGAATAAACGTAAGGCGGGCATATAAGGCGCAAGACGATAGTGGGGCACATCCTCGTCTACGTTGGACGGAAGTTGCGGTATTCAGAAGAAACGAACACGAGCCTAGGTGACTGGTTTCACGACGATTCATTACGAGGAAGCCGCGATTGCGCCGACCCTAAGTGGCTTCGAGGAAGCTTTGGCGGTCTAGGAAAGAGAAAATGTACAGAGTGTCCCAAAAGCAATTTGGAGTCGAGTTTTCCTTAGCGAGTATCTCAAGACATCGGTAATGGTCGAAGCATAAGTGATTGTGAAGTGAAGCTTTTCATGGATTAAAGATGACAAAATTATATTCCTCGATTAATTTCAGAAATTAGGTGTAATTTTTTAGAAATTTAATTTTAAATTTAATTCAATTTTAATGTATTATTATAAATAATTGAAAGGTTGTAGTATCCTTCTTTGAATTTCTTGCTAAAGAAAAATTGAATTCAAAATTGACTAACGAATCGTAAAAAGAACATTCAATGATAATGTGACATCATATATGGGATGTACTAATGTTTTTTTCTTTCTTAATAAGAATTTGAAAACACGTGACTTTTTCAATTCACATCTCAAACACATAATTTATTATTGCGACGTTTAGTAATCGGAAATTAAACAAAAGGGTTCAAGAAAATCTCAGCAAAATTAGTTTCAGTTATCTAGAAACTAGTTTAAGCCGATATACAGAATGTTCTTTCATTTGTTCCGCAGTAGAATTTACAAATCTTCATTTTTTAAAATTAATTTAGAGAAGATTTTATTATTTCTCAATAATTCTTAGTTATTCTTATTTTTAATATTAATAATTAATGGTGAAAATATATTGCATACTAGTTCAAAATTGACTTGCTACAGTTTCGAAAAAATATGAAACACACAAGACACCTTTCATATCGAGTAGCTGAATAAACTAATCGCTTAAAGTGCTTTAAGCACTTTAGTAATCTGGGATAGCAAACAATCTTACAGTATATTCAGTTGATTTAAACACATTCTAGATGGCAGGAGAAGGCTGAATGATGAAGTACTTTATAAACTCTAACGTAAAACATTCAACTTTCAATCAAATATCAAATATCGTAAGAGAACTTTGACATAAAAAACATATTCCTATATATACATTGAATTATTTCGCACAAAACAAGTTTAATTATTCTACAAGTAATAACATAACTCGAGAAAATCTCGAAATCGCATCTCATGCGAATTTCATTTCTCATTTGACGTTTTCAAAACGTTTTCGGACTTGCGTTATTTAAAAAAATGAAAAAAAAAAAAAAAAAATCCATCGGTGCGTTTAAATTCGTCACACATATCGCGAATGCGGCGCTTTTGCGCCGCTAATGCAATCTTTTTTGCTCGTCAGGCCGCAGGTTGAGTAATCGTCTGAATGGTGCTTTAACATTGGCATGGAGCCTGGCTGAGCTTATCGACGTCTATTTTGCACGGCTGATTCATACCGCGAGTCCGACATCGATATCGCGCGTAAAACTTGCGCGTGCCTTGCGTAAACCGCAAAGAGGAGGATGAAGTCGTGACGTTAACTGTTCCAGCACGATCGTTTCTCCTTATTACCGCAATATAAATTCCTGTCAATCTGAATTACTCACAAAGTTTTCGTCTAATCTCGGTCGCATTGCGTTAACGCTAAACTAAGAAGAGTGTATGTGAGATGAAGAAGAATTATATCGAATATTAAAGAGATATTGTCGAATTTATTTTTATAAATAATTCAAAATTAATTTTTTTCCTATAGTTTTGTTTTTCAGGAAAAACATTGTGTTTATTAAATGAAAAATTATTAATTTATATGTACACTGGGAGAATTTTCTCTTAGAATTTACCCTGAAAATCATGGTAATCGAGAGACAATATAGTATGGAAAGAATGTTATGAGAATTTCTCTGATTAATATTTATCACAATAAAAATAATAATATCTATCATAATAAAATATAAAACGTGTTTGATTAATTTTACTAAACTGCACATAAAATTCTTTCCTTACCATATTGTCCCACACGATTACCATGATTTTCAGGATAAATTCTAAGAGAAAATTCTCTCTGTGTATTATATAATTAAATAAAATTTTTATAAATCATAAAAATAATTCTGTTTTTATATTCAATGATGATAGAAATTAAAAAAGATAAATATAATTTATACAAATAATGAGTAATATTGCTAAGACGAGTTCATATATTTGGGCAATAAAGAGACACATTGTTGCAAGACTCGTTGTCGAAATTAGGGTTAATTAACGAGAAAATACTGGAACAATACTTACTAACGTATTGCTCCCACCGTGCATGACGTCGAATAGTCGCCAAACGAATCGGTGAAATCGGCGAGACAGGCCTCATCACGTCCGTCATTTTTACGTTTTCAAGAATCGGCACTTTCTCTACGCGACAAAATAACGACAAATTGGGTAACGCTAATGGGATATTCTTCTATGTAGTTATACTATTCCGAAATAAATAAATTCATGGAGATCTGTTTACTAAAAAAAGTATAAAGATTGTAGTCGTCGAATATAAATTTTTTGATTTGATATGTATTGTTTTAATTGATTGTCATCTCTCAAAATTTTTATTACTATATTATTATAAAAAATTATCAGATATTATATAGTTTGTGTGTGTGTCTTGCAGTAATAATTTCTGGCAATCCTGTACAAGTGTATAATATATATATAATCGCGATGTTTTCGCGTCCTAAATTATGCTGGCAGCAGATAGATTCGCGAAAAAAGAATTGTCGAATTTATAATTTTTTTTCAGTTTTTAAAACTGCATGACTGTGTATGTTTATCAAGCCTAATTGAATATTTTTCAAATTTTATTCCGTTAACGAAGAAGGATTTTGACGGCGAGAGAGAAGCGGAAACGATGAATGACAATGTAAACAGGCGGAAAAAATTCTTATTACAATGAAGAATATATTTGATAACGATAACTGCGGACTCGGTCCGAATTCTCCGTAAATCACACGCCAACTGAATTCGCCTGTGTTGTGCTCTAAACTTCGGCTAGGTGCCGCGAGGTAAAAATAAATCACACAAATTAGAGCAGAACTAGCGCGACTTCTCGCTCTGGACCGCGACTCAACATCTTTAATCCCACCCTCCAGAGAGCGACTGAGTTTCATTTTCAAAGACCGTGTAACGCGCCACGTCGCCTCGGCATATGTTTCCTTTCTCAATTTCCTCCGAAGTGA
Organism: Prenolepis imparis; assembly: GCF_030444845.1. Lineage (NCBI taxonomy): Eukaryota > Metazoa > Arthropoda > Insecta > Hymenoptera > Formicidae > Prenolepis > Prenolepis imparis. The sequence continues at coordinate 21,189,797 of NW_028141161.1, forward strand.
CAGATTTCTCCGATGGACAAGATTTAAAACAATCTTCTAACATATCTCCACACTGAGAGAATTTTCTCTTAGAATTTACCCTGAAAATCATGGTAATCGTGGGACAATATGGTATGGAAAGAATTTTATAAGAATTTTTCTGATTAATATTTATCACAATAATAAAATATAAAACATGTTTGATTAATATTAAAATAAATCAAACATGTTTTAAAATTTTTTATTGTGATAAATATTAATCAGAGAAATTCTCATAAAATTCTTTCTATTTTAAAGTAAATTCTAAGAGAAAATTCTCTCTGTACAGATGTAAAAAATATCTCAATGTCAAAATTAATCAAATTTTTCAAGAAGTAAAATCATCGCTGGTCGTATTTTTTCATTACACCTGACACTGTCTATAAATGTCTATAAATAACAAAATGGAACAATGCCATTAATGAAGAATAAGTGCATCTTAAGTGGAATGAATATCGTCACGGTCAAAAAGTCACGAAGACCGAGAAGCGAACAGAAATTGATAAGAGCGGCTTCACTACCTCGTTATCCACGATTCGACTACCTATACAACTAGTTGCTGGATATTCGCGAAATGACGCGAACACGTGCGCGGATGATCGGCGAGAGATGACTCGCGAAGATGATCGATCGGCTGAGGATGTCTGGCGGGACCAGACTGAACTGGCACCACGTGCTGTTGTTGCCACTTTGCCCAGCTGTCCGTAGCTTACGAAATCTCTGTTACGTGAAATTACCCTCCCCCTACACAGAGAGAATTTTCTCTTACAATTAGATCGAATCTCCCGACATCTCGCGAGGAGCGAGATTTGCCAAATTAAAGCTAATAAAAGCTTTACTGATCTAATTTCGATAAAGAGTAGGTATCCTTTATATCGATTGTTATCAATATTTACTCGATAGAATCTCCCGACATCTCGCGAGGAGCGAGATTTGCCAAATTAAAAGGGGATCGCGGGTGGACGAGAAGGAGAATCGTACACAGAGAGAATTTTCTCTTAGAATTTACCCCGAAAATTCGTGGGACAATATGGTATAGAAAGAATTTTATGAGAATTTCTCTGATTAATATTTATCACAATAAAAAATAATAATATCTATTACAATAAAATATAAAATATGTTTGATTAATTTTACTAAAAGTATAGTAAAATTTATTAAAATTAATCAAATATTTTTTAAAAATTCTTTCCATACCATATTGTCCCACGATTACCATGATTTTTAGGGTAAATTTTAAGAGAAAATTCTCTCTGTATACGATTTTCCCCTTTTAATTTGGCAAATCTCGCTCCTCGCGAGATATCGGGAGATTCGATCGAGTAAATATTGCGATAACGATATAAAAGATACTTTTTATCGAAATTAGATCAGTAAAGCTTTTATTAGCAAAACACATTACAACTTATGCACACGTGGAATAAACTTGGCAAAGTTTCGCCACGAACGAGATAAACAATCAAATTTGTATATTCTATACTTGATATTCTATATATAATTGCAGAAATTGCGTAATAATTCAGCTAAGAGAGATTTTAACTTTTTTTTTTCGATAATTCAACTTCTTTCACGAAATACCGCGATCGAAGCTACAGATACCGACGATACTATGGATGATACGGCTTTTTCGCGACCCTCTTTCGCGGACACAATTTTTTCGTCACCGATTACACGGTCCATCGATCGACTGGTATCTAAAAATTGCGGCCGATCTATTATCTCGCCCCTTCCTACATATTTACGTCGCGAACGTATTAACAAGTATGGAAACAGAGGCGAGACTGACCTCATATGGAGGTGCGAATCTCTCGAGAAACGATTGAGAGAGAAAGACAGGAGATACCTACGCACACCTCCGACATTCAAGCTCACCTTGAATTCGTATAGCCGACCGATCATCGATCGTCAAGGCAGCGATGTCGTATATTGTATGTAATAATCATGAACATGTCGGAGCTAATCGTATGCAGATGTAACCGGTAATCAGAGATCGATCAAAGAGACAGAGAAGTGAAGATATCGTATTCTAATGGATATCTAATTACATCAAGTCTAAAGTAATCGGATCTGCATATCTTTATTCGTATTATATATATGTAGATAATTGATATGTACTTGTAATATATGCATAAAAGGAGAAACTTAATTTATATTGTATGTGTTGCATCTGCATATATCATATAATCAATATTCAAAATCCTTCAAAGTCGATTTAATTGTAATGTAGTTTTGATTGTAATTGTGTTCTTAAGGCTCCTGGTACCTTGCCGACCATGTCGGAATCGTGACGTCAGAGGCGAGAAAACACACGCTAAAAATTTTTAGATGCCATTTCTAAATAAAAACATATTTGCATAAAATTACAGCTGTTGATGAATTATAAAGGGAAAAGGATAGTTTTCGGCGTTTTTTAGAAGTGTATTAAAAAGATCTTAAGTGTTATTTTATGCATATATGTTTTTATTTAGAAATATGGCATCTAAGAAATCTCAACGTGTTATTTCTCGCCTCTGACGTCACGATTCCAATATGGCCGCGGTGAGCACCCAGGAGCCTTAAATCTCTTCGTAATTAATAAATATAAAGAAGTAAGGATTCTTATACACAGATACTTAAATTTGCTGAATAAAATTAAAATTTCGCAAACAAATACTATCCTTTTCTTTTCTCTTCTTGTTTTGCAAACTTAGCTTTTTTATTTTTGTTTGTAATAGAGTTATTTCATATATTGTAAACAAATCAATTTAAAAAGCAGATATTATAAGCAATCTACCGATAGTTAATACTCATAAAGAAATGTTTTATATATAATTAAGCGAAAAAAAATCATGAATTAATCAGAAGTAACACACACACATACAATTTGCTAATTTTCTTATGTTTTCGATTCTTTCCTCAAGAAAAATATTTAAAAAAATTTGCATATTATTATTCTTGCAGGCCACCCCATACGTGAGTCAAAAAAATGTCGGACTTACATCCAGGAGGCGAGCCCTTCTTCATGGTGATCCTGTAGGGCTGATAAGTATCGCCCGGCTCTACCTTGCCGTACATCGTCCGGTCCATCGCCATCTTTCTTTAACGACTCACATACACATACGCACACAGACGCAGGTCCCTCGTCTGTGTATATCCGCGAGGAGGAATCGGCTACGCGTGCGTACGCGTGCACGTGCGTTCACTCACGTGGCGCTCGTCGAGTAAACGATGACATAAGCCCCCTCCCCCTACCTTCGACAAAGTAATTACGGTACTCGACGTTGCGTGACGGCGAATTGATGCTAATTTGGCGAATTAACGCAATAAGAGACGTCACTTCCGAAACGACGCAAGTCCGACACGCTATATAAGAATCATCGAGTTTTATAATTTTGTAAAGTGTGTTAATGACAAAAAATTTCCCGTTTTTATCTGATTATGTACTTTGTACTTGACTATAAAATGGGAAAATTTTTGTAAAAATATTTTTGTAGAATATGCAAAAAAAAATTTTATATAGAGAAATTCAAATTATATTCTTCTCCTTGGTTACAATTGTTAATAAATAATCAATTACCGAGATAATATTTCGCGAGAATAAAAGCCTATTTTCCTATTAATGTTTGTGGCTACGGGGTAATGAACTCTGAAATATCTAGAAGTGCATAAGGAAGAAGCGGAAGAAGTGAAGCAACTCAAAGTACTGCGTTGAGCGAAATGATTTACACGACGGTTCAACGAAAGAGAGAGAGATTGACCCTTTACTGTGTTAGTAAAGTTCAAATGAACCGCGGATTATTTTAGACTACTAATTTTAACACCGTATAAATTTTATTTAATTCGCAATCTCACAAAGTTCTCAAATATCTCTCTAAATCAATAAATCAAAAGCTAATATACTCATCAGAGTAATATAATTTCCTCGAAATGTAATTGTTATTGGCTACAAATTTTGTAAAATTTTTTCCAGAAGCTAATTGTCAACCTTATCGACATAATTAAGAGACAATTAATTATGTCGATAAGGTTGACAATTAGCTTCTGGAAAAAATTACGGTACTCGACGTTGGTCTTTGATGTCTTTCATTTAAAACTTGTAACCTTCAGAAATGCATTTTCGATGCAACGAAACGATATTGATAATTAAAGATGTACACAGAGAGAATTTTCTCTTAGAATTTACCCTGAAAATCATGGGAATCGTGGAACAATGATATGGAAAGAATTTTATGAGAATTTCTTTGATTAATATTCATCATGTTTAATTAATTTTACTATGCAGTTTAGTAAAATTAATCAACCATATGTTTTATATTTTATTGTGATAGATATTAATCAGAGAAATTCTCATAAAATTCTTTCCATACCATATTGTCCCACGATTACCATGATTTTCAGGGTAAATTCTAAGAGAAAATTCTCAGTGTACTTAAAAACGTACTTAAAAAAAATTGTTCCGGTGTATATGTTTATAATGAACTTCAGGAAAACATATTACGTCCACTATTTTGTAACTAATTATACTAAACTACTAATTATACTAAAATGTTAGAAACTGTAGAATTTAACAGCGCACTGACGTATCTCCGAAACGAGGTGTCCCTTTGACAGGTGACAAAGACACGATATCTTTCCTCGAAAACAAGAGTTTTCGAGTAACAAGACGACCGACGATGAAAACACGCGGAAACGTGGAAAACTTGCTCGCGACTGCACGATCACGACGTCTTTGGCGACGAGAGCCGGCGAATAAGAGTAAATCGAACCGGCGCACGCGGGTGTATTTCCGGCGCTCACCCGCGCCTAGTGTCACAGAGGGTTCTCTTTCGGTCTCTTTCGGTCTCTTTCGTCCTGGCCCGCTGTCTCTGCTTTCATAGAAAGGGAGACATGGCATCGCGACGTATAGAGAGGGAAAGGAGAAAGAAAGGGAGAGAATGTTCTTTATAGGAGAGAAAGATGGGTAAATAGATGGAGGAGAAAGAGAAAGCGTCGCGATGAAGAAAGATAATATTGCAGGAAGAAAGATAGAAATATAAAGACGAAAACAGAAGAGACGACAAAAGAGAGAAAGAGACATTGTGACAAGAGGAGGTGGATAAATATATAGGGAAAAAGAGAGAGAAAATGTCACGATGGGAAAAATAGAGAAAGAAGAGATAAAACGAGAAAGAAGGTCGCGACGAAGAGAGTCTTCGAAAAAGAAGAATTAGAATTAGAGAAACGGATAAAGAAAGAGAGAGAAAAAGGAAGAAATAAATAGACGTCGCTACGCTACAAGACAGAGGAAAGAAAGAGAGGGAAAGAGAAAATATCGCGGAAAAAAATATATCGAAGATTACAACGAGATAAACATATGAGTCATTACAAAATAACACGGCGTGATTAATACTACACAGAGAGAATTTTCTCTTATTATTAGAATTTATTCTGAAAATTATGGTAATCATGCAATATATGGTATGGAAAGAATTTTATGAGAATTTCTCCGATTAATATATTTATCACAATAATAATAATAATATCTATTACAATAAAATATAAAATATGTTTGATTAATTTTACTATGCAATTTAGTAAAATTAATTAAACATATTTTATATTTTATTGTAATAGATATTATTATTATTATTGTGATAAATATATTAATCGGAGAAATTCTCATAAAATTCTTGATAAATATATTAATCGGAGAAATTCTCTATATTTTATATTTTATTGTGATAGATATTATTTTTATTGTGATAAATATTAATCGGAGAAATTGTCATAAAATTCTTTCCATACCATATTGTCCTACGATTACCATGATTTTCAGGGTAAATTCTAAGAGAAAATTCTCTCTGTGTACTATATATTAATGAAGAGTAAAATATTGATACTATTTTTTGCAAATTTTTTTTAATTTTTCGAGTGATTTTCGATGCAATAAAAATATGTATCGCCGATCAGAATTATCGATCCACTGTGTGTACTAACATCATTATCGTTATCAAGGTTACCATGTTATCAACGCGAATATCCATCCTACCGCCGAAGATTAGCGCGTTCTACAAATTACGCAACATTCATCTCCTACATGAATTACATATCTTACGCGAGAAAATCCGTATATCTATTTCGAGAAAGATCGAATCAAAGCAGTCTGATACACAAAAATAATAATAGGAAGATAAATTCTAATGTTTACTCGCTTAATCAGAGCTTCACACACGACAGATGACGTTTAAGGTACACCAATTATATAGCCTCTGCGACAAAAAAATACGTGCCATTCACCGGAGTTTGTGCTAATCACTAATTAAAATTAGAACACGGCCGCGAACAGATGCGTCGATTAGAAATGCAAAACGATATCTGTGCCAAGAAATATTTTATTTATTTTATATTTATATTCAATTATACTTAATTTTTTAAAAATTGTATCAATACACTTACTTGGAATTACTCTAATTATATTTCCTTTCACTTTTTATATGTTATATATATATATATATATTTATATAATTCTCTAATGTAATTTTATATGTTTTCTTCTAGATTTATTTTCGAGATTATATCTTTTTGGCACTGATGTGTCTTGCGTTTCCAATTTACGAACCTTTTCACATCCCTTCTCACGTCACGAATACACTGCGAATGGCGGTACCATAACAAGTGCGTGACAAACTAATGTACAGTTGGTATAACACTGATGCAATGAGACCTTCTCGCCATATAGGAGTCCGAGATAATAATTACGCTCTCGTGCCCCTCTCTAACGACTTTTCCTCCCCATTCCTTCTCGCCGCGAATATTCAGCATGTTTTATCCGCGGATTTATAATGTCCGACAGTGTCCGACAGTGTCCGACACGTCGCTCGTTAGCGAACCGGAAATGAATCGAGAAAGAACTGCCGTCGAGACACGTAAAAGAGCTTTCAAGCCCCGGGGTTGTATTGACAATTAATGTATGAATGTCATCGCGTATATAAAAGGAAAATCGTGACGTGACATAATTTAAAATTACTATTTTTTGCATTATACACACACATGTAAGAGTACTTTTAGGTTTTAATTGTGTTAATGAGTAAAAATAAGAAAAAAATATTATATATGAATATTATACACTATATACAGATATGTATATCATGGGAATTATATTTTTGAAATATTTTTATATCCAATAAAGAGGCGGAAGAAAAAAAATTATAATAGATTTATGATAAAAATAGAAGTCAATATCACAGAGAGATGTTTCTCTTAGAATTTACCCTGAAAATTATGGTAATCGTGGAACAATATGGTAAGGAAAGAATTTTATAAGAATTTTTCTGATTAATTATTTATCACAATAAAAATAATAATATCTGTTACAATAAAATATAAAACATGTTTGATTAATGTTATTATGCAGTTTAGTAAAATTAATCATTATTGTGATAAATATCATTCTTATTGTGATAAATATTAATCAGAGAAATTCTCATAAAATTCTTTCCATACCATATTGTCCCACGAATTTTCGGGGTAAATTCTAAGAGAAAATTCTCTCAGTATAGTTACAACATAAATGAAAATAATATTTACCGATTTACTAAGATAAAACATGAGAAAAAAACAAACGAATTAGATAAAAATATATTATCAATCTGTTTTATGATTCTATTTTATAATTGTATATGAAGCATTTTTTAAATATATTGTAAGTACGTATATATTTTTTCAATATATTGTGTGTCATATGCATCATCTGCGTTTAATGGATCAAAGGTTGTTAGTATGACGAATAAAATATCGTATATAAATGCGGGATAAAATACAAGAAAAATCCTAAGCAAAGATAATATAAAGTTAAAATTAAACCAGTGATTATAAAATTATTAATTGTCATTATTGCGTCATATTTTTTATTGCAAATATGCATTTTAAGAGATTAATGATTAATTAAAAATTAATAAAAAACAAATTCAAGAAAATGGATGTTGCTTTCTTTTACATAAAATGCTTCTCATAAATATCCGAAAATTCCTTCAGATGATGAATTTAGATCCTCCTTTTTTGCCAAAAATTCGATACAAATATCGTCATAAGTTTATATAACTTTAAATTCTCAATCCTGAAATTTTATAAATTTCCGCGAAACAAAGTATAGGTAAAATTAATTCGAAAATTAGAAAGTATCTTCTACAGTATCGATATATCGAATAGAAATCTCAATATTCGTAGAATTTATTTAAGAAGCGATTTATTTATGAATCTATTAATCACTTATTGAAAAACAGCTCGCAACGATATATCTTGAATGAAAATAATTAGTTTAGCTTAGATATAAGCTTAGCAGTATCTTATATTTGCAGTGTTTACTGTTATCTAAATAAAATTATATAGATGATCATCTAGATGAAATTTTGGCGTTATCTTATCTTTATATAGATAATTAAAAAATGTATTATCTATATCTGCATCTTAGATAAAAAAAAGTGTTATCTTTACTAAATTATCTAAAATAATATTCAGATAATTTGATTTAGAGTTTCATAGCACATGAAAATATTTTAAGTATAGTAGAACTTAAGCAGTAAACGATAAAAACTTATAAATAAAAAACTATAAATATATTTTTATATCTCTTATAATTTCCATTTTTTTTATTTTACATTACATTTTTATTTATTTAGATTTTTTAACTGTTTACATAAGCGATTTTAAAAATAATATTATCTGGAAGTTATCTAGATGAATCGTCATATAATTTTATCTTTTATCTAGATATATTTAAAACAAAATCATCTTCATCTTATCCAAGATGAATTCACATATTTTTATCTCATCTTTATCTAGCTAATTTTAAAATCATCTAAGCACAACACTGTATATTTGTAATTCAATAAAATTCCAGCGAATTTTTATGCTTGACAGACTCAAGTAAAAACGTATCTCAGACTGTCAATTTTCAAATAATGATATACTGACGTATTCATACGTCAATAAATACGAAAATATTTACAGATGTACATTTGTACATTAATAAATCTCGTCAATATACCTTCGATGAAAAACGTAACGGTATCGATACCTCGAGCATATTCGCATTCCTCCGCGCTTTTCACAAGTTGAAATGAAAACGGGTCTCGAAGCGTGAATGTTAAGTATTTTCGGCAAAAGTTGAATCCCGCCAATACTCGATACCGATATATACCGATTTATACAATCGTGGTATCGATAAACCGCGGCGTCCCCCATGCTTGACAGGCGTCCTAACGCCTTGGAGGTTAGCTCGGCGCTTTTCGCACCAGATTACCAAGCGTTTTTACTCACCCAGATCGTCCATGATGTGCTAGCCGGGCGCGGAGAGACCCCCGTCGCACGAAATTCCGGAAATATGCGCCTGGCCCGTCGTTCGTACGCGAAATCACGAAAAACAGGCGCAACGCGCGCGCGACTTATCGCCTCGTCGTCGTCGCGCGCTGGAGGCTGCAGTCTGGACTGGACAAACCGCGGCTCACTTCACGGCGAACGTCAAACATGGAGGCTCCGGTCCTCGACCGGATCAGGAGCCGACCTGAGCGTTACGGTGCCCTTCAACGCACTCGAGCGCTGGAAGAAATATTTTCCATCAGAATATAATAATTATTAATATATACATGAGAATAAACAAATTTTTTTAATTCAACATTTTTACACATTCTTATAAACAAAAAACATGACATATTAATGTGACATAGTAAAATCTTGAAAATAAAAATAAAATAAAATTTTGAAAAGAAAAAAATTGAAATAAATTTGATAACAATAATTTTATTTACTTAAAAAAAATTTGTGTTAAAAAATCATCTTATGAATATAAGATGATTTTTTAACACAAATTGAAAAAACCTTTAAAATTAAACTCTTATAATATACAATTATGATTCATATTATTTCTATATTTGTTATTTATTAAAGTATATCTATTATAATTAATAAATATTCTTTGATTCTCTTCATATATATAACATGTTATTCAATAAAGTAAAAAATTATTGCAAACATTAATAAACACATTTGAAAAAAATCCTAAATAAGATGAATCAAATCTAAAAATATTTGAATTGTTTAGCCCAGATTGTCTAAAGACAGAAAATTATACATATGTGATTAATTCCTAAAACGTTTTTTAAATATTTAGTACTACATAAAATGATGATATTGACTCAATAAATACCATTTATTTAATCTTTCGATGCTTTAGAAGTTCTCATGGGATGGTTGCGTTTTCAGCCATCGGGGGGTCGCATATGTCCAACATTCTTTTCGTGTTATTTTCTCGTCCCATTGACAGCTATTATCTAGTTTGATCTTAGCAGGGAAATTGGATACTTTTGTTCTTTTTTTTTTTTAAGATTGGAGCCAAAACCAGCCAGGCTCAGCATGCGCTTCCTTATTATATATCCTATATCCTACACATTGAGCGCATCGTATGCCAAAAATTTTACAGAAGCCAAAATTTGTCAAATACTAATTCTAAATCATAAATGCGCATGATTCGAATACGTTCTTCATACGTATCTTTATGTATCGTAATTTTTTTATATAGTAACTTGGATTTAATATGCTATATACATATACACATTTTTGATAATTGGTTAAAAAGTAAAGGAGGAGAAATCTCCATACGATTTCGACACAACTTTTTTCTTCTTTGTAGCGGGTTCCGCATTCGCGTCCCACTTATCCGATCTAGAAATCAGATTAAGTATTAAAAATAAACAAAGCATAAAACATTGCATAAATAAGTCAAGACAATAACTTATAATTTGGAAAAAATTTGATATCTTACTTCTCCTGTTCCAATTTCACATATTTCCCTATTCCGGATCGATAAATCTTCTGAGTGTCATTTTTGTCTTTTTTGTCTGTCATTTTGCTCTTACTTGCTTCTTGAGCTAATCGTTCCATTTCAGCAGCTCTTTCTGCAACGAGCTGCTCATCGGCTTCTTGGAAGGGATCCACAAAGACTTGAATACGCTGTATAACTATATCTTCTATCGGTCGATCTTTATTGTCCACCTCCACCTTCTCGATCGCGTTCAACGTGTCCAGACCTCCGACTATCTTCCCGAAGACTGTGTGCTTGCGATCGAGGTGTCTGCAGGATCGAAACGTGATGAAACTAGAACGACATTGATAATATTAATAAGGAAAAACAGATACGATATAATTGTATGATACAAGTTGCTTCAGTTTAATCTTACAATTGGGATCCATTGGTGTTTGGACCCGAGTTCGCCATAGATAAAATTCCTCTGCCTTGATGTACCAAATTTGGCTTGAATTCATCCTCAAACGGTTTGCCCCAGATGGATTTGCCGCCATTACCTGTGTTAGTCGGATCACCTCCTTGAATCTGCAAAGGAAAGCGAAATATTTCGATTATAAAATTAGAAAAATTAAAGTAGAGCAAAATAAAGAAAAAAATGCACAAAACAAACTCTTGAAACAAACTGTTCTCAAGTAAAATATTTAAAACTGAATGTGTATTCACCATAAAATTTCTTATTGATCTGTGAAGCTTTGTGCCGTCGTAATAACCATTGTGACAGTGTTTCATGAAATTTTCACAAGTCTTTGAAACCAGGTTACAGTGTAGCTCCAGATTCAAAGTTCCAAAATTTGTAAGTAATCTTACATAGCCTAAGTAAAAATAAGAAATAAATATTTTTTTATTGCAAGTTTGAACAATTTAATTAATAGTAACATAATTATGATAACATACCCTTCTTTTTGACTCTCTCATATCGCACCAAATCTTCTGCGATTACAGCTGCTTGATGGGTAGTCTCTGCTGGCATTATTGTTGAAGTAAAGCCTGCGGCCACTGCACCAGTAGAGTAATGTGCCTATTTATAAATAAATAATAAAATAATTGGCAAAAATGGAAACAAAAAGCCTTCTTATTATTGCAAATATACAAACAGCGTTAAATTTGTCAGCCTTCTTAGATGTTTCATTTTTTTCGCTACTTTTTGTTGGTTTATAATCTCTCTCCAATTCTGCCAGAATTTCCTTGGTTTCCATAGAGACGGTTTTTAATTTCGCATTTGGATTGTTTCGCTCTCTCACAGTTTCTGAAAAAATATCGTTTATATATATATTGTATAGTATATAAAAAAATATTACATAAAATTATAATATTTTCTAGGCTAAGTAAAAAGTTACCTTCATCTTCTACTTTTATATTATTCTTAATATGATGAAATGTAGACAAATTGAATTTCATTGCATTGTTCGGATCTTGAATTGTGATAATATCCTGGCGTGTAAATGGCTGATCATTTATTAAATCTTTATAGTTTCCAGCTTTTATGTTTAACTGTTCAACAGCCTAAAAAAATAATTCTTTTACTGTATTTCTTACATATATTACATAGAAGACAATTATAATTAATAGCTCATAATAAGATTATAAGAAAATATATTATAAAATAAGAGTTTAATAAGAAATATATGAAGGCATTTATATATATACTCACTTCATAAGAAAATACATTTCCTGTAGTCTTAATGGCGACAATGTGCGAATGTTTTGTGAATAATTTATAAAGAACAGGACACTGATATTCATCCTGCACATTTTTATGAAAACTTAATTTAATTAGACTTTTTGCATCTAATGGTTTCCCGGTTATAGGATTGTGCTTATATTGTTTTAAATAAGCCAGAATAGCTTCTAGCTCAAACACATTGCCATGTGGGTCGCAGTAAGGATGTTCGAAGGGCTGCAGAGACAAACAGCAATGATCATATGGCAAACGCCTGAACGTTTTCTCTTCGCTCGTTTCTAGAGTTGTCCCCGATTTTCTTCCACCGTACAATGTTGACCATTCGGTGTACGTTAAATACCTGAAAACAATTTTTTAGATGATTAAAAATTTTAAGTAAGATATTTTCATAATTGCATATATTTATGTGGAAGATACAATGATTGGTAACACTAGAACTTACATCTTATCTTTCTGATGCTGACGTTTCCCCATTTTGAAGTAGCTTTGTAACTATTTTAAATGAGAAACTATCAAACAATACAAAATTATGAAGAAACTTTTCACGAAAACTGAATTTTGTTGTCTATATCCTTTGTCCATTGATTAGTTTACACAATAGAAATACCATCGAATAGAGATTCTCCGAATCTAATTTCAATTTTTCACTGATTGGTCAATTCCACGTTAGATCAAACATGGCGGAATTAACCGCCATATCTTAAAATCAATATTTTAAGGAAAGCAAAAAAAAAAGAATATTTATTATACATAATAGGGCCGGTTTCACCATCTCCGATTAACTCAATCGACCGATTAAACTATATCTTTGTCTCTTTTCAGCTACGTTCTTAAAAAGAGACAAAGATATAGTTTAATCGGCCGATTGAGTTAATCAGAGATGGTGAAACCGGCCCATACATATATATTCTTTTCAAATAATTAAAATATTCAAATATTTAACATACAATAAATTCTCAGAAAACATATATTTTTTTTAAATTTGTCATTAAAAATTATTATATCAAGCTTATATCAGTATTAAAAATATTTTTCACTTTATTAACTTTATTTATAATCAAAGATGTTAAGTTAAATTTTTTTTTAATATATAAGCCTTAATTTCTTAAATTTTTTCTTTTAACTAAAGCAATTCATAAACATTCAATTAGTAAATATAGTAAGTAAATTTCAATGAGAACAAATTTTAAAGATTAACTTAAACATTAATTCAAAATAAATTTTACTTTAATTGCTGATATAATAGCAATGCTATGGGGACTTTCAAACTAATAGCCTTTATATTCTATATATTTAATGACTTTTAAAATAAAAGATCTTAATATGAAATATTAAAACAATAAGTTAAAAATACATACTATTTGTATTCCCATCTTGTGTAAATTATTTCAGCATGAAAATTAGGCCATATCATGTGAAATAAAAAATAAGTTATTTACAAAACAAACTCTTGTGTGAAAAAAAAAACTTGTTAAATTTTATGAATTTACTTGCAATATTTTTGTCCGTAAATAATAATGATATTTTACTATACTTTATTATTGTCACATGCATGTTTCAACTCAATAGTTTGCATAATTGTCTCGTAAGACCATTTACAGTCATTTCCACTAAGAATTATAATTTGATCTTTATTAAAGATTTTTTCTAAGTTAGTTTTTAATTTTTCATAATTTTTATTGCTTTCTCTCAATCTTTTTAAACGTTCCTTCAAAATTCTTCTATATCTATCACTTTTTACTATTATTCTATTAAACATTTCTTCGCGTCTTTTCATGGCACTTCTAAGTTTTTTACATGTTTGTTCGCTCTCTTTCAATAAAAGTTTTAATTCTTCGCACTGTTTCTTCCAATCTATTTCTTCCTTCTCGTTTGCAGAAATAGATGCATTTAAACAAGCTTGCGACATCAAAAGCAAATTGATATTACTTTTTTTATCATCCACCAAATTATCAATATCATTTTCACCTGTATTGTGATTATAGACCAAAATATTTGTATCCAGTTGATGAGAAGGGAAAATTGTCGGCACAGCGTTACATTTTAATTTCTGTTTACCATCACAGCGAACTTTCTCCCACATGTCCTTAGAAAAATGTACCTGCATAGGATTATAATTATGATTGATACATGACAATTTATTAAACACATATTCCAGAAGGATTTACAACCAAAGGACCCCGCACCGGTCATAGGGGGAAAATGTCTTTCTGCGGATTTGGCTAATTTTTGGATATGTAGTTCTCGTCATTCTGAACAAATGTCTCAATGGGCAGAATGATCTAATGAGCCATTTCCGTGCTACAAGCCCTGAAAGGTCCAGATTTAACATGCAAAAGTATAAGTTTTTCGACTCGAAATAAGGAAGGATGGATTTTTTTTCTTCAATTCTTAACTGTATTGATGACAATTATTGTTTAGAGTCGTATAAAGACAACGGATGTATGTAGTACAGTCCAATCTATGTGGATTTATAATGTATGTCAATTATAAAAGTGGACATATAATGTGTATGTATAAGTTGAATATATATTTATTGATATTATATATATAGTTTATAACATCCGTTGTCTTTATACAACTCTTAACAATAATTATCATCAGTACAGTTAAGAATTGAAGAAGAAAAATCCATTCTTTATTTCCACTCGAAAAACTTATATTTTTACATGTTAAATCTGGACCTTTCAGGGCTTGTAGCACATTGAGCCAAACGGCTCATTAGATCATTCTGCCCATTGAGACATTTGTTCAGAATGACGAGAACTACAACATATCCAAAAATTAGCCAAATCCGCAGAAAGACATTTTCCCCCTATGACCGGTGCGGGATCCTTTATTACTTACTTCGCATATGCGACTATGTGCCTTGGGTTCCCAATTTGGTTTACCAATATTGGCGATCCATAATGCTCTCCGTTCGCGATCTGTGGGAAAACTTCTCATTGAAAATCCCTTGGCGGTTGAATTAGTACAACCGGACACGCAACAACCCGGCATCTTCTCAGAAAAAATATCCAAATCCTCTCTGATCAATTCTGTAACGATCAACGTCAAAAGTGACAAATGTCAACTTCTAACTTTATATCTAACTTCTCTTTATTACTTACTTATTTATTTTTTCTTTATTACTTTATTATTTATTTACTTTTCTTCTTTTTATCTAACTTCTCTCTGCTGTCGGTTCCAAGTTCGATGAAGCGAGATACGATAGTTCGTGATGCCCTCTAAAAACAGATGAGCTGTTCGCACTATTTGTTTGCAGTTCAGGTTAGATTAGGAGTCCTCGTGATACTTGTTCGAACAGCGTGAAAAAATTGTAAAATAATGTCGAAATCAGGGGCAAGAAAAATGATTAAGAAGCTGACCGAGAAGATCGATCACTCGTCAAAATTACGCACGAATATTCTCGCAGGTTTGGCGTCATCAGCACCGCCTCTTGGATCTCAACTCGGACAGGTTAAACATTAGCATTCTCTGTATCCTCTATGATGAAAATAAATTTGCTGTAGAACGAAGATAAAAAAAATTTCCACTTTAGTAAGAATTTTTAAAAAATACATAATTCTGAATTGATCTATTAATAAACCATTGATGATACCAATGTTATGTTGCGGAGAATGTGAATCGGTAGAATGTGTTTGGTAGAATTGATTTTTCATTATGGAAATTTGTCATTCCTTTTTGCAAGTTTATTTATCTATTTATTATATATATATAGTTATTATTTTATAAATTTATTTATGATTTTCACAATTATCTGTTTTATGAATTACCTCGATTTTCAGTATGTGATAGTAATTTGTATCTTGTTCTTAATTCTAGAGGAATATCAACATTGCAAATTTTTGCAAGGACTTCAACCAGAGGACAGCTGACATGAAGGATGGCATCCCTTTGCCATGTCGTGTAAAAGTGCATTCGGATAGATCATACGATTTAGTGATTCACAAGCCACCTGCAACATATTACTTGAAACAAGCGGCTGGAATACAAAAAGCAAAAATGAAGAAGGGTACAGATTCCATCCATTAACAAATGATGATTCTCTTGATTTCAAATTTACCTCGTTTCCTTTTTAAGAAATAAAGCGACAAATAATTCCTTGATATTTTAATGAAGAAAGATGCAAAGATATTTTAATATTGAATATTGAAATAAATATTATTTATATATAATATATAATTAAAATCTTAATATAATCAAAAATAAAACGATAATAAAAATAAAATCATAAATAATTTCTTTTTTTTCCACAGGTGAAGTGGCTGGTAAGATAACTCTGAAACATGTGTATGAAATCGCTAAGATCAAATCGGAAGATCCTCCTCTGGCATTACTCTCTTTGAAGGACATCTGCAATATGATGGTCGGCATTGCACGCACATGCGGCATCGAGATTGTGCGTGAGATAGATCCGGAAGAATACAAGCAGTTCCTGAAGGACAGGGAAGAGGCTATCGAGAAGTATCGCGAAGAATTACGATTAGCTAAAGAGAGCAGGATGCTCAGAACAAATTAATTTGTAATTGTATAGTAGCGTACTTAAATTTCTGTTAACTATAATTTTACTGTACATATATATATATTTAATAAAATTTACATACAATTATAAAATATTTCTTGCTTGTATTTTAACTAAAAAATTATCTGCCTTAATGAGAATATTTTTAACCAGAAATTAATCTAAATAGTTGTTTCTCGCATTTTACAGATTAATTATATAAAAATTTATCAACTACGAATCATGTTTATCGAAAAATATGAGACTCTTATTTGAAAAATCTGTTTATTTTAAAAAAAAGAAAATTTATATAATTATATCTTTCTCTCAACGATTTCATGACTTGAATTAATGAGGTAGAAAGATGACTAACAAGTGAAAAGAGAGCAAACAAAATATATGTACTTTACAAATTATACACAGAATATCAAACCATATTTGTACTACCATCTATACCTATACCACTTATTAAAAATTAGTAAAAAAATATATATATTTATATAAATATATATTCTGTATAATATATATAATTTCTTTTATTTTATATAAATATATATTTAAAATCTTTTTTTTTGAGACACCGTTCTTAGTTAAATATTAATAAATTAATAAATTTGGCCTAGTGAGAGAGCTTTCATTAAAACGAATAAAAGTCCTTTGTCCACAAGGAATCGACCGACTTGTTCAGGTCAAAGTGTACCAGGCCCAAGTAAACGTAATAGACCGACAATTTAAAGAGTGCCCAGCGCTCCGCACAGGATATCCAGCACTTGTCCCACGCACTTGAACAGTGCTTGAGCTTCTCGCCGTATACAGCACGCACACAGCACTTGGACATCTCCATCATGGCCGACATTCTGGATTGAGTGCGTAGCGAGTACTCGATGCCGCGCATCAGGTCGTTGGTCTTGAGAATCAACAGCATCTGCCGATTGACGCGGTCCAGCACGGTGCTGATCTGCGGCAACAAGTTTGGAATTTGCTGTTGAAACTCTTCCTTCTCCTGGATGTTATACCGAGTTTTACGCACGCCAGACATGATCGTATCCCACGTCCTGCCCGATACCATGCATGACAGCAGACCATAGTAATCGGCAACACCGAGTCTCGCACACTGCTCCTTCATGGCGGCCCGATCCCCGTCGAGAATCGCCAACCACAGCTTCGAGTAGGCCCAGCGAAACTGATCGGACAGATTGGCGTACAAACCGTGATCCAACAGCACGATCTCCGCCTGAGAGTCGCGATTGCGTACCAGAATGTTACCTGGATGCGGATCCGAGTGCACGAAGCCCTCGATGAAAATCATGTGACTGTACAGACGACCGAGCTTGCTACTGACCTCGTACGGATTCAGCTGATGGGCACGCATGTACTCGAGATCGTTAATCTGTCCGCCATCCAGGAATTCCATCGTGAGAACGCGTGACGACGACACGTCCCAATATATCTTTGGCACTCTCAACCAGCGATAGCTGAAGAGCCTCTGTACTTTCTCGGCGTTTTTACCCTCGCGAGTGAAATTCAGCTCCTGCGGAATGTTCCTCTTCGTTTCGTCGACCAGCCAATCGAACTTGAAATCCGGAAACACCAGCGACGTGATCTTCACCAGGGCCGACATAGTCTTGATGTCGACGTAGGAGTTGCTCTTGACGGCGCGATGCTGCACTTTAACGGCCACCACGTCGCCGTTCCTCAGCACGGCTCTGTGCACTTGCGCGAGGCTGGCGGTACCCAGAGGTTCCGGATCGATGCTCTGAAATATCTCGTACGGATCTCTCTTAAAGTCCTCCTTGATCACAGTCAACACGTCCTTGAACGAGGATTGAGGCGCTGAACTGTGCAGTACTCGCATAGTATGCACGTACTCCGAGGGCATCAAGTAATCCAACGCTCCTACATGCTGACCCACTTTGATGTAGACTCCCTTGTTGGCACAGCAGAGCTCCAGCAGCCTCTGCGCTCCATACTTGTGAACGTTCGATTTTAGCTGCAGATATTCCGTAGATAGCTTGTCCAGTTTACTATTGTACAATTCCTTCTTATAATAGCGACCTATATCAAACACCGCAAGGGCGGCCCGGCTCAGCCGTACGATTCCAATGGCTCCAATGTCATACTCGTTTGCTCTGAGAGATGCCAGGGTGCCAAACCCAATTGTTCCAATAGCAGCGACTTTGAACAGCCTTCTGGATGTAAACATTGCCATTCGATGGACATCTGCGACAGAGATTTATATCAGTTCTCAATGTTTCAAGAAGCATTATAATAATTTTAATTGGAAAGAGATGCAATATAAACTGCCTGTAATATGCTTTCTTAAGATATGTCAAAAGTTACATAATTAATAAAATGTATAATTGCGTAAAATTACATAATGTACTGACCTGATAAAAAGTATTAACGATTAAAAATTCGCGCGATGCAAGAACGACGTCGTGGTTTCGAACTGAATTGATCGAAGAATGCAATCGACAAGCCTTCGGGAAGCGATCAACTAACCTCATCATAACTCATACATGTTTCGAGTCTCATTACTCTTATTAATGATTCCGTATTTATTTTGCACACAATTTCGGTCGATGCGCCCTCAGCGAATGACACTTTCACGATCTGTCACTTTTTATCAGGTCAACCCCGTCAACCGCGTCTTGTGATCTCAAGTTCGACCACGTGAACGAAACGTGTCAGGCTGCTAGATAATCGTAGATAATTGGTTATGTACACATATAATCTATACAGGAAACACTTGCAAGATTGTTTTTTTAGACATTTTTTAGAGCGTTAAATATATGCATACAGGATATAGGATGCGATACAAAATATATACTTTGTAATCTCGAAAAATTATTAATAAAACTTTTAAAAATTATGCCTTATATCAGAAATTTTTATAAAAGTTATTTTTTTTTTAAATAAAATTATAATTTTTTATACATATATAAAAATCGACTTTTCTCATCATTTTATGTATTAAAATTATAAGAGCGTTAAAAAATGAATAAAGATAAAATGTGAAATGTATTTCATATTTTATAATTCGATACGATTTAATAAAAAATTATATTCATGTAGAGAAATATATATTTATTATAAATACATTTGAAAAATTTAACTTTTTTACTAAATTTTATAGGTTTTACTAAAAGGAACTTGAAAAGTATATTACAAAGTGCAATTTTTCATGCATAATAAAATAGAAAAAGAAGTAGCAATAATTTTGAAGACATATGTTTTCATATGAATGTGTTGTGTACAAAAAAAATGTTTAATATCCCAGTTTTCATAATAATTTCAATTTATAATATATATTGAATATAAACAATAAAATATGCAACGTACATTACTCTGAAGTAGTTAATATCACAATATGTATGATTATTTAATGATCGTCCCTCCTGCGGCCTGTCCCATCAACATTTTCTAAAACAAAAAGGATCGCACAACTTAATTATTAATATCAATAATTATATCAATTTAAGATAAAATATTTATAATTTTAATATCAATGCAAGATAAAATATTTATATATTTTGCTCCTTTTCAAGAAATGTATCTCACAGAACAATCTGCTCTCGTTACCTTGATCAGCGGTACAGCGTCCGTCAATTGCAAGCCCAAGCTTCTAGCTAGAACGACGGGAGCCGCGGTGCCTCGATAAAGTCGATGAAGCGCATCGATTACGAGCATCGTCGGCACATTGTAACGTTGCCTCAGCATCTCATACTGTCGCAAATATTGCATATCGTTCAGATGACTACCGTTCACAACCGCCTCGGCGAGGATCTGCGTCAGCACCGTCACGTCGCCGAAACCCAGATTCACACCTTGACCGGCCAAGGGATGGATTCGATGTGCCGCGTCCCTTAAACACGTAAATGTGAATGTTAAATATAGAAAATTAATTAAATAAAAAATTAAATATTAAACTCTTGCTACGATGATGAAATCTCTATAATAAATTTAATATATCATTTATATATTATTATAATATATAATATATAATTTATCAATTTTGATTTGAAGCTAAAGAGAGATTTGTCATGATTTGAGATTTGATTCGCATCTCCATTCATTCTTGATCCTTTCAGCTGCATTTCTTCATCTCCTCTTAAGATCGGAAATTTGCTTACCCGACCAACACTGTGCCCGGCTGAACGTAAGATGCGGCGTGGCCGAAACCTAAGGAAAAAGCCGCCCGCGATCCTTCGACGATCGCCGCTACGGAGGGTTGCAATTGCCTGGACACGCCGGTCTGCAGGGACAGGCTCGCGAGCAACTGACGGAGCGCGTGCATTCCGCTCTCGACGACGCCGTTCTTCGGATAGACTCGCCATAACGCCTCGTTTATACTGTCCACGAATTCCTCCTCCGAGACTTTCAGCAACTCCTTCGCTCTCTCGGTCGTCACGGACCATACAAGCGAACTGAGAGAATCTGTCAACTGTCCAAATACACATTATAGGATCGTTATCACTAAATCGAGTATCATTTTTTCTCATTATTTATAAAAATGCGGAAAATAATATATTTAGGTTGATGAATTTTACTTTTTATTTATTTTTATTTATTTGAATGATATTTTGTAGACGATATATATGTATATATGTATACACACACATATAGGTGTATACATATTATATCGTCTACAAAATATCATTCAAATAAATAAATTTAACATTAATTATATATTATATAATATAAATTATAATATATTATATATTATATTATGTATATAACTCTATATTATATATAATCTAAATTTTTTGGACTTTTATACTAAATTATTTGAGAAAGGACAGATAACATTTGAGATGACAGAGTAATTTCCGCGAAGAGGATGCATTTTTCTTATAATAACTTTCTTCGATTTTCCCATTTTTCTATCTCTCGAGAGAGTGAGCCTGTTTTATATCTGATTCATCACATCATAAGATACTTCGATTTTCTGATAGCTCGTTTCGCTCGTTCAGCGAATCGCCAGCACAATTTCTGGCATAGTTTCTAAAAGATCAAAGATCTGTATCTACCATCAAGATACATGTCATTCTTGATTATATCCTATTCGCGAAACTTCTATTAAGCAAGAGAACAAGTTACCGGAAGCAACGCGATGGGTCCTGTTGGGAGAAATCTCTGCCAAGCGACGATGTTCTCCGTGGGCTGAAATCGATTAAAGAGTGTTTTAATTTCCGGTGATTCAAATGTCGTTAGATATCAAATCACGATCAATCTTTGAGAAGAACATATTACCTCGGACAATTTGAGAGTCGCAACGATGCCTAATTGATTATACTGCCAGTTCGGATAGAGGACACCCATCGTCTTTCGCACTATCGAATTAGCACCATCGGCACCCACCTGAAACAAACGTCAAAATGTTTTATTTATCCTAATTCACTATGACCTCAATGGTAAATTACATCTTAAAATTATAAACGACGTCATAAAGAAATTTATCCGGCTAATGCGAAGATGGTGCATGTTACGAGAGTCGAGTGTTTGAAGATTTACAAGCATGTACGAAAATAGAAATCAGATCTGGTCCAGATCTTCTGCAGAAATATCGGAGATAATATGCGTCGAATAGTTAACGTAAATGCCGCTCTGTTTATATACACAGAAATCTACGAAAATTATCGAAGATTACATCCTGATATGACGTTTCTCAATAGCAAAATATACATATATCTTAGAAAATTCTATTTATATAAAAATACTATATATATATTATTATTAGGAATTTATACTATTATAAATTTATAATTTAATATGATTAATTATATTATTAATAATTTAATAATTAAATTATAATGATTAAAAAGTATATATTTTATTATCAATATCATTGAAATAATATGAAAGTATTATTTATCTTCTTCGGATTGTTAATAATTTTTCTATGAAAAAATCGTACAATTATTATACAAAAAATAAGTCTTTTCAAATATATAAAACATTAATAACTATACTTATTATTAAAATACAAATATAAAATCGTCATCCCTATTCTTCGGATCTTCTCTTCTTTAATTTTTCTCGCAAATTAAAGTTGATATAAGCTTCGTCATTCATTTACAATAAGCAGATTGTTAAAGTATATTTTGTTGTGCCTTTCACTTAATTAAAAATCTTTACAGAAGAAAAAAAGATACACGCGGATGTGATTATTTCGAATGACGTCATTATTAATTAACAAACCAACTAAATGCATTCCGTACAATCCGTTATATGTATTTATTCATAGAATGACCATGGAAGCAAATTGATAAGGCAATCGTTCCCGGCAAGGATTCCGCAGGAAAAGAATTTGCGGTCGAGAGTTTTCTTCTTTCCTATCTTCGCCACTGAAAGAACGCGAGGAATGAGAGAGAAACGCGAGATTAATGGACGCTAAATATATAACATGTGTTTTATAAACACATGTAGGTATATACTGTAGGATATACAGAGGGCCAGAAGAACAGTCAGCTAAGTGCTCAGTATTAACGAGAAAGAGCGCGCAGCAAGAAGTTTCAATTTGATATCTAGGAAATTGAATCGAATAATTGAGATTTACGAATCGTCATCACGTATTGTTAACATTTGACTAAAAAAAAACCATACTTAATCCTTCTTACGGCACATTTATTGTCGAAATCAACATTGTCTGTTTGTAGAGGCTGATGTCGAACTGATTTAGTGAAGAAATTGTCTACAATGTGATTATAATGCTAATTTATTTGATTTGGATACCTTTTTTTTAAAGCGCGAGTTAAAAAAAAATGCGACTATGTCGATTCTCAGTAAGAAGAGCTTCTTCGAGAGACTCTCCGGCAGTCGCTTGACACAAGAGGCGCCGAGGATGGAGACCGCCAACAACGAGGTCAGTGAAAAAAAAAAGATCATCGATGATCTTTGGACTTTACGATGCCTCGATTTATATTGCGTTTAGGAAGAACATGAGGATATTTGGATGAGCGAGATAGAAAATGGCAGCATCTCCTCCGAGGACAGCTCGGAGTCTGTCACGTGTCATATACGAGCCGCACCGATGACGCAGGAACAACCTTGGAGCAAGGAAGAGGTCGTGGTGGCATTATCGAATCTTCCGGGAGGCAAAGTCGCTCTGTCTCTGATTCCCGTTCTTCACGGCGAAGCCCTCCAAAAGGTTCTCGAAGAATTTCGAAGCTTGACTCTCAACGAAAATGCGGACTGCAGGCATAGCAAGCTCTCGTTGCCCACGTTCGCGAATGGGTATGATAATTGCGTCTGCAATTTAGCATATTAACATTAACATTAACAATAAGATAAAATAAATAAATAAAATAAAATGATAGATGATTTTAATTTTGAAAAATATTTTCTACATATTTCATAACTTAACATTTTATATGCTTGTAATGCAGTAATGTGTAACTTAATTATAACTTTGTCTGCAGATTTATGCGAAAAGCTCTATTGGCTAGCGAAAACGGAGCAGCAGCCGCTGCGACTCCGGGACAGTTGCTCGCAGGATGGCCGGACACGTGTCTGCTGATTTCCAGCTGGCTGGGTCACGTGGAGATCGCGAAGGCTCTGTTGGACAAAGGCGCGCCAGTTTCCACGAGCGACAACGATGGAAGGTTCATACCATTTATGACAGATAGATGCATTGCCATCCAAAAATTAAAATTAAAATTAACTGAACTTTTTGATGATCCTAAATCACCCTATCACAACCAGTTGTAGCTTATCAAACCTTGATAAGAATTGACTAATTAATCAATCGAGCCTACAATTAATTCTCGATAGAGATTATATCTTCACACACACTATATGTACTAATATCCTCAGAACGCCGTTACATCTGGCAGCGTGTGCCGCGTCCACGAAGATCGTGGAGGAGCTGTTGAAACGCGGCGCTGATTCACGCGAGTGGGACCTCGGGAAGAAGTGCACTCCGTTGCATTGCGCCGCCGCAGCTGGTTGCGTCGTTACCGTCAAATGTCTGATCAAGTCGGGCGCGGATCTGGATGCCGGATTGTCCGGCAGGAGTCCGCTCCACTACGCCGTGCTGAACAACGCCGGGGATTGCGTCGAGGCTCTACTGCAAGCAGGTGCTTGTCCTAATAATCCACAGGTGCTTCTTCACCACAACCACAATTTAAGCATCAGTTTAGTGGGGAAGTAATACTACAAAAGCCAGAAATCGTTGAAGTAAAATTCAAACGGCAAACTATAACATCATAAAACTCTGCAGAAAACAATTACTTTCCTACCAAAGTAACGTCTCTTTAGGATTCTCAAGCTGATTATCAGATATCTTCGGCAAATTAATTACGATTCGTTGGCAGGTTTACACAGAGACACCTCTGCACGTGGCGGTTAGCCTCGGCAATGTCCGTTGCACCAAGTTGCTGTTGAGTCACGGCGCAGACGTGAGAGTGCAGCTGGGAGTTGCGAGATCGACGCCTCTACACTTGGCGGCCGAGGAGGGCAGCGCGGAATGCACCAGGTTACTGCTGAACGCCGGTGCGACTTGGGAGGCGAGAAACTCGCGCGGTCAAACGGCGATGCACCTGGCGGCGCTCGCGCAATCCGTAGAGACGGTAGACGTGTTGATTAGTGTCGGCGCCAGGGTGAACGCAGAGGACAATGAAGGGCGCACCCCTTTACACGCCGCGGTCGCGAAGGCTTTGAGAGGCAGCGAGCTGGTCAAGACTTTAATACAAGTTTGTAAATCTGAAAGTTTCTTTGCTTCACTGAGCTTCAAACTAAAATATCTTTTTAATTAAAATATTTTTTAAAAATTAATCGCGTTATATTTTAAATAATTTTTTTCTAATAATTTATGTTAATTAAATAATTTTGTTTATGTAATAAAAATGTTTAAATAATGATTTTCACTTAATAATAGAAATATTAAAATTCTTCTTTGTTCAAAAGGCGGGCGCATCAGTCAACAAGGCGGACAAGTTCGGTTACACGCCGCTGCACATCGCGGCCTTGAACGAGAGCTCGCCTACGGTGGTGATGTTGTTGTCAAAAGGAGCCGATGTGACGGCGCGTACCAAGGGCGGCGTCACCGCCCTTAGCTTCATCATACGTCGCACTCCGGATGTCTTATCGCGATTTGTGGCGCGTCTCGATCAAGCAATCTCGCTGCACGATCACGAGCTGGGCGACGTGGATTGCGAGCTGCGGCTGGACTTTCGACCGTTGGTACCGGGCGGTCGCGGGGAGACGGATCTGATGCTCTGTCTGGTGGAGGTCGGTCAGGGTCACATGCTGAAGCATCCGCTGTGCGAGAGCTTTCTCTACCTCAAGTGGCTGCGTATCCGCAAGTTCTTCCTGCTCAGTTTCATGTTTCACTCGATCTTTGTCGCCTTCTTCACCGGCTTCGTCGGCGCGACATATTTATGGCACATGGAACAGCTGAGCAGTATCCTCCTCTGGCCAGTACTAGGTTTCACCTGCGTACTCGCGGGTAAAGAGATCTTTCAGATCGCCCATGGTATTTGCTGTTACGCTAAACACTGGGAAAATTGGCTGCAGTGGAGTGTAATCGTGGCATCCGGCATCATTCTGATTCCGCCAGCGCATGTCTGGCAACATCATGTTGCAGCCCTAGGTATCCTGCTGGCCTGGATCGAGCTGATGATCGTGGTCGGTCGTTTTCCCATGTTCGGCATCTACGTACAGATGTTTACCCAAGTGTCCATCAATTTCTTCAAGTTTCTCGCGGCCTATGTCTGCCTCATAGTCGGCTTCTCTCTCGGCTTCAACGTGCTGCACGAAAACTACAAGTCTTTCGCCGATCCGCTGATCAGTCTGCTCAAGACGGTGATTATGTTGTCCGGTGAGCTGGAATTCGAGGACATTTTCTTCGACGAGAAGGCGCCGCTCGTGTATCCTGGCACGGCGCATCTCATGCTTCTCAGCTTCGTTATCCTGGTGACAGTGATACTGACAAATCTGATGGTCGGCCTAGCTGTATCGGATATCCAGGAGTTACGTAGATGCGCCGGTCTCGATCGCCTAGTGCGTCGCGCCGAATTGGTGGCTCATTTCGAGAACATGCTGTTCTCCAAGCTATTAGATCGCGCTCCCGCGTGTAGTATAATACGAGCGTGCAGGAGGAGCGCGCTGCTGCTGCATCCACCGTATCACTGCGCCCTGCACATTCGGCCGAATGATCCGCGGGAGAGGCGTCTACCGCGAGAACTCGTCCGGGCGGTTTATCGCCTAATTGGCGAACGAAGAACACGACGAGCGACCTTTCGCGGTGGCGCGCCGCGAAACGTCGCCGTGAATGAATCGACGAGTAATGTGAGGCTCAGCAGAAGGTACAGCAACGAGAGTAATCAGCAACAGCAGCAGCTGAACGAGCTCGCGGCCGAGCTGAAGAGATGCTCGTACAACATCAGTACTAGGCTGGATAGCCTGACGGATAAAGTGGAGAGTATCGCCCGGGAGTTAGACATGACGGTGCATTTACGTTAAAATTCTCATGCCTAATCTTCTGTCTCGTCGAGCATTCGAATTATTCGAAAGAAGCGGAAAACCGAGACACTAATTGAATATATCACATGATCTGCCAGAGCAGAATCTAAAATTAAATAAAGGAACGCAAGAATGTGATAAATCGAGAAATCCTAGCAATTCAAGAAAGGATGTAAATGACTTGAGATGAAAGAAATGTAAATTTTAACAACCTAATCTGTATGACGATCCATTAGAAAAGTTTATGAAGTTAATAAACTGCGTAATTCCAGGACGATTTCATATAGATACATATATCGTAAATTATATTAAAATTTAATATTACTTTTTTATTTTGTACTTACTAGTAATCTGGCTGCGTATCGCTTTCCTGATTGTAACTGTACAGAGGCGAATTCGGCCGACGTCTTTGGGAGTTTTACCTCGGTGATCTTAGATTCGTGAACCACAGTCACATTTTCCTTGTGAGAAAGCTGCTTGTTGACTGCGTGTAACAGCAGATCGTTTTCAACTATGTATGCCAATTCCTCAGACAAATGGTCCTCGTTGAACGTTATCATAGCATCGGAACAGGCGTCCCATACCTACTGAAAAATGTATACTGAAATTTGATAGAATTTCTAATTTTTTGTAATATGTAGAATAAAGCAATAAGATAATAAAATAAAAATAAAAATGGCTTTAGAATGTACAATCAAAAAAATATACAAAAAAAGGAAGACTAATAAGAGTCAATGCAATAAGTATGACTTCAAATTTTCCAAATATTATTTATATCAAAACAGAATATATAGAATATATAGAGTACAGTACTTTCTAATCATGGTTAGCAAAAAAAGATACATAAAGAAATGATATAATAAAACTGTCACCAATACTTAAAATTAATTGCAAAATAATTTGGCGCACTAACATTATATTATTAATAATATTATATTATTAATAATATTATATTATTAATAATATAATGTTATTGCGCTAGAGATATTATAAATTATATTATTAAACTTAGTGAGTTTAATAATACAATAATTCAATATTTCAATTTAATAATTCAAAGTTAGCGAGAAAAGAAAATAGCAATAAAAAAACTACCTGCATTTTTCGTACTGGACAATAGCGAACTGCCTCTATATGTTGCCATGCTCCTAAACTGGACAATAAAGTACGAGTCTGCTGATTCAAAGCGACAACTCGATTGGAATATTGCTCCTGTGGTTTGTATTCCTGTTTAGCACTACTCTCCAACAACAAGACTTTCTTGCCTTCCAGTCTTCGATTGTTCCCTAAAATAAATGAACATGAATAAATACGCAGTAGAAGAAAGATGCGTAGATATAATTATAATTTCTTAGTTAATTGTAAATTACAATTTTTTTAACAAGTATCAGAGTATTACATTTTCTTTCCTTCCAATGTGGAGTAAAAAAACTCTCAACTAGTGCAAGCAGTTCAGCTATAAAGAACAGACCTAGTTTGATAAATAACAAAAATGCTAACCTATCGCGCACGCTAATGTTGCGCCTATCATCCCGCCTCCGGTCACGATGACGTCGTATTTCTCATCTTCCACGGCGGTCGAATAGCTCTTCCTCGACACCGCGATCGCCCTGGGAATAGCATGCTTGCACTTTTGCGACATCAAAACGAGGCGATACGAAAGTACCGCTTCCCCGAGACCCGCCATTTTCCACCACACTGGGTTGCGTTCGAAAATTCACTCCCTTGGAGTAGAATAGCGTTTCGGTGGACCAATCAGAACGAAAGAGAGAAAAATTCCTTTACGCTGATTGGTGAGTCAAACGCGACTCTTCCGAGGAGTACATTTCGGAACGTAACTTTGTGTGCACTTGCTGCATTACTTCTGATTACTTCTTTTCAATTCTTTTGCGACCATCTTGGTCATCAGGACAAATGTTCCAATTATCGCAAGGTATATTGTATCTGATTTTTCTTTAAAAACTCAAATTTTATGATATATTGAATATATTAAATGCATATTTTATGTATTTTCTCTTTGAGATATAGAAATCGAATAAATAAAACAGATATACAGCATATAAATTTTACACTTCGAAACACAAAATATATGTGAGTTTAAGAGAAGATATATATATGCTTATATATTGAAAATTTACTAATCGCTGCAATATTTTATAAGCCATCAATTAATTCTGCTTTTTCAATATTCAATCGGGGTATAATACACAAGTGTTTTGATGTCAAAATAAATCGCGCGCATATATATATGACTTTTATGACAGACATGAAAACAAAAAATAAGACACATCATCTCACTTCCGGTTCCGGTAAAGCACTAGCTGGGATCCGATTCCGAAATTCCTTACAAAACGCGAATCAACGCTTTATATCAAATAGACCGCGAATATATATCGCGAAATAATAATTGTTACTAATAATCAATAATTTATTATATAATTAATTTGATTTGCCTGTGTGTAACATTTAAAATTTGCTTAATTTCATTTGTATCAGTTTCTATCATGTGAATTCGGCGCGAACGTAGCTTCAAACACATCACTGAGATAATTTTCTCTTGCAATTTAATTAAAATATGTTAGTGCATGTAAAATTAATTCAAAATTAATAAAAGTGATATAATCGCAAAATTAATTCGAGTATACAAATTTTATTCGCGTTTATAATAAGGTTATAAAAATTAGGGTTATAAAAATTAATTAAGGTTATAAAAATTATGTTATTTAAAAAGAGTTAACGATTTTTTTACAGGTACGTAAACGCGATGGCATTCGCGAGGGTTCACCTTGAACCCTCTCAAGGCGAATCGATCGGATCCGCGTTATTTCCTCACGCCATTCATTTCTTGGTGGGGACTGGTTGCAGGGCGTTAGCACTTCCTCATGGACTTCACCATGGCGACGGCGACGCCGGGCCAGGTTGCATTGATTCTCCTGGGCAAGTCGTCAGGTAGTAATGGCCGTCCAAGTGGCCAGTATACGCTATTATCTTCGATGCTTGGACCCTCTCGACGCATCTAGTCGCCAACCCTCTGCCTTCAGGAATCGAATTGGAATCGCGTTCGGCTGATGATTCGAATAATAATTAAACAAGGTGATTAACTTTTATACAGAGAATATCATCAGATAACAGATATCTAGAAATTATGTGAACTTTATGAGAAAATATATATATCTTTTCATTTTTTAAAAGCAATTTATTCATAAAAAACACATTTTTTAATAGGAAGATAAAAAAAGAGAGAATAAGAGATAAGTATAGTACACTCAATCTGCATATTTTATTGTTATACTTTAATTGGAGAAGTTATAGTATAGTTCACTATTTTGTGGTTTATATTTATCATTTCTAACTAAGAGTTTTTAGACATTCTATACGTTTGCGTGTCTTACTGTGCTTGATTATGACTCATAATTTATGAGTAATAACTGGTACGACTTCATTGTATAATTCCATTACATATATTATATGATATTCTATTATATCTCTGATATCGCTCAAATTATTTAAACTATGCTATATTTTTTATTTACTATATTAATTTTATTATTCTCTTATTATTATCAAGATCAAGATAATAAATAATTATTAATTAAATCAATTTGTGAAGAAAACAAATATAGCTAAAAGAACAACAACTATAGATTTATTAGTAACTCCAAAATATTTATCATATAAAAAATACAAATCCCTTTTTATTTATCAATGTTAATTTAATTAATTTAATTCATTTTATTAAAAATATTCACAATCCTTTTAGTCAAATTTATCAAAAGTTACAGCCAGTACGTATCATAAAGATATTTTGATTAATATATATTCAAGGGAGTATACACTTTCTCTTTTCTATTATTTATACTCTATTACTATTAATCTCGATATTGTATATTGTACACAAATTAGTAAACCATGTCGGAGCATAGAGGCACATCCTTCTTCCATTCGTG
Source organism: Prenolepis imparis (assembly GCF_030444845.1). NCBI lineage: Eukaryota > Metazoa > Arthropoda > Insecta > Hymenoptera > Formicidae > Prenolepis > Prenolepis imparis. The sequence goes on from NW_028141161.1 coordinate 21,221,230, forward strand.
CGTGAAGGTGCCGGTGGATCCTTGCAGCAGGCAACCAATTCCCTCGTATGAACGTCCACGACTGTCGTCGGCGAGGAGTCGAAGGTCGGAAAAGGTGAAAAAGATCAATTTTGCCGAGAATCAACCGACCGCCGACGACTCGGAATCGTCGTGCGATACCCTGGAGAACTTTCTGGAGTTCATGAAGAGCATACCGGATTACGGGCAGGTGCACCACCTGTCGAACGAGCAGTTCAAGCAGAGGGTCGAGTATCTGAGGAGGAAGCAACGACTGCTTCTTCAGAATTTGAGAAATTCAATGGACGATTTGGCGGAAAAGTCATCGTCGCGATTGTCGATTACCAGAAACGAGAACTCCAAGTCGAATAAGGACGTCAAGCCAGACATCGCCAGCGATCTCAAGTTGAATGGCAAGAAATGCTATTTTGAAGAGTCCAGGACCAGCAGCCCGATACTTTTTCCGACCGGCACTTTTGCCGGTCTTGCCGAGGATCAAGATCTGTTAACATACAGGTGATGTATTAATTATTAAACAAAATGCAAAGATTTTTCCGATATTATTTTATTTTGTTGATTATCGGATTATTTGATTACTGGATTGCTCACCAAATACTCACGGACGCCCAATATTGATTCTAGATGCAGGGATAAGGACAAGGAGACGAAGACGATGCTCAACAAAGAGATACTCGCGGCTAATAAGAGTTGGAGTACTTGGAGTGGATCAAAGAGCGACGATAGCGTAGATAGTGACAGCGAAGACAGCATCGAGACGAAGAGCTTGCCGCCTAATAGCTCGAAAGAATGGCAACCTACAGTGCCGAAACCATTTAGTTTCACCCTCAGGTGCATATTCGAATAGCAAAGTCTACCAAGAGATATCTAAAAATAATTGTATTCAGGAATGACTGTTTAACAAACGCAACTTTCAAGGATTTAATTTTTGTCTCAATATTAACATACACATTAATTAATATTTAATATATTGCTCTTAAATTTAATCTTCATATTTTTTATTTTATTTGCATATACTGTATTTACCGCATTTATACAAATTAACATGAAAAATCTTACTCTGTTTCAGGGAAGAAGCGGAAAAGTACATGACGGAAATGGAAACGATCGACCGCATGAATCAGGATGATGCGAAAAAGAGTCCTTCGAAGAAACGACGAATCAGACCGATTCCTATCACGTCTAAAATACCACTCTATGACAAACTGATGGCCGAGAAAGAGGAAAGGTTAGTCATATAATATTCTAGTTATAAATGATAATGAATTCATATCTAATATGATATTATGAATAATGAATATTTGATTGATAATAATTGATGTGTTTTGCGTCTTTCTGATATCCAGGAGTCGCATCGTTCGCGAGGAGAGTGCCCTGAATCTGCTGTCGCAGGTGCGCCCTTTCAAGCTGGAGTGCGACCGTCGTGCCTGGCGATCCTTGGCGAGGTCCAGTCCAGAGCTCCGCTCAAGCAAAAGCAGTTCTTCGCGCTTCAAGGCCAAACCAGTGCCGAGTAACTTGTTCGGCACCGAGGTTTACGATCGTATGCTCGAGGACGAGTATTACAGGTTTCAATCGCTTTGCTGAATTTCTCATTTTTTTTCTCTATTCGGGAAAGAAATTAAATGGACATTTGTACTCGCCTTTATATAGCATTTCGCGCTCTTTTCTCTTCCTCTCTCACTCTTCCTTGTTATAAACATCGTGATAAAGAGAGCGAAATCGCATTTATTTATTTAAATCAAATGTCCGGAAAATATTGCCAGATAAAAATTTTAGTTACAAATTCAAACAGTTGACGAGAAGTTATTTAGAATTCATCTTTTCGAAAGAACTTAAATAACTTAGCAGGATCGTTTGAAAACTATTCGAGAATTATGATTAGAGATTTAGATTGTAAAGATTTCGCGCACGATTCTCCAGGCAGTTGAAGAAGAGGGTGAGGGCCGCCGAACTGCTGAAGTCTTCTTCCTTGCCGCCGTCGATGGCGAGACGTGAGCGTGTCAAGTCTGCGTGTGCATCCTTACAAGACATAGCGTCCAACAAGGACGACGACGACGACTCTGTCATCCCGACGACGACGCCGTCCGACAGAACCAGATCCGCGATGACGTCCATGATGTCCTCGCGCGGAAACAACCTGGCCGCGATCCTGAGATGTCAGGCTTCACGGTACGATCTGTACGTTCAATAGAGAGAAAAAAATGCGTTATAGGATTAATATTACATAAAGAAATATTGAAAAATTAATTTTAGGATATTATGGGAGATTTTTTAACAAAAAAAAATATTTTTCATTTTTCGAGATGTCAAAAGTTTTTTAATCTTAAGCAATTATAGATAAAATCGTGATTTTCATTAGTTACGTTTTAGGAGTATGATTAAATAATGAAATACATATTATTTCTTGATTTTAAATAGATTTTATTTTGGCAAAGAATCTCCTAATTTTAATTTAAGAATGAATAAGGAAATAACATGATAATAACGTTAAGACAAATAACATTAGTAATAAAAACAAAAGCATTATCTAAAAAGGAAAATTGTTGATAAACAGAATTTTAATTCCGCATACAAAAAGCGAAGATATTTTTGACATAACAGAGAAATTTGTCGTACGATAAAATTTTTTTTCTGAATATGTGAGTAATTTTTCACAAGACATTTCTCTTAAATACCGACCGAATATTTCTAATTGCTCCAATTAGAGGGGAATTCACACGCGTAAATGACGATCGCAAACTCGTCGCAGAGAGAAACTGGAGCACGAGATACGGGAACGAATGGAGGAGAAACGACGGGAGCAGATACTGAAGTTCAGAGAGGCGCTGATCGGTCGAAAACCCGCTTGGAGAGCCTTGAGATCGGCTGCCAGGTATGCAGAATTGAATCTAAGTCCCTCGACTTTCATGATTCGAATATTGATTGGTGCAATATCGCGTAAACAAGGCATGAGCACGACAGGGACCTGAATATACGGACGTTTCTTCGTCGCGACGAGGCGCGGGAGCAGGCCGAACGTCATCGCCTGCAGATGGAAATGATGCTGGATCGCGTGACGCACATACCAACCTTGTTTGAACGGCATTCCCAGGTATGAGCTCTTTACAAACGTCATCAACATACGGAGATAATTTTATTTCCTGGATCGAGGAAACAAATAAAATATTCATTATAATAACTTCCTCTTCTCTGGCAAGAGTTTGAGATACATTCTATGTAGGCAATGTTTTATTTGTTTACCTTACGCGCGTTAACATATTTTATTCAGAACGAATAATACCAGTGTATATATTTATTAATTAACTTTGTTATTATATTATATTTAATATAATATATAAAAGAAAATATAAAATATATATACATATATATGTATATATTATTAATGTATAGTCATACGTGCAATTGATAACAAAAAATTTAATAGTATGAAAACCATATTGTATGAAAAATATTTGTAGACTCTTTAGATATACTTTAAAGAAGCATCGTGTAAACTACGCTTTATGCGATAAATTTTACAGAGCTTCCAGTCACTTGCGATGACAGAGCAACAAGAAACTTCTCCGAAGAGCGTCAACGTTCGCAAGAAGAAGAAGAAGAAGAAGAAAAAGCAGCAACAGCCGCTGAAGAGACCCACGTCGAGCAGTCTAGATTCGTACATAAGCTTCGTCAGCAACTACAGACCAAATTCAGGATCGTTTACTAGTTCTTCAGGTACTCTAATCTCTTCAAGCCAATCGTCGTCGAAGTCGTCGCGTGATTCCTCCGATAAGTCGGCGGCCAAGTCGGAAGGCTCGAAGAGGAAGGTCGATCGCGGTCCGTTGAAGGTGTCGATCAACGAAACGGCAGAACTGATCGAGGATCGTAACGAGAAGTTGACGAGCAGCGAAGAACACGAGGATGCGTTGTAAAACGACAACATACAACGTCATCGTCGAAGAGTGAATCAAACTGATATCTTTAATTCTTCTAAAGGTATTCTGAGAATTTTAGATTTATATATATTTGATTGATTATAATATACAGTTTAATAGTAGATATTATATGATAAAATTATAACTGACAATGAGCTTTGAATTGGAAATTCGCTTAAAATTAACCGAGAAAGATAATTTATCTATTCTTAATGTGCTTATCTATATTTCGCATTATTATAACATATATCTTTTAAATTGCTTCTTCTTTAAAATATACTTTTTTTATTTATAATTATTTATGAAAATTCATAAATTATTAATAATTTATGATTAAACGTCTGACATTCTCGGAAAAGGCAAAATGATTCTAAATCGAACAAAAAACCATTTGAAATAAAAATGATAACAATAATTTCGGGAAATTTAATGTTATCGTGGTTGACAGCGCATTTCATAGAACTTAAGCAAAGCATTTTTTTATGAAAAGAAACGATATATTATAAAGAGTACAAATAACATGACATATTTAATACATACATATAGGTCGTAAATATGCAAATCAGTTCAGCACGAAAAATAAAATGTCTATTACTCTCTAGCAAGCAGAAAATCTCTCTCTCACTCTCTTTTCATCCAAGACATGTGTAATACATTCATCACTCAAAAAACATATCTTCTTACATATTTATCTTATTAACTTAAATAAAAATTTCGAGTTTTTACTAGAATAAAATTGCACCGGTAATAAGATAATCTTCAACTTAATAAAATCTCAAATATAATAAAACATAATGAAATAAAAATGCAATTATTAAAAATAGTTATTTTTATTATTTAAAAAAGTTCATCAAGAATAAAAATGTCTATATTTTATAAGTTAAATCATTTACTTTTCTGAACATAAAAGTTTCATTCTCTTCTCACCCTTGCAATTTTATTCTTCCTCTGGCAATTTTTTTTTCCAAAATTAATCTTATCTATTCGTATTATGATCTTGCGAAATTCCAATTTCCGTTTTCATGGTGCTTAAGAAATTATTATATTTCACGCACGCGGTGAATCAGAAATGCAAGACAAATTTCATTTCATTCATTGTCTCTTATTGGAGTGGATTTGACAAAATCACAATCGACCTCAGTCTGACATCGTGTCCAGGATCCAGTCCACGTAATAAGCGATCCTGGTGTAGACTCCCGGGACGCCCGCGGTACCACATTGCTTCACCCCGTAACTGACCACGCCGTATTGAATGATGCGACCGTCGCCGTTGTATAGGCCCAGAGCTTGCAGGGGTCCGCCGCTGTCCCCGAAGCAGGAATCCACGTCGCGTAGACCTCCGGCGCACAATTGCTTGTGCCAGATCTGCGTCGACCGCCTGTACGCCTCTTTGCACTGCTCGTTGGTCACCAGTGGCAGCCTCGCCTGGAGAAGGTCTTGGCTACGTGGACCCAATTCCGTCGCACCCCAGCCGGTCACTATCGCCTGTCAATCAGGAATAAGAAGATTCGACATGTGAAATCAGGAGAGAGAGAATCGAAAAAATTGGAAGATAAATTCCTGAATTGGAATCATTTTTTTTGCAGCGAAGAAGATGCCTTTAAAAATGATATAGGAAGACGAAGAGCAAGTATGACAAAAATTTTCTCACCTTTTTGGAGTTTAGCGTTGCCGCGGTGCCGATCGGCAAGCAAATCGGTTTGACATTCAGAGGCCTGAAGTCTATAGAGCCGTTCAATTTAATGAGAGCGATATCGTTTTGCAGTTTCGTTCGCGTATATTCGGGATGGAAGTAGAAACTTTCTATGCCAAAATCCTGATATCTCTCGGCGCACCGGAGCTCAAGTCCGTCCTCATCGTAATCACAGTCGCGTTCCTTGTTTATATCGTGATCTCCCACCCTGACGCCTATCAGTGATCTGATATCTGAAATTTAATAGATTTGATCGTGTAATGTAGAAGACTCTGCGTCGATTGTTTAAGAAGCAAATCGATATCCATCTTGAAGGTAATGAACAATTTTAGATATCACTTTTAGAATATTTTACATTTACTCTTTATATTTAATTTTTTTATAATATATATATAAATGTATAATTTTTAAATTTTTTTTACAAGAGTTTCTCTTTACCTGTTGGAAGTTGGGTGACGCAATGAGCAGCAGTGAGGATGAATCGTTTGGAGATGATGGTGCCGCCGCAACGGAACTCCGGATTCGCCTTTCCGGTGTCGTACGCGATCAACGCCATCCACGGGTACTCGAAGACCCCGGTCTTGTTACCACCGACGACCCTCGACTGAGTGAGGGGTCCGCACCTTTGATGATCCAATAGACCTAGGTTCGGATGGTTCGTAACATCCGGCAGAGATTCATCAGAAACGATTTGCGGGGTCACCGTGGGTCGTCTTGTCGTCGTTGTCGTTGTTGTAGGTTGTCGCTAAAAATTAATATTTAATGTCGTAGATAAAATTTAATTTATTTTTGCACGCAAGTGTCAACTACTTTGACACTTTATTCAGTTAATTATATTATATTTTTCTCATCTATATAATATAATATATTATATTGTGATCAATGATTTTACGATTTGAGAAGCTTATATATTTCTTCAAAAATATGAAGCGATATCGAACGTAGAATTTCTTCATAATTAATTAACTTATTTGGAGAAATCTTCTTCGAAATCGAAGCAAGAAAACTAGTTTTTGATTTTATTGTTATGATAGTTTGTTTTTGCGCGAAATACTAACAGAACTTTTCGCTCAAATTTGAATCTCAGACTTCAACGAGTAGATCTTCAACGAGGAATCCTACCAATACAACGAGATCGGAATAATACAACGGAAAGTCGAGGTCGGAGAAACCTGTTTCTGCGTTATTTTCGAAGACTATCAAACGCGTCCTGTGGAACGATGACATCCTCACGTTAATAATGCAACAGCGGAACGTATGTATGTATAATTTGATCTATCACACAAACATGAAAAGAGTGGAAAGATAAAGATTCATTTGAAATTTATTAAGCTTCTCGATAAAGTATGTCGATATTTTTGACACGATTAAAAGAACGATCGATCCGCTCATTAATAATTTTCTAATATGTCATACATGAATTTGTATCATAGAAATTAGCAAAAATTTTAAAAGCGAAATGAAGGATTCTGAATCTCATTAACAAAAGCTACTACAATAATTTGTTCGAACAAAATCATATATTTTGCGAATCTCCCAAATGAGATCTATTATTTGTTCTACTTTTACGGCTTTTTTCTTGAAATTAAAATTGATTTTACACGTTATACTTAAATTTAAAAAAATACTTCATAAATTTTTAATTTAAAATGACTTTACACAACATTGAACACGATTATATATAATGAACTAATCTAAAAGAATCATTACCTCATTCGTGCAACAAACCATCGGGTCGTTACCCTCGAAGCCACATTGCGCGTCCCTGAGCACCCGCAAAACTTCTGGCGAAAGCGGTCTCGGACTATTCCTCAGGATTGTTATGATAGGCGCACAATCACGGATGTTAATGCAAGTTTCGCGAATATTCGGACATTGATTTTCTACAACAATAAACCATTCTGCAACTTAATCAAATATTTTTCAAATTAAATAGCATTTTTTCTAAACACAAGATTCAGGCTTAATTTAAAAGACATTTTCAGATGTATATACGTATCGCAGAATATATAATTTCTAATATTTTAAATTAAATAATTAATAAATTCGTGGAAATAAGAATAATTAAATAATTAAATTTTACAGAAAGAAAAATTGATATAAATTAGAATCAGAAGTGCGTTTGAAATATCGTTGTACGTGTCAAGTTAATATGCAAAATATATTCAAGAATTTCTTATTAACATTATTATTAAAAATAAGGAAATTAATTAAATTTCCTTGCAAGTAACGTTCTAAAAAAATTACTCACGTGCATTGATTGCAGCTATAGCGAGGTAAAAGACGAACAATCCGATGGATATCATGTTTATTTCTGTGTCTAATTCTTGTAGCTATTATTCTAAGTCCTCTTTCTTTCGCTCTCTCTTTCTTTTTCACTGATCAGAGCAAGCCAGAGATTTTTCCACTCCGAAGGTTATCGCCTGGTGATGCTCTTTGAATAGAAAACTCGCATTCCTCGTGTTGGAGAACGTATATAGTTCCACTCACGTTCTCCACCGATTTGTAACCCCGAGTTTGCACGAAGTCGCGTAGTAGCACGAGTCAGTCCTGAATCGATTGGAGTCAATATTCATGGATTCATCCGCGAGAGTCGTGATAGACTAAGTCCCTCCGCTACCTGCTGAGTTTAATAAATCTGTTGGATCGTGAAAACTGGTGGGGATGATTGTCCGGATGAATCGCCGCGCCGGTCGTGATTCGCTGCTGATTAGAAGAGAGCTGTATCACTATTCACATGATTTGCATTATTTCGTGGAAATAAGAAACGCCACGAGCTTTCCTCGATAAATTCCGTCGTCGTCCTTTTCGCGTTATCCTTATCGTTCGAGGTCCGAACTTGTTATCGCACAAATTTACAAACGTTACATTGCCTCGGGAACGTTGGTGCTATTGATATATTCTACTCAAGACAGTAATAATTATATATGTACATTTATAGAGTCAATTTATTTTTCCTTCGGAAAAATTCAAGATAATCTTTGATTGAGGAAAAACTTTCCAGGTAGCAATTTAGTCATTTTTGACGTCATTTTAACATCAAATTACGTCAAAATGACGTTTCAGAGAGTCGTAGCAATTTATTATTTTTTTATTGCATATTTATTATTTATATTATTATACATTACATTTATTTTATTTACTTTAAAACTTTAAAAATTAATATGTATAAAATTCTTAATATTTAATTTTAACAATTATACAAATATTTTGTAAAAATTGTGCAGTCAATTTTGATTTTGTTGGTTATACGTTTTTCTCATTAATAATTTGAGAGGGAGAGGGGATTTTGTGCTATTATTAAATTTATGAAATCATAACGAAGACAGTCAAATAAATGAATAAATATATATACATATTATATATTCAAATGAACTGATCTTAATAATTTCTCGGAAGTGAAATAACTTTATTTATAAAAAATTAGAATAAAAAAATAGAGTTAGCATTCCTGGTCGAATGGAAATTAATTGTCGTCTATAAATAAGAGCTGATCAAAACATAAAAAAAAAGCTAAAGAGTCAGAGGAATTTTTCACGAAGGGATAAAACCCATGCGGAGATATGAGAGGTGAAAGGAGATAGGGAAATAAAAGAAAAAGAGAAAGAAAGAACCGGTTGAATGTTAGAATGTTGTATTTTTTGTACAACCTGTTTTTGAAAATCGAGTAATCTTCGCTAAAAAAGAATAGAAATAGAATCTCTTTAATCTTTACAATACCACGAACTTTATTCTCGTTATCTTTAATTTTTATTTAATTTTTTTTTCTTTCTCTTCCTTTATTTGAAAATTTCTGTTTTGGATTCGGATTATACTTTACTCTTCCTTTTTCCTTTATTTCTTCTTTCAATAAATTCTATTGTTTTGTTTGTCTGATGAAACCTTCAAGCTTTATGCAATCTCTCATGTTTATCTTCTTGTTTTGACAGCAATTACTACTTTAGCACTGTTTTAATATGAATACATCAGAAAAATAGACTTGTTAATGAATTTATATAATGAAATCTCACAGAATCTTGATAATCCTTATCCTAAATATAGTAATGCATACGACAAAGTAATGCATAATGCATTATTGTATAAAACAAGTCATATTAAACATAAAACAAGTATATATTAAGTCAAATATCATATAAGATTGCATAGATAATTTAGAAAACAAGTAATGAAAAAATAGAAAAAACTTAAAAAGATACTGTATAACGATTTTATGAAATATGCTATGATGTTTAATGTATTTGAAGATTATTCCCATTAAAAAAGTGATAATTCCATATTTCGCAATAAGACAACCGTGAATCCGTGACGTCGAGGATCTTGTAATCGCCGGAAATTCCCAGTATCAGTGCTGCGTGATTGAAAGTGTATTGTGTGTTGTTCTGTTGAGTGTGCAACTTAATTTTAATCACTGTTGATTGACGAGGAAAGTTAACAAATAGTGTCAGTACTTTCCTATAATCTAAAGTGACTATTGTTAAAGGATATCCGCTATATATTCTTCTTCATTTATTTGTCATCCATCAAAAATAGCACGCACAGTCTTCATACTCGTTATCACAACCGATAGCTTTCACAGAAAAGACACAGAAATTCGATTATTTGCAAAGACGTGGTCTTGTGACGTCAAAAATACATAGCTCATCATTAAAAATATGATTATAAATTGTTTTATGCTAATTAAAAAAATAACGATTAACGACTGTTAATCGAACACCGAGTTCTTGAACATTATTTCTTTGTAAGCGTGAAATTTGCGAAAATTAATTTTTTTCTCAAAATAAAAAGTTTAAAATATTTAAAAATTATTGAAAATATATATCTGTAAATAAAAATAATATCAAATAATATTAATTATAATATAATTACTTGAAACAATTTTGTATAAATATTTCTCTCTCTCTTAATGATAATTATAAATAAATATATATATATTTTTTTTATTACTTATAAAATATATAAATTCTAAACAAGGTTTAAGATTTTATTGACCAACACTGACTAAAATTAATTCTTATATTATAAGACTTATTTTGGGAATAATCTCAATTCGAGATTTATTTCCCGACTCCCCTCTAACCCCCCTATAAATTTATAGGCGAGAAAAATATAGATCCGAAAGTCGCTGAATCGGGAATCGAACCCGAGACCTTTCGCTTGCCGGGCGACTGCTCTCACCAACTGAGCTATTCAGACCCTTCGATTCTATACTTCTCTCTGCCTTGATAAACAATTTCAATCAACACCATTATTAGGTCCAGGTGTGTAAATAACAATATGTAGGATGTGATTTGCCAGTCGAATTTTTAAACAAGGTTTAAGATTTTATTGACCAACACTGACTAAAATTAATTCTTATATTATAAGACTTATTTTGGGAATAATCTCAATTCGAGATTTATTTCCCGACTCCCCTATAAATTTATAGGGGGGTTAGAGGGGAGTCGGGAAATAAATCTCGAATTGAGATTATTCCCAAAATAAGTCTTATAATATAAGAATTAATTTTAGTCAGTGTTGGTCAATAAAATCTTAAACCTTGTTTAAAAATTCGACTGGCAAATCACATCCTACATATTGTTATATAAATTCTATTTTTTAATCGATATATTTTCTTTTCCGAAATTCTATTTCGATAACTATGCTAATCATTAAAACGCAGCGTTCGATTAATTTGCGTTGGCCTTGATAATGTTTTTCAAAGTTGTGTGACAAAGATTACTGTATAGTGTCATATTAATAGGTCAATTTCTTTAATGACTCGTGCGCATTGATAATCCCGGAACAAATAATGATGCAAATGTCGAATATACGTAATCGTCGTCGACGAAATTTTTCGCGACAACATTATTAACTGCAAGTTCTTGTCATTTTCTTCGAAAGAAAATGCAACTATTAAGAAATCAATGTTAGTTTATTAGATAAGTAAAATTGTGTCGATATAGGAAACGCATATTGCATATTGCTAGTAACATCATAATCTACTGATAAATTGACGATGATAAACATCACATTTTTTCGAGAATATAAATCTTTATGCGAAGCAATCCAAAGGAGAGAGAGAGAGAGAGAGAGATTTTACATAACATACATATATATTATATACACAAGATGCATCAAAAATTGTTTTCTTGAAAGCGAAAAAAAACATATTATTCTATTTTCAATTCACTTTGTGTGTATATATACATATAAAAATATAAATGTTAAAATAATAAACATTGAAAGAATGTTAAGTGTAAAATACATATATAAAGTATAATATGTATAAAAAAAGAGAAGAGTAAAAACAATAATAAATATTATTATAATACACATAGAAAACATTTTTATTTATTTTTGTCAATGCATTGTTAAAAACTTAAAAAATACTTTTCTCAATATTATACACACTGACGTTCTTATACACACTCTGACATCTTATAATATCTATTTATCGATTATTATCGATTATTAATATTGCAAAATTCGTTTTAAATCTATACAATAAACTGCACTTTATTTAAATAAAACTTATAAAAGAGTATATTTGAAAATAATTGTTATAAATATGTATCATCAAAAATTAAAATAACATGAGCAATTAACGTCGCTTATAGCTATATAAATTTCATTCTAGTAATTGAGTATATTTATGGAATATTTATAAAATACAGACTAATTTTTCAATTCGGTCGAAGCTATTGCACCAACTCTTTATGTTAAGTTTATCGCAGGGAAAAGAGACAATACATTTTGATCATTATTATGCACTTACAATATCGAGTGACATTTGTCTCATTGATGCATAACACATTTATCACGATAAAGAATTTGTTCTGACGCATTCTCTTCATTAATTTTGTCAAAAAAAAAATTTGAACAATTCTTTATACATTATTCTATTTTAATAGGATGGAATATGAGTATAAATATTTTTTTAGACCTTCTAATTAAATCTACTAACACAATTTTTCTCATATTGCAGGAATACGTTGATTTTCGCAAATTCCATCTCCAACCTTCAATCTCTCGAAAGAGTCTTTGGAGCGATATTCAGAGAGAGAGCTGATCTTCTTATACAATGTTTATATTACGCTCTAAGTTTACTAACGATCCAAGGAACGAAGTCTGCCACCCTGGTGTAGACACCAGGCCAGCCCTGCATGCCGCAGGGTGATGGTCCGAAGGACACGACACCCACGGTGGCCCATCTGCCGGTACCGTCGGCGATCCTCTCGACGGCCATGAGGGGACCACCCGAGTCACCCCGACACGAGTCCTTGCCCTTCTGACCGCCCGCACAGATCTGTCCATAGCCAAGACGGACGCCGGCGTTGCTGTAAGTCTGATCGCACTGCTCCTTGTCCGCCAGTGGCAACGCCAGCTTCAGCTTGACGTTGGACGCCGAGCGGATCTCCGTCTTGCCCCAACCGGCCACGATGAGTCTGCCCTCGAGCGACGTGTTGGACGGCAGGCAGATAGGCTTGACGAAGTTGGTGAACGCGACGTCGCGGCTCAGACGCAGCAGCGCGATGTCATAACGCTGGTCCCGCGACAGCGGCCTGTACTCCTCGTGAGCGATTTGCTCCTCCACACCCACGGTGACCGGATCGTCGGCGCACACCACGCTGTCCTCGCCATCCTGCACGCAGTCCCTCTCGGTGTCGGTGTTGTACTCGCCCAGACGGACGCTGGTCAGCCGCCAGTTGGACGGCAGATCCTTGCCCTTGATGCAATGGGCGGCGGTGAGGACGTAGCGCTTGTTGATCAGGACACCGCCGCAAGCCGTCGTCCTGCCGTTGGCTGTAACGTCATTCAAAGAGATTATAATTTATTTGATGCTATGATGATATCGATTGTGTAATACAATTGATATCTGGATTTTTTCTCCCCACTCACGTTTCTGATACTCCAACAGGACCATCCAAGGGAACTCGTCGATCTCGGTGCGTTCACCACCCACTATCCTCTGGGACAGATCCCTGCCACAGTCGGTCGGCAGCAACGGATTGTCGGCTAGATGGACCTGGATGTCCTCGGTGGGTCGCGGGCTGGATGGCTGCTGATATCCCTGGGATTCCGGCCTGGGATTCGTCTGGATGCCGCCCGGACGGGTGTTGACATTCGTGTTGGCATTACCTACGCAGCACACCAACGGATTCATGCCTTCGAAGCCGCAGTGATTGCGTCTCAGATAGGCTATCGCTTGCTCGCGAGATTGCTGAAGGATGCTGGACACTATCGGGCAGTCGCGCGCAAGGATACACGAGCCTACCTGACCGTCAACTCTACAGTCCGACCGCGAGCTTTCTGTCTCAGAAATCAAAATGAGAAAGTTATTTTTAAATAAAAGGTATGCATACATATAATTAATTTATTATGCATAAATTAACATTATAATTAATGCAATTTTTTTTATTTTATATTCAACCGCGTAACTTTAATGCGACGGATTAAAAATTAATTTAATCGTTTTATGTTAGCAAAAGCAAAACGATTCCGTATATATAATGGCCTGCGCAAAAAGCGTTTTTGAATTGAGTGTTAATAGTTTTGCATAATCACATCGTTCAATTAATACATGTTTTTCTACAGCTTCTAGCCATCTAGCGCAATATAGATATTTATAATCATCTATCTAGAATTTCTAGTTGTTTGAGTCAGAGATTTTTTTTGCATAATTTAATATTCTGTAATGTAATAAATACTATAAATATTAATTAATATAGAAATAACTGTGCTATATTTATGATAAATATTAATTAATATAGAAATAACTGTGCTATATTTATGATAAACTATATTGATATTTAATTTACGAAATTTATTTGTATAATCGTAAAGTTATATTGATTATTATTAATTATTCTTAATGATAATATAAACACATACATATATGCTCACACATTAATATTATATATAATCTGTATTATCTTTGGATAATCCGAGAAATATTTATAAATCAGAATCTATCCTAAGATTTATCGATACGCGGAATCGGATAAAGCTGATTTCACACAGCTGTTGTTCCGTCATTTCCGTTGATATACCTGTTTCCTGACATGTTTTTAGTCATTAATTACATGACGTAACGCAAAATAATGCCGCGTACGAATGCAATCGATGGGAAACCGACATCTAGCCTTTGTTTTCGCTGAAGCGCGTCATAAATTGATAACTAATAATGTCGCGAACCCGGATAATCACGTTCCGCGATGATTAAACGCGATAATAACTTTCCATCAGTGATTGAAACTAAATTTGAGATGAGTGACTATTACGAAGATTCAGGTATATTTTATGTTGACGTGTGGTAAATACACTAGGTCGACCTTGGATGATCAACGCTTTGCTTTTTTTCATCGCGTACGTTAAGTAAAAAAAAATAGAAGACGAAAAATTATGCATATTAAAGAAATTATATTGAAATTATAAATTATAAGCAAACGCGTATGTTATAAATTGAAAGATTTTACATAATAGTTTGTTATAAATTGGAATTATAATTAATTTCAACGTCGTCTCGATAAAAAAAACTGTGTGATAATTATTACTTTTGAAAAGAATTTCAGATGGTCTGCGTGTAACATCAAACAATACGTGTGAACTCTACCCTTTATTAAATTCCTGTTCTTTTTTAACTTTACCATAAACTGACTTAATTGAGTCACCAATAACCTTGATGAAACAATTCGAGTCATTCATCTTGATCCTGCCTTTTAAAGCCCCTATATGACAAAAATTGAAATAACATTTGTGTGGACAAGTTTTTAAAAAACCTTCTGGAAGATCGAAACATTTTCTGTGAATGTCTTTACGATATCTTTAATATTTTCTACAGAATTTGAAAAAATATATGAAAGAATTAAATAGATTTTGATTATAGCCTTCGGCTATTTTTTCTAAACTATCATCAACATTGTGTATCTTAATTACATTTAAAATGTTTTATTATATTTTAAGGAAGCTACTCACGCGCATTGATACTGACGATCAGCAATGTCAGCAACTTGAGAGACATCGAAGCCGACCTCGACATCCTCGGTGAATTGTTCAACTTTTCAATTTATCAACGCAAAAGTACCGAGAGATAATCACAGCACACTTCAACAACGAGAACTCGCTCGGTTTTGCACAGCTCCTTCCGTTTTATGCCTTTGTGCCGAAGACCAGGACACCAACTGACGGTGATGTCCATGATAAAGTGACCGGACCCAGGGTCAACAACTGTCCCCACCACCACTGTCAACAGGCTTCGCCTAGCTAATTAGCAGGGGCGGATTAGCCGAGGAATCATCGGAAAATTCGCGCGTTTATCACACAATTTAGGTATGGAATATATATTTGAAAAAAGAAAAAAAATATTACAGAGAACGAAATCCTTTCGAGAATAATTTTATTTTTAATAAGCTTTTTTATATTTATCTTTTATATTTATAATAATTATATTTATAATAATTTTATTTTTTAGTTATATATTTTCTTTCTAGATATCGTGATTCTTTTTTATAATATAAATCAGAATCAGTAGCGACAGACGCGATTTATTTTAGAATTATGTGAAATTAATATTGCTCGTATCAATGTTGTCTCAATATTATTTTTACAACCATTGAGTCCGGGACTTCCCTATGTCAATATATATATATATATATATATATATATATATATATATAATAAAAAATATACATAGACCAGTTCGCTCCTGCTTTATTAGCTGGTTGCGATTTCCTCGTCTTTCTTGCTTTTTTATCGAAGCCACGTTTAAAGATTAGTAATTTTGATTCATATAATTGTCAAAAAATAGTAGCCAAAACATAGTACTTATTTTTTCTGTTTATATGTATAACGTAACATAACACCACTACAGTTTCATATATACTTTTAATATTTATATAAATTTTAGTAAAACAATAAAGAACTAGAATAAATTAATTATCAATTCCAGTTCTTTATCATAATTTTAACATATGAAACGTATGAAATTGGCGTATCTTGGAAAATTCGAAAATCCTATGAGATCTGGAAACATTAATAATCATTTTCCGATTTTTCTTTTTTTTTTCTTCTGCGACGCATGTATTTTAGAGAACCTGTTTGCTTGCGAATTCATGGTGTTAATAACGAATTAGAGATTCGAGGAAGTCGTCTTGACGTCATCAATCTCACCATCGATAAATTCGCGAACGGAATTGATCTCTCAATTGTAGCAAAAATATTAAGATTGTGAAATCAGTGTAATCAAACATAGATTTTTTTATCAATAGCATTATGTGAAGTCATCAATAATTCTCGACCGAGTCGAAGTTTGATATCTTATTAATACGCGCGCGCGTTATCTCATAATTTGCAGTTTATATAGCATAATGCAAATTATGTTATAATATATATTCGCAAAAACTTTAGAGCGAATGTGTATATACATATCTATCAATTAAATAAAACTCTAAAGTTTGTTCGCGCATTTTAGAAACATTAAAATCGCATTAACGTTGACATTAAATCATGTGGCTCAATATTTTACGTTATACATGTAATTCCTCATCATGATGAGAAACTTTACCGTGTATTCTATATAAAAATCCACAGGAAGCATTTCAAAACACGCAGAAAAAGATTGTATCGAGAATACCAGAGACATTTTAGAGTCACGATTACAACTCTGTATATTTCCAATACTGTGTCATATTTAATTGTCACGGTTGCATGCGCTTCCGCGTAAAAATGAGTCAATCCTCGAGAAAAGAAAAAAAAACAAAGCTCTCCGCAATGTTGCATGCGTGATCGAGTATAATCCAGATTCCAGATCATGCGATGCCAAACGGGAACATCCCGACTTCTTCGTGTTATTAATTATGACGAATCTCGCGTGCAAACAATCAGATATCGCGACTTGCACGAAGACGTTTTTCAATTTGAGTAAATATATTTAAATTGATTTAGATAGGAGTAAATTATTCTAACAGTAGAATTAGATTTAACGTCTAATTTATTCCCACGTGGTTTGCTAATCAATTATCTCCATAAATAATTAATTGCAAAGATTTAGCAAAAGCGAGATTACGAGTTTCTTATTGAATTTAATTTCTACAGTCGACTTTCAAGAATAATTGCTTTCGATCGAACGCTTGCAGAATTGAGAAAATCCTGCATTTTTTTTTTTTTTTTTTTTTTATTTTCATTAACTGTGCACGTGTCTGCAAGATAAGACGATTCTCTTTGTTGATTTTTATTCTTACAGTTGACTTTTTAATTATAATTTATCTCTAATAACAGAGTATGTCTAATATCTAATATCTAACAACCAAAGCAATTTTCGCACGTTTAAAGTAATTAATGCTAAGAATTCTCATCAATTATGTACGAGATATCATCTCGATAAATTCGCTGTTGCGACGATCCTAAATGAAAACGACCGCACTCCTAAATAAAATTATCCTACACAGAGGGGATTCTCATTTTTTTTATGAAATAAAAAATTTGCCAAACTAACTTTGAATTTTGTTTTCACTGTAATTAGGACGACTCGAACGATCCCGTCTGAGTTCTTTCACGGCTGAATGTGATCCAGGATCCATGTGGTATACGCAGCGACCCTGCTGTAGATGGCTGGTGTCCTGGAGGCGCCGCAAGCCTTCGCGCCGAAGGAGACGATGCCGATCAAATAATATCTAGGAGGCCCGTCATGGCTCAGCACCTTCATTAGGGGTCCACCGCTGTCACCGCCGCAAGAGTCCTCGCCTATGATGCCGCCTACGCACATCTGTTCCTGCTCCGACATCTCGGCGAAGTTGCTTATTGCTGATTGCAAGCACCTGTCCATTTCGACGACCGGCAACTTGAGCGTCTGCAGGATCGTGCTGGGCTGCGGGTCATCTACAAAATTTAACGAAATTCAAACAAATTTTAAGTGAAAGCAAGTACGGGACCCAATCGATTTAAATGAATTCAAGAAATCAAATGGTTCTCAAAAAATATTTCAGTTTACTTTGAACCTTCTTCAATGGCTAAAAAAAAGAGAAAAAAAGAGACTGCATTTATATAGGAATATATTTTTATACTTAAAGTGATGCAGATAGAGAAATATTAAATAGGTTAGTATTAATTTAGATTTAGCGAAAGTGTCTTACTGATATCGTATATCCCCCAACCGGCGACTTCCGCCGTTTCGCCGACAAAGTTCTTCACCAGAAGTTCACCGTACAGCATACATATCGGCATCACGAATTCTGTGTTTAGAGAGATTGCAACAAATAGATTATTTATTTTTAATAAGAGACTTATTTTTGGCTGTTTTTTAAGCTAAGCTTATTTTTGAAAATAAAGGAAAATAATCTGGTCTATATCCCTCGGATGAACAACACGCGGCAATTTTTCTTTTTTTGTACGACTTGTAAATCAAACATTTCCTAATAGAATACATTGGATTTTGTAAATGGCATAATTTTTCAAAATTATATTTTCAAATATTTAAAAATGTGCCACCAGGCAAAATCACAATTTTTGTGTTATACTTAAGAAGAAGTCGATCAAATTTAATTCAAGAAATATAATACTTATTTCATTAAATTAATATTTAAAGAATTAAGTAGAAAGTCTAATTTTTCTCAGAAAAAAATTTTGAAAGACGAAATTTATTATCAATTAATCAGTCATCTATTATTTAACGTTAATTATCGATTAATCATCGATTAATCATCGATTAATTAACATTGATTTATTTATATATTCACCATTGTTAGTCGCCGGGTGATCCAATCGTATTAAAGCTATATCATTCTTGAATGCCGGCTTATTATAATCTTTGTGGGTGATGATCAATTTCGGCGAGAAATCTTGCACCGGCTCCGCGCAATATTCGCGTTCGCAGTCGATGTCAGTCAGGGTGTTGTGCTCGCCCAGACGGACTCCACCGACTTTAAAACTTAGAGAGATGTGTATATGTATGTGTGCTTTACATGCATATATAAAAATTATAATAAATTAATAAATTATCCAATTATAAAAATAAAATATAAATTAAAATATAAATTTTTTTCTACTAAAAATTCACAAGAGTATCTGAAGCTTCGCTATAGTTCGCGAGTTAAAATCTTTTAACGACGAAATGAAAAGATCTATGCGTGACTTTTGATCTATATACGATCGAAGAACCGTCTTTTAATCAATTTAATACTTTTCTTCTTTTTAAGTACAAATATATATTGTTTACATTTACTTTTCAGGCAGATTCACCACGCAGTGAGCTGCGGTGACCACGTATAGCTTATTGATCAAGGTGCCGCCGCATCTGTAGCTCAACGCGTCGTGGTCACCAGGTGTGCCGTATCCTATTCTCGCGATCCAAGGATACGCGCCTAGGCTGGCATTTTTACCACCGATAATGCGATCGCTGTTGGAACTGCCGCATCTTTTGTGCTCCAGCAACGACCAGCTGAGATGTTTCGTCACATCGACTACGCGGATCATTAAATTCATTATAGTATCGCGCTTTTATAATGGAAATTATTAATAAAATTTGGTTCAGAGAAGTTTACTTATTCCGCGGAAGATTGTTATAAATTCTATATTTATTTAAAATAAAATTTTATTTAGAATATTTCTGGAAAATTTTTGCGTTTATACAACTCATAAATATTTTATCAGTTCTTTGCAGATTCTGCTTTTGTAGAACGTGCTACAAATTATATTTGAAGAAAGAGTTGCAGTTGCTACCTTTATTTTAATTAATTTATTTTTGTATAATGTACGATGTTTGGCACATTTCTTGCAATATAATATATTTATTTATTAATTTATTGAGTTTTATTTATAAGAAACTTACTGGAAAATGCTATGAAAATACCGTAGAAAAGCATAAGGTACCATAGTAAATATCGCATTCTGTCTGAAAGCTGGAAACAATAAGCAATTTTACTTCACATATAAAATTATAAACAAAAAAATATAAATATCTGAATTGATTTACATGGCTGTTAATTCTTATGTTAATTTATGTCATTTTATCAATATTTGGCATTTCGAAATTACCTATTCTTACCGAGAATCACAGCGGCACAAAAAGCTATGTACACCAGAATCCTCGTCTGACAAGTGTTACGCTCTATAACTTCGTGCAGTAGCTATCGTTTAATTCACTTTAATCTCCTCTACGCCTGTACAACCTTATCTCTACCGTAACAAAATGTGCATTACGGCTTTGCCGATAGATCTTTATAATTGACTGCTAGTCTGGCTTATGATATAAACTCGATACATTGAATTGGCAAATTTTTTTCGCGAAATTACACGAATTAAATGAATTATATCTTATATATTTCCATGAAAAAGTACGTCAAATCTTTTTTCAATTTTTTATTATAATATATATATTAAAGTTATATATTATTGAATTTAATATATTTAATATATTATCTAATTAATTTTTCTTACATAGTTTTAAAGGTAAATAAAATGTGAACGTCTATCACGTGCGAATTTGCTGTCAAATGTCAACGTGGGATTCTGTTAAGCAAATCACAAGATGCTAAGGAACAGTGATCGGAATCTAATAAAATGGCTTTCGTAGGTAAAACTTCCGCATCTTCGCCATCCTTGAATTTAAACAGAAATCATACGAAATTTAAAAATTATGACGACACGTCAATCGCTGAAAGGGTAAATATTGCTTCAAATGAAATATAAAATCATAAAGTAAACTGATGTAAAAAAAAAATGCGATTTGACAATTTCGTCGACATTCCAGGCCAAGTTTTGCAAAACTTGCTGTAAACCTTGTCATGGTATTTGCCCGCGAATTCTAGCAAGATGTAAGCACTGTAAGTTATATTTTAATATCTATATATAAATATTATTTTTTTCTTAAAAAAAAATATTACAAAGTGTCTAATTTAGAGGTTTCTTTTCTCTAATTTTTGAAAGTATTCTTATATTTTGTTTTATATCTTTATATTTATTTTATATTTACTTTTATCAATTTACCTTTATGATTAAAAATTTTGACAGGTTACATTATTTTGACTTGACTGACAATGGGATTTATAAGTAATTCTTAGTAAATATTACAGATAAAGCACAGTTACAGATATGGCGAAGGTATGGAAAAAGCGATAATTTTGTGCTTATTGGTGCAAAGTATATCATGGAATTCTATCGATGGACAAATGAGAATGATTTCTTAAGATCGATCGTCGCATCAGCGATTTTATTCGCAATCGGAATAAAACTCACTGGAGAAATGAATGCTTGGAATTTATCACAGATTATTAGTCGATAGAACCGCGAAGTCTTCGAAGAAATTAAAGTATCTTAAAAATTTATTTAATATAATTTATCTTCGTCATAAAAAAAAACAGAATTCCTTGATCTCCTATATTTATGAATCTATATTATATATACATATATTCGAAATCCTCTATTGAATCTGCCACATTTCTGGTAATAGAGTGGCTCGTCACAAAAAATGGATCCCAGTTTGATGGAATATAATAATGCTGTGAAACAATTATCTCAAACCTAGAAAAGACATAAATAATATAATTAAAAATATAATAATAAAATATAAAAAATGATTTTGTTTTATCTTTTTTAATTATTTCTTTTAAGTTAATATTTATTCTATTACATACTTTTATTTCTAAACAGCAGCTTCTTTCCTAGAATCACCTTGGTCTTCAGGACTGTCTGTAGACTCGACAGTACATTTTGCGTCCACTGATTCATTACTCAAGACTTTATCATTGATCTCATTATCAGTCGATGACTCGGAATGTTCACTTCCTATTTTCTTGGTGCTTTCACTGATTTTTGCAGCATCGTCACTAGAATTTCCACTGTCAGTCAACAGTGTTTGTTGCTCTGTTTTGCTTTTTTTGGTGGTCGATGTATCATTCCTGTCACTGCCATCATTGTCACTGTCATCTTCTGAAGTATCCTCAAATTCATCGGAATCAATCTCGAAATCTAATATAGTCTTGCGCTTATTTGGTTGATCATCTTTTTCCAATTTCCTCTTAACCCCTGACATGGTAGCAGCCTTAAAACCTTCTTCGACTGCGTCTTCGACTTTCTCGGGTAACTCCGCTCTTTCCTGTTCGTAACGCTGATCTCTGAACTCGTGTCTAGGTTCAGCGCACAGTTTCTCAAGCTTCTTCTTTTTGCGCTCTGCTGCCTCATCGTGTCTCTTGGTCTGTTTCTCGATCCAAGCCTTCAACCTCTTCTCCTCGTTTATGTCGCGTAATCTGCGACCGCTCAGATCCCTGCAAGCCTCGCGATTCGTGGTCTTCTCTATCTGCGCACCTATCGCCCGTAACATGGAACCGAAACCACCTTTGCCACCCAATAATCTTGGAACGACAGTTGCGTAGCCACTGGAGCAAATATCATCCTTCTGCATAAGTCGGCCATTATATTCGATGTAATACTGATCACACGAAAGCCCCTAAAAATAATAACAACAATTGATTATGTGTGATATTCCATAAATATATAAATAAATTAATATATTATGATTGTCACATAATGACTAACAATAAGTTTTGAATAAACAAACTATGAAAATGTCGACAAAATATCAAGTATCAATTATATAGATTAAAGTATCTGTTAAGCTCGTATCGGTTTGTGAAAGAAAATGAAGAAGAATTTTTAGGAAACGATAAAGAGAGATTCGAAGAAAGTTTGAGGTTAACTCTACAACTTACCGTCTCTTCTTCGACTAGTTGAGACAATTCACGTACTGTTATAGGTGTGTCGCTTTTAAAAACGTATTTTACGGATGCCCCTGCGATTTTTACGTTTAACATTTTCGCTTGAAGCGTATAAAATTTGCTTTTTGTAGAGAATCTATCCCTCAAATCTAAACTGCACTTCTGCACTTGTTTACGGATTTGTTTTAGGATGCAGCACCACGAGATTAAAAATTAGGGCGATATTGATTGGCTGCTGTTGCAAAATATTTCTTCAAAAATCAATTGATGTACATCCAAAAAGTTCATCGTACAACAAATACACCATTTGCAAAATTTACACTGCGTTCAACATGTCCAACATGTCCAATAGAAGAGCTTGTATATTCTAGTGATTTTAACTAGTAAACTTTGGGATCTACACACAAACGAAAATTTTCTATAAGATTTTAAACATCGTGAATTTATATCTTTCTTTTTTTTGTTTTAATTATAATCGGAGTATTTTTTTATATTTTGTTATACTGTGTGATATCAAAATTTTGTGAATGGAGTGATATAACAGACAGTTCATCACATTTTATTAGCGATATATGTCACTATACGAATAACACTTTTATATACACGACCGAATTAATTGTCTTCACTACAATTTATATTAATGAACCAATTAATTTAACCACCGTTATCTATTTGGCACGCGCGCTCCAAAAACATATGAATCTAAAATTGAACATGAGTCTAAAATTAAACTGTGTGTTTTTACAGATATTTTAAAATCTTTGTCATTTCAGCGGCATATTATATTGCAATTTGTCGTAAAATTCGAACGAAAATAAAATCATATACATCTGCACAAGTATCAAGTATAATTTAGATTTAGATTTAAAAAGAAGTTCAGTGTTCTTTTTTGCGGAAAACTATATAACCACACACAAATCTTGTGAACACCATTCCATCTATACATTTATTTTCTTTCTCTCGACTCGATAAAATCACTGTTTAGTCGCGCACGATTTTTTTCTCTAATTTATACTATGAATATGTATAAAATATATTCACGTACGCATATAGATGACACACCACTGTGACACACATATTCTTGATAAGAAAACAATTTTTCGAAACATCTTTAGAAAGACAGAAAGAGAGAAATCTTCTCTCTCTCGTCGCCGCGCTGCGTTGTAGGGGACGGTGGAAGGGATACTGCGCTGCGTCGCGCCGCTGCGCGTGGCGCGTGAGCAGCTGCCCCCCACTACCGTCCCCCACTCCCGCTCCCCCACTCCCGCTCCCCCACTGCCGCGCCTGCCGCCAGCGCCGCGCGCCGTTCCCCCCACTACCCCCACTCCGCGCACTGAATTCCGACGACGTGACGTAGCGCCACAAAGTCGATTCAAAGTCGAACGCGCCGCGCACGTCGACGCGCGCTCTCTCTCTCTCGCTACGATAATACGCATTGTACGAAAAATTCTTTAATTGAAGCAGTATTGCGCGGTGACATTAAACGCATTAAAGCATGCGAAACGCAATTATAAAATAGAACGTGTATACTTTGATCAAAGCAATATTAGGACTCGTAATATTATAATTATTGAATGTATATTGACGATCCTATTTCTTTATTACATTTCGTTCCAAAGAATACATCAATAGATGTACGTATATAATACATCTTTGCCAAATAAATAATCAATATCAATATCATAAACTTTGCGCATACATCATTTCTTTCCGCGATTCTTCCAATTATTTATCGAAATTTATATGCGCGCGTGTGTGTAATACGCTTTGAAATAGAGAGAGATATTTTGTGCGCACATATATAATTAGTGTTATATTGAAGTGAAAAATAGTAAAATGACAATTGTGAAATATTGGATGCAGAATCCGGTTCGAGCTTATTTGCGGAATCCGTCACAAGGTATATACTTTTATTTGTTATTTTATATCATTATATTTTACTTTTTACAATCAATGTTTAATAAAAATGATACGATATTTAGAACTTTTTTAAAATTGTGAAGTTTATTTTTATAACATTTATTTTTTTCTAAAGATTACACACGTGCTTTAAGATATTAACAAATTTATAATACAATTTTTATTTTTTCAAAATACAAATTTATGACAATTTAGAAATACCTTCAAATCGTGAATTTAAAATATATTTCTATTATTCTTGAATAGAAACAGAATGATTTAATTACTTTCTATCCTAATATTGAATTATAATAATAATTAACCTAAGTAACCTAACGTCGACAGGTTATGTTGGAAACATATAACTCAATTTTCTTCTTAATAAAATCTATTTTTGTAGCAAAGTAGTTTTGAGAAATAACTACAAGTTAAGAGTATAGTTTCATCATATATGTTTATCTGCACGATAAATTTTTGTACATCAAGTAACATGTTTAATTTAGATGCAGATAACAACAATCAGTAATCAATCTTTATTTTTCATTACAGATGTTTCCAATCGATAAATGACTGTGACTTCCAGAAGATATTTCCTACTTCCCGAGATTATGAATGCAATCATGTAGAATTTAGAGGCAGACAAGAAGATGACGCCACATTTTACAGCTTTAACTTCAGTAAAAGCGATGTCTGATTGTCCTTTTGTTAGTCCTGGTACCATGCGCGATTCTGAATCTGCTGATGCCATTGGACATGTGCGAGGAAGTTATATTGTAGAATGGCATAGCCAAGCTGGAGCATTTACGTGCCAAGTTAGTTGACCGCCAGGAGGAAATAAATCTATTATCGCATCAACTGCTACAGCTGATTGAGAGCAATCACATCCTGTCAGACCTGCAGCTACTCATTAATAATGACACCTCTAATGTCACCAGCATCAAATTGCCATCAATTTACAACTCTCTGCCACATTTTCTCAACGATCCGAATAGCCTGTGTCCAGCATTTGTATAGAGCAAGGATAGATTAGGCGTGAGCATGGTTTTAGGGGTATCACGGTGAAGTACAAAGTTCAGTCCTATCTTATGGGGCAACTTTGAAAAATCTGCTAGACTACATGAACACCAAGGAAACACTCTAATCTCTAATCATCGTTTTAGTAGCTGAAGTGAGTGAAATCGTTGATTATGAAACAATCTATTAATTCTATTAGCATTTTATGAGCCGTTGAATTAATAAATTAATAATAAATTAACAATTAATTTATTAACTGGCTCTTATTTTTTTATGTCTATACTTACACTATTTTTATCAAGACTGCAGACCTTTGTCGATAATAAATGATCCAATAACCAGTCAACGGGCTTGTCACCATTTAATAAATTAACAAACAGTATATATGTAAATTTTCTTTGCAGACAGACTATGTGATGTATGTTGTGAACCAAATTGAAGTCCAGTAAGTTTGTACAATTGGATTTATAATTTTCATCTTGTTTACCTTACTTTTTTCAAAATCTGAAAAAATTTGACATTTTTTTTTATATAATGGCTTTACTCGCTTCTCTTTTTAGATTTCCAAACGAGTGTGAAGCTGGTGTGATTGATGTTATCGCCATCATTTGTCCTTTTATCAGGATTTGTCCAAGTTGCGCGATACTCTTGGCGACGATTACCAACGTGTCGTGTGGCGATTCAAACAGAATCTAGATTTCGTCTTCCTCATATCCTACACTCAGACTAAGGGGTTTTATGTGCAACTGGAAGATGATATTTTGACCAAGAAGAACTTTATAACTATGAAAACCTTTGCATTGCAGAAGATCGGCACAAAGGAGAACATTATAAAATACATTTTTAATTATTTAGCTAATTTTTGGTCAAAAAGAATCTCAGTCATCAATAAGAAGTTGACTTTAGATTTTAATTTGAAAATTTCTATTATCACATACAAAATCAAGATTCCAAATAATAGAATTAAGCAAAATGTCTCGAAAATGATATCAGTATTCCACAATTAAAATATACTAACAATAAGTTCAAAAATCTATTCGGAAAGACTTATTCCTTGTCTTGATTAATCAATCAAATGTTCCTCTCGCCTGCATTTTACAGTATTACTTTTTTTTCTTAAAATATGCAATAATTTGCATAATAGAAAAACACGAAAATTTTAAGAAATATATATTACTTAAATATGAAATTCTTTATACGTTAAATACATTCACACAATCCTAACAAATGTTCAGATCAAACTAATATTTCGCGCGTCTTTCGTTGAAACTCTTACAGCTGTTTATTTTTTCCTTAAAAATAATCATTATAAAAGAACACTTGGGAGATAGGATTAAGTATTATGCAAACTGGCTTCGTGACTATCTCTGGAAGGATCAGATATCCCTCAAGCTATGTACAGCACGTATAGGAACATTATCATACAATATTTCTCTGCCGCCGAGAAATAATTCTAGACCGAGGAAGAATCTTGTACCGTCCCTCCCCGCCTCAGTCTCCTTGCGAGATCGGGGAACCGCGATCGCGCTTCGAGGATGCCTTTCCTTTGCCCTTGGATTTGGTTTCTCGCTTCCGGCTGATCGACGAGGTCGACGTGGTCGAGGCTGAATCGGCCGGGCTAGAGTGACTCGAACCCTCCCGGTCCCATCTCGTCAACGTGTCTCGTAGATTCTGGCCATCACTCTCTTCGTACGTGTCAACGTCGACATGGAGATTGTCCTGGTTGTTGCTACTACCGGCGGAGTCCAGATTGGCGCGTACTTCCTTGCGTTGATCGTCAGTGTGCTGTGGGCATCGCACCGACCTGGTGCACAATTTCTTCGTGTGTTCAGACACAACGCCGCAGATCTGCGTGAGCAACGCTCGCTTGTCCACGAGGGACATGTTCTCGTAATTCGACGGCGAGTTCTCGTTGCTGCTGTGGATGCTACTGCTGCCGCTGACAATGGCTGTGGTCTCGCCGTTCCTCTGCGACGAGCCGCTACCGCCGGCGCCGCTGCTTCCCTGCTGCTTCTGCTGCTTGCCCGAACGCTTGCTCACGCCGTTGCGATCCTTGCGCGGACGTTTGCGTTTGTTGCTGCTGTCGTTGGTCAGACTCCAGTCCACGTCGTCATCGTTGTCGCTCAACACACCTCCGTAATTGTTCAATTCTTTGGAGTTGTTGGCTATACGAAGCGACGCGATACGCGAACTGTTCCTGCCCATACCTATACATTTTGCTAGATGATTAGCGAAGATGCACGCGGCTACACTGCGCTCGCAATTCGGACAGTTACATTCCTGAGATTTCTTCACTGGGTGTTGACCGAATACATCTAGACCGGGCGAATCTAAAACGAAAATATTTGCAATATTGTAACATATTGTAACATGTGTAAACATCGGATTATTTTCAATAATATTAATAGTTTCGCTACTGATCTTGTAAAAAAAGATACACATAATAATAATAATAAATGTCCGCATCATTATTGTGCAGCTAGTGAGAAAATAATGTTAGTATTTTGATATGAATAATAATTCAAATAAAAAATAATTAATATTTCAAACAATACAAGACAAATATTTGCAGATATTTATATTATGCAAAATATCTCTATAAGACTACATAAAACATCTTTAAAAAATCATACAAAATTTTTCCTCTATAAAAAGAGTTATAGATTTCTAATTATTTTAATTAATACAATTGAACGAAATGTTCTTTAAATTGTTAAAGTAACACACAATTGTTCAAGAGATCAAGTTTAAATAAACAAATGTAAATAAAAGTTAGTCATATGTTTACATACCAACAATGGCATAGGATTCGTCCTCGGGGATGCCCTCCTCGACGTCGGAACTGCCAGTCTTGGTGGTACGATGCACGTCGAAAACGAAACCCATCAGAACTTCATCTAATAAATCTTCATAAATCTCCTTTGTGGCTGTGTCGACACTTTCTGATTTGCTCATAAATTCCAGGAAACGCCTATTTAACTCTTGAATTCTTTCCTCAGTAACAGACATTCTGGTTTTAAAAACAAGTCAGTCACTCGTCTCTATGAGATTTATTAGACTTCAGATGGATTAACACCTAAAGCAGTCGGGTGATAGGACATTGACCGAGCAGCGTTCCAAGTTTCTGACAGTTCCTGGGCATCTAAGAATTAGAAATATCTTTTAGAAATGAATGATGACAGAAAACAGGGGAAAAAATGTCTTTGCAGATAAACAATCGTCAATGTTTTAGTTAAATTTTTTACATATATAAAACATGTCAACATACTAATAAATATAGAATTTTATTTTTTCTAATATCGTATACTAATATTTAGAAATCTTCCCCGAGGAAGAAGAGTAATCAGAGAATTATATAAAAGAAAGTCAGACAATAAAATCAAGGGATTTCAAAGCAGTATAAACCACGAAAATAAAACACAACGAAAGAAGATACATTTTCGGAGCACTCAACTATATTTAGCTTTTAAAATTAAATTTATCCGAGTTGTGTACTGCTTGCAATTCTTGAACATTATTAAGATATTTTCGGGACACCTTGTATATGACGGAGCCTGTATAACCTAGAAGAGAATAGCGGATCGATAAATAGGATTATTTGGCGAAACGTTGTTCGGTGCAAAGCGATGGAATAATCGGATATCCTTGGACGAGTACATCCCTTCGGTTTTCGCGTGGGAGAAAAAGAAAAAAGTGTCATTTGAATACCTGACACCGCTCTCCGTTACGGGTTGTTTACGGGTGACAGCTGCGCGATGACATGCGCGTCACGTCCCGACGTGCTCCTTCTCGCGTCAACGACATCGAAGGGCTCGAAGGGCTCGACTGAAGCAAAGGACGGGTTTTCGAAGGAGGATACCTTCCTCCGTTTCTCCTCTCGCGCCTGCAATTCTATAAATCGGCGGAGAAACAATGACAGCTCGATCAATGACAGCTACTATACACGCATTCGCGTGCATTCACGTGCATTCACGTGCATTCAAGTCAATCCCTGCAGATGCACCCAAGTGCAGCGAGTGCACTTCCGTTCCCTTCTCGCTGCGAGAACTTGTCACATTTTCAAGAAAGCGCGATCAATTGATATTAGTTACGCTATAATTATACGATTATCATTGATCATTATTGCGAAACGTGTTTCCTGGGCCCGAAACGGCGCGGCTGACATATGTATCTTTTTGCTCTTTGAGGAGAGAAGAAAGAGATAGGAGAAAAGTGTAGAAAGCGTAATTAAAAAGAAGACCTAAGGCGCACACGTGATTTTACACGGAGAGACGTCAGCTGATTCTACGGTCCATCGCCGCCGCAGGCGACGCGAAAGAGGTGCAGGGGAAGGAGCGTCAAATTTGCGGCCAAAATGCCTTCGTTTCAGCTTAAGATTCAACGAAAAAATAAAATAAAAAGAAAGAAATGGCAAAATAATTCCCATCAATTTAGATCTGCAACAATCGCTCTTCTTTTACAATACGATTACAATTTATGCATACCAAGTACGATTACACCCGTTATAATGTACCGTTATTATGAATGAGAGAAAGTTTTTTTTTAATGCACTTCTCCAGATTTTTTCTATATTTTCCAAATAAAACAAACAACGGCCGAATTTAGGAAAGCGGAAAAAAAAGCAGAAAAAATATAGAATAATATGAAAGATAGAAAAATAAAAGTTTCGGTCAGCGAGCGTCCTGATTGGCTGCCTACACCTTCGTGCTTGTTGCGTCATCCAATGGCGAGTGGGAAGGACGGATAGGAAGAAATTGTTACTTGTTGCGCATCGTGACTCGTTCGTGTCGAGCTCGTCGTCGTCGGGCTCGTCTGACCGAGCTCGTCATCGAGGAGGATCGTCAGTGACGACGCGAGGCGCCGCCGAGAAGGAGAGAGACAGAGAGAGGAGGAGAAAGCGTCCGCGTGGAAGACGACGACGCGCGCCCCTTGACATAGGCCATTTTGCGCGGCGTCGGGATTGATGAAAGGGCCTGTTCCTTCAGGGGCACAGATAGGAGCAGATGCGGATGCGCTGGCTGTTGCGGCTCTAACGCAGGTACAATGTTTATATATATATCTCTCTCTCTCGCGCCGAGAGATTCCGTAATCAGTTCTTTCTTCATCCCCCTTGGATCCTCGGAAAGCGAGCCCCAAATCTAGATCGAATGTCCGCAGGTCTCTGTAATCCGGAACGGAAGCGACCGAGGTAGTCGGTGACGACGGTGACCGAAATCGGAAAGTCGGTGAACGTGCGAAAGTTGGCTCGAGGAGGGATCTCTCTCGCGATCGCGAATAAGGAAAGAACGTAATTCCCTGAAATCGCATGCGACATAACGATAAATAAAAACGAAGATGGAGAAGATTGGTGAGTGCAGTTGCAGGTTCATGATTTACTCCTTGCGCAACATATGATAGTGTTGTGCATTCTTAATCAAGTCGTCTCTCAAGTGTGAAGACTGTTACGCGCGATAGATTGCAAAATTCCTTCTCCTCGAGTTGTCTGTTGGATGCACAAATATGAAACAATTACGCAAAGCATAGCTTCTCATGTGTAATTTATATGAACAATACTTGTTGTATATGTTTATTTTGAAATTAAATCTAATAGATGTAATTTGATTTAAATTTCATTTACAAATTATGCATGATATTTAGAACAAATGGAAATCAGTCATAGAATAGCATAAAAGTATAATTTTATGTTGCACAAGATATAAAAGTATATTATAAACTAAAATAATAGCTTTATATAATTTATATCTATTTCTTGCAGAGATTGTGAAAATAGAAGAGTGTCCTAATGAGGTACTGATTGATGCTGCAACTACAGAGATCTTATTTGGTAATTGACTATTTAAAAATAATATTTAATATTAATATATAAAATAACTTTTATTATATATTATTTCTTTACACAGATACAGATGCCTCAGATATACAGATACAGGATGTGCCTATATTAGTAGATTGTAGACCACACACTGACGTAAAAGGTAATCTAATTTGTGTATACGAGTATACAGGATGTCTCTCAGAAACACTTTTAATTGCATACTCTTTAACATTACTTTCTCCAACCAAATCTTTCTCTAAATAAATCATATTTTACTTAAATATGTTTTATTGAGACATTCTGTATATATATTTGAATATATTCACATAACTAGTACATGCGAACAATACACAATGTATAGTTTCTATCCTTTAGCTTATCAACATTTTTGTTCTCTTGTTTTTATTTCATTATTTATTTTTATTTCATTTTGTTTGTTTTGTTAACAGTTATTTCAGAAAATGGTCAGATTATATCAATTATAACTGATTATGAGTGTGTGACATGTCACCGTGTTTTTCAATCTGAAGATGTAAGTCACAGTTTTATTCTTTTTAACTCGTTTTACACATATGTCATTTTCTTGTTTTGTTCTTATTAATTTTTCTCTTTTTTTTATTACTTTGACAGATGTTGAAGGAGCATTTAGATATGTGCAGAGAGGAAGATGACTCGACCAATATCATGGAGTTCAATAATGTGGATTATGATTCGGAAGAAGAGGAAGAGGATGAGGATGATCCATCATCCATGGATGATCCATTAAATGAAGGTATGTGATAGTTGTGTATCGAACAATGTTTGCTTTCACATTACAAACACACATTACTTATAATCTATACTTTTAGATTCAGATTCCAAGAGCCAAAAGAATAACAATGAAAAACCTGTAATCAAGCCTGTACCAGAAACGCAATGCCACTGCTGTGCGGAAGATTTGAAGACAGCGCATAGTGGCGGAGAATTCAAATGTCCCCATTGCAACCTCAGTTTCAAGAAGAAGGCGTCTCTGGAGAGGCATGATATAGTCATACACTGGAAGTGCGATTCGTGCACGTGCAACGAATGCGGTTCATCTTTCCGTGATAAAAAAGCATTGAACAAACATCGTTATACTACGCATGGAGATCGCAAAATTTTCAAGTACAATTATTTTCTTCATTATTGGTTATTACTGTCAACTACAAAATAATCGAACGCTCTATATATCGATTTAAATATCTTTTTTTTGTAATTATATTAAAAATAATTTTTATTATTTGACACGACTAGATGTATCATCTTTATTACTTGACAGTGTTAATTGTAGAAAATTGCAATGTCCTGTTATTATCTATATCATATCTATTTTTATCTCAGTTACTTTTTATAATTTTATACTTTTAAATAATATTTTAGATGTGAGCCTTGCGATACTTATTTCTCCCGAGGTTACCATTTAAATCGGCACATTTTGCAGTCTGGTTGTCACGGCAATATACTCAATACATTCAGTTGCCAAGTAAGTGTATAACTTTCGCTGACAAATTTTAAGAAATGTCAAAGATTCTTAAGAGGTAATACAAGTGAATAATTTTATTGCAGGTTTGCAAGAAAGTTTTCACGCGCAAGGATAATTTGCGGGAACACTTGCGTACTCATGCGGGAACACCTCAGAGGCAAAAGAAACCATGTCAATATTGTCCAAAAGAGTTCTTTACGAGCCAACAGTTATTGGTACATGAACGCATGCACACAGGAGAGCGACCAGTTACATGCGATTTATGTCCGAAAACATTCCTGTCGTCGCTGGCCCTGAAAAAGCATCGTCGTGTGCATACCGGAGAGAAGCCATTCGAATGTAAATATGTAAGTGTTAATTTTATTTCACAATTTCTCATCAAATTGATGTGTTTATGAATATTTCTAAGAATTTTTAATATTACGTATTCTCTCGAACGATAAGTAATATAGGAGTAAATATAGAAATAATAATATAGAAATAATAAAATTTCGTTACATTTGCAATGCAAGCTAGCATTATGGATGGAAAGATATTGCCGTAAGTTTTCACCAAACTGACAATAATTAAGGATAATTTCAATGCACGAGAAACGCGTTTACATACAATCAACTCTCGGTAATATATTTTTTATGCGAGTATAAACGTAAAAATTCGTGTTTTTAGTGTCACAGAAAGTTTGCCGCTCGCGAGACATTGAACCGTCATCAACGGACTCATACGGGCGAAAAGCCGCACGTGTGCCAGTATTGCGGTAAATCATTTATACAGGCAGCTCAATTAAGAGCGCACGTATTCCACCATACTGGAGAGAATGGTTTCCATTGCGACGTATGCGGCAAGGCGTTCAACCGGAAAGCACGTTTAAATATTCACAAGAAATTCGTGCACGAAGGTGCTATCCCATTTTCATGTAAAGAGTGCGATAAAGGCTTCACGCGAAAGGAGGACTTGGTGAAACATGCGCTGTTGCACACTGGCATCAAACGTAAGAGATTGAATGATATATTTTATATAAAAGAAAATATATATATATATATTTATTTATTTATAGAAATAGATTTATACTGCATCTCTGTTTATTGTCTCTATCTTTATAATTTGCATTGTATTTCTTATGTAGTAAAAATGAAAAACTTGAAAAAATTTTAATCGCATTACACATATCTCTCTATAATATATTTTATTTCATTTAATTATATTTATAATATATTATGTATCTATTATATATATATATATATATATATATATATATATATAATATATATAGAATATATTATATATATTACATATTTATAATATATTTTATTTCATTTAATTATATTTGTTATGAATTTTTTTGTGTTTCAGCATTCAAGTGCGACAAATGTCCGAAAGCCTTCTCGGCAAAGTCGTCGTTACAGGCTCATCTCAACACTCACAGACGCGAACCGCCCCAGTCGTGCGTCGAATGCAATAGAGTATTCATCCGGCAAGATTGTCTGATGCGACACATTCGGGCGAAACACCGAGAATTATTGGAGGATGTGATGAACGAGGTCGAGAGGAAGCATTTACAGACACAGTTGTACAATATTGCCTCGATCGCCGCGGCCAAAACGAAAAACGGAGAATCCAGAAGGCTTTCCACTGACGAGTTGTTGAAAGCCATCATAGATCTCTTGAGGATACTTATTGATGAGGAAACATTACAGGTATATAATCTTTCTTAATTCGATTTAAACTTTACTATTATTATCTTCTCTCTAATTTAGTTACGAAATAAATTATTTCTTCATTGATACTTTAATAATGATATTAATTAATATTGGCAGCTATTTGGTTGGCCAGAGGCTCCGATACAAGATATTCTGGAAGCCGTGATCAGAAGATGTGGGCACGAGCCGATAACGTCAGAATCCAACATAATGTTCACCGAGAGGTTGCGACAAAATGTTAAGCTTCTGTTTACTGTCGTCATCGACACAGTAAATGATGACACTGTGAAAAATCTTTTGACGACGAAGACAGTGGACGATGTCATTCTTCACGTTTTAGAGATATCTAATCGGATACAGGATTAGGAAAAAAAGTATGTTTTTATATAAAAAATGCTCATATTCTCTTTTTTTAAATTCCGTATTTTTTAAGATCTTCCCAAAACGCACAAGATTTTTTGGGGAAAAAAATTAATTTTATGTAGATAAATCAATGAGTAATAAAATTGGAAACGGGTTTTTTTTTTTTTTTTTTTTTTAAATCAATGTCCAACTAATGAAATATGCTAGCATTATATTACATCCCATAATTTAATGCAAGCTTTATTAATGATTTACCAAATATTTTGAAATTTTTTTGAATTAGTTAAAATATACATATATACATATATACATTATTTGATACTATAGATATTGCTTTTTTTGATAATATTGTTATTATCGTTATATACTTATTAAAATATAAATATTTCATTTGTTTTTTTTTATATTGCAACTTTATGAGTATATTTTTATAATGACGATATCTTATTGTGTGTTAATTTATATAGACAATAATACAACTATATAGACAATAATTAAAGGATGCGTTTGGGGAGCTTGTTGTTGTGCTATAGATGCCTAATAAAGCGCTCGCGAATGGGAGCTCCATGGCATTAGCGCAGTGCCAGGGTGCCTTCTAATTTAAATAAATTTAATCTAATTTAAATTATAATAATATTAATAATAAATATATTAATAATTATTATTATTTATATATATTATTTATATTATTAATATTTTTTTAAATTAGAAAAGTTCTGTGAATGCTAAGTGACGCTGCTGAACACTGTTGGTTTATAAGTATCGAGATTTATTAAAATAATATTAATATAATTAATAATATTACAAACGGTAATACTATTACACACAATCTCAAATAAAATAGCATTATGACAACACACTCCACTAGTAACGTCACGATTGTATTTAGTAGCACTGTCAGCTAGCTGAATCAGCTAGCTCGAAGTCTTTGCGCTGGATAGAGTTAATAACACACTCCGCAAACGCACCCCAAATATGCGGTATTGCACTTATGTATGTATACTTGAGTTTTATGTGAGACCACAATTTTTATTTTAATCTATAAAGAGAATCTGTGAGAAATTTTCTTAATCAAACTTGTCCGAACGTATGAGAGAGAAGAGAGCTAAGCGTGTATATTATATACATAAAAACAGATATATACATATATACATATATTTTAAACGCTATATATAATAAAAATCTATATTAGATATATCTTTTTCTAAGTAAATAAAGAATATATAAATATATTATGTATATACACGATTCGATTTAAATCATATTTTTTGTTTTACCCGCGTATTTTCCCGCCTCGCATCTCCATGGTTACCGTTCGAATTACGTCGGCGGCTTCCGCGATATTCGCGGCCAACTTCCGGTTGTCAGTGCAGCGGGCTGCGCTTTGGCGTACGGGAGTCATCGTCGACCCTCTATCACTTTCGTCGAGGATTACTGGAAACGAGAGGCTATCGAGGATTCTCTACGCGTTCCCGCTAATTCTCACGCTTCGGATTTCATTTCCGGCGGTGAGTACGCGTTTATATTTTCAGTATATATGTGTATTATCATTCCGTGTTTTTTTTTTATGACGAACGTTATTGCAATCGCGATGCAGCGCACGTTGCGTGTCGATACGAGGTCGTATCGATTTTCTGCCCTTCCGACACACTTGTGTCGTACGTGCGATTCTGAATTCGGAGTATGTTATGGTAGAAAATAACAATGTAAGAGCGGCCGCGTCTTCGTTAGGAATTCTAGAACGAAAATTTTATTCCGCGCATCATTTCGGGAATGTGAGACTCGTCACTTTGAAGTCATATTTTTCCATTCTGATAGACACGTAAGAAAGTAAATATAGTGTGCAAGGTTAGATTTCTTGTAAGAATAAGGTGAAAGACATGCGCATGCGCATATAATAAATGTTACGGTATTGCAAAACTGTGAAGGAATATTGAAAAATAATATAAGAATAATAAAGTTAAACGAACGATTGCTATTTCTGTAGAGGCAACTGCAAATTAAAAAGGTATGCTTTAATTCACATTATTCAAATTGAATAATTGAAAGTAATTAATTTATGAAAAGCTATTTTTTCAATGCATCATACTTTTCACATGATAAAATAATTGTGCAAAAATAATGCTGTCTTGAATAAGGTATATATTTTTAATGCTGTAATATAAATCAATATAAATTTATTTTTTATGTATATATATATTTATATACATACATACAAGACACATATATGTATAAATGTATTTTATATATATATTATTGTTCTCTCTCTTCTGAACCAAAAAAATCTAAACACACGCGCGCAATTCGATTGCAAATGCAAAAAGTGTGAGAAAGTTCGAGTTGGAAGAAAATTCGCATTCGAAACGCCCCGTTTCCCGCGCGCAGCAGCAGCTTCCCCTTCCCCTGCCGTGCGCGCGCACCGGCGTCTCATTGGTCCGCGTCATTGACGGCGGAAGTCACGTGACGCCGCGGAGCAGCCTCGCTCGCGCCGCACTTCACTGCGCTCATTCGCGGTCCGGACGACTGACGCGATGGCTGGTGTTTGTGAATTGTGATCGTGCGGTAGCTTTCCTTCCACCCACTGTTCGCACGTACATACGTGGTGTCATCGCGGTGTCAGTGACAGGCGGTTGCCTCCAGCGCTCGCCGCCGGCGAATACAGACCTCCTCGTCCGCTTATCGATCCGTCCTCAAGGTTAGTGAGTGCAACCCAGCTTCGGCGCGGAGCGCCGGCGATTAACGACACGTTTCTCTCGAGAGCGCGCGCTTTCCATATGTGTATAAGTTCATTCGGTTATATATATAGAGCGTGATATATACACCACTTTTCTATGCGCACGATTATCCGTGTTTTGCTGGCCAGGAGATTCCGGGAGATTCCGATTTCAATGGGACGTATGAGAAAGATCGATAATGTAAAGAATACAAAAATAAAGGTTAAACGTGTTTTTGAACGTTACTGTGCTCGGAGTAATAATACGGTACAAATGAAAAAGATTGTCAAGGTTTGAATCGTTCGAAATCTTACTGTGTAATCCGAGAAGGAAAAAAACTCCCGTGAGAGTTTTTTTAGAGATCTGTGAAGAGGGATTTAAAGATTATAAATATAAATACGTAATATGTATGTAACTATAAGTCACTATATTATTCTTTTGAAAGACTTTAATGAGTTTGAAATTTATGTTTCTTTTTTTTTACGAGAGTTTAATATAGAAAGTCCATCCTTTTTACCGTTGTTTTTAAATTTTTAGATTAATTAGGACTTAACTTCATATAATGTCTTAAAATGTAATCCATCTGAACCTTGTCGCGATATTAAAACTAAAAATATCATTTACATTTTACATAGCTCAAGTCTTTCAAAACCTTTCATTTTTCAAAAATTAATATACTCGTCATTAATTTTCTCAACATATTTCCGTTCGCGGATAGAATCGATTTTAGATTCATCGAAGAATCTGTCATTGCAAAACAATTCAGAAATATTGGGATATCCTGTACGTGCGGCAGACATACCGCTCGATTTTCCGATTGGAATTTCCGATCGAGATATCGGAATTAGATTCGATCCCGCTTAACCGAGTAATTATTATAAATGTTTAAATGATTAATTAATTTTACATACGTAATGAAATAAATAATGTTCTAGAAGAAAATTATTTTTTTAAATATTTGATTTATAAAAGTTTTGTGTGTATTCCAAGATATATAACTTTACATTGGCGACCGATTAACAGGGACCGATTAAAAAAAAAAAAAAATTAAAAAGAAAATATTCAGATTTATACCTTTTTTAATATTCTAACTTTATAACGTTTTCTCTATAATAATATCGCAATATTCATTCTCAGTTATATTTAAAATTTATCTTTAGATTGTTTATTGTGGAATAAATAAAGACTGATTATATTTTTAGCATTGTATTTTGAACAAAATATAATGTCAAAGAATTAAAGATAAATTCGGAATAATTTTTAAATAATGTTTAATTATACATATAGTTTGATTTTTTCAAAGTTCGTTTCTTTTATAAATTATTAAGTTTGCTATTTTTGTTCGCAAATCTTTCGAAAGTTTTGTTATTTAACATTATAATATTTTTTTCTTTTTAATTATCGAAAAGAAAATCATAATATGCAACGTGTTAATGCGATTCAACGTTAAGTTTGACATTTGTCACGTGTTCTGGCTTTTCATTCAATTTTTCTGACTTTTTATGCACTTTTATGATCAGCTGGAAGGATTAATTAACTCGAAAATAAAGGATGAATATTGTTCGAATTGTGACGTATCTTATCGAGTTTTTATAAGTAAATATATATATGTATATAGATAATTATAGATATATTTTTTTTCATATAGGTGTAATTTGAATTAATCTAGTTATCTTCACCGTTGATAAAATTTATCACAGTTTTGCAAAATTAAATTATCTTATTCTTATCTTAATTATGTGCAGCATATTTGTATAAGCGCGGCTGTTTATACAGTCTTCTTTTTAAGTTAAAAAATCTGGGGAAGCGAGTTAAATAAGTGCATAATTAAACGATAAAGATAAAGTGCATGATTAAAGATAATTCGTAATCTCTTTATTTGTATGCAAAACAATTCGAGAATTATTATATATATATATATGAAGCACTCTTGGTAAATTAGATTTATTTTTTGTATACGTGGCCCGAAAGATTGTATGAAGATTAAGATATTTACATTGAATTTCCCCGATATATACTAAATTAATTTTCTCAAATATTTATAAATATTTATAAATATTTTTAACATTTTCTTCTACAAGAAATACTTTTATGTATTATTTTTTTGCTGTGTTTTTCTTAAACGCGCGCGTGAGATGAGCGTGAAAAATCGGAGAAAGTATATCTTTGGTGACGCGTTTAAAAGATTTGTACATGCCGAATGTTATTGTATCATATCTGAAAACACGATTGTGCGGTTGCTTTATTTTTTCCGATATTTGTGTGGCGCGTGTCTCTCTCGTACTCTGGTATGATGTAAATGTGAGTGATTCACGTGCACATGAATGGATATAAAAATATTGATTTTCCCATCTGTGTCCCTGTATTTATAGCGATGCTCCCGTCTGTATCACGGCATCGAAGAAAGTTATGCAACACTTTCGACGTATCACTATACGCACACACAAGAACCACCAGAGCTATTGTGTAGCCGAGCGCGACTGAGGGGCATAAATTGCGAGACAGGATGCACCGCGAATATAATTATTGTAATAATTTCATTCCGAGTTTTCCTTAGGTAAATTCGTTTTTGCATTTTCTTCTCGCCGTTATCCTCGACACGGTTTTTTTATTTATTTTTATTGCGCAATAATAAACATTTCGCGTTTATTGTTGAAGAGAGATCGCGTTTCATAATTAAATATTAAACGATATATTGAAAATAAAGTAATAGCGCGATATGCAATAAATTACGTTTCATAGATATCAAAGGACAATTAATGATATGGCTCTAGCTTGCCTTATTTTGCGCCGAATTTGATTCCATCATATTTGGTAACACGTCGAGCGATGTAGTCTAGAGTTAGAATGGCATAAACCGTGCGGAACAGCGTGTAATTCTTTTATGCTCCGATTATATCAGCTGCACGTGACAAAATACACGTTGCTGCTGTCATCACAATTTCGTCTTTAGTAATATTGCGCAATAGAAAAGAGGGATGTATATGCGATAGGTAATGCGCAGGCATGCATTGGAAACTTTCATCGCTCGTCAACTGATGTAGAAAAGATTAGAAGTGTCCTATATAGCGATCGCATCACGCAGGCATTTTTTCTTGCAAAGAACGCGTTTTATATACTTTTATAATACTTGGTGAGCGCTTCGAGAAAGCAAAGTTGCGTGTTCTTTTTCCGTTATCGTTGCTTACATTCGCATGACGAATCCGTGTTGCAGTTATAAACGCCACTGTTGCAACGCGAATCTGTTTTAAGAAAAAATTTATATACATATATTTTTTTAGTGTAATATATGTCGTATGTTATGTAAAAACTTATATATAATTTTAATTTGATATTAACGCCATTTTTCTTAAAATATTAATAGAATAAAATAATGGCTTTTTGCAACGGGGATATGCATAGCGACTTCACGACACACCATATTTTTCTTCATTTTCTATGTTGACCCTGTTTTTTTTTATTTCTTTTTTCCACGTGAGAAATTTAAAAAATAAAGTCACAAATGGAATCTTTTTCCTTCTTTTTCGTTTTATCGCGAATTATTTATTTATTTATTTATTTATTAATATTTAGCGAAGCTCTCTCTTCTCTCTCGAGTAGTAACGAGCTGCGAGATATAATGCAAGAGTGAAGGAGAGAAAGAGAGAGAGAGAGAGAGAGAGAGAGTGAGTCAGATGACTGCATCGTAGCACGCTGCGGCACGATCGACCGCGCACACGTGTCATTTAGCGCATCCTACACCACTCCACTTCTCTTATTTTGCAAGCACCCAGACGAAGATATCGTGGGCGATTATATTACATTACATGACTAACATCATCGTCATTCGTGACGCCACGACTTAATTACGCGCCAATTATTACGCGTAACCCTTACGAAGAGTCGTCTTATCGAAAACTGTAGGGACGTAAAATGATAGGAGAAACCATTTTTTTTTCTTCCGAATTATATTTAAATATCCTCATTTGTTACGACCGCGCGTTTGTTTGTTATTACTTATTACCGTAATTTATGCCAACCTGGAGGTGAAATGTTGTGGGGAAAATAATTGTGTAGTAAAAGATTAGTTTTTTATTCTCCTTTATTTTTCTCCATAGTTGGAGTAATTTGCAAATTTTAGATCATTTGAAAAAAAATAATGAAACAAAATTGTTGAAAGAATTTTAATGAGAATAGAAAGATCTTTTAAAAGTCGGAGAAATCTTTAAAAATATCAATCACAGAAAAAACGAATTAAAGAATTCGCGAAAGATATACAAAAAAATAATTTTCTGGATACTTGAAGAAAAATAAAGGAGCAATAAAATACTCGGACATTTGCCAGCAAGATTTCAAAATAAATATACGTCCAAAATTAGCAAGCTTTACGAATACCACTTTTTAATTTTTATGAGAGAGAGAGAGAGAGAGAGAGAGAGAGAGAGAGAGAGAGAGAGAGAGAGAGAGAGAGAGAGAGAGAGAGAATGGCCTCTTAAATAATTAATTGAAAATAATTAATTATTTTGAAATTATTACACTGAGAGAATTTTCTCTTATTGTTAGAGTTTATCCTGAAAATCATGATAATTCTGGGAGGACTATATGGTATGGAAAGAGTTTTATTAAAATTTCTCTGATTAATATTTATCACAATAAAAATAATAGTATCTATCACAATAAAATATATAACATGTTTAATTAATTTTACTAAACTGCATAGTAAAATTAATCAAACATTTTATATTTTATCGTGATAGATATTATTATTTTTATTGTGATAAATATTAATCAGAGAAATTCTCAGGGGTTCTCGGGGTAAATTCTAAGAGAAAATTCTCTCTGTACTTATTTATAATTTATTGCTTTTTTTATTTAAGAAAATTAAAAACAAATTGAATTATTATCATTACGACAAATCATTATCGTTAAGACAAATCAAGCGCATTATTTCCAAAATTATTGCAAGATGCCCGATTTGTTTATGGCAAATTGTGAAATTTCTCCGTAAAAATAATCCGAGTTCGCAGTCGCATGCGCTCGTCCGGGCGGGTTTATCGACGACGAAACGGTCACATCCGGGTCCCGATTGCGTTGTCCGTGATCTTGAAGCAACTCGCCATACAAACCGTGGTGGCATGCCGGGATACCTTTCACCCTGGAAACTTGCCAACTTCCTTCCTCGAGGGCAAGGACGGAACCGGCGAATATAAATCATATCCCGCTATCCGTTACATTGGTATACTAATGGAGCGCATAATTAGGGAGGGTCCGCCATTATTTTTTTCTTCCACCCCGTCGCTCTGAGCGATGTTTCCATTTCGTGAGTGATAATAATCTTTTTTTTTCTCGCTCGTACTCGCGAAACCTCGAGAGTCTATTATTCTAGACAGATATTGTTCGAGAGTTGACGAATAGAGTCTGATTGCGAATATTTTGGGAAGCGTTTCAGATCCAGTTTGTCTATAATTGATATTGACAATAAACGATACTTTAATGACCAACTGAGACAATACTTTAACGACACTTGAGACGATCTAAAGTATAAGATTAATGGGCCTTTGAATCCTGCGGTTGTCAGCATCTCGAATCGAAACATCGAGATTTTAGATGACAGTGGTGCGGTTGACTGCTATAAAATGACGTTTTTTACTAGGATTGAACGATTCGATTTTCTCTTTTTTAAAAATTTTTAAAAGGCAAAAGAGTGGCCTTCGAGACTTTATATATATTTCATGATATTTCCAATAATTTCGACCTTTTGAATTTTTTTTCTTCTTCCAGATAGTATCGAAAGATATTTTAAAGATATGTTTCGATAGAATTCAATTTATTTTATCAAAATTTGTCTTTCTCAGCTATTGACATTTTTACGAATTTTTATGAAGTCACGTTTGTTGAAGAATTAAAATTGATTTCCTTATCACCATCACATTATATGAGAAATCGAAAGAAAGATTCAAAGAAGAAGAAGAAGAAGAAAGTACACATTCTCTGAAGAGACAGACATTCGAGTACTTAATAATTTAACATTTTTCTATTTGAAAGAGATGAGTTCAGAAACGCTTCTCATATTTTTTCTCATTTCTCGTCTGATTTCTTTGCCTAAAAAAAAAGTCTCATTAAGCCCTCTGATTGCGCTCGAATGACAGGATCCGCGGCGGGAAAACTCTGTTTCTTGACCTGCCCGCACCCAGTTCCGAGCCGCCCGACCAGCTGATCGTTTATCCCGATCGCGCCGGCTACGTCGACATCGAGAGAAAGAGAAAGAGAGAGAAGCCCAAGAGGGTGGATGGAAACGCGAACGACGTCGACGACGGTTGCGGAGATGTGCCGCGTCGCGTCTGCGCGTCGCGACGCCATCGACGGTGGGTCGGGGGTATTGATTTTCCACCCCGTCGTTTGTATACGTATATACACGCTTTGTACATGTGTG
Organism: Prenolepis imparis; assembly: GCF_030444845.1. Taxonomy (NCBI): domain Eukaryota; kingdom Metazoa; phylum Arthropoda; class Insecta; order Hymenoptera; family Formicidae; genus Prenolepis; species Prenolepis imparis. The sequence continues at coordinate 21,265,954 of NW_028141161.1, forward strand.
CGCGCACAATCACGCGCCAACACACTCGCCTCGAACGGCCGGCACAGCGCGGCGCGGCTGCGAATCCGCCCGCGGAATTCCGCAAAGTCTCTCTCTCTCTCTCTTTCTCTCTCGTTGATCGGCTACCCTCCGGTCGCTTCCGGCCGCCTCGCGCGAGAGACCAGTCCCCTTCGAGGCTCTTCGTGGTCCCGATCGAGGGATTCGGGGACCGTGAGTTCGGTGCTCTATTTCTTGTGCCGCGTTCACCGTCATCGCGGGTCGAAGGAGAAGTTTCTCGTAGACGTTGTTGTTGCGACGCTGTCACTCCCACTCTGGTCCTCGACGAGAGTTCCCGAGAGGGGAGACAGAGGGTGGTTTCTCGCGACTCCACGCGAGGACGGCGAAAAGTCTTCGTTCCCGTCAGGTTTCTGACGGACGTCACCTCCACAGCGTGCGCATATTCACGTAGGGATTATTCACTCGTTCAGAAAGTGACAACCACGCATCCCTCTTCCTTCTCGCTCCTATACTCTTGGATGGAAACTTGGTTTGTGATCTGATCTCGCGCGTTGGTTGCATGTTGCAGGTCGCGCCGATCGGCTGATCCGGCGGCACCAGGAAGCGCCACATCGCCGGTATCCCGAGGAGCCGGAAGGCGGGAAGGCAAGGCAAGACTCTCGTCGAGGAAGAGGAAGGCTGTCGCCCGATATCTAGTCGCGTCAGGCACCCGACCACCAGCCGGCGATGCCTGCACCGACGTCAGCGGCGGGTGCGGCCGAGGCCGGTCCGCCCCGCACCGAACTGCAGGAGTTACAGCTCAAGGCCGGTCAAACCACGGATGAGGTGAGTGATGCATATATGTATATGCATTGTGTGTGTGTGTGTGTCTGTCTGTGTGTGTGTGTACATATACGTATATGTATGTACATGTCGTGACAGCCACGAGGATTTACGACGTGGCGATTAAATTCGACGTAATTTCGCCAAACTCGGTTTCCGAGGATCTCTATTTCGGTCTTCGCGCGAATTTTTATTTTTATTCGCGACCATGGAAACACAACGCTCGGCAACAATATAAGGTTCCTTATTTGTCGCGACTCGAAATATCCCGGCGGATTTGCTATAATTTGCAACGAATTTAAGATCGCGTTTTGAATATAATATTTATTTATAACGGCAGACCGAAAAAGAAAAGTATAATTAATTTTTTACCAAACATTTCGTGTCGTTATACATTTATTTTATTAACATCGTCCTCACTGGTCGAATTAATTATTAGAAAGCGACAAGGATGTTAGACAAATTAATGGAATCAGTCTTTTCAAAAAAACTATGTCTTTGAAAAAATCATATTTCTGGCCTCATCTTTTTTCCATAAGAAATAATGTTACATAGTAAAGATATAAAAATATAAATTCAGCTCAACAAATTTGTTTTACAACCTTCTTTATTTAATTTGTCAAGATCAAATTAAATTTAATTTCCGCGTCTGGCTTTTATTAGCCCGTTTCCTACCTGAATTTATATTTATAGAGTCTTTATCGGAAACAAAAAAATATGATTTTTTCAACAAAAAAAAAAAAAAAAAAGAAAAATTAGCCCACGACGCAGACAACGAGGATGATCGCGTGGTGTATAATCGGTTCGATCGACTTTTGTTTCAGTCTCTGGATAGCACGAGGCGTATGCTGGCGCTATGCGAGGAGGTGAGTCTGTCCTTTTTGTCATTAGTCCCTCCTTATTTGCGCATCGACCCCTCGATCCTCTCTCGATCGTCCTCGAGATTTCCCGCGTCGGTGCACCAAGCAGCCCCTTTCTCCCCTATTATCCGAATCTCGGTAGCAGCCCTCCCTCGTGAACCCTACCCTCCGTTTAGATCCCCCGATTCTCGATTCCTCAGAATAATCTCTTCCCGAACCTTCTCCCTCCGTCTGTCTCGTAAATTAGGAACGATTTTTCATCGACGAATCGTTGCGCGCTACTGCGGCAAGCTACGGGCGCCACTGCTCGCTTGAAGTTCTACTTTGCTAGAAAACTACTGAGAGAAAAAAAAAAATAAAGAAAATGGCAGCAAGGAGGAAAGGAGTCGCGCCAGAGAGAGGTGGGCAAAGTACTATTTCGATCGTTAACCGGTCAAGTGGCGGGTTTCTCTCGATCGACTCGATTATCGAGCCCTCCCGAGATTCGCGCCGTCGAGAACTGACTATATAATATATAGTACAGTAGACAGTCAGGCACGAAACTCGAACCATCTAGCTTGATGAGAGAAAATTAACGAGGCATGATCTCGATATAATTAAACTCGCAAAAGCCCTGGAGAGATTTTTGCTTTTAATTTAATCGACTGCGAGATCTGTTGAAATCTTTTTTTTTTTTTTTTTTTATTACAACTTTCGCTACCAGTATTTCATTGATTCCGCCACTTGACCGGTTGAAACATTGTTGAAATATTCTTGCGGGCTCCCGATTCCGCTTTTGTGAGAGATTCACGCCGGCGAGATACTTCTGCCAGTCCAAGTCACCAGGGGGGTCAGTGCAGGAGAGAAAAAAACTTCGTGAGGACCCTTTGCAGGGAGAAGGGAAGACGTGTAGGTGGACGTCGAGGACGACATGTGTCTTTCTTTTTTCGAAGTAGTATTTTATCCAGCTCTGGTGCCATACGGAGGCGACGATTCCGAGAGCGTGTTGCGGATCCGTGAGCTTGTAAAGAAACGGGTTAGAGGGGATTTTCTTTGCGCGCGTCGCGAGCGGAGAGAGCTCGTTCCCCAGGGGGATGATAAGGGGAAGGGGGGCGAAGAATTCCTGTGTTTTGCGATTTTGTGGAGAATCGCGAGAAGGAAATAAAATAAAAGAAGAAAGAAAAAAGAGAAAAATCGATCGAGGGAGAACAGACCTATCGTGCGAATTTGTAAGACGACGCATCGACGCGTTCCGAGAAACGGCGAGGCACATCACGAACGTGCGCAAAAAAAAGAGATCTCTTTTACTGATTAAATTTTAATTAGCATTGTAATTATATAAGGGTGATGCAGACTGTGCGCTTTATTTAAAATTTATCATATTTTAAATAACATTTTAAATAGATTATATTTTATTAGTATGTAATATATATATTTTTTCCATTAAACTAAAATCTTATGCAATATTTTTTACAATATTTAAATTACTAACAAGTACTAAATAATAAATTCAAGAAATTCAAAGAAAAATATATATAAAAAATATTACCATTTATTGAAATATATTCGCGATTAAATATTACGTAAATTCTGAAAAGAAATTCTGAAAATCGTCCTTTGTATAAATTTGTTTGTTTTCAATTTATTTTACAATTATTGAACAAGATGGTCCAAACAATCGCACTTTTCTTCGCGAAATCTAAAATTGAATATTTTTTTTCAAATATGCTAAATTTAATTATGTTTATGCTTAACGGTGAAAAAAAAAAAAAAATACGAAGATGAGAAAAAGAAACAAAATATTCCATAATTAAATTTAAACAGATTTTATTTTAACAAAAACTGCTTGAGATTTAAAATTCTTTATACTTCTTAATATTAGATGCTTGTAATCAGAATTTTCTCGAGAAAAAGTTTACGCTTAATTTATCAAAGAACTTGCTTGGAAGGATATCCGATAGTTCTGGACTTATTATACCAGACGTACTAGAAAAGTAATCTTGAAAAAATTGAGGGTGCTCGAACTCAAAGTATTTTGACTTTTCATTTTATTTTATTTTATTTTATAATCGCTACGTATATATATATATATATATATATATATATATATATATACGTAAAAAATATAATTCTGGATAAATCTCAAATAAAGTGTGTTGATTTAATTTTTTTTTCGCAATTATTATATACAGACAAATTCGAGAGAAAGAGTTTACGAATATATTTATGTAAAATGATATTTAAAAGTACAGAGACGTTTTATTGAACTTCTCGAGACAATGAAGAGCGCGTGATTCGACAGATGAATTAAATTACAGTCCTCCGATTTTCATATTATTTTCTGAAAGTGTGACGACATATATTATACGAATATTTGTCTACCATTTTATTGATTTAATAATAACGCTCTCCTTTATTTGCTCGCGTGTGTTTTACGATATTGCGTACGTTCGCGCGTGCCACGACCGTGAAAAAGGAACTACCTGCATTCTGCAGCTCTCTCCATATTCTCTTATTTCCATGCATAATTATTCGCTGTCTATGCTCGTTATCTTCGATATCTACTATACTATTCTCGATACATTATATATATATGTGTGCGCGTGTACATCTATATGAATGTATGCGGTTCTGTGTAACTGTTTGTGTGTATGTATGTTTGTATGTATATGTATATACATACACATACGCATACACATAACGATGATGTTTACTCTCTTCTACTATACTTTTAACTTACTATACTTGTCGAAGGAATGCACGCAACTGACTTCCGCGATCTGATCCGTCAAACTGGCTTATCCTGTCTAATAATCGGTCTGACAATCATCGTGCTTGCAATTGTTACGACACAATTGCTGGTACTGCAATTATGTTTCAAATTTCAAGAGGTGAGAAAAGTGTTGAAAAATTTGCTTCTTAATTATATTTATTAACATCGTATTTTGCGCGATCGTACACGTTGCTTAATTTTAGAAATTTAATATTTCCATAATAAATTCGATCGAATAATTTCTATAAGATATATAATTCTTTTCGAACCAACTTTCTGCAGCCTCACGATTGCGTAATATTGCGTAATCGCGCAAAAGTAAATTTATCGTAATTTTATCATGATTTTTTGGTAACATTTACAAGAGTAATGTCGCGTGCACAAAAAGCAGGATCGCTCGAATTTTCTTATTTGAAAAAAAAAGGAGGAGGATCCGCCGAGGTCCTTGCGTCGTTCCGTTTCAGTCTATCTCGCTCCTACTTATCTACCTGTGGCTGCACTAATAAGCACGTGTCGCATTCTTCCGAGCACCGGGGACGTCCCTCGAATCATCATCGGCCGAGAGAAGCGTACGTACACACACCCACAATGCGCAATGCGTTATCATTGTCACGTCGCGCGTGATGATAAAATGATCGCGCACTTGATCGCGACCAGGAGGCAGCGATAAAGTGCCATGGTCAAGTCGCAAACTTCCAAGGAAAAACGGGTTTCTCTATGCGTTATCATTTTTTTTTTTTTTTTCTCGGCGACACGAGATGACGAAAATCGCCGAGAAAATCGAACGCGAAAAATATGCGAGAGTAGACGTACAATGTTAGGTCGAAAGTGGCGATCGATCGCTCGCTTTTTTTTTATCTGTCTTTCTTATAGTATAGCTCGATCGTCAACTTTCTCGTTTCATCGGACGCTGATTAATTCGCGGGTTCGCCCGCATCTATTTTGCGACCCCTTTTTAACGCGAGCTCCCTGCGCGACGGTGTGTAAGCGACGTCTTTCTTTTTTCTTTTATCGATGGTTCTTGCTTGAATCCAACGTGGATATATTTCACTCTTTTCCGAGCGATTGATTCTCTTTTGAGCGAAATATCCAGTCGGAGAGAAAAAAATTTATTTTAGCGAGGAAAGGGAGATATTTTAATAAATGAAATTTTTTAATGAAGTTTGCAAGAAATTTTTATCTCTATATATAAATATCGCGGTTTTTGACGCATAAATATTAGACAAAAATATACGGAGTTTTCTTTAAATAACTCTAAAAATTTTTTTCTATATTTAACATGTTTTTTTATATTTTCTCTATGCTTATATATATTGAAATTATTTATATAATGCAAATTGCTTGGAAAGATCAAAATCATATCCTTTTCTTATTAATTTTGATTATTGGTTTAACATTCTTTAACTAGCAAACTTATTTTCACAAATTAAGCGGCTGCTTCTTATTGTACGACAATTTTCTGCCAGGTAATTTCAATTTAATCCATCGTTATTAATCGGCAGACCTCACTTATATTTATATTGATCCCGCTAACATGAGATAATTGTCAATTAACGCTAATATGATTTTACGTATAACCATTATAGGAAGACTATAGGGAACGAATGTGTGCACCAAGTGTTCAATTAAATACGATACACGATTAATTAATTAAGAACGAATAATAATAATTATTAACAGTAATAATTATCGAATAACTAGGCGGACATATACGCGACACATATTACTATCGTTAGAGAGATAGTATTTATTACGATTATGAAAAAAAATTTCTCGAAACTTTCGTCATGCAATTGCGCTTGCGCATCGTCGACGCAGGTGACATAAGCGTACGTTTCTCCTTACCTTCTCTTCTAATACGTATCTGCGAATCCCTTTCTTCTCCTTGTATATGTGCCTTTTTTTTTTTTAATCAGAGCATTACGTAGACTAATATCAATAGCCTTATTATATACCCGTTATCGGGGAGAGTAAATGTTATGATCGGGAGGATTTTTTGCCTTGTTTTTGGACGAATTGTAACATGTCGCATCGGATCGTTATTTTTTAAAATACGATCGATCCTGGCGATTGTATACGCGAATATTGTACCGTAATGATGTTATATCAACGCAATTATGTCTCGATGAGACAGCGTCCAAGTATTCGCGATAGCGCAGCGAGCAGAGGGAAGAATTCGACTGCTCGTGATAAAAAAAAAAGAAAGAAAAAAATAGAATTCTTTTTTGTGGATGAAAATCGCGCGGTTTGACTTCTCGCTCTTTAACCCTTTGTACTTGAGTAGTTTCTCTTGTAAAAGCAAGAGAACGTGTTTAGCATCCTTCGGAGGGCGACGTTTCCTTCTAATTGTTCTGAATTTAATTACGCTTTTACTTTAGAAAGAAATTGTTTACGTGAAGATAAAAGAATATCGATTTATGTGAAATGTAAATTTACATTATTTATCTAAATGCGGAGTGATCGATATCGAAAAATTTTCTTTTTTATTAGTGCTGAATTCAAAATTCTTACAGATTCCGGAATATACATATAATGATTAATACTTATCGCAAAACACTTCTCAGAAAATAGTGTCATTTACAAATTTATCTCCTTTCAATATATTTACAGGAATATTTTATTATTAAAAACATGATTATTCTCGCGAAAGGAATGCAAAGGGTTAAAGTGCAAATCTCGCGGAAAAGTGTTCTTCAAGATCGTCGAGATAAGAAGGGTTCGCGCCCTCGCTAAAGAAGAGGGCCCACCCTAGAGGAGTATCGCCTACCGAGATACCGAATGGGCGAACCGATGAGACGCCCGAAAAGAGAAAATAATGGCGAATGCGAAAAGAGAGAATAAAACGAAAAGGAAACAAAAAAAAAGGGGAATAAGGAAAAGAGGAAAGATGGAGGGAAGCTGCGTCAGTATATATACGTAAAAAACAAAGCTGTTGCTGCTGTCTCTCGATATTGTGTCCGATGTTGCTGTGGATGTTACTTACTTGTGTTTCTTTGTATACGTGTGCGCGGTGTGTGGCCGTGTGTGGTCTCCGCTTGCCTCCGCGATTTCTTACATTTGCCTGCTTCGATTGCCTCTGTCTGCTTTCCACGAGATTTCGTAACTCGAAAGAGCAATCGGCGACTGTTCTAGTTTAATGAAATAGTTGTTTGTCGTAAGCAACAAGAATCGAGAAAAAGTATATATGACAGATGATAATTAATCTTCCGAATTTTGTTTGATTTTTTGACACAAGTCGTCAGAATTTAAAGCGATAAAAATGATATATATAATTGTTATTTTTTTCCTTACTCGAACGATTATAAAAATATAGAATAAAAATTGTAAATTATATTATAAAACGCGATCTTTTAGAGTTTTGACAGATACGACAGATATCATATTTTTTTCGATAATCAAATGATTATTACATTAAAAAAAAATATCGATTTAAATTTAACTTCTCTCGCGCTTCTTTATAACTATATTTTTTAAGTTTGAAATTTTATTCCAACTTTTTTATCGAACGCAAGATGTTACAAGCTTCTTAATGCCCTGAATAAATTTGGTGAAGTTTTATCGCGCGCTTAAGAGAGAGGCAGTATTATCGTTGTCGCTAATTTGCCTTTCGATCAACGAAATCTCATTGCCTGTCCGCTTTGGCTGTCTGGCTGTTTGTGTGTGTTGGCCTTTTCCCTCTCTGCAAGCCACTGTCCACTTTCTTCAGTGCATCGCTCTTTTTAGAAGCGATCATCAAAGCACAGTATAATCAATACTCAATATAATCAATACAGTGCACATCAGTTCACGCTATCATACAAAAGAAATGCATTTTTCATTGAAATACATATATACATATTCACACCATACACGTACAGGCTGTCCCGTAGAAAAATCTGTTTTGCAAAAAAAATCGGAGAGACAATGATTGATCTTTCCTCGTCAAGAATTTTATTCGATTTGCAAATTTGTAATGATTATAGTATTAATTGTCGTAATCTTGAAATTCTTTTAAAATACATTTACCGTAAAGAAAGAGTTTACTAAAAATCAATAATTGATTTAAAACATGGACTTAAAAGTATTAGTATGATTTATGATTTTAATTCTATTCTATTTACTTTATTCCGTATAGGAAGAAAAATTGCATTACAGATTGAGATATCGTCTTAAATCTTGTTAAAATTTTTTATTTTATTTTGTAGCTTATTATTTAATTTTATTTTTAATAATTTGTTAAGTAATTCTTATACAATCTTTGCTAAGAAATCCGATTTATGTGAAGAATAAAATGCTACAGTTAGTAATTCTCTATTTTCTGGGACATCCTGCAATACGATATTTGTACACTTAAAAGAGATATTCGAGATATATTTAATTCTTTGTATTTTTCAATATGCTGTAGCGCTTTATTGTTATTTGTATCACTAATCAATCAGTAGAAATGATTTAATATCGAATATATTGTAGAATTTTGATATTTATATTTGATATTCTTTAATATTTTAGCTTTAAATGAATACAAAAGATATACTTTCTATTAATTTTTTTATTTTTCTATTCGTTCTCTTACCGTTTAAATCTTACCTAGATTTTAATTGACCGATTTAATTACTCATACTTTACACATTCTCGCCACTGTCGACGTATCACTCTTCACGTTTTCTCTCCAAATCTTATGCACTTCCACAATTATATGTATATATTTTTTTATACCGATATGCACGCTTGTATTTTTCAAGCCGAATGAGGAAAGGAGCAAATATTACAATTTTCGCGACTAAATAGTCGCTAAATAAATCGATCAATCATACACAGATTCTTTTTTACATTCTCGGCTCTATTTAGCGCGATATTAAATGCAACTTATTCGATTCTACTTGTTCGATACTCGATTGCGTTCATTGTTGACACGTTAATTAACGAATTAGAAAATTAGGATCGGATATATCCGCATTTAGTGTTAAACGCGCAAATATGGCCTGTAATTAAGCGGGACTCTGTTGAAAAAAAATAAGAAAAAGGAAACCGTCAAACGTATAGTATCATTTTTCCCTTCTCGGTTCATCGACCGTTTCATTCACTTCGCTCATTCGCGCATTCACTTTACTCGCTGCCCGTCATCACCCTCCCAGCTCCCCCTCCGACTTCAATTACGTGTGCGTGTGTGTTTTACTTTGCATTTATCCAGGCACTTGCAACCCTTTGAGTCTCGAAGAGTGCCTCCAACCGGAATTTCTCATCGGATTTTTTATTAATTTTTTTTACATGCATTATCGTAATCCTTATATATATCCTTAATTAATATTTATATAAGTCGATTATGAGAAACAAGATTATATTTGATTGTAAAATTTAAGGCTTTAAAATTTATATATTTTATTATTTTATAAATTATGTGATGTTTTGTTTAAAAATTTAAAATTAAAAATTTTTATTTGAGATATGTACATTTATTATAATTTTTGTAAATTTTTAAGTACTCGGTAATACAATTATTTGTATTACCGGTGAATTTTTTGTCCCCATTGATTTATCTATCCTAGCGGCACATTTGTGACTCAAAGGGGCTTCTTGCGAGGCCTGCGACTTGCCTTGCGCATTGGATCTTACTCAATGGAAGCGTACTCTATTGTGTATCCTGGGGTGTACCTGTACCTACCTACCTAATACACACTCTACTATATACCGCTCTTTTCGTCACTGGGAATCCAAGAAAGAATCCCCACTTATCACCCAGAAAAAAAATAACACTGCAGCCGTGGATCTGCTCGATCGTGTTCGATCCTTCCTGGATTCCCCTCCGACGAAAAGGAGGAGACAATCGCAGGGACGATCGACCACGATCGAGAGATTAGAAAACTGTTCAGCCGAAACTCACAGAATATCGCAAAGAAATGCAAAAAAAAAAGAAACAAACAAAAAAGAATCTCAAAGACTGAAAATAATAAACGCGCGCTCTTTGTCAGAAGGAAGATATCCGCGCCAAATAAAAACAAAAAAATATATAAACGCACAACAACAACGGCGACAACAATTACAGCAACAGGAACAACATCTACAACAACAACAACATGTACAACAGCAACATCGCCATTGACCGATACAACATCAGGAACAACAACAACAACAACAAGCAACAACATGCCGACACGTTCGTACTGTCATCGCGTTCGATGGTACCTCCGGTCGAGACATCTCATACTACTTTCTTTCTTCACAATCTCTCTTGCCCACCTGTCTCTGCGTCGCGGGCAGGTATCGATATATCGATATTATAAACAATACGCCGTGTAAGGCGAGTCCGAGGGCGCGCCGCGACGTCGTTCGTGATAGACAGAAAATGAGGGGAAAAAAATCACGAGAAAAGTGAAAAAAATAGAAAAAAAAACGAGAGAGGCCCCGAAAGAATACTTCTCACTCTGGTCCCACTCTGTACGCGCACCACTGTACCTCAACATATCCGGCCACCACAATAATCCACCTCTTATCTTGCTTGCCCAGAACCCACCACCGACTTGTCCATTACATATATACCTCTCTTTCTATATATATAAATATATACCTAACTATATACTATACTAATATATACTACTAATATTACTACTTTATACTTACTGAAAGAAAGATACGAAGAAAGAGTGAAGAAAGATATACGACTCTATCTCTCTTTCTTTCTATCTGTCTATCTCTCTCTCTATCTATCTCTCGCTCTCTCTCTAACACTGGTGGTGGTTGTCTGTGTTGTGCTGCCTCTATCTGTCGTAGAGCAAGGAGGCTGGCATCCGCACTCTGGTCGCACTCGACGACCAGGGAGGTGAGTGAATCCGCTTGTTAGTTAAGTAATTAAGTAACTACCGAAAACGAAAGGGTAGGAGGTGAAGGAACGAGGAAAAATTCACTCGTTTTTGTTAGTCACCGCACACACTTTTACGATTTAACACACCGTGTCTATATATATATATATAATATCACAAGCGTTACCCCCGCGAGTGTCTTTCTCCCTCCATATAACGCATATAATACGCACATACACGCATACACACGACAGGGTCTCGGGATGAGAAAATTGCGGGAAAGAAAACAGATGAGATGATTCCATATGAGTTTGATATCTATTTTATACGCAATTTTTTTTTTAATGTGATAGAAATTAGTTTTATCAAATGTAGAATTGATTTTTGACGTTCAAAAAAAGAGCTTATTTTTACTGTTATTGTCAAACTGAGATTTCTTTCTCTTCTTCGTATTTGCTATAGGTTTTATTTGTCTCTTCACGAAAAATTATTTATCTTGAAAAATTAAATGAAAATATTTAACGAATATTTAATAGATATACGAAGATTGTATTCTCGCATTTTTCCTTCTTCCATTGTCGAAATCATGCGAAACATCCCGTAGATTTCAAATTCCAAATACCCGCTAAATCTCTCTCAAATATGCCTATACGTAATTATTCTTGCGTTAATAATTAGACACACATACACGACGGTATAACGATTAAACACTGACTCTTTCGGTCATGATAAATAATAATTAGTGGAAAGTCCTTAATTTAAAGAAAAACAATTCCAACATAATCTTCATAGTAAATTGTAGTAATTCATAGTATTCGATATAAATCTGAACGATTGCTAGATGAAACGACCGAAAGGGTTAACGCAGTGATCTCTCGAGAATCGACGCTCGAAACGCTCGCGGGTTGTAGCTGCTAACCAGAGACGGAAATTGTTCTATTAACACACTCAGTCCTCTACCGGGGCTCCCGAAGATATTACGGATGTAGGATGTAGGCTCGCCACCCCCGCGGAACCCCGTTAATTAACAGTCGTACGACATGCGCCGGATATTCCTTAATGTTCCAAATTCGACGAATTCGCGAATAATAATAATAATAATGGTTCCGAATTTTTGCAGATTGCGAATTTTTCGCGGAGCGCGATTTTTCCGCGAGGCGAATTTTCCGTCACACGTCCGAAAGAACTTTAGGCAGAAATCGATTTTCCGGCCCGATAGCTTGTGGTTCCTGTTTCGCGTTCAACAGCCACGAAAAAGCCAATTCTTCGGGTCTAAAAATATCCGATTAATGTGTACGCTTAATTAAACGCGTTCGAAATTACACGCTTTGACGCGGCTTAACGACATAATACCATGCTTTTAACATGAGACACGAGCTATCTCTCTCTCTCGATCGGAGAGAGAGAGAGCTTTAACTCTACCCTAAATCATCATTTACTTTCCTGAGCAGGCAGGCTACAATTCACAATGAGGATAATTTCGCGCCCAATTAGCAAATTCGATTAAAGGAGACCGACAGCCAACTACCACTATACAATCGCAAGTTGTATATACTACTGTGCCGAATCTACTACCGATTAATACTGATTATACAACACCATCGCCATGATCACTGACACCAACCGAGACTACTCTCTCTGCTGATATATTAAACTAATGTTTACTTACTTGTACACTGAGGCCTGTTTCTACCAACGTCGGTTAATTTTAACCTACGGTTAAACTATATCTTTCTCTTTTTTCAGCTACATTTTTAAAAAGAGACAAAGATAGTTTAACCGGAGGCTTTAAAGTTAACCGATGTTGGTAGAAATGGGCCTGAGACCTGTTTCTACCAACGTCGGTTAACTTTAACCTACGGTTAAACTATATCTTTGTCTTTTTTCAGATACGTTCTTAAAAAGAGACAAAGATATAGTTTAACCGGAGGTTAAAGTTAACCGATGTTGATAGAAACAGGCCTGAGAGAATTTTCTCTTAGAATTACCCTAAAAATCATAGTAATCGTGGGACAATATGGTGTGGAAAGAATTTTATGAGAATTTCTCTGATTAATATTTATCACAATAAAAATAATAATATTTATCATAATAATGATTAATTTTACTAAACTGCATAGTAACATTAATTAAACATATTTTATATTTTATTGTGATAGATATTATTATTTTTATTGTGATAAATATTAATCAGAGAAATTCTCATAAAATTCTTTCTATATCGCATATTGTCCCACGATTACCATGATTTTCAGGGTAAATTCTAAGAGAATATTCTCTCTGTGTACCATTATTACACTGCGGCTGCGTTTTGGATCGTAGGCGGAAAAAAAAAAATTTTTTTCGCCAACGTCTAATTTTGTTGAAATTTCAATCTTTCGTCGACGCGGATTATAAATATCTTTTTCGATAATACTTTACGGAGTAATTAAAAGTTTGCATTAAGACGCGCGCTTTTTCCTCCTACAATCTCTTCGCGGCTTTCATCGTTCGCGAGAAAAGTGAAGAGAAAGATGCATTTATTTTTTTTTTTAAATTTTAATCTAAAACTTCCGCCGGAACTTTACGATCCAATACGCGACTCGTGCAATTCACGACGTGAACTAACAAGTTCAGGCTCATTTTTACGTTTTCACATCAGTGACATCATCGGGAAACTCTTCCGCAATAACGTGACAGGGGATATTCTCACTCTCTACATACTAACAATAAGCGATATACATAATGTGAAAATGGGCCTCCACCAATAAATCAATTCATCATCGCTGCTGCTGCTATTCGCTGTCGCTATTTGCCAGCGTTTGACGTGAAGCGGCTCGTACAAGATCCAACGCGCGAATTTCCATTGTATATAAACAAATATATACGAGCGCCATTGCATAAACATTACCATTGCACTGAATATTTTATCAATATTTTTTTAACTTTACTCACACAACGGTATTACGTGATACCCTCTTTATCCGTATTTTTATCAGTGTGTGTATATATATCTTTTCTACATTATTATATACAGATTTTTTTTATCAATCTATAGATAGATTCCTCGCGTATTGTGTGAGACTGTTCCCCTTTTATTTAAATTTTTTATATATAAAAGTAACAATTTTTCTCTATTATTTTTTCTTTGTGTATGTGTGCGCGCGTGTATGTATGTGTTTGTATGTGTGTATCGCGCAAGGTGTTGGATGCTGTATGAACCGCTTAACGAGATCGAACCGCTCTCGTGTACAATTAAATAGCTGTTGTTCAGATGGTGTAATTTACAGATCGTGATCATTTTTGTTTTTATTTTTTTTTTTCCCCCCATTCCGCCGTTTTTCTCTCTCTGTGTGACCCATTACACACTCACACTTACTCGCCCTTCCTTTCGTGCCCTTCTTTTCTCTTTCTCTCTCTTTCTGCGTGTAGATCTCAGACACCTTTTTTTTTTGGATCCCCTAAAAATCCAGACGACACGCGCGGATGCGATCGCGTAGCAAAAGTGCAATAATGGCATGTGACGTGTGCGGGAATGTCCTTATCGTGTCTTCGAGTTTTTCCCCTCCACGGCCCTCTTTTACACTCTCTTTACGCCGGTCGGTGTGGTGAAATTTAGAAGCGCCTCTCATCTGTCAAACGCTGTTATCGCATCTGCTTTCGTATAATACCGGATGTGTACCGGGTTAATTGGGACAGTTTCCGGCGGATTAGACAATCGCGACAATTTCCGATGTTCAAGTATATATTATTATATATTTCGAAAATTATTTATAGAACGCGTAAATATTTATTTCGAATTGCTTATCATTTATTTTATCGTCGTCTAAATTTTATTGTTGTAAATAAATTATATATATATTATACATATATGAAATTTAGATGGCGAGAAAATGAATTTAAAAAATTACGTTCTAAATAATAATCTAAATATAATATATCCCTTGTCTGTAAATTCAGCCTATGCTTTTTATAAAAAGTCAATTTATGAAAATTCTGCTCTTTATAAAAAAACTGATTTTATAAAAAAAAAAAAGGTATTTTTACAACATATATAAATTTTGATAAGCTACAAAATTTACGTTTACGTAATCTATTTTAAGATAATAAAGCAGGTTATAAAATAATATTATTATGGAAGATTATCATCTCTCTCATCGTCATCGCAATTATCGATTAGCAATGGCCACGGTCACCAGTTAAGCGATTAAGTCCATCATAAAGTGATACGGTCGCCATAAAGCGATTACGAGTATTATTGATTTCAGCATCACTTTCGTCATCTATCTCGTTAATCATTGAAAGTGTCGCGACTTGGCGCTCGTGTCGCAATTAGCCCGATCAATCCCAATTTTCACAAGATATACACGATGTAATAATTCTGTGATATACTGTAATTCTCTCTGTGTATATTTTATATCTCTTTTACTATATACAAATCATATATACTATCCAGTAGTCAGCCGCGAAGCTTGCAGAGTTGTGTCGCTTTCAGTCTACGTAATACTTATATAATTACATACATATATACTATATTTCTCTATATATGTATATACATATACTAACATGTATTTGTCTACCTAATGTAGATATATCTCAAGAGAGTATATATATTCTATAACTCGTTAACGCTTGTGACAGTAGATATCTCTCTTGTCTGTCGTAACTTGTTTCATTTATCTCCTCTTTTACCTCTGACATATATATATATATATCTCTCTTTCTATTATCTCCTCTATCTTTCTATCTGTCTACTTCCATCTCTCCTTTGGTTTTGCAATCTGTGCATCCAACGTGCAACTTGTTTACTCTCTGTCGGCCGTCGTCTTACCAAAGTAGATACCGTCCTCGCTTTGATTTCGAGTCGCTGGCCGAAATGTATGCGTATGCGGTATATATATATATATTGTCAGGAAGGGCTATGTGTATGTAAAAAAAAAAGAAAAAAATACAAGAATCGAGAAACGAGAGCTCGCGGTGCCAAGTGAACGAACGAGAAACGCGAGAGTGAAACGTCGCTGAAAGAGAAACTCTGCCAATCGCGCGCTAATCGCCAATTAGCCTGGCAAGGGTAATTAACAGCGTGAGTTCCCACTGCTACTGCCGATCATCGTCGGCATTATCGTCGTTTCATCGCGCCATCGTTCTCGTCAATTCGCGTTTATTCGCTTAAAACCCGAAAGCGAAATCCGACGCTCGTGAGACTTGTCTATTAAAAAAATTTATCAGAAAATTAGTATGAAATTTATATTGGAAAAGAAAAATCATAAAAATTCTTCAGTAAAGTCTGAATCGTCTCTTTCTTGCTTTTGAACATTTTACGCCTTTCTTAATAATCTATTCTATTTGAAAAATTAAATGTAGAGAATATAAACTTGTATTTGTGAAGAAATCTTTTTGTTTTCTTCGGAAGGTAGCGTCTCTTGCTCGCCGATATCTCTATCAAGCCGCCCATTTACGCTCCATTAAACCGTCTCATCGTCAATCGTCATTAATATTGTCGACGTCGCGTCCGTCATCGTTGTTATCTCTCTATTCTCTCTTTTTCACCTATGATTTCTAACGTAAGCAATAAATGCAGAAATTGGTTGCAATTGTAATTGTAATAACGCGAAGAAAGATTTTCAATTAAAATTCTTAATTCATCAATTAGTTTGGAATTTAATTTCCGACTTGAATAACTCTTGAAATTTATTCTTCGAAATTGAATTATTTGAATTAACTCTCTCTTTGTTCTTCAGGAAGATATTTCTCTGTTATTAATATAAAGATAAGTAATTTAGTTGATCGCTAATATGTTATCCTAAACAAACAATACGGTGATTGCAACCGATTTATGTAAAGGGCGAGCGAGCGATTATGGTTGACATGGTTGCGAATTAGGATCATATGTCATCTTAATGACATAATCGCGAGCTGTCTCTGGATCTTTGTTTTGTTTATTATTGTCTTTATTATTCTTTTTACTATTTTTACTATTATTATTATTATATTATTTTTTATATTATTATTATATTATTATTTGTTTTACTTTGATAAATATGTTATAATTTGTTCGTTACGCGGCACGTTTTGTCGAGGAGCGCGATTTTCTGGATATTCTTTTTCTTATAGTACGACATGGCAATTATCGATAAAATTCTGATATAAATATAGACGCAGGGAGTTATAATATTTTTCGGTGGTAATTTATCCCACATGAAGGGGAGGCTATTATCTCGAGGACAATGTTTGCTTTCGCACAAGAATCGTCGCTTTCGGACCGACTGGACGTGCCCGCGTAATTTTGTTGCTTTTTTGTCTGTGAC
Source organism: Prenolepis imparis (assembly GCF_030444845.1). Lineage (NCBI taxonomy): Eukaryota > Metazoa > Arthropoda > Insecta > Hymenoptera > Formicidae > Prenolepis > Prenolepis imparis. The sequence continues at coordinate 21,283,448 of NW_028141161.1, forward strand.
TCTGTTTCGCAGTTAATTCTTGCACCCACTCCACTGAGAAAAACGATTCTTTCGTTTCCGTTAATGTGTGGCACCTTGATGACCCTGTCGTAGACTGAGGATATCGGAGCAAACACTCTGACGATGTTAGACCACCAAGGCGGTAAGCAGTTTCCCACAGTAAAACAACAATATAAGTCACTGTCTCTTTCTCTCTCTCTCTCTATATCTATTTCTCTTTTGCGAAAAACGAGCGAGCGATGCGACAAGTTCGATGAGTATAATATATATATAGATACGTTAATATAACGAGAAAAGAAAAACGGAGATGTGAGAGGAAAAGGGCTGACAGGAAAGGAAAAAGACACGAAGCGAAGGACGGAGTGACACGTGCGTGACCTTCGTTAGCCATGTCAATTTGCGTTTCCCTTCGTGAAAGGGCGTATTTCCGATGCGATTACCCGAGTGCCGACAAAGTCGGCATGAAGCGAAAAATCGACTACGAACGGTCGACCGAAATCATTTTTGCAGAGAACACTTGCTTCTAAATTCTTGTAAAAAAAGGATATTAGTAATATTTGATTGTCAATATATGGAGAAATGATGATAGCATTTAATATTTATTGTATATATAAATCTTTTACTTTCAAATTTTACATGCAATAAATAAATAGAGAGAATTTTGACATATAGAAATTTTTCTCCATTTAAACATCGTATATTATTATTATTATATTAGTATTATTATAGTATTATTTTTCGAAAAATTTGATATTAATTGAAATAGAGAAAAGTTTTTTATAATTTATTTACTCATTTATTGATAGATATATTTTTTCGCGAAAAATGTTCACTTCACTTGAATTCGATATCTTGTGCGAAATATTATTATCTGCATTCTTAATGACATACTCGATATTTGATACTCGAGATTTGCAATCAGTGTCGACCGTGCGAGTCGATTTTCGTTACTCTTCTTCGTGGAGAGTGATCCAGTTCGCTCTTTCGGTGGCTGTCATCGAACAAAGGCAAACGATGACGGGAGATGCCGCGATGACGAGAACGATCCTCTCGCGTCGCTATAGCGGATGACTCGGTTGACTCGTGACGACGTTTTGTCATCGATGTCGAGTCACTTGAACGACGACATTATCGCTCTTATAGGCTCCTGTCGTGTTTAGGACGCCCGACGAAATTCCACTTGGTTACCCCCGATCTTGTGCTCCCCGATCCTTGATATACCCATCTCCGATACTGTATCTTTCAACGGCATGACATGCTCTATCGATGTCTACTGCGTGTATACGGGATACTCCTCTCGAAAAGGATGTCTCGCTTTTATCCTTTTATAACCTTTTTGACTATATTTGATTGTGTCTGTCTCTCTATCTTTTTTGCCTTCGCCACTTCCTTTCTAGCTTTGCTCTGCTCTGGTGTTCATTTACTTCTTCGGGCGTACGTCACACATCAATCTCTGTGTGTCAACATAATCATTTGCATTCAGAAATATGAGATTCTTTATTTTTTTTAAACTCGTTTGAGAATTATATCGAAATTGAGAAATTAATATCGATATCATTTACTTGAAAACAAATATGCGTTATTTTAAAGTTTATTTTAATTTGAATAAATAATTATTTAAACTTAATGGAAAATATATAAATTTTAGAAGGAAAGGTCTATTTTTTTCTTTGTTTTTCTTATCTTTGTATATAATTTTAAAATATATAAAAATAATGGCTTTATTATTTTTTTTATTAAAAGTTATTTTAAATTTTCTACAAGAATAATTTTCAGAGTTGATGCTTTGCATAATTTTCACCAAATAATTTTCTTTTTGCATATAACGTATTATTACATATAATTAAAAAACTTGCAAATGTTTATTACATTTATACAAATATCTGGATGCGAAAGATTATTAGCATCGAATTCATGAAATCATAATCCTTGTTATGAAAAAACAGGTTTATCTCAATTTTATTCCAATATTTTTCATTTCAATGTTTAATATAGTATCACTTTCACTTATCATTTATAACCGAATTTTCCATCCATCCTCTGAGATTCGCGGAAGAATAATTATAACGATTACACGTATCTTACGTACTTTTTACCGCTAATTCTCAATATATTTCCCATCAATCATCGAGGAGTGTCAAGAGCCACGCGCCGTCATTTATTCACCTTTCTTTGATCTTTATACACTAGATTAAGTAGTTCTCGCATCCTCGTTCATCCAACGCCTTAAGAAATTAATTAGAAAAGAGCAAGAGAGAGGAGGTGTAAACCCTCTTCGATCTCTCATCATTCCTACAATTCCCCTCCTACACAATCGTCATTGTTGTTGAACCCCGATATTATCATGTCGACGTGACGTCGTCATATCTCCAACCATCCTCCCATCCATCCATCCATCCCCTAATTAACGCATAATAGATTAATTAGTTGAGGTTGAAATTCGTCGTCCGCGCCCTCTCGCCGCTCCGACATTCTCTCATCGTCCTCCCTCTTTCTCTCTTTTCTGTCATTATATCTTTCATATCTCTCTCCCGAACTTCATTCTCCCCGCGTCGGCATCGGGCGGATATCACGGGGGGGCCTCGGACCCCCTTCTTTCCGGGGAGGGAATCATCGCGGAGCGAGGCGAGGGAGCGTCCCGACGGCGATGTAACCTTTCCTCAATGTTTAACACGCCGCTGATTGCCTGTCGGTTGCCTGTTTAGGGCCACGAGGTCGGGATGAAAACCCTCGTAATGCTGGACGAGCAAGGCGGTAAGCCACTTCCACTCTAGCCTCTAACATATAAACAATAATAGACAGATCCCGAAGTCGCGAAGAAGAGAAAAGATACACTCGAAAAAAATCATATATTGTATGTCAAAGCGAGATCGATTTCGCTTTCCGCAACCGATGATTATCGAATTGCCAATTTAACAGAGTATACATATACACACATATAAAAATATGTATATATGATACCCCTAGGGTAGGATAAGAATAGTACTCGTTCACATCCGGTAATTTTGTCGCTATAAATATTCGCGATCCCTTGTCTATAAGTATAAAAATATTTCAGATATTTTATAAAATGTTAATATAATTTATATAATTTATATAATACAATTTATATAAAAGATATTATATAACAAAACATATACGGACATTTAGCGTTATCGTAAAAAAAAAAGACTTCCGATTGCGTTTATATCTACATTTTGGAAATGTCACTTTTTATTTTCACAATCACGGGTCGGAAAGATGGAGATGACAGTTTGTGCGCGCTCGAATACTTTTCTTATCCTCCTTGAAAAATACGCGGCGATATATTTCGCGAGCGTGATAACTCGCGCGAATGAGTGATAACGCGGCGCTCGGCCGGAAAAGATAGACGGAAGTATCGTTTTCGCGCGCGTTTTCCTCGGCTTCCTCGAATCTGTATCGTATATATGTATACCATTTCGCTCCGAAATATTGCCGCGTATTTCGCACACGTCTCCTGTCTTAGATTGTCCCTGTAAAAAGGGGGAAGGGGATCGATAGCAGGACCCTCGAAGTGTGTCTCAAGTCGATTTTTCATTCGCTCTTCGCTTCGATTCATCGAGAAGCGATGATTTCGTCATCCGTCATATTCTATTATCTGCTTCTATTTTTCTTTTCAACTTTTCCTTCCATTCTTGCTAATATATGATCGATTAAGTTTCTCTCTTGAAGATCCTCGTCTTTTCTCTTGCGATTACGCCTTGCGAATGCAAAGATTAATTAATCAAAAATCGACGAATAACGATCGGACGGAACGAAAGATACAAAAGTCATCGAAAATCAGATGTGACGATTTTCCGGCGACAAAAAAAAAACGGGGCCTCGCTGTATCCGCGTTTTCCCCTTTTCCTGGGAGATAATCGCGTGCATCATCGAGACACCGCTGCTTATTTAACAATCAGGGGCGTAGCTGGAATAGATTTTGGAAGGGAAAAAAATCTCTGTAAAATAAATGTCTACGTGAAAGAGTCTCAGAGAGAGAAATTCAGAAAAGCTTCTCTCTCTGCTATCCTATCGCTACGCCCCTTTTATTGAGAGATATATTATGTATACTATTTAATACGTATGTGTATGTATATATGTGTTTTCATGCACATATATACACACACACATATTACACACTCGACCATCGTTATACCGTTCACTTACATTTCGCTCTCAGCGTTCAAGCATCGTGGTATCTTCTTTTCCTTTTCTTTCTGTTTCGATCAACTTTGACTTTCTCGCTGGCTTCTTTGGTTCTCTTCCACCTTTCTTTCCGCTACTTCTTTCTTCAGCTTCTTTCGGGCTTCGCTATATATCTGCATATTACTACTTTCTCTTTCACACTGCGTAACTGATACTGTTGTTACGATACTTACTTTCTGCCCCCGTATCCTTCTTGTATTTATCTCTTTCTCTATCTCGACCTCCTCTTCCGGTTTCCTTTGAATCATTCTTATCCCTTGCTCCATCTTCGAGATTTTTTACTCGAACTTCCCTCAGGCTTCGTTCGCATCTCACGATTTTTCGCAAATTTTTATTATAAATTAGGCAGTGTTTTTGTTTTCGATAACTTAAAATGGGACAGATTTGTACTAACTTCGAGAAAAGAAGAAATAAGAAGAAGATAGATGCAAAAAGTGCAGTTAAAATATAAAATCAGACATATCTTTAGAGTTACTTTGCATCGAAATAAAAAAAGCTTCTACAACCAAATGTCTAAGAAAATAATTTTGCAAATTCTAATTTAAATATCTATGAGTAAATTATTGCTTAATTGTTTTCTAGATTCCGGATGCTTCTAAAAAAATAATATAATCACTATTACATTAAACTCGTCTCTGTAAATGTTGAGTATTAGATAAGTCAATCAACTATAGATATAAAAAAGAAAATTAAATAGCTGAGTAATTTAGATCCGATGATTGACATAATTTATTAGCCAATATTGAGTAACAAAATGTAAAGAAATCAGCTCGGTAGACTAAAATTTCGACGTCAGTTGATTTTTTTCGCGTTATTCACGGCGAAAAATCGTGCGGCGCGGATCTTTGCAGAAAAACAGAGGAAAACAAGACAAAAGCGGACAACAGACGTGATCAGAGTCTTCACGACACGCATCCGCAAACAGTCCACGAGACGCGCGTGTAATCGCGCCTTTACATCACCCTATCGCGGACATGTTTTGCGGTGTTTTTCGCGATCTTGCGAAGTAAAAAGAGTCGACAGGATACTAAGCGAACAGTCGCGAATCCAGCCTCCGCTTTTTAGTTTGCAAATGCATACCGTGTTAGATTGTTACCGACTCGCGCGTAATCCCGGTCAAATCGGACACCCGTTACATTACAACGATATTGTTTTCACACATACTATTAGCCGAACACGTGTACAGCTATTTATACCTTTAGACAAACTTGCGTAGTCGAATCTATGAGTAGATGCAGAGATATCTCGAAATACTTCTTTCATTAATCATTAGACCGTTTCGGACTCGATTTGTCTTTAAATAATCGCGCGTTTATGAGATAATTTATTTATCTATCTATTATAAAATCTAATAAATTAAGCTCCAACAATATAAATAGATTGTAGACATAAATTTTATAAAATTTTATGTAGATTTTATTATCGTAAACTGTAATTTAAGGTAAAAGAATTATCGTTTCCAAATCACGGTCAAGAATGTACAATAACAACTATTTCGGGATATTCCGTTTACACACTTAGTTTAGAAAACTCCACAATCCACCGTGAGAGATCAACCCACTGTACATATCCGGTAGGCACATAACAGAGCAAAATCACCCGATGCAGGAAACGTCGAACAAGGAGGAAACTTTTCGCTCAACTGCCGTGCTTTTGTTGCACTTCCCTTTGTGCAGACTCGGGGGTTCTATTGAACGGATATTTTTCTTTTCGCAGGATCGACCTTTTTATCCCGGTAATCCCGGGGAGTAGCGCGAATTTTTCACATATTTTATAATTTTATTAATCTCGAGTCTGATTGTAGAAAAAAGTATATCATTTTCTCGTATTTATATATATATATAATTATATATATTTATATATATATATAATTATATATATAATTACTTATATAATTTTTATATTTTATATGAATGCAAAATTATCAAAAAATTATCAAATTATTCATCGTCTTTGAATTTGCAATAATAAAACTTGCATATACTCGAGATATAGAGTCAGTAAATTATTGGCTTTTATAATTAATAAAGTGCACGGTTTGTATCTCAATTTTTCCACTTTTATTATCATCGATACATTATATTTGTTACGTCTCGAACATATAAATGAATGAGTCGGTTTTTCCCCATCATTCATTGAGGAATAATGAATTCTATCAATAGATACAAACAATCCGTTTGATTTAACCCTCGTGGTAGAATATAAGATCGAACGCAGTCGCTCGAAAGGAAAGGGTAAAGGGCGTCCGTTTGTCTTATTGATAAACGTCTGCGCAAGATTCAAGAAACTTATAGAAATTTCTTATCTCTTGAATTCTTGCGCGGAACGTGAGACTTTCGATTTTTCGCGATCCGGGATATGAACGCGGAAATGAGACGAGAGAGGCGAGCGGAAATTGAGAAAATTAAAAGAGGGGCGCCCCTTTCCTTTGGGTGAGGGTTTTACACGAAACCGTCGCTTATCTTTCTTTCTTTTTCTCTCTCTCTCTCTCTCTCTCTCTCTCTCTCTCTCTCTCCAGGAGATTAAATTAGCGAAAGAGGATTGGGCAATGCACATCCAGCGCTTTCGTTTGCCTTTTTTTTTTAATAGGCGACCGCTTGAATACATTACGTTGTTCGTTCCCGATAGTTTCGAGCTGCTTACAAAATTACACGGGGCTTTAACTCTTTACGATGGCTTCGTAATCGTAAAAAAAAAAAAAAAAAAAAAAAAAAAACAACCGTCGTTAACATAAGTTCTAGAAATCGGGGATAAAGATTGAAGCAACGAAGAGAAATCCGGGAGACGTATGAATAATTGAATAAAAGAGATTGATTAATTATAGAAATTATCGAGTTATTGGAAGATTCTCTCTAACGTGAATCTTGTAAAATCGAGACGACTTCCATCGCGCAAAGGGTTAAAGCTGTTTTTCCATCTTTAGAGAAGCTTGATTACACATACAGACATCACGTGAAAAAAAACATGGGTCGTAGACACTCTTCTAGATCGGATTTTAGTTTAGTTTGCTTTTAGAGCATTCGCTACGGCCTCCTAATTAGAGATAAAATGATCTTTCGTGGTTGCCCTTTCCCCTTCGAATCTTCGCGACCGAGAGTCGCATTATTTGCCGACCAGACTAACGTTATATATTCCTTGTACAACAAAACAGAACAGCTGGACCGGATCGAGGAGGGCATGGACCAGATTAACGCCGACATGAAAGAGGCCGAGAAGAATCTCACCGGAATGGAAAAGTGCTGCGGCCTTTGCGTTCTTCCCTGTAACAAGTATGACGATGACTATCTTAGCTATCTCTCGCGTTACTACTCGCTTTTTTTTACATACTTTGTCGCCCTTTCTTTCTGGAAAAAAAAATCTCGGAAAAATGCTCTGCGCACTTTATTCTCTCGTCAAGTTTATTAATAATCTGCACGTGAGCTAAGAGATAAATTTAAGGCTCCTGGTACCTTGTCGACCATGTCGGAATCGTGACGTCAGAGGCGAGAAAACACATGCTAAAAATTAAAACGTATTTGCATAAAATAACACTTAAGATCTCTTTAATACACTTCTAAAAAAACGCCGAAAACTATCCTTTTCCCTTTATAATCCATCAACAGCTGTAAAATGTAATATTATGAGGCCCAGTCATTCCGCATGTCAAAGTCTGATATCTCGATCATTTTACGGTTGTTGATTGACTGTCAAGGGAGAAGAATAGTTTTCGACGTTTTTTAGAAGTGTATTAAAGAGATCTTAAGTGTTATATTTTATGCAAATATGTTTTTATTTAGAAATGGCATCTAAGAAATCTCAACGTGTTATTTCTCGCCTCTGACGTCACGATTCCAATATGGCCGCGGTGAGCACCCAGGAGCCTTAACGCGCGTTAGAAGGGGATTGAAATAATTTAAATAATTGATGAAATAAAAAAATATTAAGAAATTTTCATATATCAAAAAAAATGTCTATGAAATTATAATTGTCTTCAAACATTCATGAAAATTGCGAGCTGAAATTGACATAATATGAAAAATCATTTAACATAATTTTCTGAATTGAATAAGAGATTATTTATTTAAGAGTCAATTGGAAAATTGTATATTTCGCAAGTCTACATAATTAACGCGGAATATCACGATCAAAATTTATTTAAAATTGCAATTTAATGAAATCGACGTTAGTCTACAGTTTTCCGCGATAGAAACTATTTTCCCAAACTTAATCGCTCTCGCGATCTTGCGCGCGCAGAGGCGCCAGCTTTAAGGAGGACGAGGGCACGTGGAAGGGCAACGACGACGGCAAGGTCGTGAACAACCAGCCCCAGCGGGTGATGGACGACCGCAACGGCATCGGGCCCCAGAGCGGCTACATCGCCAAGATCACGAACGACGCGCGCGAGGTGGAGATGGAGGACAACATGGGCCAGGTGAACACGATGATCGGCAACCTGAGGAACATGGCGATCGACATGGGCAGCGAGCTCGAAAATCAGAACCGGCAGATCGACAGGGTCAATCGCAAGGTAAGTGGCGAACGGGAATGCACCGCCGGTGTCCACCCTGCGCACCGTAGCAGTTGCCGGGCACAACTCTGGCATGGCACTTAAAAAGTACTCTTGTTCAGCTGCCGTCTCTCCTCTCTCCCTCTGCCGTAAAAATCAAATCAAATCAAAAATTACGAGCTGATATTTTTGCAGAGAAAACTGCAACTTCTGTATCCAAATTTTCATATTTTAAACATCTTCAGAAATTGTATTTTTTGCGTATGGAAGAGGGAAAGCTTTTACATTTTTCCAGCTGGACAAGAGTCTAAAAAAATTACCTGGACGATATAATTCGCGTCCGTCGCACACGTCGACATACTGCTAAACTCTTGAAGAAATGGAAGAGTTTGAAACAAGAGTGCAGTGTTGGAAAAAGAACTTCATTGCATTCTTGCTTCATTTTTGATAAAAGTTAAAGTAATTATCAAATTGTCTAAAATAAAGCTGCAAAGATTACAATATAGGGCAAAATGCGGCCCTTTAAATTACGTAATTGTTATATGTACAAATTGAAAAATTTGTTATCTTTCTATGAACGATGAATAATCTGACAAATTTATGTTATTTGATCAAGATAAAACTATCACGTGAAACTTTAGATTGATGGTTTTATAATGTGAAGCGATAGTCTTCGAGACGTAATTCAGTATGTCGATGAGGTCACTTAAGTCCAGTACACGTCTGCTAATAATGCCATTCAAGAATATTGAGTAATTATTTTTAAGAATATTTATTCAAATAAATTAATGAATAATTAATGTAAAAATTAAAAATTTTAGAGAATCGAATATAGGAATATCAAAATTGGAGGAATCTTGTAAATTTGCATTGATCGAAAAGCGTCTTACATTATCGAGTTTTAAGATTTCGAGGACTTTAATTTCTTAAACTTGAAGTTTAACAAAAAGTTTACTCGAGAAATTTTTAATCCCCGGATTCTTGAATTCACAATGCAATTAAATTCTAATCTACCTTTTCTCTGATATCTCTAATTGAATTTTAATTCGACATTGAATTTTCCATGAGAAAATTAAATTTTAATTTAATAGTTAATTATTTAATTAATCTAAAAATAGGGAATATATATACATATATATATATATATATATATATATATATATATAAAATCTAAATTTAATTAATTGCAACTAATATTACGGCTAATATTTGCAATTTGTTTACTGGACTATATTTATACTAGGATGAGCTAACATGTGTCTCGATATATGCGCGAATCTCTATGTCACAATGCACAGGCTCAGAGCGATGCACATCACGTTCGTCGTCGCTTTCGCTTTTTTATGTGTCCATCATGCCTTTCCTTTCTTCCTTCCTTTCGCTCTCTTCCTCCTATCCTTGTATGTCACGTGGTCCTAATTCGGACAGGTGTTCCAACGATGCTCATCGTCGTCGTCTTTTTTCACTTTCCTATCCTTCGAGGATAAAACGGTGTTTAAAAAGCAACACGACATGCACTATATCTAACAATAAGCCAAAGAAACCTTTCGTTCTGCAATTTCATGGGATGAACGAATCTTTCAATCCTAATATAACTAAAACTTAAATACTTAATTTTTTTATAGCTGTGAATAATAAAGTCATATGTTTGTCGATAATGAAATACAGAAAAGAAGGGCATTTTTTATAAGAAATCTTTTTTTCTACACAGAGAGAATTTTCTCTTAGAATTTACTCTGAAAATCATGGTAATCGTGGAACAATATGGTATGGAAAGAATTTTATGAGAATTTCTCTGATTAATATTTATCACAATAAAAATAATAATATCTATCACAATAAAATATAAAATATGTTTGATTAATTTTACTATGCAGTTTAGTAAAATTAAATATATTTTATATTTTATTGTGATAGATATTATTTCTATTGTGATAAATATTAATCAGGGAAATGCTCATAAAATTCTTTCCATATCATATTGTTCCACGATTACCACGATTTTCAGGGTAAATTCTAAAAGAAAATTCTCTCACAAAGAAAATTCCCTCGATTTTTCTATTTAAGATCAAAGAGTTTTGATCTTAATATATAAAAATAATAAATAAATTTAATAAATTGGAAAAAATCGAAATGCGACTTACAAGAGTAGAATCTCAACATCAGTATCTTCAAATAAAAAAGATATATATCCCAGTAATTTCCGTTTCAACGCATGCTTACGCAAGCGCATCGCACGATCTTAGCCGCCATGATCCGCCTCGTCTTAGACGTCGACCCTTTTTTCTACGGCACCTTTTCGATATTAATCTACAGGCACACACACTTTATTCCTCGGTTTTCATCCCCTCGGTACAGCCTGCCTTCTATGTTCTTATTCAATTATTGCATCACCTTTTTCTATTCTTTCTCTTTCTATTTCTTTTTTCACGAGATTTTATCAGAACTATGATATTCTCTATGGATTCTCAATGCAAAAGAAAAACAAACTCCTGGCAGATTAAAAACAGAAGCGAGAAATTCTTTCATAGTCCTTCATGTTGAAATATTAAAGTTTTAAGATATAAAGGAATGAAAAACGGGATATTAAAGTTGAAATAATATTTGCATTACAGAGAAAACGGGGCTACGTATTTCTGATGAATAAATAGTACAATATAGCAATTTACGAATTTATTATTTTAATAATGTGATAATTTATTAAATTTTTTTTTTTCGCCACACTTTTGGATTTTTATCATAGTCCTTGGTAGTAGGTCCTAGACAAAAAAAGAGAGGCAGAATTCTCTGACTTATATAAAAGCGATCCTCAAACGATCAATAATAATATACGTATTCATATCTCGCTTTAACGATATTTCAATAATTATCTGTCATTACTTATTGCAACACATGCGCCGCTATTGAGCTTTCGATCAATTTTACATTTCTCGTATTATAACTCGTATTTACCGTAATATAAGGCATTTACAGCATTTGCATTAACCCGAATTAAACGCGCAATTCAATAATCGATATTCGACATTTACCTTCCAACCTCTGATATTTATTGAGATTAAATTTATATTTTTTCTCGTTTCTTCTCTTCCCCTTCGATTACTTCATTTTTCTTATTATTAGATTCTTTTCTTCGATCAACATTCAACGCTTTCGGTATCGATCGGCGAAATTTTTTCTTACTTACACAATATTTTTCCTTCGAAAACATTACTCGATAAATATTGATCGTCCGAGGATCGTTAGCCCTTTAAAGGTCATATCTTGAAACTTCAATTTCAAATATTCTAAACACTTTTATTTCGATATATCCTGATACTACTCTTTAAAAAATCCGTATAATTTACATATTAATTTGTTACACAAATCCGCGTTCTATAAAAATATGATTATGATCTTTAATGGGTTGTCTCAATGATGCACAATCTCGAGTAGTCCAAACACTATTAATCGATCAAAAAGTTGTAATCAAATAGGGGAGAAAGGGTTTTATTATTCACAAGCATTAACATTTTACTATTTAAGTGAGAATTAAAAGTTCTTCGGTTCCTTTTAAAAAAATACAAGATCTCTCGTATTGTGTAATATAATATTAATTTATTCGTATTGAGACGATTTCTCTGATGAACGTAAAGTAAGATAAATCCGCTACACGATCCGATCGTGGTACCGTATAATGTCGAAGGGGTTGAACCTCGTGCGAAAACCACAAGACTCGAGAGATTGTGCATTACACTGGTGAACGAAAGCCGCACTGAACACACATACGCCTGCACACATACGCGTACATGCAGACACACATCCAGCAGCAACCGCACACCGCACACACATCTCTATGACCGAAACCCAAACTGATAATCCGCAGGGCGAGTCGAACGAAACGAGGATAGCCATGGCGAACCAACGTGCGCACGCCCTGCTCAAGTAAAATGCGTCTCTTCTCTCTGTCTCCACGTAATCCGCCTCCTCCGAGCCCCAAGTTGCACATCACCATGAGATGTCGTCTCGAACGAAAGAGAGAAAAAAACAAAATTATACACTTGCATATACTTATTGTGTATTATACATATTTAGAGACCTGATCACACACACGATCGCGGGACTGGGATTATTCTGGGTACAGGGGGCGAGGGGGGCGAGAATACAAATATTAAAAATTAAATACTTAATTGAATTAAAGACAAATTATATTCGCGCGTAACCTAATTATCAAACATTATGAATTAAATTATTTGAAATTATTATTAAACGAGTTATTTACAGAATGGATATCGCACGCGAATATTGCGTTTATTGTGATTTGAGAATCGTGATGCGATATTACATCCGGAATATAATGTTTCAGTTTATTGTAATGATCGAGATATACGCGAGTGATGTTACCATTCGAATATAATGTTTACAAATCGCTCTATAAAAGGTTGAAATATTAAATTATACGAATATTCCCAGTTGCGCAAATAATCTCTCTTCCCACCCTCTCAAAAATCAATCCTCACCCCTGCTGTCTTCTCGTCGTCACTCGGACACCAATTCCGCGTTTTGTCTCCAACCCTCGATCCATAAAAGAAACCTGTGCAATAACGAAAAAAAAAAAACTACCACCACCAATAATCATGCCACTTCAACTAACCATCACTAATCAGGCTTTCGTCGAGATACTACGACGATATACCGTGAACAGCCGCTCGATAGTCGCGATACACGATGCTTTCCGGAGGAAATGCTTTATTTGGGATGTTTCGAGCATGAGATTGCGTGATTAAATTGGGATCTTTATCTTCATTAAATTCTTAGAAATTCGCGAGAAACCTTTAATCGCTTGTATAAAAATGAGTAATAAAAAACTCCAAATTTGTCATTAAGGCTCCTGGTATCTTGTCGACCATGTCGGAATCGTGACGTCAGAGGCGAGAAAACACACGCTAAAAATTTTTAGATGCCATTTCTAAATAAAAACATAAAATAATACTTAAGATCTCTTTAATACACTTCTAAAAAACGCCGAAAACTATCCTTTTTTCTTTATAATCAATCAACAGCTGTAAAATGTAATATTATGAGGCCCAGTCCGTCTGGTCTTTGCACATGCGCAGTCATTCCGCATGTCAAAGTCTGATATCTCGATCATTTTACGGTTGTTGATTGACTGTCAAGGGAGAAGAATAGTTTTCGACGTTTTTTAGAAGTGTATTAAAGAAATCTTAAGTGTTATTTTATGCAAATATGTTTTTATTTAGAAATGGCATCTAAGAAATCTCAACGTGTGTTATTTCTCGCCTGTGACGTCACGATTCCAATATGGCCGCGGTGAGCACCCAGGAGCCTTAAAATTAAAGTTGCGGATCATGAAACATTTTTATTCTGTGTATCCTCGTCTATATTTTCTAAAAATATCAAAACGTTAAAAATGAATTGTAATCAATCTGTCAATGACAGATGTAAAGATCTCGGGTATTCTCTCGATGGATGAATTTTATATCGAGAAAGCATCATTTAATATAGATCGAGATTATCGAGCGGTGGTGCATCGCATTCTCCTCGTACACACGTTGTCACAACGCTCGTGTCACATGTTGCCATCCTCGTTGTGATTGTGTCACGAACGAAACGCCGCCGTCGACGACGGCGACGGGGAATTACCTCTCTGGTTGATCCCTTTGAACCCTGTTGGAACCGTTCTCGAACCCCCGACGCTCCCCGACGAGGTCGATCGGGTTAACACGCTTGACACGTCGCGGACACCACGAAGAGCCAGCATGCGAATCTCTCGTCGTCTCTTCCGGATTTCGCGCGACCTCGCGCGAATTTCGGAGAGGAAAGAAAAACATTTGTGGCCGTGTCGAATTTAATAATTGTCACGATCACTGTATATAAGGAGATTTGAGAAATCGAGTCTCGAGATTTTTTCCGAAAATGCATGTTGTTACAACGAAATTGTTACACGGAAAAAATATATCAGCTACAATAGCTAAATTTTAGGTGTCCCTAAATTACATCTGAAATTTAGTTAATACTTTTTTTTGTATTAACAGCTGCTTTGACGATCTAAGAATCAATCTGCTATTCCAAGAAATATTTGCAACAAATATATTAATTAATATATATTAATTTAAAATTAAAAATTTTCACAATAAATAAATAAATTAATAATTATTATTAAATTAATATTCTTTTACGATTGAAACTTGCTGCGAGCATAAGAATAATCCGCGTTAAATCGATATTTTTCGAAAAAAAAAAATCTTGGACGACTCTTTTTCTCAAGTTCCTCTGAGAAACCATCTGCAATATATAAATAGGGTCCGCGGAAATGATGACATTTCGCGATCCCCGGCCTCGATTTACACCGAACCAGGTCCACGATGACAGCTCGCGTATACGACATTGCGTTTTTGTTGTTCTTTGACACGCAGGGCGAGTCGAACGAGACGAGGATACAGGTGGCCAACGAGCGAGCTCATCAGCTACTCAAGTAAGCGGCCGCATTCACAGTCGACCACCCCGTCGGCCGCCACGAGCATCACTACCATCACCCTCCACCACTACCACCACCACCACCACCGACAACAACAACTACTACAACAACAATACAAGAACAACAACACCGACACCACCAACAATCAGCACAACTTACACTCGACAGTCCATTCGATTGTTTTCAAGCGATCTATCTTATTCGCGTTTCGTTCGTTGTCTCTTCATTTGCATCTAAAAAAAAGAAACATCGAGTTTGACCAAAACAAGCTTGAGAAATATACTTAAAGTTGCCGAAATACTTAACCCTAAACTTGACTAAGTTCTGTAAAAAAAAAAAAGAAAGAAAAAGAAAAAAATACGTAATTCTGTTTTCCTGTAAATCAGAATTATTTTTTGTTTTACTTTAATTTTAAATCAAGTATCGTGTGGATTGTTATACACTCTCTTATGTGTACTAAGATGTTTAAAAGTCATCATTTAAATGGACTTTTGATCTTTTAGACGATTTTTATTTGTATTATCGTGGAGGTGTCTCTTCTTTGCGCGTAATTACCGTAATTGCATAATCTGCTTTACAAAACGATGCAGCTCAGGAAAAAAAAACTTGTGTAAAAAATAAACGCTGAATTTGTTGTCATATTGGTGTATGTACTATTGTATTTATATATCTTTCTCCTTCGTAATACATTGTAATTCTTTGAGTCTTGCTTCCTTAGTTTCTGCTGCAAGTTTAGGGTTAACGCATCCAAATATCGCGAGATCGAGTCATAAATTAGGAGATTGAATTTGATTTTTTTGTTTGAAATTCGTGTACTTCAATTACATTCCTAACTTAGCGTCCGAAGGAATCCGGTGTAATTTTCGACCGGAGATACAACTTTCAACCTTGTTAATTCTATTCTTATACATATATAATCAGAAGTGAAATTTAATCTCCGAAACACGGGCTCTTTGATTTTTTACGACAGCGGGGATGATGATCCGCCAATGAGAAGCCTCGAAGCGAATTACACTTCGAGGTCGGCTAATAATCGGCGATTAAAGCCGAATACTAAAAATAAAATGTCTAATTTAAGACCAGCAGCTTTATTGTACCGATCGCAACAAAGTGCCGATGGAATTTTTCTCTAGCGTGATAGAAATATGTCGAGTATCGTGTAACTTAAAAAAAAAGAAAAAAAAGAAAAAGCGAAGCTGCAAAATTTAATCTTTGATTTAAAAAACGAGCAGCTTCGTTCTTTGCCGACAGGACATAATTAACGTTAACTTAAATGGTAAATTTTAAATTAGAAAGAAAAAAAAAATATATATTATATATCTCGTTATAGTCACACGTATATACGTATACACGTACACGTGTTGGAGATTAAATAATGCACACGAACGGTGTAACGACTAATTAATTTTTCTCTCGGTTCAATCGAGACTCTGGAGCGGAATTACATATATCGAGAGGAGGAAGGAGGAAAAACAGTATATCATAAGTACAAAAAATTCATTACACTTATCTCTCCCTTTGAAAATATATCCCTAGTACTCTTGTACAGGCTAGCTTTATTTATTATCTCATTATTATTACATATATACATATATCTATCTATCTATCTATCGCTCTCCGATTATATAACGTGCGCGCGAGAGCTATATTCAACGATAGCCGATACTTTATCTATACTCACGCGAGAAGAGCGACATACTTAATCCTCCCTCTCTCGAATTTCCCCGAGTTCTCCCTTCGCGAAGGATCTCGTTGCTTTCCTTTCCCTTCCATGGCAAAAAAAAAGATCGATTACACACGCACACACACATATATATACACTGACAAACACACACACACACACACACACATATTCTTCATTTCCCGAACCCAATTTCGAGTAATCTCGAAAGTGTTTTGGAATTTTACCGGGTGTCCCACCCGGATCGAGAAAGATCGGTGATGACACTTGGAGGAGGAAGGGAGTAGTGGAATCGCGTGCGGAGGACGAAGGAGCACACGCAGGACGAGGAAGAGGAAGAAGAGGAAGCCGAAGAAGAATATATATATATATACCGAGATATAACCGAAGCAACGAAGAGAACGCATTCAGCCACACACGATTAAGTATAGGAGTCGCTGAAGCTGTAGATAGAGAGAGCGAGGTCTTCTTTTTTCGTCGTCGTTTTTAAAAAAAAAAACTTGAAAAAAAAAACTCGATTCACAACTCGACAAACGTAGAGCGTAGGTGTTATCCCCCTTGTCCTTTTTGCCTCCTCACCCCCTCACCTCCCCCAATTCTCCCCTTTTGCGCCAATCGCGCCGAGATCACAGTAAGGTTTAACTCCAAAAAAAAGAAAGATTGTACATTACTGTATTTACACGAGGGTGACGTACCTACCTTGTTAAATCGTACGACGAGGAGCGGAGAGGAGAAAAAGAAAAGCCCGCCAAGGCACGAGAGAGAATCGATATCCGTAAAGGGTCCCTCGATCCTGTCCTGCAGCGGCCCTGAATTATCCCGCCGTGATCCTATGCTCTTATTACAGAACAGGGACAGGTAAAAGGTTCTTTACGTAGCGAGAGAACGCGCTCTTGTTATTATTGACACTTAACGAATATATATGCGCCTCTCTCCGGGGCTTGAGATATTCCTCGACAATTTTGTAAACTACTAATCCACTAATTCGTCTATTAAACCAACAGTCCTAGTAATTTCGCACTATCCTCTTTAGTTGGAAATGCAAAGTGGGGAGGATAGATAGAAGTCGATAATTATTAATCAATCTTTTAGGTGTTTTTTCCAAATCTCGAAGGAAATGATGAGTCGTGACAAGTCGAATATCGATCTCTCTCGAGCCGGAGGCGGCCAGAAAAGATCGAGCACAAATAAATAAACTGCGTAGCCTTTTCGATTTTGCTTGTCTTTTGCTTTCTCTCGAAGAAGAGGAGGAAGAAGAAAAAATACCCTTTAGACGTTTCGCCGGACGAATATGTGTTATAAGAGGAGTGAAAGGGTTCGCGAGAGTTTGAGAAAGAGAGAGAGAGTGAAAAATAAAAAATCCGAATGTGCGTATATGTGAGAGAAAGAGAGAAATTGTGCTACAACGCGAGATCATTAGGCCTATAGTGATCACTTACGTCGAGAAAAATTTTAAATACTTCTAAATAGATGACGTATATATACACAGAGGTGTGTCTTCTCATTTCTATCATTATTATTCCATTTTAATGGAAACAGATTCCTTGGTCAATTTGAAATGGATTTTTCCTCGACGAAAGGCACCGATAGAGCTTTCGAATAATTGCCATTTATATCGTAATTATATTTTTCGATCAGTCGTGCGAAATTTTAATTTACTACAAAGATATGTAAAGTTGCTGCGAACGATAATAAATATATATTCCTCAATTTTTTTCGAGGAAAGATCGATTTCGAATCGGATAAGAAATCTTTCGCTTAATAACGTGGAACCGGTATACATACGTCATTTATTTGCATTTATATATATATATATATATATATATATATACACATACACACATATATATACATATATTTATGCTATGTATACATAGCCGTGTAGAAAGCGAGGGCCCTTTCTTAAATAGCTCCTGGTAGACGAGAGTCGAGTGTTGCAAAAAAGGCTACTTTAATCAAGCGAGAGAGAGAAAGAGAGAGAGAGAGAAAGTGTGTGTGAGAGAGAGAGTATCTTTATTACATATTATATATATATATATATTATAAGTAAACAAACGAGTACATAGATATAAATATATATATATATATATAAATATATATATACAATATTTATATATATGTATATATACATATAAATATATAAATACGGGATCGAGCAATATTGTACTTGTTACTTCGTCGTTACTGTTTATCACCGCGTATTGCGAGATTACGTACTTATTTTACGAGTATTGTCCGCCCTATTAGGGCCCACCCTTCCCTTCTTTAGCCCCCTCCCAATAATCCCCATCCCCCCGAAGTCATATCGAATCTACAGGTCTATGTGGTAACGCGTATACATTTTAAATATCTACTCACACACACACATACACACAGAAATAATGTATAGACAGGCAAATTAGGTAAAATAGGTAGATAGACGAGTAGAGACACACACACACACACACACACACACACACGCGATAATTTAAAAATTAATGGAAGGAGAGGAGGATGAGGTAAGAAAGAGTGCGTATGTGTGTATATGTGAGAGAAAACGGATCGCGTGAACGAGAGAATAATAATAATAATGAGGGGGGGGGGGGCGAGAGAGTAACCCGATGCGTGGAATGCAAAAGTGCATGAAGAGTGGGAAAAATCCTGAAATTACGAAATAAAAAATTACCGTTCTTTGTAAAAAGAGTGTACAGGGTGTTTTCGGGGTTGTCGGACGTCTTTGCAGCGATTTAAATTAAATTGAAACAAAGTGTTAAGATGAGAGAGCGATTGTTTCAAGATGCAACTCTTAAGCAAAAAAAATTAACATCTGAAATTGTTTAATTCTCTGGTCGAATCTTCTGATCTTTATTTGATTCAAAAAGTAACATAAGACGGAGAAATTCATTCTCCAATTAATTTCACAGATTAAATTTTAATTAATCGAATATACACTTTCTATCACTTCAATGACATAAAGAAATAATATCTTTACTTTAAAATATATTCAAGATATATATATTTAACAGGGTGTCTACTCAAAGATTTTTTTTTACTTTGTAAAAGCAGAGAATTCTCATGAAATTTTATTTCAGGAAATTAAAGAAACATTATCTCAAAAGAGCAAGAACCCTTATAACTTTCTTTATATTGCGAGCTTTTGTCAATTTGTCAAGATAAAACAGTCAATCATGTAACTAGCAAGTTTACTAATTTCCATTGTAATTCCTGATAATAAAAGAATGCAAAAATACAAATAAAAAAGCTTTATTTTTCGATCTCAATTTTTGGTTCAATTCGATATTCAAAAGCATGCGCAATATAAATACTCATTTCAAAGTTGCATCTAAAACTTATCTAATCGTCGAATACAAATATTTGAAAAATAAAGGAATTTTCCGGGATTCATTTTAGATTTTGAGATTTTTTAGTAGACATCCTGTTTGATAAAAATTGAACCGAATTGATGAATGTTGTTTGATTTGAATTCAGAGAGTAGCTCTCTCTCTGTAGCTGAGGGAACATTTCGACAAATCCGAAAATACTCCGTACACGAATATAATATGGAGCAATTCCATACTTCCTAAGCGACAAATGTACCTCGATATTAAACGTTTATAGCGGAGATCGAAAGAACTCCAGCGGAACTGCCGGCAATGTGATACGCGGCCTCGATTTGCGAAACTAATAGAGGCGATCAAACTTTTGGGAATCGACGCGGTGGCACGAGATCGAATTTCAATTTCTATATTTCCATTTAAATCAATTTTCAAATTTAAAATTTCATCGCACACATTTTTTATTCTTTATCAATTATTACACGTAATTACGTTTCCCCTTTTCAACATCGTTAATATATCGATGATATTGAAAAATATCTCTAAATAAAGGTAGCACTCGTAGCACTTTTATCGTCAACAGAGATTTTTAATCTTAAAGATCCTAGACGATTTACATTCCTAGACGATTACGATTGATATCTAAAGTATATATAAGTCGATTGGAACTCGTTCCGTCGATCGGTTCCTACCTCGGACGAAACGTGAGGTGCGAGGTGCCACCTCTTCGTGTACTTAGCGCGAAAAATGCGAGTGCGAGAGAGACAAATATACCTGGGACCACCGTGCAAAGACGTGCAGGGTGTCGTCTTCGAGGCACTCCGAATGATAGAACGAAGGCGACGGAAATTAAAAAAAAAAAAAGCTGCGGCGAGCTGATACGAGAGCGAGGAGATGGAAAATGTTACACATTTGTAAACTGTAAAGTTATTGATTAAATAAGAGAGCGGGGAAAAGAGACGGGACGAGACCCAGCTTCTCTCTCTTTTTAGTACCGATTATAATGTCGCTAGATGTATTTACGATACCGTCGTATAAAGGAAAGGAGGAAAAGAAGTCTCTCTCTCCTCGGCGGTATCATTATAACACAAATGCCTGTGTATTTTACTTCTTGGCAAAATAATAAACCATCAAGTATTGTACATCGTTCACGACACGTTTTCCCTCCAGGATCCGTCTCATTTTTTTTCCGATAGTTTGTACGAATCCAGATCTTAAAAAAATAATTATAAGTCAATTTGTAATAAGATTATCCGAATCAAGAACTCAAATTCAATAATTTAAGTCATCAAAAATTCGTGATCAAGATATTAACGTCATGAATATGTGCTATCAACGATAATCAAATTCCAATTAGATTCTTTATGCAATCAAATTAATTCGAAAATGACAAATCAATTTGCACAAAACGATGGAGTTAAACAGACTCAGATGTTAGATGTAAATATTAAAAAATTTGATTAGTTTCCAAAGTGATTCAAACCGGATGCTGCATATGCAAGAGATAAACTTCAGTGGTTCGTCTTCAATGTCTTCCGATAAATCAAATCCAAGTCCCGAGACGCGAATCCGGT
The DNA here is from genome assembly GCF_030444845.1 of Prenolepis imparis. Lineage (NCBI taxonomy): Eukaryota > Metazoa > Arthropoda > Insecta > Hymenoptera > Formicidae > Prenolepis > Prenolepis imparis. The sequence continues at coordinate 21,305,187 of NW_028141161.1, forward strand.
CCAGCAACTGCGATGAATGGAGCTGTCCTCCGGTATTCAAAATCGATCAATTTTGTGACAAGCTGTTACGTCTCACTATCCTATAAGGACTTGCTTTATATTCGACGATTTTGCTTGATCTCGAACACGTGCCGAAATATATGTAACGTTTATATATTCGGCACAAAAAATGCAATTAGATATATTTGGTGTTTTACAATAAATATTATAATTGTTTTGTATCAAAAATAATTTTGAAAAAAATTAAAAATTTTTTTGTGAACAAAAGAGTGAGATACTGAAAGTTGATATTTTTAAAAATTACATTACATTTCAGATAATGAAAAATATTGACGTAAATAATGTATAAATTAAATATTTATTTTGTAAGACGTGCTGTAGACAAAATAAACAAAAATTATCGTGCAGCACATAATTCATAATACATAAATTATAAACATTTTTGAAAAATAATATTGATAATAATAATATTGAAAATAATATTGTAATATTATTAATGCAATACTGGAGGAGCGTTTTAATTCAATGTACTTGTAATGTACTACTCAAAATTTTTTTCGCTTATATGTTGAAGATATTTCATTGCATAACAGACACGATTTAAATGAAATGATAAACAATGGTCTGTATAAAAATAGAATAATACCTAAGATTATTATAATCTACAAATTTTAAATATAAACTTATTTTTATTAAGAGGATGAAATTTTATTCAGTTGGTCTCCATTTTTTCGATGTGCACCAGCTTAGAAACTCTATCTATCAGATGTGTCAGATGAGTCTTGTAATTTAGCGGAGCGACCGATGCACAAGTGTGTTTCACTCTCATTTCATCCTATAAAATATAAATTGTTAGAAAATTGAAAATCAAGTTTGTGTTAACATAATCGACCTGTACAATAAAACTTGTCAATGTTACAGAAAGAAAAAAAAACTGCATAAATTAGAAGTGGCAAAGTAATCTTGAAAGTAAGCTGCTTACCTGAAAAACTTCTGATTTCGCCCTCAAACTGAATGTGAATCTCTTGAAGCTTGCTTCAGCGAATTTCTGCATATAGGCGTCGTTATCGTTCTCCTTTAATTCTCCCAATTCTTGCGCCGACATGCCCAATATCTTTTCAGCATCCTCGTTGAAGGCAGTTATCCAGCGACTGCCTGTTGCATCCGCTATATTCATCTGCGAAAATCATTAAGAAATCGTTGAACAATCAGATTTTTAAAAATATTTTCAAATAATAAATAAAGAATATGATGTAATATACATACACTTGCCAGCAAGCGATACGCAAAATTTGGATAGTCCCTATTACACTTCTCGCATCTGAATATTCCAGTAGATTGATCAATTAACTGAAATTGAATAGCGTTTTATATAATTCGTGTAAAACCTATAATATTATCTATTGGGTTGTTCGGAAAGTCATTTCGTTTTTTTCACATACAAATTGTATGTGAAAAAAACGAAATGACTTTCCGAACAACCCAATAATAAGATGTTAAGAAGAATATACAGCTAATATATTTAAAGTTAGTAGAATTAAGCATAATATAATTTAATCAAAAAATTTTCTAATTACTGTCGATGATATAATAATCATAAAATATTATAATAGCAGCAAGGAAGTTGCTGCTTAAAATATTTCTTTAAAAAATAGAAATTTGTCTTTGTAGCCTCTAATTTAGTTTGTTTTATAACTATATTCTTAGCTCTCTATAAATACAGATATGAAATATCGTGAAGAGAAAAATAAGGATTTCTATAAAGATTTCTTTATAATTTTAAATATGTCTCATACATAACTTACCTTCTTCTTGCAACTTTCTACAGGACATGCCTTGTAAATAGAATTCTCCACACGAATTAAGTTGATAGTGGCCACCACTGTGTAAGCATCTGCAAGATTTAATTTCTCTCCCAACTTCGCTTCGGTCGCCTCTTGGAAAGTGTACAATGGTGCGTTGAAATCACCACTACCACCTGCTTTAGATAGCGATTTGGCGCTCTCCGAATGGCCAACCGTAGTGTACCATCCACGCAATCTGAAATGTGCATCGTATTCATATAATGCGTAATGTATTTTATGTAAAAATTATTATCATATATTCCTGTAAACTATATCTTATTTTTAAAACTGTTATAAAAGTAACATATCCTTAAAAGGATTCAGTTTCATCAGTTGAGACGAATTACAAGATGTAATTAGAAAATTAATTCTGAATTAATTCTCAATTAATTGTCTAATTACATCTAGTGATAAAACTTGAACAAAATTTTAAACTAATAGAAAACAAGATCGTTTTTCGCTCTAAATTGAAGAAAAATTCAAGAAATGCGATAAGATCTAAGCAAATTTATACAGCTTGCAATGTTAACAAAAAATTATCGCTAAAGAAAATGTTTTTAAAGCGTGGCGTACGTTTTATATCATTTGTATTTATATACGTACCTATGTGCTTCTGGTAAATCCGGATCCTTTTCGAGTACTGATGAATTTAAAAGGGACAAATTTTTTCCGCCATTGAACTCTCCAATGCGCGCTCCTTTAATGGCTATAATCGGATTATTAGAACCATCAAAATCTTCGGCCTGTTTTCCCCAAAGTGTGACGCATACCTGACATAACAAATAAAAAGAAATTTGTTTATTCGTTCATAATAACAGAATGTTAAAATGTGATCTCTCAATAAAAATTGCTTACCATCACACCACTGTCATCGACGATATTGACATCTCTCTTTACGAGTTCTCGACCAGTAGTTCGCTGTGTAATATGTTGCACATCGTTGAATGTTGTAACAACACCCAAAACGTCTGTTACAAACACGACATTATTATACAGTGTTACAATTTCCAAATTAGACTATAGTCATGTATCAATCTTATCTCATAAATTTTACTAAATTTAAGATTTAATTTAAGATTAAAATTGTCATTTATTATCATATATTCTGCAACTCTTTGATGTAACCGGAATATTTCGGAAATCGGAACATCTTTCGAAATAACATAGAAATTAAGATTTAATTTCTATGATTTCGAAATAAAAATTAAATATTTCAAGCATGCTTTTTACCTATCATATCATTCCTCTCCTTGTTTTCCACTTGACTTATGGAACAAAAGTTGAACTGCAGCGTTGGTATGTCATCGCTGCTTTCATGGCATGGCACAATTTCTGTATCGTTGGTCATTGTCATCTCATAATCATTTTTCAACGAGTTGAACTGTTTGTTCGCGGCCTTCAGCGTGCATCGTGAGATATAATACACGTTTCCAATCTGTAAAAATAAAACATTCTGCATAAGTCTACTCTTTGTAAAATAAAAAAAAAAAATTATCGCCGATTGTAATTGCAGATACATGTACATACCTCTATCATATCGTAGAATTTATCACACATATCTCTAAACGCGGTGCACCGAATCTCACCGCTTTCATCGATTAGATCCATTGAAAACAGTTTACCCTCTCCACGAGAGTTGCTCCATGTTCTAATTGCAGATTTATTGGTCACACGAACCTTAATCACCCATCTAAAAATGCAAATATTCATTAGTTTTTTCCCTTCACATAACATCTATAAATATATTTTAATGTTGAAGTCTCTTTCATGTCCTTACCTGTTTTGGTAAGGACTTAACGCCGCAATTGGTGTAGTACATATATCAGAAGAAAAGGAATTATCTGAAGTATTTCTCTGAGCTGCACCATCTATTGCAAGCAAAACAGATTTTATATTTAATGATAAGTGTCACAAAGATAAAATATAATTGAAAACTAGTCTCAAATATAATTGACAAAATAATGGTATTTACTAGTTTGATAACGTCCATTAGTTGATGCCGTAGCTGTATCAGATGTAGTTGAATCAGACTCTGATTTGCTGTCTATATTAGTTGGTTCGCCTATTTTACGTCCAACTTTACTGCCAGGAACTGTTACCTCAATACCCATTATTAACATCACACGTCTAATAAAACAAATAGAAATGTATGCTTGACTTTCGTACTACTTGTGCATTTTAATGCGTAAAAAATATGCGATAAATACTTTTCCTTGCCACCATTGTTCACTGTAGACAGGTGATAGTTTGTTACTTTGCAGATTGCATATTCATTCAGAATGTCGTCCGTTATAAGATTATTTAATTGAGTAGCCAACATTGTAAATGAATTGAATCTCTGTCCATCGGATACAAGTAATCTATATCGATCGCAACCAGGAATACCGTCTTTATTAACAGATTTTGGTAGTTTTTTGTAGCCCTGTGAAGAATATTTAACATTAAGATATATTCCATAAAACTACGAAGTAAAAATCTAATCATGTCTAAAGTACATGAATTTTTCTGAATCTTTAAAAATTAAGCTAAAACGGAATATGCTCGATGAAAGCATATAATTTTCCTATAAAAACAACAAAAACATAATTGTGTCATGACACTGTTGACCAGATGCTTACACATAGAATACAAGAACAACATTTACACTTCCAAGATATCTTTTACAATTTGTTTTTTGGACAATGTTGATTCGCGGCCAAAAAGAGTTACGAGAAATTAAATCTGTCAAACTATCTATTGCGGATCCATTTAATTATTATACTCACCAACATTTGAAGTATCGGTTTCTCCACGTCTACGCCTTTCATGATTTTCTGAAACGATCGAGAATTTCACTGTTAGATAATATTCTGCGCAACAAACGATACATCCTCGACAAACTTACCTCTAACGATCCTTCCGTCAGCTTGTACATGATTGTAGATTATTCGGTTCCGGTAATTGTCTTCTGGTATTACGTCTCTCTTTTGTGCTTCTCGATGGCCGATTACCAGCTTGTGCTCAGTGCTCTGAGCTTCCCGCCGAATAATACAATCAACAAGACTGCGTTCCGTGTTCCGTAAAGGTGCCTTTTCATGCTGACGCTCGATGCTCATTTTTAGCAAAAGACGTCACGTGACCAAAATTGACGAATTGGTATCTTTATTTTTGGTCACGTGACGTCTTTTGACGCTAAAAATGAGCGTCGAGCGTCAGCATGAAAAGGCACCTTAAAGCCCCTTGCACAATGCTAAGCGATAGCAGGCGATAGTGATAGGAATAGCGATAACGATAGAAAAATATCTATTCTCTGTTCTTATTGGTGGAATAAAAAATATTTACCAATAGGAACAGAGGTTAGATATTATTCTATCGCTATCGCTATTCCTATCGCTATCGCTTAGCATTGTGCAAGGGGCTTAACTCGCTAAAAGATTTCGTTTTTTTAAGGCCTGTCCGTATGACAAGATCGACGAATAAAATTATATTTATAATAAAATTTTAATATAATATAATATAATAAAATTTTAATATAATATAATATAATATAATATAATATAATATATAATATAATATATAATATATATATAATATAATATATAATATATAATATAATATAATATATAATATAATATAATATATAATATATAATATTATATTATAATTACATTATAATATATTAAAATTATATTATAATTACATATATTTAGCTTATATATATAATCTTACCTTATCTCTTTTATAAATATATATACAAGATATAAGATTATAATATAAGATAAAATATTATATTATATATTATAATTATATTTATTTTAAATATTTCATCTCACACAATCTTCTCTAACCTTATCGAAAAAATGTCTTTGCTGATTGATCAGTCGCTTCGAGAGCGATTCATTTCATGGAAATCCGCCTGAAAAGATGGCGCTTCCGCGCCGGAAGTCGCGCGTGCTGCCGAACAGACTGGAAGTCGAGCGGCGAACTGTCGCGTGTGACGCAATCATCAATCATTTTACTGCCTCGTGCTGCAGCATCTCGTCGCCTCGTCGCCGGGTTCCTCTCTTCTCGCCGTCACTTGCGTCAGATTTCACCGTCAGCATGAACGGCATCGTCAGGAACGCGTTGCGCGCCTCGGCTCTGCGCGGCGTCCTCTCGACGACGACGACGACGACGACGACGACGTCCTCCTTCTCGTCTTCGTCCTCGTCCTCGTCCTCGTCCTCGTCCTCGTCCATCGCCGGTGCCGATCAACCCAGGACGTTGTGGAACATGTGCACTCGTCGGCAAACCGCCGAAGTCGCGCCGCTCGTCTCCTCGTTCAAGCTGCACGACTTCCGCGCTCGCAGGTGCTACAGCAGGTCGCACACGAAAGGTAACGACTCGCCGACGAAGATGTCGTCAAGTCGTACTTGATCGGAGGGTTAATTTTTCCGGATCCGGTCGTCCATGTTTATACGGCGTTGCGAGTACAAATTTATTTAACTTGCGACGTAAAATGTATCAATTTTATCAAGGTATTATCAAGAGTCTCAAGATAAAGCGTGACTTGAATCGATATTTATATAAATTAAATTAAGAGGTACGAGGTTTTTTTTTAATATTAAAATAAACGCACAATTGTGGTTTATTGTAATGTATTATGTAGTTTTTTTTTTTTTTATGTTTCTAAGCTTCTTGCATTATTTTTAGAAATTTGCATTGCGCATTGCAAAATTCAATCAAGTACGATTAAAAAATTGTACCAATAAATATACTTATTTTGTTTGATACAAATATTTTAATTTTAACAGTCACATATACATTGCATCATTCATAGAAATATGTAGATATTCATACTTTATTAATTATATTCTTTTTCTTTTATCAGCGGAGAAAGAATTAGTGGAATTTCTTGCGGAGGAAATAGTAGCCGAGAAGAAGGCACAGAAGTTAAAGACAATCCCGACAATATTAGAAGGATTCTCAGTATCTCTCAATGGTGCGGAGGTTAATCTGGAAAAGAAAGAGGGCACTGATACGTAAGATTTTTTACTATATTATTTATATAATTGTATTATAATTTAATAATTTATTTATAATTAAAATATATATATATATTTTTTGTCTCAGATTTATGATATAAATTAATTTGATTTATAATATTTCTTTTCAGTGTTCGTATTTCATTCAATGTGAACCATACAGTAGATGCGGACAGCGAGGGAGATGTTGATCCTCGTCAAGACGATGTAGAGATAGGTGAAATGAAGAGCAAGCCAACATTCACAGTAGATGTAATCAGAGGCAATCAAACTCTGGGCTTCACATGTTCCTTTAACAACCATCCTGGTGCATCAGGCGCTGATGAAAGCTATAGTATGTACATCTGCTAATAACTCTGTAATAACTCTTTTATTCCAAAGTGTTGAGTACAGGATGACTTCTGTTGGTTATCTTGATAATTATTCTTTGGAATATAAAGACACTTTCATGTACATATATGTCATGATTTGATATCACTGATGATATCTTGAGAGTGTAACATTTTAATTCATATATATGTTTCCTAATTTCCTTGGTTTTAACATTATATACTTATACAAATATATATTTTATTACAGATGACATATTTGGCATCGATGAAATCACACTGTACGAAGGAGAACACGGTGAGAGAGTCTACTCTGTGGCTGGTGAGATTCTCGATGGTGTAAGTACTATTATTCTAATATGAGAGATACTTTTCGCTCTTTAATATGATACTTATAATTCAAAATAATTCTTTAATAATTCATTAATAATTCAGTGCATTGATAATTAATCTGATATAAAAACAAATATTCAATATCGAAAATCAAATGTTGAATACAAAATATATGACAATTACTTTGATTCTAAATTTTTAGCTAATTATAGATATTTTTATAAAATTAGAAATCATGATTTCTAATTTTGTGTTAACATTTCTATAGCTATTTATAATTTATATGTATTCAGTTTTTTTATTAATATATAGGATAGGACACACAAATGAAATAATTGAGTCATTGTACATAAAGCATTGTTTACTTTGCAGTATCTGTACGATCTACTGATGAACTATCTTGAGGAGAAAGGCATTTCGAACGAATTTGCGGATAAGCTGATCGATTTAAGTACATCTTATGAACACTCAGCGTATGTCAGCATGCTGGAGGGTCTGTCAAAGTTCACATCGGGAAAGTAATTCTAGGATATTAATGTTAAGACATTTCTTGCGTTTTATGACATCATAGTTGTATCCTTAAGAATTGTTAATAAACAAATGTATTATTGGTTAATTTTCGAGATATTCAAAAGAAATAGAAAAATACATTGAAATATACATGATATGATCTTTATTCTTTTATGCAAAGGGAAAATAAAATTTTCCTTTGTATAAATTAAAAAACAGTATTATATAAAACATTAGCTATAAATGTATATTTCATAGGCTCACATAATTCTTTATTCTTTATATATCTTTATTCCTTCAACTTCGTCTATTTTAAAGGCAATGTGCATAATAAAAATCCACAATTTAGAACACGAACCAAAAGTACAACTGCTCCTTGTTCTAACATATATTTTTAATAATACATAATTCTATGAATGACATTGGATAAAAAGGTTTCTTGCGAGAGGGGAAGGGAAAAGTCCTATTTTTCAGAAGTTTTCAAGAAATACACAATAGAGTAAAGTAAATAAGAGAAGAGAAGAGGAGAAAAAAAGAAAAGAAAAGAAGAGGGGTCATCTGCTCCAGGATTCGCAGCGGGGCGGAAAGATGATTCAAGATGGACGCGATCAGACGTAATTGGGTGAAGGAAAGCTCGCGGAGGCGGCGAGCGAGCTACGACGACGTAGTAGAAGAGGAAGTCAGAGTGGTCCCGAATGCCTGTCCATCGTGTTCGTCGTTGTCGTCATCCCGGGAGACCTGGTGAGAATGTCGTCTCGCGACCCCGACAACCTGATGGCGAGCCCGAGCGACGACGAGAGCTTCGACTACCTGTTCAAGATCGTGCTGATCGGCGACTGCGGCACGGGCAAGACCTGCGTGGTCCAGCGCTTCAAGTCCGGCACCTTCGTCGAACGTCATGGCAACACCATCGGGGTCGACTTCATCATGAAGACCGTCCTCATAGACGGCAAGAGAATCAAGGTGCGAGCGATCAACGCTCTAATCGTATCCTCGGATCTGATCTGATGTCCGGATGATTGGCTTTAGCCTTAGCTGGTCTTCTTTGCTTAAAATGTAGTGCATAGACGTCTTTTTGGCGGGAAAACGAGCTAGAGAGAAACATTAAGCTCGGAGAGCTTTATAATTTACAAATGTCAAATTGTTTGCGGGTTCTCTTAGGCAAACTGTTATTTTATCTTAGACTCTTGATTGAATCCTTAGCTATACTAATATATTTCCTCGAAAATGTTAAAGAAATTCATTTCTTGCGAGCTTACAATGTTGTGCAATGAAATATTTTGTAACTAATATCAGTGAAACATGATACACTTATCCATAGATAAAACAATCTCGATAGGTCTGTTTATTTTTACTTGATTATTGAAGTTTGACCTTCTGTTGTTGACAGCTACAAATTTGGGATACTGCGGGACAAGAAAGATTCCGAACGATAACTCAAAGTTATTATAGATGTGCAAATGGAGTAATTGTAGGTACGTAAACAAATCGTAATACATAGCCAACATAATTTTCTGATTGATATGTATCATAAATCTTTATAAAAAATCAATTTATACAATTTATAATATGATAATTATTATAGTATATAATATAATAAGTAATTCATGAGAATTATATATCTTTTTAATCGTTTTATATATCTTTTCATTGGCTTTTTGAGATAAAGTTGAGAAAACTAAGAAGGCTTTTTTCTCTTTTTTCATGGCTTTTTCTCTGTTATTGAAAAACAAATGGCATCTTTCTAAAAGTGTTTTGTTGAACATTGTAGTTTACGATATTACAAAGCGATCAACATTTTTAAGTTTGCAACGTTGGGTAGAAGAAGTCCGGAGATATTCATCGTCGCATGTACTCTTAGTGTTAGTTGGTATGATCATTTTTACATACATTACAACAATCGTCATATTGTAATGACATCTCTGTTATTATTTAATCTTTGTGCATTTTTCACTTTGCAGGAAATAAGTGTGATTTGGAAGATCTGCGTGAAGTGGAAAAGGCAGAGGCTGAAGCTTTATGCGAATATCTGCCTGAAGTTTTGCACGTAGTGGAGACCTCAGCCAAAGATAATACAAATGTAGACTCCATCTTTTTCTACTTGGCATCCGAACTTAAGGTAAATCTACCTTTTAGTATATTATGATTTTGTTACAAATTAAATGTATTAATTTTTTTACTTATTTGTGGATGAATTACACTTTTAGAGACGACACGATAATCGTCAGATTAGTACGAGCGAAAACGATGCAGTGAAACTCGGTGCCGGACGAGAACTGTCTTCTTGTAAAGGCTGTAAGATCTTTTAAACGTTTATATTTTTTTTTCCATCGTCGCGCACTTTTTCTGGACGACCGAGATATTTATGAAAGAACACACGCGCGTTCTTGATAAGATGAAAGGCAGTCGACGAATGAATGTAACATCTGTTAACATGTTCTGTTACTGATGTAAATTTTTTACGCAATTTTACTGTTTCTAAAATTAAATTAGTAATCTAGAGTATGCAAAAAAATTATTTGCGTATAAAAAATATCGTATAAACTCTTTATAAAAATTTATACAACTATTAATTTTATAAAAATTTTACTGCCTTTTACCTTATTATAATATAATTGTAACACAAATTAATAGATCTTGAGAAACTGGAACAATCAATGTCATTCTATCGATATAGATAAAAAAATTTATATATATGCCAAATATTTAAGATATTCTCCTTTTATTCGTACGGAATAGAACAGACATTGGTTCTTCTAGTCTCGGAAGATACGAATCTCATGATAAAAATATAATCTTTGAAATAGGATGGCTCATTTCTTGCTCTAAAAGCTCGTTGTTCCAGAAAGAGCACGTTTATATATTTTTTATATTCAATTTAATAAACACAGGTACAAATTTATATACACGCTCATACATACTGATACTTCACGAATACTGCGGCGACCTGAAGAGATCCTAGATATTCTTGTGCCTTAAAATATTCGAAGTGAGCACACGTTTTCGTATAATAAGCGCACAAACATATGCAAAGTGCAATCGAGGAGATTTAGATTGCGAATGGTAACTTAATTCTTTTCTTATTCTTTATTTATTTTATTTATTTGCGTGAATGTGCGTTATGGCGAATGCGAAGGTTTAACTTTTCGATCTCCGAATCGAGAAGTTCGAATTACAATTGTAAATATTAATCCTTAGTCGCATTCTTAGCTCGTATTTCACGGTAGAAATAGTTGTGTTAGTCTTTGTTCAATTTAAATGAATGCACTTATTAGCGCATTGAGAATGCAAATATAGAACGCGTTTTGTGATTATACGGACACGACTATATTATTTATGGACGAACAAATATTACGAATCTCTCTACGTAACAACATTTATTACACAAATCATTGTAATATATATTTTTTTAAACACTTATATATTGCACGTATGTGCGTATTATAATACTCGTTGCGAATCGGAATTATTTTATATATAAAAGTAACGTCAATACGTAATTCAGGAGGACGTAAATCTTCATTACTTTGCGCGTAAATGTTGCCAAAAACGTACGAAAGTTGTTTTCACAATTTAAGATCTTTGGATAAAATGCATATCATCTTTTTCTCTCATCGTGTAAATCCTTTAACGGTTTAACGTAAAAATATTTCTCCATGTCACAACAACATAAAGCAATACATCCTTCTAGTGCTGTTAATTAGATAAAATTATTATTTGAATTATGTGCGAAAAAAAATATTGTGTAAGATGTAAATTCATATCACATCTTAATATTCTGTGCTGAAATAATATATGAAGTAATGACGTAAAAAAAACTGACACGTGAGGTAATTAAAACTCTATTGTATTTTATATTATATATTATATATAGTACAAACTGGAAAATATATTTTTTACTAAAAAATACATGGTATGTAATATAATAGCTTTGTTGTGATTTTGATGGCGGATTTTATTATATTGCGTTTGGTACATTGAAAACATAGTGTATCATATTGTTCAAGTTCTACAATTCGTAATAAATAAAGCATTTTTTGTACTTATAGCAAATCTACTAGAAACTTGATCGTTGTTAATTAATCGATTAGCTTTAGCTTTGTTAGACATTAATAAACATTACGCGATTGATTTCACAAATATTATTTATACTATTTTACGCATAAACTGTAATTCTCGACAAATTGCAAATTATAAAAGAAGTTTATCACAGTGAACGGCGATTCTAATTGTTGATTTCTGAAATATTTTTTGAGCAGAGAATCAATTTTTTATCGTTATTTATTTGCACTCATTGACTCTTGGAGTCTCAATTCCTTTGTTGCATTCAGGGTAATTATCAATAATTATCACTCGGTTGATACGAAAATGTAAATTAATAATTCAGAAAATTGTTTATTTTAGCGTAAACGAACATGCTATATAACTAGCATATACGTATATAAATAACATAAGGCTATATATTATAATTTGTAAATATAAGGCCGTATACACACGCATTGTGTATACACTCTCAGATATATTTCTAGAATACTAACTGATTATTTGGCTTTATTGCGTTAAAATAATATTTCATTGCAGATTTAACAGGCGTATAAAATAATAAAGTAAAACGAGGTAGAGAAGACACAATTCTGCCCATGTTCGTATGTAAATACTTAAAAAAATTAATCGCACATAAAAAAATAAACATATAGATATATAAATCGGAAAAAAATGAATCTTTCTTTAATAGAAATTATTATATAATATATATATGTATAATTTATTATATTATTTATTATATAATTTATTATAATATAATATATTATAATTTATTATATAATTAAAATAATATATTATTTAAATAAATTAAATTGCCTTTAATTAGTCTGTTTTATACGGCAGTTAATTTATCAGCCAGGAATCTTAAATGTCAAAATGTCAATATGTGAAAGATGACATTTCTATCTATCAGCTTATTTACTCATCCGTTTATACATTCCTTAAACGGGCTAAAAATAGCACATAAGCATAAGAATGTATAAAAAATTTCTCTCGAATCTATTTTTGGTCTCTATTGTATATATATATATATATATATGAATATCTGTATATAAGGCACTTTGCTGCTTTTTATGTCGATGCAAATATTTGATTAAAAAGAAACCATATGTATATATATCTATATAAGTATTAACAAACTACAACTTATTGTTAGCCGAATTAATGTAGATTATATTTGAAAGCATTCGCGTAATTGACGATGTAAGGAACGATTGACGTTGCGTGAAAAATTGCACTGCGTAAATTAGCGAACAAGAGATGAGCGGATAATTTTGTTTGTCAAAATATTTCCCATTCAAATCACATAAAGGAGAGCGCCTTCTAAGAGATTCCTCTATCAACACGCTTTGTTCTACGCGAGATATATATATGATAGATATATAACAAGCTTTACGTTAATTATATTTCGTAAACAATATTACATGATCGATTGTTATTTTATCATTGCATTTGGAAATCGTATATTAAATAATAATAGATCTTAGATCTTTAAATAATAAGTCGCATCTTAATGCGCGATAAAAGAAGAACAATATATTAACGTATATGTATATATGTCTTTAATGAAAAAAAGAAGTTGTGTATCAGGAAGACTCAGGCTGGATGAATTTTTGGTACGACGGGCGTCTTTCATCCAGCAATATTGCTTTCCAACAAGGACACAGAGTATCATTCTATCTTTGTTGTTCACTGGTATTGAAAAAAGATACAATGATATTCTACGTCACACTGTGTTCTTGTTGGAAAGCACCCTATTACGATCGCTGTTACTTAGCTAATCTAGAACTTGTACAATCAAGCAAACCCTGCCCTTTTATTTTACACATACTTTTTTCTTTTATATCGGGAAGAAAAATTGACTATAAATAATCCCTAAACCTTTCAGCCTAACACGCCGTTCTCATACTCTCTTATAAGTCCTCCTGTATTTCTCGTCCACCTGGACCAGGTAATACGTTCCCGGAAACAGGTCGTCTATACTGCTCTCCGGGGTGAATGGCGCAACGTGACAATTATCTTCCTTCAACCTCAACACCCTGGTGTAGTCCGCCGGGGAGACGCGGTGACGGTTCTCCAATTGCGGCTTAACGTAAGAGAGAGCAGCGATGATCTTGGACAGGCCGGAACCGTCTTGCGTGTCCCTTGTCACCGTTAACGAGTACATGCTGGCACAGAGGCCCGAGCCGTAAGAGAACACGCCGATCTTGTTGCCGGCCAATTCGTTGATCGGCTTCGAGATGAGCAAGGACACTAAACCAGAGTATACAGATGGGGTATACATATTGCCGACTTGATTGGCTATCAATAAGCTCGATTGGGTCTTTCGCTCAAAGTCCGCCTTGCTCAGCTGCATGAAGACCTTCTCGATGTCCCGATCGGAGTAGGTGGCCTCAAGTTCGACATCATGGAAGTTCGCCGCGCCCTTATAACGATCGTTGCGGATCTGATCCTTCGGCGTGTTGAGGAAGTCGACGAAGGCCAGCCGGGCGAAGGACTTTTGCACCAGTTTGCAGTAGGGCGAGTGGAAGAGGAACGCGTCGAAGCGGGCCAACGTCATCGGTTCGTCGCCGCCCTTCCGCCGGAACTTGTCCCAGTACAGCTGGTAACAGTTGTCCAAGGTGCTCAGGTAGCACTCAATCGACAGCCTGCCGTCCACGACCGGGTACAGGGAGCGCAGATCCGGCTTGTAGAAGTCGTACTTGTGTCGCATGTGGGACGCCCGGAGGCCGCGGTCGAACACCAGGGGCGCGTGCGGACCTACCAGGATGGCGATGGCACCTGCACCTCCAGTTGGTCTGGCGTTGCCCGGCGCGTAGACGGCGATGTCGGCCGCGACGACCAGGGCGAACCTGCCGTCCCAGGCGCTGCTCTCCACCCAGTTGACAGCGTTGAAGAGGGCGGCGGTGCCGCCGTAGCAGGCGTTGGTGGTGTCCGCGCCCTCGATGTCGGTGCAGCCGTGCGGTTCGAACAGTTGCATCAGCACGGACTTGACCGACTTGCTCTTGTCGATGATCGTCTCGGTGCCTACCTCGAGTCTACCGATCTCCCGCGGCTCGATCCCGTAACGCTCCAGGAGTCGGTGCGTCACCGTCAGGCACAGCGAGTTGATGTCCTCGCGGTCGTTGCAGAAGCCCATTCGCGACTGCCCGAGCCCAATCGTATACTTGCCCGCGGAGGCGCGGTCAAACATCTCCAGCTCCGTCTGCTCCACGTACTGCGCCGGGAAGTAAATCTCTAGCGCCCGGATGCCGACGTTGTTCGGCCACATCTCTTTGGTTGACATAGGGATCCTTCTTGGAAGAAACGATGCTTTTTTTCCTCGCGAGGAAGTTTATGTAATCACCTGGAAAGGGTGAACGAGCGAGTGAACGTCGAAGCTACTTCGCAAGCGAGAATTCCGGAGCGAGACGTTTTCGAATCACGTACGTACGTATTCAACACACTCCTTCGAGGCAACGTCCACTGGGCCACCGAGTCGTCGACAAGTCACGGTCTAGTGTGAGGAAACACAGAGACAGACACAAACCACACACACTATTAAGCGTGCGCGCGGATGCGTCGTATTCAGGTTAGAAGTGAAACTCGGCGGCTCTCGGTGAAAATTCCGGTCGTTCGCCGCCGTCGAGCGACTTTCGATTGCGTGCTTTGAAGCTCCGGTCTTCCTTCCCGTTCCGTTAAGTCGGCCGGTCGGTCAGCAGGGCTCCGGGCTCCGGCGCTCTGCTCCAGCGGCGGCGGCGGCGGCGGCTCGGCTCGTCTGACTCGTTTCGTCGCGAGCGTCCGATCACGTGGTCCCGCGGCGCGTCACGTGTCAACATGCACGGCAGAACTCTCGCGGGCGAATGCGCTCGTGGCTCGCGGCACGCCTCGTCTTATTGTCAGTTGCTTATTGGGCTGCGCGGCGGCAGGACGCGGGGAGCGAGGAGGGGGAGAAGCGAGGAAAGGAAACTACGATGGAGGGTCGCGAGAAGGGCAAGGCTCGCGCAACCGAGACCCGAGACGATATCTTCTATCTTCGCGAATTACTATCTTGTATCATGACGCGCGGAAGGAGCCTTCTTCTAGTTTGCATGACAATTGACAATTCGCGCTGACGTTTCTTCGTCGAAACTCGCCCAAGTAACTGGGTATTACAATTTACAATAGACGACGATGATGCGCCGAGATTCGCTCGGCTTGAATTGAACGACACATATACATTACACAACATACGTGAGGGTATCTCTTTCTCTCGACGCAACGGACTGATTAGACTGGATCAACGGGTCATTGGGTCGTGATGAATAAACGATGCAACGCACGCGGGTCTTCCCACAGCAGTCATTCCAAATTAATCGCCGAAAGCAAAAAAAAAAAAAAAATCGTATAAATATTTTTTTTCTCGCGAAATATTTTTTAAGATGAAAACTACATTTTTTTTCTTTCATTTTTTTATACTACACGTGTTTGTTAATGTAAGATCGATAAAATGTGTCGAAACCCTTCCCCTCTTTATGCTTGAAATTAATTAGCTATACACAAGATACATTTTTCTTGATATGCGATATCAAGAAATTAAATAAATTTCAATTTGAGATTTTCTCGCTTACGCTTCTTTAAGAGAAACAGAGGGATTGATTAAAACCTCGAATTGAGATTTATTTAATTTCTTGATAGCGTACCAAGAAATATTTGTGTCCTATGCACAGTTAATCAGTTTCGAAGAAAAATAATTCTTCCTTGGAAGGAAGAATCAATTTCTGAGTAGCTGTTATTAGCCTGTTGAATTTAAACATGAGCTTCTCCTTTTCTCAATTATATTTTCAAAGAATAATTCTTACAGTAGTAAATCAAGACTTGTAGCTATCTATTAATCCATGAATCGAACAGATAGCTTTTTTTTCAATATATTGATGTCATAATTAATAGACAAGAACTTTCATTCGAGAAGAATGCTCCTTTCATAATATAATGTATATGAATATCAAAACACGAAGTTGACAAGATAAAAATTGTCTTTAATGATAAATTTCTCCGATGAATTCGTTTTTTCTACAAGAAAAAAAAATCTAGTTCGTGTAAAACGAAAATGTTTGATGTACGCTTGACTTATTCCTTATTCAGTAAGATAATTTATTTTACAAGTCCACACCGCAAGAATAAAGATTACAAAAATTACAAACAAAATTAAAACGGTAACTTTTATTGGTCGTCTTTAGCGACAACTCGATTATATCGCTCAGTTTACAGAAAAAAATCTCATAACCTTGGCCGAAAGAAAAATTCATCAAGCGCGGAGAAAAAAAATTTCTTCGATTTCTTTCGTAAAGGTTACATAATATATCTCGGAGTAAAAAGTGGCACAGTAGCTAATATAATCTCTTTAGCGGAGAAACGCGTGTCCCTCTTCCTTTTGGAAGCCGATCCAACAACGTAAAGAAAACAATGTGTTATCAAAACGATTTCTAAAAGGTATCACATTTCTGAACCTGATAACTTAGAGAGGCTTCTGAAGGATCACATAAAGATATCAGAATGTTATCTAACGCGCCGTTTTTTGAAGACATAAAGATATCACGAAAATGATGTCTAAAAGATTTCTCAAATCGGATATCTTTAAGATATCTAAATTATGTTAACATATGGAGTTCTTATTTGTGATATCTGAAAGAGATCTGACATATGTTAATATATGAGTTTCTTATATCTGATATATAATTAAAAAATAATATATGGGTGGTTAAGGATATTATGTAAACCAAGTCCACTTCTTGGCAATGTATGCTAAAGTTAAATAAATATTATTATAATTAAAAAATAATATTGTAAGGACTGATTGTGTCCCAACTTGTTGGTAAATTTTAC
This sequence comes from Prenolepis imparis, assembly GCF_030444845.1. Lineage (NCBI taxonomy): Eukaryota > Metazoa > Arthropoda > Insecta > Hymenoptera > Formicidae > Prenolepis > Prenolepis imparis. Next base: position 21,323,094 of record NW_028141161.1, read on the forward strand.
CCGACAGATAACATATGTTCGTTTTTTTTTTAACTTATCTGAAAAGAGACGAAGATATATGCTACCTGTCGGGTAAAATTTACCAACAAGTTGGAACAATCGGTTTTAAATGTTTCTTATTAATTATACATACGGAAAGAATTTTCTCTTAGAATTTACCCTGAAAATCATAGTAATCATGGGACAATATGGTATGGAAAGAATTTTATGATTTTCTCTGATTAATATTTATCACAATAAATATAATAATATCTATCACAATAAAATATAAAACATGTTTGATTAATTTTAGTAAACTGCGTGGTAAAATTACTCAAACATATGTTTTATATTTTAACGTGTAGATATTATTATATGTTTATTGTGATAAATATTAATCAGAGAAATTTTCATAAAATTCTTTCCATACCATATTGTCCCACGATTACCATGATTTTCAGGGTAAATTCTATGAGAAAATTCTCTCTGTGTATGATTAGGTTATTTTCATGCATTAAGAGAATATCATAGTTACTGATTAGTCATGTCACAAGACACACGTATTATATTTATTATTAACTATCCTGACATCGCATATACCATTTATATAATGGCACTTCTTTTGACACCGTAAATAATACATCTGACTTTCACATTTGATGATGACCTAAACCTAAGGTCGAAACGTTATGAATTTTATCTAATAAATGAATTCAAATTAGTCCAGTTTTTGATCGTCATTACAAACTTCCTTCTACATTAAGAGAATATTGATCTTTAATAGAGATTGATATGGTATATATATACCATAGTTAATGCGTTTTACTTATTGCGAAATGTCCCGTTTATTCTGTATTTTATTATATCGCACTAGCACTTGTTAAATATTTTCTAATATATATTGTACTAGCAATAAAATTGTATTGTTAGCACTAGTACAAAAAATTTTGTAGGTTAAACTCACCTCTTAAAAATGTTATTTTTATATTCTCTCAAATGATATCAAATGGATCTCTCTCATTAAAGATATCATAATTTTGTCTGGTTTCTGAGCTACCCCTATAATAGCGCATGCGTATTTGGAGGCTCAGAAATCACACAACATAATGATATCTTTCATGAGAGATCAAATTGATATCATTTAGCACGATATAAAAAAAATAACAATTTCAAGAAATCTGTCAAATGAGATATCTTAAAGAATTCTCTTAACAGATACCTCTAGTAAATGATGATTATGAGGTATCATCTTGATATCATTTTCAAGATAACTAAATGTTTTCCTTAAAAAGTTATCTTAGAGTTTTCATTCTGACAAGCGTGTTATCTGGACACATCCGGATGGTAATTTCCGGCTTCTTTATGCATTTTTTTAAATAGAATTTTTAATTAGACCGATAACACAAAATGCACTTCAAACTCGCGTTTTTCCGTCACATTTGTATTCACATGTTTAGTCGACGGCGGCAACAAGCGAGAAATATGTGCATATATGAATGCATGTATAAAAATAAATATATGAACGTAATATAATCCTTCATATTCATCGTCTATGTCTATTGGAATAGCAAATTCAACTGGCTTTATAACACAGCGGAAATGCGTTCAAAAAAATGCGTCATTGATAACAGTCTTTATATTGACTTGAAAATTAGAGATTTGTTTAACTTATTTATGCAGTTCAAATTCTGAATAATTAGAAAAAAAAGTTTCTCCTATCGCGGAACGTCAGCGAAAATCTGCAAGGTGAATATATTTTACATTTTAAAATTTTGCAAAAAAATTAAGTTAAAAATGGAATGTCAATTGAAGGACAGATTGAATAGGCTCCGATAGAAGGCAAATGGAGATTGCGATTTAAATGAAAGAACAAAAAAACTTGTCTGCGTCAGAGCTCGAATGCAGTTTGTCTAATAATAATAAAAACAAACAAAAAACAAAATAGCAAGTTTATCGGTGTTCTAATATTAAGAGATTGGCGCGTAATTGAAAATCGGGGACATATCAATCATTATTAATATGAAAAAAAATTGTAGCTATGTATTAGCTTTCTACTAGGCATTAAAAACCTAGAAGTGAAGGGGATTCTACGACAACGGAATTCTACTCATTATACGCCTCGATAATATCAACGAAGGAATTTACACATATATATAAATACTTTTTGCAAATTGTATATATTATTATTCGCCTTGAGGAAATAAGATAAGAGAATGATTGCTGTTATCGCGCGCGTAAACTTTATTTTCGACTGAAATGCAAGAATAAATTTTAGATATTTTAGTAACAAAATTATTTAGATATTTCAGTAATGATTATTAATGACATGGTGTGCTGTTGTTAAATTTAATAAAAAATGAGACAAATTATTACAAGTTAAAATTATATTTGTAAATTTCATATTGTAATATTTCAAGAGAAAATGTAAATCGGTAATTTAAATTTATCGAGATTATATTTCTATTAATTATTTAACCACAATCCAAGAATAGATACAGAATTATGATCTTCGAATATATACATTCTTACAATTTAATCCATATTTTATATATTAAAATTTTGTAAGCTCGTTTTTTTGAAAGATTAGCTCGACAGAAAATGAGCAAAAATTTCAAATTTGTTTTCTTTACTTCTCTTTCGTTAAACTATTAATATTTTCAAGTTAGTTTCGAGATTTTTCTCAAGTCTTATCAAGATCTATAAAATAAAATAAAAAAATTAAAAAAAAACAAAGTGCATACAAGCTGAAATTTTTTTGTCAAACGAAATTGTGAGGAGTCCGCGCACACGTGAGAAATATTTAAAAACGTCAAATTTGTTACGTGTTTATTTATTTTCGTCCGTCTTTCGCGTCTCTCTCTCTCTCGAAAGCGAACAAAGTCGAACGAATGGTAAATAATTACGGAAGCAAAATTTCGCCAGTGGCCAGGGGGCTACGTATATATGTATATACATATATATGCATAACTTATACATGTGCGCCGAGAGCGGTATGTAAATAAATATTTAATACTTCACGGACGGCTTTCCACTTTCCGTTATACACGCCTCTCGGCGTGGCTTCTGTTAAAAGCACATGTTGAGAAATAAGTAAAAGCAGGCCGGAAGAAGAAATTCCTAGAAACATTCCTCCTTCGATGGCGCGAGTTATTACAAGTCTCTTGGACTCTCGCTATCGATAAAAAATCTATTTGTATATATTCTATCGGTATTTTGTCATACTTAATAAAACGTCTAATATCTTATCTTCTTCTGAAACATCTATAAAATATTATGCATAATCATTTGACATTTAAATTTGACGCATTTCTTTTTTTTGACATTATTATGCACACATTATTATTATAATTTTATTAATAAGAAAAATCGTTTCCTACGAAGAATAAGTTTCTTTACGGAAAACCCGATGCATTTTTCGGACCATTCATACGACTCAATATTGAAGAAGCTTCACCTTCTCTCATTGGAAAATAGAAGGGTGCTTCTCGATTTAATTTTTCTCTATAAGTTAATTAATGTTCGCGTTATGTGCCCGGAATTATTATGCCGCGTGGGGTTGCATGCTTCGGCTAGGCCGCTAAGTAGTCAGGTGTTTTTCGAAGAGTTGCATCGTACGGATTTCGGGAGGAATAAACCGTTGAATCGACTGTGTGTCGCTGCCAATAAATTTAGTGAAAAAGTTGATTTCTTCCATCCATCACTTTATTCCATGAAGCGATCTCTAACGGCTTGTCTGCGATAGATTCCTCCCTGTGTCCGTATGTATCTTATGCTTGTTTATATATTTACTACAGCGTGTGTATTTTTGTTTTATTGCTTTGTCCATGTTGATTTGTTATTTCTTGTAATGAGCTAATTGTACTTTAATTTGTATACTAAAGGGACTTATCTCCCGTTAGAATAAATAAATAAATAAATAAATAAATAAAATCACGTATATCTAATAGCAAAATTATTATAAATATATGTACTTTTTACAAATTATATTTATACGTATAATACAAATCTTATTTTAATGTATTCACGTTTAAAAATATAATTTAAATTAAGCAGATAGAAATTTTGTTTCCGGCAAAAAATATTAAACGACGAAAATTTATTCGCATAGAAACTGTGGCCTTTGCTTGCATTTTTTATTACGCGCGCATAAAATTGATTCGCTGAATGAGAGTCAGAGTTCAATCTATCGAACTTTGCTCGCAATGACACAACAAACACATTTCATAATTATAAAAAATATACTTACAATTGTTCGAGATCCTTATCTTGCGTCTTATAGCGTGTCTTCTTCTATTGACAGGGGGGTCCAAAGTCCCGGAAAATTCTTGTGTCCACAAAGATATCGTCGATCGATTGAATTATTTATCACGTCGTGAGGAATCAAAGAGGAGACGATCGAAAGAGATCACGTAGAATCACCCGGTGTGTTTTTTGTTATGGTTTTATATATAATTTACTGGATACATACTCTCTCTAAAGTGTGTTCGTCGCGATACAATAGTGAATCGTTATTACATCTACAATTAGAGCGGCGGCAGCTTTCGTTTTCGTCTGGCACGGCAAAATATATAAATTTGTTTTGTTTATCTACCCCTCGCCAGCCTCTTTCTCTCTCATTCACTCACTCTCTCTTATCAGTTTTCCGTCCTCTCTCTTTCTTCATCTTTCATTCCCTAACTAACGTAATCACATCGATTATCGCGTACAAAGTAGTCATTTTACAATAATCCTACGAGTAAACCGTATTACAAGCATCGTTCATTAAGAAATACACGTGATTATCGACAACGTCGCTCAAAGGCCACGTGGCCTCCGGATATGGCCTTAAAGTAACGTCCTTCGTCCGGCTCGACGTCGTCTTCCGCTGCGAAAACAGAGCGATCGGGAAATTTCGCGCGATAATTTAAGTACAATCGACTGCCCCCGAATTCGCGCACCAAAAAAAAAAAAAACGTGCGAAGCAATTCCAGGAGGATTCCGTATTATCACTGATAAGACGTCAAATAGAAAAATTTGGATATGTAACATCAATTATAAAATTTATGAAATTAACTGCACCGAGATTTTATAAAAATTGAAACAGCGTTAATCATCGAAATTGTTTTGATTAATTGCTTCATATCATAATCGTTTATGCTGATACGAAAGTCAGAAAATTTCAATAATTTTGCTAAAAATATACTTCACAGGAATTTAATATTTTTAATAAATCATTGAAATTTAAATGCTTCTCGATTCTCCCAGATCTCTGCTTCCTCGCGTTTTTCTTTCCGCTCGGATCTTTGTATTATCGTGTATTAGCGTTATATTATAAACGCGGTTTCGCTCGCTTTTCTTACTTTCGATCACTCGACACGTATATATACCAACGAGAGATTAATTGGCCACATCTCGGCGAAACGCTCGAGCCGGCGAGCCTATTTAGAAAAATGCGTAGAAAACAGGAATGTAGCGCACGCGCGCGCGTTTTTCTCATCCCCGGTGAGATGAAGAAAACGGGGGGAAGTAATAAGTGCGATAAAATAAAATCGTTATATCGAATAGAAATTAATCGTCAGATCGACAATTTTTACTGGCCTCCGCATCATTTCTTCCGAGATCCGTTCCTTTCAGTCGCTTCTTCTTCATCTTCACCTTCATCTTTCTCTTCTTCCTCCTCTACATTTAACGTTATAGTTAAAAAAGGAACAAATCTCTCTTTTTCTCCATGAGATCGAGTAATATATATAAATTACGTGGGACATCAAAATAAGCGAAATTCGCCAGATCCGACATCTGGCTACTGGAGAAACGAAATCGAGTGCGTTTGAGATACCTCGCTACGGAAGGTTAAATGCGAGCACGTGATCCCTTGAACCCTTCAAACGCGTCTAGGGGGAGGGAAATCTTCCCGTGAAGAACCACCGTGTGCTTCATCTCTTCGTGCAATGAACTGAAGAGATCGCTCTCTCGCTACGGCGTTAGAAAATCGCTCTCATTCCCTCGCTCGTCTTGGCACAGAAGTAACTTAATTTGTAGCTTAGCCCCCTAAACATATCGACGTGGACGGATTCCAGACGGCGGGCGCCTTCGATTCGAGGCTGCATTTTGATTACAAATCATGTTTTGGTACCACTTTTTCTTTACGGAACAAGAGAAGCCTCGAAAGAGTATCGTAACTTTAATTCGTGCGGTTCTCGCATTCTTTTTTTTTATTTCTAATATTAATAAATAGACACACAATTTCGTCGAGAAAAAAAACTATTGTACGAAAATGATAATTCTCCAAGAAGACAATTAAAATTTTGTGTTGCGATTATAATAGTTTTCGAACGTTTTCCATCAGAGACGAAAGCGGAATACATACAATTATAGAAATCACTGTTCCGGAAATGAGTCGGCGCTTGTAATGAGGATCCCCCAGAATTAATTTTACGCCGTAGAGATCTTCAAACGCGGTGAAAATTTCGAATGACCTTGGTCTAATAAGCGCGGGAAGAAAGAGAAGGCGCGCCGTCTCGAATCGCGGTATCCATATATAACACATCTAAATTTACTATATATTTATACAATGATTCGGTTTTCTTATCGTATATATAATCGATTCGTCGCAGCTTACGCGTACATATACATGAATTAGACTTACGTTTACGCTTTCTCTCGCTTGAGATTTATACATAAATATATAATATATATATATATTTTTTTATATGTATATAATATATGGCCGCTGCTTTGTGCGATATCATGTTCAGCCTCCCTCTGCGGGCCCATGATTGTGCTCTATGTATATATCGCGCGAATATCACACTCGTCCTTGTCATACTCGTATTTTTATTTACGCTGCCCAAAATCGAGAGTTGAACGAACCAAGAATCGCGAGAATTAAAAATCAAAATCGCGATTATAATTGTATAATCTGATATAACGTTTACAAAAAGTACGAGATATTTTTATTGAGAAGCCAATTTTCTTAATCTCTATTCGAAATTGTCTAATTTACATTATAAATTTTTGCTTAGTCAATATTTAAGCAAACGGCATAATTTTTCTTCACTCGAGTTTCTCTCGATACATTTCTCTACCTTTTAAATTAAAATCCTATTAAAATATAACTATTTGAAATTAAATTCAAGGATATTATCTGTTTTAAATGTTATTTGTTGAATTCGTGGAAACTTAGATTTCTACTTGAAAACTGTCGATGCTTTGATATTCTTAAAAAGAAAAAAAAAGATAGACAATAATATACAACACATTCTCGATTAAAATATTATATAACAAATTAAATTATAATTTTGCCATTATTTGTGTTTTGATAAATTATCAGACGAATAATCCAAAATCTAAAATAATATTTAATCACATGATCGAAATAATTAAGATTAACAATTAATTGCTAATTTAAAGATCAGGGTGATCATAATTGATTTCATCTAAAATCTAAAAGAACAAATCCGTGTGTAATGTTCTCATCTCTATTTCAGGAAACGCTCGATCGTTTTCATTCCAAGATATTGATATGATGAGTATATTCCACGAATTCTGTCAGGTCGGCACATTTTGACAATGTGATCGCGATCGGCGGAGGACGGCGAACATGACACTCTCGTTACGCAAGAAAGATACATAATAAGTTTAAACGGAGCTTAAACACTCGAGTAAAGTACAAAGTTACGTTCTCCAAAAAATTACGTCTACGTGGATTCTTTTTCCTTTTTTTCTTTTTGTACAGTTGTGTCGTAAGCAAATGATGGTCGCGAATGAACGCCAATGAGCATGAAAGGATGGCTATGCATCCCTTTTGTTCTCTCCCCTTCAGACACACATACATACACACAAATACACATACATTCTTTTTCTCTTTCTCTCTCTATTTTCTTCTCGAATGCTAGTAGGAAGCGCGCAAAAGCATAGGCAGACACACCTCATCGTGGAGAATGGTTTTTTTTTTCTTTCTCTCTCTCTTTTTTATCTTTCTGTCTGTGGATTTGCGCATATATTGAAGCATATATTGCGAACAACGAAACGAACATCTCGCCGATGCAGGACATCCGCGTAAATCTAAACACACTTCAGCATTATCTCCGTCGACGAGGATATCTCGACTCTGATATATCCTATATTAATGTAGCGGCGCAGCTGGTGTCGGCGATCAGTCAAATTTGCAAAATCGCAGGACCCTTGAAACTCGGCGAATCTTTGTATGAAATGACGGAAACTAGGCATCTTCGAGATCAATGAATCTATATAGGAATTTGCTCCAGACATCTCTCTCTTTTCCTTGAATTATTGCAATTTTTCTTATATAAACTTCCGTTTTTACATCCCTTTCGGCACCGAAGACGCTGGTTTCTTGCAGATCCCTGGCTCTAGAGACTTTTGCATACTTCCTCGATTCCACAGAATCTCTAATAGATTGGCGAATTCTTGTCGAGCCGGGAAGCCATTCCTTGGATCTCGTGGAACTTCGCGGAACTTTAAATCCACAGATCCAACCGGAAGTTGTTCCTCCAGTGTCTGTTAAACATGTGATGAGATTTTTGCAACATAATCGCTGATCCTCAGATATCGCGCGAATCGAATTCATCAGCTGATCGGAACTACTACACCCTAAAACTCGTCGTCCTGTCCACTTCCTTTCTCCCCCCCCCCCCTCTCTCTCTCTATCTATCTTTCACTCTTTTACAGACCGATTAGAAGAGGCCCTTCTTCTTGCTCTTCTTATCTTTACCATCGACAGTCCTGAAAGGAGAATTTCCATATCAAGCACTCGACTATTGCTTGTGTCGCTAATAATGAGAGATCCGAGAATCATCGAACGCTTATCCGAGTTGCACACCTTTCGATTAATTGACGCGCGTGTAAATTATACCGGATGTTTGACGACGAAAAGATGAAGACGAATGATCCTGATGAAGTGCGGAGCCGATTTTTTTTTTTTTTTCGATATCAAACTTTTATCCTCTATCTCGATCATCTTCGTTTCGCGATGACGAAGAATTATTCAGCAAGATTCAACAGTAATTTAATTTATCATAATATTATAATAATAAAAATGTATAAAATTCATATACAGTACAAAGTAATAAATAAATACTTGACGCGAGATACTATCGTGTCTCAAGAAACTGATTTGAATAATTTATTTTATCCATTTATATGCATAGTTATAATTTTAGTAGACCAGCTAGACAAGAGTCTAATATTACTGTTATGCAAAATAATCTCTTTTTTTGCGAGTACAAAATCTATCCATGCGAAAACCATGCTTCGAACCCATCCATTGTACACGCGACCAAAGAGCAAACATGCTAATTTCACGCGTGTCCTATTATGCGTTTTATCGATCTCTCTAACATGTCCGCAGTGAACAGTACACTTTCGTTTTTTTTCGTAGAAAAATGTAAAATTATTTGTTATTTTACGACATTCGCAATTTTCAATATTTATGTAAATTTACAGATGTATCGACATGTTGGCATATCGGCACTTTAATGAAGACATCTCGAACATGGAGGGAAAAAAAAAGAGGAAAGAAAAATGCGCAATGAAGCTCTATTTGATGACATTTGCATTCGAAAATTAATTTAAAATTGATCATGTTCTTGGAAGAATTCTGTCAAACGTTTATCAAAGATATCTCGTTAAATGAGGCTAACGATATACGAAAAGCAGCTCTATAAAGTGACAAAAAATATGCGACGACGAGTAAACAGCGTAAACATTATATATGTAACAAACAATGAAAAGCGACGAGGCTAAACTATGTCCACTTTCTGCGATGCATTTTGCATTTTAATGATACATTTACGCGTTAATTTTCCCTCTTTTCGGAGCCCCCTTCCCCTCCCGCGACATAATCAAACCCCCTCTTTCCCCCTCATCATCGCGAGAGCGCTTCGAACAAACAAAGATAAAGCTACAATTAAAACAAAATATCGCAATAAAGATTAGTAATTGTTTTAGGTAAGCATTGCGTTTATTTGCGAAAAAAAGGATTATCAATCAATGAAATTAACAATGTATAATCTCTCTCTCTCTCTCTCTCTCTGTTTGTGAGTAATTATTAGTAATAGGCGGTTATACATCCTCTACCAAGCTGTCTCTATTCCTTCTTCTTTGTTCTTTTTTTTTTTTTTTAATTTCTCCATAAAATTCGGAAACGGTGGATCACGTGCGATTAAGCAATTTGATGATGATTCGAGTAATTTTGATTTCTCGAGCAGTGGAATAAAAGCGCGGAACAGGGGTAAGATCGACAGCTTGCTCAGAGTTTTACAAACTGACTGACTGACTGACTTTTACAGATCGCGCCGAACTTATATACGAACAAGTGGAACATTGTGTTCGTATCAAATCGACCCTTTACCGCATGACTATTACAATCGAGGGAATTTATATCGACCAGTAGACCGAAGATTGACACTTTTGTGTCGTCAAATTTTCTTCGATGGAAAAAAATGAGTATAATTAAAAAAAAGAAAAGAACTTTTTAAAATTCTTCTTACATAATTATCTTTTTTTTTCATCACTCCCTATCAGTACGAGTCAACCTTCGCTATTTTGCAATAAAACAAAGAATGGCATTCATAGAAATGCAATATAAATTTATTCGACGAGAGAATAATGAAGCCGCGCTTTAGCTAACATCGAAAATGTTCATCAAACGGATTTTAGATCAATACGAATACGTAAATGCAGCCGGAAATTAATGTAACGAATGGCAATCCATAAACTACTATATATATATATATATATATATATATATATATATATATATCATTGATGGAAGGAAGCGGGGGTAAATTATGGCACGCGATGCGGTAAAGGATCGAAGTGTGCGTGTATGTATATGTGTGTGTTTGTGTGTATAAAATATACGTTCTGGGCGAGTATACAAAAAGCGACGCCACTACGCGAGGATAATTATTTTTTTGTTGCGCCCCCATTATATGTATGTAATCTAAAAGTTTATCAAAGTCAGTGCCAAAAATACATTGCAAAATGTACATATCGCTAAATATACGCTTAATATAGTTCGTCGTGTTCTCCTATCTGTACGATGGATGTTGTCGACTGTGATTTATACCGTAACGCGAGATTTCCACGTTTGTTTTGTACTTGATGGACGCGTTACGGCGAATAAAAAAAAAAAAAAAACAATGTACGATAAATCGCGAACGTAAGGAGATAGACAAGGCGTGCTCCAGGAAATGACGAATCGCGCTTGGGATATATTTATATAATATCGCGCGAACGCGAGACACGTAAATTTGCAAAAGAATTTGCGAAGAAATTTTGCGCGACGGGATGTCCCCGGAAAATCGAGAATAATCGACTAAATCGGTATATTATCGTGAGACAAAATTGAGATTTATCTTTCAGCGAAGCTTTCCAATTTCGACATCGAACTCCCTCGACTCGTGGAACATCTTTCTTCCTTCGCTTTTTTTTTAATCAAACATCATCCGAACGATCCATTTAAATCTCCGCCTCACAGATTAATTTTTTCTTCGTCTCTAAATTCTACGTAAATATTAAAGCGTTACTCTCGACGAACGATTCAATCAATTACATAGCAAGGATAATAAAAAAAAATATTCGCAAAAAAGCCAATCTCAACTTTGTCCGGCGTTATACTTATTTCTTCGTCGATTCCCGATATTTTTCATTCCCATATCTTCCTCGGCTTGGATTCTCGTCGAGCGCGCAAAATATCTTGACAATGTTTCGCCAAAACGTAGCGAAGTTATCATGCGAAAGCGCGAGGTGAGTAAACGCGAGAGACTATAAAATATCGAGTATAAAATAGCGGACAGATTTAATCCGGATCGGCGGAAAAATCGCGCGATATCTGTATATACGGATGACTTTATGGGCCTCTCGTTAGAAATATACAGTCGCTTTGGATATATGCACGCACACGCGTATCGAGACGAATAAGTGCCGCCTATCACGATTGATACACATCCGATTTTTAGCTCCATGTAACACAGATAGACTAACATGGGTTTAGAATCGATCGAGTTTCATTATTTTTAGTCTAACAATTGATACGCGTCCGCTAAATAATTTACCGATTAAATAGTGCGGATTTGATGCAATCTGTTAGAAATTTGGAATTTTTCAGAAAAAAAGAAGATATGAATGAAATTACCAACAAATTGGAGAACGATTTATCCTCTATCTCTGATCGTTGATGAGACAAATATGCTAATTTTATTCGTTAAGTTCTATCAAAGTAACGTTGACGAGTTAACTTAAATCGCTTAGATAGGCAGTACTTACTCTTCCCTTAGGTATACGATAAAATTTAATTCCTCAACCCTTATTCGGGCGCACTTATATCGATTTATATCGATTTCTGAGATTCTCATCTACCATTTTGATTGCCTTCGAGATTCTATAACTTAAAATATTTTGATTCTTATTCTTGCCGATCCGACGGGATCTTTGTCGAGTAATTTTCGCTTATAAAAAGAGAAGGAAAAAAAATGTGATTGCACACCGGATAAGGGTTGAGCGCGAGGACAGGAGAGTCCGCGTGACAGAGATCCCGAAAGTCTTGCAAGAAGCGCATTTCGAGGGCGGTTTTTGGGAGAGATTCGGTCGTTATTAGGGGTGCTCAGGATGCTGTATGACAAGCTGTATCTGTGCGGGGCTGTCTTGAGGTGATTTGAAACTCGTGTGACGGCGAAGGAGGCTGCCTATCCCTCGGGAACCCCTCAACGTACCCCCGCCGCCGCCAGATCCCTCGGAGGACATCGATCCCGTCCTAGATCAGGACACCCCGATATGGTATACACACAAGAGAGACAAACAAACCGGCTTTCTTTCTCTTATTCTTTCCTTTTTTTCTTTCCGGACGCAAAAGCTCGAGTGAAATATAAAAATATCGCGCACGCGATAATCTTGCGTATATATTCGCGCGGTCGGATCAATAAGCGTAGATTAATCTTGGACAAACCGTCGACGTTCCTTGCACAACTTCTCTCTAATTTTTCGCGAGAAGATGCGATGCAACGTCGGCGGTGCATCGTCGTTGCATTTAACCCTAAATACCACTACGCAAAACAATTAGGGGAGCGCTTTAAAACTTGCAAATTTTACCGAATTTAAGAAGCCATATTTCAACAGCTTAGGGAGATCGTAGGACAATGTTTCTATAGGCGCGTTTGAACGGGTAAAGCCTCGACTTTAAGGTGGGTAAAGTTACATTGTTCGCCTCATCGAACTATTTTTCTTGTGAGGCCCAAAATCAGATCGTGAAAAAAGTCTGGAAATTTAATGATTTTGTAGCCGTCTATGGAAAAAGGAGGGATGGGACCAAAAATGCCACCACATTGGCTTTGAAGTAGGAAACTTCCTCTTTAAAATGGCGCAAGAAACATTGCTCTATCGTACCTAGGAGCTGAGCTATCGGGAAGTTGCTTGATCGGATTTTACACATCACGTGTATGATGTATGTGTGTATGTAGATCAGTTAGTATTAAATAACTCTTTAGATATCGATCGGATTTTGCACAACATAAACGAGTTTTTTAATTCATCAACTGATCAATCGCATGATGCGCAAATGCAGCACTTTGCTGTATGTGATTGATCAGTTGATGAACTAAAAAACTCGTGTCGGATAATGTAAATGCCGGTAGCATTACAAAAAATCTTGCAAAATACGGAAGTGACTATGAGACCCGATAGCTCAGCTCCTAGGTATGATAGAGCAATGTTTCTTGCGCCATTTTAAAGAGGAAGTTTCCTACTTCAAAGCCAATGTGGTGACATTTTTGGTCCCATCCCTCCTTTTTTCATAAATGGCTACAAAATCGTGAAATTTCCAGACTTTTTTCACGATCTGATTTTGGGCCTCACAAGAAAAATAGTTCGATGAGGCGGACAATGCAACTTTACCTATCTTAAAGTCGAGGCTTCACCCGTTCAAACGCGCCTAGAAACATTGTCCTACGATCTCCCTAAGCTGTTGAGATATGGCTTCTTAAATTCGGTAAAATTTGCAAGTTTTAAAGCACTCCCGATAAATCTCGATTTAAATTACACGTAAATAATCTAAAACAACAAATGATCTAGACATCTTTGTTTTTTATGTTCGTATTTTTTTTCAAGGATTTCGAAGTGTTAACAAATAGAGGGATGTAATACTTTTGATATATTGATATATTTGGACTAATTTTTTTTTCTATCAGAGAGATAAAATTAGATACAGCCAACTGATTCAGCGTTAAATGCACGACGATGAGGATGAAAGTCACGATATGTACATGTGCGGATAATAATATCGCGTGGATAGAAATTGAATGAAACACGAAAATTCGATAATCGTGAATAATAATCTTCTAAAAAAAAAAACTGGTGAACGGATTATATTCTGTTATTTGGTGCAAGCTTCGTGAAGTGATTGTGATGTGAAGGATCGTAAGATATAAAAGCGTGAATAAAAAAATATATTGCGATGCGAACGACAATGATTAAATTGCAAACATTAAAATATCCAAAGACTAAAGACAAATTATAGCGACTACAGCGAGAGCGAGGCCCGCGTATGTACAGTGTAAACACTCACTATCGTATTCTTCTTTCACATCTTTTTCTATAAAAGTTTCTTCATAAGAATTTTACTAGTTTACCTTAAATTTAAAAAAATTTTCGAAGAAAGAATTAAAGTTACTTTAAATCCACTTAAGTCACGAAGCGAGCGAGGTATCGCCACTATTTTACATCCAATTTTACATAATTATCGATATTAGGTAGCCTTGAAAGATCGTGTTTCCGCGATATAAAAATTTCGCCCACTTTGCGCGTGTTTCGATAAATGCTCGCCGCAGCCGGAAGAAGATACGATAGTGAATGGAATACAATGTACAAGAGGGAGCTATCAAGCTGACTCTAATTTGCATCGAGTGTTTTTCGCGCCGGATATATATACAACTCCAAAAAAAAAAAAAAAAAAAAAAAAAAACTACTCTAAATCATCAGCGCTAAGCTTGAAAAAGCGATATACAACTATTTTATATGTCAATATTCATGTTAGAATTTTAGCTCTCGCTAGAAATAGAGGAAGAATGTGAAAGCTGAACGTAAAAAAATATTTATGTCTAAAGAGAAAAAAATATTTATCGTGCGAAAAACAAGAGATATACGATCGATCTCTTTGAGACACAACGGAGAAATAAATAATGTGAGAGAGTGCAACGATAAAACAACACAATACGATCAAAAACGCAATATCTCTCGGTTTTTTTTCCTTCTCTCTCGTTCGTCTCGATAAGGTTACTTACTCTTTCGAATTCGCCTCTAAACTGCGTCTACGTAATTCTTCAATACTGTGACCGGTCTGTTGCTCCCAGGCGGTCTTTTCCGCCTCGAATGCTCGTCTCTTCTCCTCCAGTTCTCGCACTTGCTGCTCCAACGAACGTCGCATTTGCTCGTGCCTTCTCTGTAACTGTTGGCAGATTTTCCAGAATGTAATTTTGCTAATGCATTGAATACCTCTTTAAACGTTTCGTGCCTCGAATACGCATAAAAATACTATGACAAAAAAATTATTAAAAATTTACACCAATCGGTGAAATGATTCCGTGTGATTCTACTTGTACGTTGATGAGAGAAACTGCAGTCCACAAACTACTCTTTCGATCCTTTTCTTATTTTCGACGAAATGCGCAGAAAGAAGATGATTTTACTTACATCCGTTTCGGAGTCCTTCAGTTTCTGCTTCTTTTCGCGCACTTTCATCTCAAATACTTGCTCCATCTCTGTCTCCATCTTCTTCATCTTGTTATCGTGTTCGCGTTTCTCCTCTTCCAGCTGCGCCAACGGGTTCCTACAAAGATTCGAGCAGATCCAAACTATAATGTATCATGTTATCGGGTATAATACGAGATACCGTATCCGTCGAGGAAATACAAATACGGGATGTGACGCGTATGTGACATTTAGGCGTCTTCGGAACTTATGTATCTAATCGTTAATTAGCGTACTACCACACATTTATAGAATCTCATTAGCTCTTCGCAGCAGGAATTTTTTAAAGATTCGATTAGCTTTTAAGTTCCGAGAGTTCTTACTCAACAAAGATATAATAATTATCCAACTTGGCTACTTCAGTTATCACGCGATAGCATTCAGATAGCATAGATAAAATCGATAGTAGTGAAGATAATTATTGATTACATCAACATAATAGCGAGCTGACTTATCCGGGTTGTAGTGAATAATTATACTATACAGAATGTGCTGCAAAGAGGTAACAGTATAAGTCACATTAATTCTTAACTGATATGACATCATCGTGGAAAAGTCGACGAATAATCCGGGAAAGAATATATATATATCATTTTATCTCGTTTTGTATCGCGAGAAACGAGTGACAAAAAAAATAAATAGCAGAGAGATCATTTCTGCTAATAAAATGAAATAGACGACTCATATCGCCGATAAGTTCCTGCGAGACCACAATCAGTTAAGGGATAAATGTTCCGGAGAGCCCGGATTTGCATCAAATCGATGTTACGCAAATTATGACCGATAATTGGTTTCCAGTTTCGTTATTAAATCGGATTGTTATCGCGGCAATTAAAATATTGCTCTAAATCCACGAGAAACGATTACATTCCGGAAATTTGTTGCCAACGAAACATGTCACCGTACAGGATAACTGTTGGTGTAGCGGGAATATTATTATTATTCGCGATGCTTTGATCATATTTAGTTGCGTTCAAATAATACCAGAATATTTTATTCAATTTTTAATGCGTCTCCAATCTCCGCTGCAACAATTTTTTTCGACTCCTTTTTTTCTCTTATTTACACGCGGCACAAATCAGGGCTCTTATGTATAAGATTGAAATGTGAAATCTATAAAGCCATAACAGATGAAAATTGTAACTATATATACGATTCCTTTCTAAAGGAACTATTATTACATCGTTGCTAAATTATTAATGCGAAAGTAAAACTAAATATAAAGGCGGCAGGCAAATTTAAATCGTGTTAGACATTCAAAGTGAAAAATCTAATTTACCAGTCCTTTTCTCTCTAATGAGCGTACAATAATTTGCGTTGGTTATTATTTCTTCGAAGGACTCACTGCACGTGTTAGCGCTTAACGCTTATTAATTTCATAATATATAAATTAAATAGTAACATGCAATTGAATTTTTAATTACAGAACGCAAATACAAAATCCTGCGGTAAATCAGGAGAAAATGAATAATTCTTTTGCTATATAATTAACTTAAAGTAATCAAAATTAAAGAACAATTAAATCAATATAATCTAATTCAATATATCTCAATTCAAAATTCTTCTAACATATCTTTATTCAATCCTACATCATCTTTTAAAAAATCTGTCAAAATCGACGGTCGATGATGGATTTAGGATGTAATTTCGAAGTCCTTTCTCGAAAGTTTTCTCTGACGACGTTCTCCATCTGTCATAATAATACGATCGCGCAGTGAGTCCTCCTGGATCGCGGAGATACCGAGAATATCTCGAAACTCGACAAGGCTTGTGCACACAAAACCATAGTATATCCTTTTGAGCCTTATTAAAGGACTTACCACACCATCATGAAAGTGTTCATCACTCCTGGAGGGCACAAACTGACCAATAAGAAATTCACCATTAAAATTTGCACGGGCGACACGCTGTCGAGGGGTTGGTTTGTTGGCGCGTCTCTCCCTCTCTCTCTCTCTCTCTCCCCCCTTTCCCTCCCCCCACACCTTCTCCTCGGCAGCGTTCTCGTGTCTCTAGTCTACTACGGATACAGATCTCGCTCGCGATCGAGATATGACAAGAGATAGTTCGACCGCGAGGGGAGGATCCTCCGAGATCGATAGTTTGCATGCACAACCTTTCTCTGAATTTTTCAGGAATATTGTAAAGAAACGGAAGAAACAGAAAAACAACACACCGTGTGATACAAGCATGTGAGTCGGACAGTACAAGTCGCAATCGACTCGCAAGCGTCATTATTATTGGTGTGATATACTGAAGCTCGAAATAAACCATCATCTCATCACGCATAACACAGTCGAGTGCTCGCCGAGACACACTGCGTGCTCAAATCAAACTCAAACGAAACAAACAACCTTGCTCGAATAGAAAAAGCGAGCGTCGTAATGGCGTGGTTAGCGCCTGACTAAAAAGAGATAAGCGCAGTCGTTCCGTCATATTCATCGCATCCGGCAATAATATTAATATTGCACCCACTGGGGGCAGGTGGAGAATTAATAAATTGGACCGCATTATGTAGCAGAATGAGTCTAAATAACCGTCACGTTAGAACACGTATGTTTTTGGGACAGCATTTTTTGTCACTTAACTTTGGCGATTGTCGCAATTGCTGACTTGAGACGGAAAGAATCGACTTTAGTCTTACGTATTTATTTCGTTTTGGCTTTTCTTACTTTAAACCCTGTCGATCGACTCGTTCAAGAGACCGTGACGCCCGCTTTGTCTATTTCGGCGGAATAAAAAGTACATCTACTCCTCGACAAAATTCTGCTCTAGTTATGCCTCTTTCACATACGAGAAATCGTAAAGAATTCACGCGAATCACGTGGCACGAATGTACTTACTTATTGGAGGCCTTCGTCGGCTTGCCGTCCACACCTAGACCGGCCAAAGTGCGACACCGAAAGTTTTCGTAGTGCACGTTATTCGTCACGTCTTTTAGATCCTGCACGTGCGTCCTTACCACCATGTTTCGGAGCGCTATGAAGTCGCAGTGTTCCAGGTTCTCGACTATGTACAGAAAAAAAAAATATTATATGTGTGTATTGTGTAAACAGATGCGGAATAAATACGATACTCTTCTGGATTCTTATTTATCTAATATTTTTGGACGCTACTTACTTTACAATGACATGAATGGCATAAATGCAGCGAATGTATACGAACAAGCTTTTCTAATTGTAAGAAGACATTTAAAGAAGTAAGATAACATGTAATCAAACAAATTTTAAACTTTGTAATGTAAGAATTAGACTTGACTGTTATACATAGTTATCTAAATGTCAACATGTTATATAATTTGTGTCAACAAATAAGTTTACTCGGTCGTACTCGAAAATTGATTAATAGAAAAGTTTATTTCTCGCAAACTCGTACGTACCTTCTGCGATTCCCCACGGATATTTTCTGCCCCGCACTTTCTTGCCATCATGTTCGACGACGGCATTCGCTCCCACGACAGCAAACGGCACTCTGTCCCTTAATAACTTGTGGAATTTGTTGTCCTCCTCTTCCTCGACCTCCGGGAACTCGTAGATCTTTATCTTGTGTTGCGCAATTTCATTCAAAATCTAAAAAAAAATATAAGTCAAGACAATAATTGAATTAATTTAGAAGAGGAAATGTATATGTATATATAAATTAATGAAATTAGAATTGAAATATATATATGCTAAAAAAGCAATTCCTTAATAATCCCTAATACTCGAATATACTTTATTATAATTTTATATGGATTTGAGATCTTTTAAAATAATTTTTCAGCAATGTTCGGTTCTCGCTTTTTTCTTCCTTATTCCGGGATAATAAAAAGGATTTTTTTCCTTCTTTTCCTGGAAATTCGAATGTATTCCGTACCTGTTTTTTGAAGTGCGCGCACTCATCCGGCGTCATAGTATCCGCCTTGGCGATAACCGGTATGATGTTGACTTTGTCGTGAAGACGTTGCATAAACTCCACGTCGAGCGGTTTCAATCCGTGACCGGAGGGCGCGACGAAGTAGAGGCAGCAGTGCACCCGACTATCCGGGATCTGTCGTCTCGTCACGCGGGACTCCGCATTGAGAAATTCCTCGTACTTCGATTCGATGTAGTCGATTACTGGCACCCAACTGGAAAACAAAGGCGAGAGATGTCGTAGAACAAACGAAGTAATATTCGTGCGAAGGTTTGAAGAAATTCGATTATATAATTTATCGGAATTGTAATTTGTAATTATAGATACCAGTTACTGTTGTCGACAGCGTCACCGAAACCAGGAGTATCGACAACCGTGAGAGTAAGATTGACGCCGTTCTCCTTTAGTAGAACTTTGCTGGTTTCCACGGCGACCGTCTTCTTTATCCTGAGGCTGGGTCCGGGATACTCGGCGCTATATATGTCTGCCAGGAACATGGAGTTGATCAAAGTCGACTTACCGAGCCCTGATTCCCCTATAAGGATTGAAAAAAAAAAAAACATTTCAGCGATTCCATTTTATATATAGATTAATAAAAAATATATTTTCTATAAATAAATCTATCTAATAAATATATATTCCTCATACTATAAAAATAAATTAATAAAATTTAAAAAAATCTTTTTTGACACAAGTTATAACGTTTGACGTTTCTACAACTGAAAAAGGTATATCAATCACAAAAAAAGATTCAATCAAACAATTACAGAAATGTACAGGTTCAATTACAGAAATATTCCAACAAAAAAAATTTGTTTGTAGCAACACTTTAACAATTAAATATTTCGATTGGAAAACAATTTTCTGACGAATATACTTCATTCCGTGAAGCATTGTTTCACGGAATATCTATTTTCGGGCGAAATTCGGTTCGCCAAAAATACCCCGTGATCTCTCTCTTCAAGGCGAAATAACTCCGCGGCTATTAATGTTCCCGCCATCGAGACAACGATCGTTAATCTCTCGGTCGGCGTATTTTACGATCGGACATTTCTATTCCGCGGTCAAATAAATTTCGGAGACGGTGACACCGAAATGAGATGAAATGAATGACGCGTACCACCTCCCCCTCCTCCGTGACCTCTTGACGCATAAACCTTGAACCAGGCGAAGTGCCGCGCCCACGCCTTCAAAACCAAGGGTAAGAACTTGAATTGCTCTATTTACGGAGAAATATACGCGGCTCCGTTTATGCGCAGTCTAATAATAGCTCCCTCTCGCCCTCTTCCCGCGCAGCAACCGCGCTCTCAAATTTCCCCAGACCCAATGACACTCTTTTGCACCCGCGTGCGTTCTTCAAGACGACAGTCGGCTGGACGTCGACAAATTTAGTCAACACTTTTATTAACGCCTGTCTCTCTCTCTCTCCTTCTTGAATACCCAGCCGAATTCTTAAAATAATTCGCATCATCGCCGTATCATCTTATATAAAGGAACCTATTTATTCATTTATCGCGAGAAATATAATTAGACACAAGTTCACGAAGTTAAAGAGCCTTCAATTACAGCGTTTGCTTCTCTCGAGGGAGCCTTGCAAGGTGATAAATTTAAAGAGCGGCAGAAACGCAGGCTACAATTAACAATTTATGGCTCTTTTCAATCGGCCAGGTCGGTAGACATCACTACGCGACGTGTTATTGCCGCAAATTATCCACCTTCTGAGTGACGCTACTACTCATTTGCATAAGTAACGCGGCGTAGAAAGATCCGCCGAGGAGCGAGTATGCTCCGAGAAGAGCGGAGCGGCCCCCGAGGGAGACTTCGTCTCCCGGAGTGTGAGAACCGCTGAACTTCGACGACAGCCTTGATCCGGCAAACGAGGGAGAGAACCCGAGCGAGAGAAAGAGAGAGAGAGGACTTGGGCGAGCACGTGCTCGGCAGATGGAAGATTGCATCGCGAGATGATACTCCAGAACGAAATGGGAATACCATTGCCATTGCCGCCAAAGAAACGGATCCCTTTGTCCTTTCGCGAGGGCCGAGCTACTCTCGGTGCGAGACAGACGCGGCCGTTGTTCTTCCGCTGCCGCATAATGAACGTTTCAACGTCCGGGATCGTGTTTCTCGCGGCGTCAATAATGCAGCATCCGAATACGCGTTCCGAAAGATTATGTTGCCTCCTGTTATCCAGCCATTATTCCGCGAAATTTCCACTTTGAGAAATTACATCAATATAAATTGCATCATATTGTTTAGAGAATTCGTATAAAAATAACTTAACTGTACAACGTGATAAATTGTGATTGCTACTTCCAATATAAAATAAACAATAGTTCAAGCGTCTCTCTCTCTCTCTCTCTCTCTCTCTCTCTCTCTCTCTCTCTCTCTCTCTCTCTCTCTCTCTCTCTCTCTCTGCCCTTATATATATATATATATATATATATATATGTATATATATCAAACATTTATATTTTATTATATTTTATATATTTATATATTATATATTTTATATTTACATATACATATATATATATATATATATATATATATATATATATTAAATGTAAATAAGTATATAAAATATAAATATAAAGTATATAAAATATAAATAAATACAATGTAAATAAATACAAAAATAAAATATAAATGCAAATACAAAATATATACATATATATATGTATAAATGTTTGTGTTATATATACAAATATATAAAGCGTTCTTTATATTCTAATATACGAATCGAGAGAAAAGGAATAGCGCCTTGTCCTTGAAATTTCCATTCGCATACAATTCTCATCGCAAATCGCGCGTTACGAACCTACGACCATGAGGGTGAATTCGAAGCCCTTCTTCACGGCTTTCCTGTAAACCTGATTGGGAAGATTCGCGAAGCCGACGTAGCCGTCGAGCTCCTTGGGCTTGGTGGGCGGCGTGGGTCGCGCATGGTGCAGACTGGCCTCCTTGTTGCTGTCCTCCTTGTTGACGCCGGAGACGGCGATCCGGGCGCATTCGCGCCTGTTGCTGTCCTCGGACGGGTCGTTCGGGATCGCCGTCGAGACCGGCAGTCGCGGCTTCGTCGCGGCGACGACGCTGCTCGTGTACACCGGCGTGTTCGGCGACGTTAAACCACTTCCGACCGTCGCCGAGGCGTTCGTCGCCGACGTAGAGTTGTTCACCTGTGATCCGGGAGTCTGCGTCGGCGGCTGCGGAGGCGGCACCGACGGCACCGACGGCGACGAGATTATTCCCGCGCCGTCACTCTTGAAGAACAGCTCGCGCTTCGTCTGGATCTGCGCAGAAAGAAAAAAAACGTGTTATATATATGTCAATAGGTTCCACTTGAGATGCTGCAGCTAGATTTGTTGGATTTGCAACATTTTAATCTAAACGCGAATCCCTGACCATATATATTGACTCTTTTGAAATGTAATTTTGAAAATATATATACGTAATAATATATTTTTTATTATGTTTATTAAATGTGTAAAAAATATGTTATACATATCATAAAATATATACATATATATTATATATATTCGATTTTTATATTTATATTTTAAATTATATATGCATATATACATATAATAATAATAAAAAAAATATATATATAAAATAAATTATTCTCTGTGCAATCTTGCCGTTCTAATTACAATCTTAATTACGTTATATATATTCAGATATTATAATATATTACGGGTTTTCCCAGAATTTATTGAAATTATTAATTTAATAAATTTAAGAAATAGAAAATTTAGAATATAAAAATTATATAGAAAAATAAAATAAAAAATTTAAAGGAACGTGCGTGTCGAGATGCATTTAAAGTATTCGATCATTCGATCGACTTCCGGTCTCGATTCAATTCGAATGCAAATGTGTGTGGAGGAGATAAGCATTCCTCGCGTTCTATACTTTCCGTGATTTCCGGCGTTTTTAGGAAAAGCCGAATCGCGTTTCATCAATGCACACACACCGGGTAATTCCATACGTTATTTCGACCGTAAACGTTACTCTTATAGGTGGAACGTAAATTCGCGAAAGCACTACGGGGGATATACGATAAAATCGCATCGCTGCGCCGTGGAGTATAGCGATCGATATTGCAATGCCAAGCCGACACGACGACGAACGGTCGAATGGCTTCCGCTACCGCTACTGTCTTATACGCTTCCGAAGCGGAAGTGGCCAGAGTTCCTGAACAATGACCGTTATTCAGAACGGCAACGAGCAATCCATCTTCTTCATTAAAGCTATGTACACGATGACATAAATTTTAAAAAAATAAATAAATAAAAAATCAGGAGAAGGTAACTCTGTTGTTGACAACAAGAAGGAAAGGAATTCGCTTATCGATTAAAGTAGTAAATGCGTCATTAAAAAAATATTGCATATAATTATATATGTATAATTAATACATATATACCTATAATAAATAATTATACATACATATATAATATAATGTATAATTATAATATAATATTTATACGTCGAGTAAGATTAAAATTTTCTGCTAATAAGAGAATTAGTATAAGATTTTTCTTTCGTTTTGATTAAAATATCTCGGGTAATTTCAATTTTCACGTGTATAGAGACCATCTCTACTGAATAGAGCTTCGTGTCGGATGTCGCTAATGTTATTCCAGCTCTTCCGTGCAATTGGCCATATATAGAGCCTAAGTGGTGATCGTTTGAGCGTCAAGACGTATACAAGGGAACGGTACAGGAAACCGCGGGTAAGCCACGTGTTCCGTTACACTTGGACGCCGATCATGGAATACGAATGAATCCCGATAATCAGAATGCATACGCATATGTGAACATAACGTGTGTAAGGTCAAGGCGGAAAAGAAAGAGAGACCATCGTCCTCTACCGCGTCGATAGATTCCTGATAATGAACTTGAGTCATTCGAGTCACGCCGCTTTCTGATTTCGCAATCGCCGCTTATCTTAAATTTTTATCGAGCTGTCAATCAACTTGAATAAAATTGCATTTTGCGCAGAAACTTCTTAGAAATGAATTATTTCACGTAGCGTAAAAATTTTGGACCTTATTTATTTATTTTTTAATGTAATTCTCTGTGCAATTTTTATATTTCGTTCTCATTTGATATCACGTTCTATATAATCGGGATAGTTAATGAATTGCTCACTTTTTTTTTCTTTTTAGAAGAAAGGTCGTGTCTCTCACTTAAATATGATACTTTATAATTATTATCACGAGAATAATAAATGAAAAATAAATATAAGAGATGTAGAGTTTTTTGCGTTTTGTGTGGCTAAAATTTCTTTTAAGAAATTTTTTGGGAAACTGATCCGAGTTCAGAGGATTATATCGTCGAAAAATATGGGAGACGCATAATAGGTATAACAGACGCTGGAAAAGAGATCTTCTCGAGAGGCGCGAAAATTCTTTCTTCGCTTATCGGACGCCTCCCTCGACGCAGTTGTCGTTCCGCCGAGTCAACGTACCAACGATTGCGCTTTAAAAGCATTTCACGCGTGCACGCGTGAGGAACGAGGTAAGGGGAAAGACGAGAAGCGACAAATGGAGCGGTATGTAGTTTAAAGTGCGTAGTTTTGTCGTAGAAATGAGTCGCCGAATAAATCTCTGGTCGCGACTCGCCGCGAGATATCATCAAGCCTTATTATTATCTAATATATATTAATATTATATTATGTTAATTATACTATTATATAATATATTAATATTATATTATATTAATTATATATATTATATATAAGTATACACATATTCATTATATAATGTATAATAATGTATAAAAATGTATAATAATTATAGAATAGTTTTTCGATATAATTTTACAGGATATTTTTTAAAAAATATGACAGAACATCTAGAAAAAGAACTTTCTACACGAGATATCGCGCAACTCTTTTAGTTTCGCGTGGAAATAAATTTATTAAAAAAAAACGCGTGGAAATAAACTATTTCACGTCCTCCCCTATTACCATAAAGAGCCTCTCTCTGCAGCGCTATCACTGTCAATCGCATTCTAACGCTCGTGTGTATATAGGGTCAATCGTCGGCGATTCGCGCTCGCAGGCGCGAGAGACTCCAAGAGCCACTCTGTGTGTACACACACGTCGCTCGTAATTATCGTTTTGCCGTCGTCGAGAAACGATGACATAGCGCACTGGGACCACTGGGACTCCACCTCTCTCTCTCTTCCCCGCGGGGAAGGGCGAGTTTATATACCGCCGGCGCTACCTCTCCCGTTCCGTTTGCATCAAGTGAGTGACTCTTTCTCTCTGGGAACGAAAGGGAGACACCAGACCGCGAACGCAGCAGCAACAGAAACCGGTCCACGCCGCGTCATGCTGGGGAATATAAAGCTCGCGACGAGTCTTTCGGAGAACGACCGGTGCCTTTTCGGGTCACCGTGTGTACATGAACGCATACATGCATGAAGGGAGGAAAAAAGGGACATGACGACTCTGTCTTTCCCGCGAATACATTCGAAAATGTTTCTCTCTGGTGAAAAAGTCTGTAATCGCGGAGGTGGAGTATCTCGATATATTTTTCTTGCAAGCGTACATCTTCTCCGAAACTCGAGAATTTAATGTTATCTCTTTGTAACGGAGACGAACAGTGATTATCTTTGTTGGATTCGATGTTACTATTTTCGGAGAGAAAAGAAAGAATAAACTGGAATTCGAGATTGTGCGCGCAATCGAGCTGAAAAAAGCTCTGAAAAAGCTGAGAAAAGATCTGAAAGAAGCATTTAGAGAATTTTAGCTTTTAACTCTTCGATAAAAGGTTTCCCGTAAATTATAAAAGTTCGAAATTAACTTTCCGAAGTATAATCGAATTTTTGCATTATCTCGATTTCTATACGTTCCTGCAGCAATTGCTCCGAGAGATACATATTAAAATAAAAAAGCCTTCTTCGTGCATAAAGATATCAATGTTCTCGAAAGCTGTACCACGCAACATCAGGAAGATATTTACAAGATAATAATATAACAAAGATAATAACAATCTCTTATACACTCGAGATACCTCAAGTCTATTAGGAATGAAATCGTATCTCCGTAAAACGAGACAAGAGCTTCGTAGCAGATGCACTTTTCTCAAAATAGGATTCTCTCTCATATTCGTTTCCCGACGTTCCAATTTCCATCGTCATTATCTTCTCTCTTACATTCGCGAACTCGCGACCCACAACAGCATCCCTTCCTGTTCGTGACCCAACTTTGGTTCCCAGACTTGGGAACCCCTGTCGTAGGTCAATACTCTCTCTCGGCGAGGTTCTCCACCACCATCATCAGCAGCAGCACCACCGGGTGGCGGCGAGTCGTCGTCGTCGTCGTCGTCGTCGTGGTGAGTCGATTAGATCGATTCCGTGGAAAGTGCATCGCGAGGCGCCTCGTACGACGGCTTTTGTCTCGTTAAGCTCCTCTCTCGAGCCAAAGCAAGCTCCCTCGTACAGAATCTCTCCTTCTCACTCTCTTCTTTCATCTTCCGAGTCTTTGTCGGCTGAATCGCCGCACCCGTCGCTCTTGATGATCGTCATCCGCCAGCGAATGAACTCTCACCTTAACGACTGCGTTACGTTCGCATCGCGGCACGTGCTCACTGTTTTCAATAAGCCAGGAAGAAAAACAAAGACAAAGAGAGAGAGAGAGAGAGAGAGAGAGAGAGAGAGAGAGAGAGAGAGAGAGAGAGATATATATATATATATAAAGAGAGAGATAAAGAGAGAGATAAAAGGAGAGAGATTTTGCCCCGATTCTTTTGCGCCGAGTGTCGTGGAAAAAAGAAGTGAAACGCTAATGAGTATAATTTTCATTAACGACGTTTCCCCAACAAAAATTTCAATAACGAGTCGTTTGCGTGCAATATAATTTTTAACACAAATAAATATATAAATATAATAAAAAAAATATTTATACGCTCTTTCCTTTGCTTTTTCTACGAGATGTAATTTTTCTTTCTCTCTCTCTCTCTCTCTAAATTAAAATATTTATTAAATACCGTTCGTGTACAACTTTTCGGTAAAATATGCCTGAATCATCTTTCTAATTAATCATCGAGGAAAAAAGGAAATTATGTAACGACGATGATTTGCCAAAGTATTCTTTCAACAGCTTGGTTATTATAACGCTCATGAATATATCGGACACGTAAGCCCCATTAATTGTTAAACGGGAACAAACACGGGAGTGTACTCGAACGAGTTGTGATAAATGATTTCGCAATACTTATATTTAACACCTATACTGATACGTGATATCATCGGATTAAATTGTAGATACCGTATTCGAAGTTGTTTCGATTTCGATATATAATATAATTCGTTATTTATGTCCCCATAAACGAACACAAATAATTATATAAAGTAAATAATTATATAATAGTAATGATTGTAATAATATAATATATACAAGTGTTATTTACGTTCAGAGATATTGCTTTATACACATATAAAAAGTGAATTAAATGTCGATAATATATTATTATTGTCGGCGAAATATCGTTTTCTCGAAGGATGCGTCATTTTGACGCGTGTTGGAAGGACTCTCGTAAATTTCGCCGTAATACGAGATTATAAAACGAATGTAGGTCCGTTCGCGTATAATAAGAGTACTCATAAAATTCCAATAAACGTTCGCGACTTCTCTCTCTCTCTCTTTCTCACTTTCGAGTCCGCCAATCGTAATTATTAATATTAATGAAGCAACCGACGATTCGATCGCGAGCTTCTTCTCTAAGAGCCTTTTATTAATCACGGAATTATTGCGTCGAGACTCTGTCTCGTCGATACTAATTGCACATGTACATAGGTTTATTAAACCTTGGACGAAAAACTGATCGATCGAGCTGTCGCTTCTTCGAAAAAAGTCATTTTGACTTTGTGCGATATTTTTTACTTCCAGCGAAAATTATCGAAAAATTAGTAAAAGCATTCCGAAAAATATCCTCTATATATGACGCCCTTTGTGAAAAAAGTTAATACTTTAATGATTATTCGAAAGAGAAAAGAAATAATTTCCTCTTTCTCACGAGCGACTAAAAAATTTTTTCGACTATAATAATTTGCCATCATTAATGTCTATTAAAATTCTTTAATTAATTAAACAGATATATAAATGTATTATTAAATAATATAATGAACATCTGTGATGGCGAATATGAGAGAAAAATCCAAAAACATTTTTTAATTGCTCGTGAAAAACAGGAAACCATTTTTTTTTTCCAAATATATTTATATTTAATCATATAAATTAAATAAATTATTTATTTAATAATAAATAAAGAATAAATAAAGAATAAATGAATAATTACAAAAAATAAACATTAAATCGTTACGAACGAGAAAAATATTCACTGATTGAAAACAATCAGCCGTTTCGAGTCAATTTCGAAACGAAGGCAAAATTACACGCGTCAAAAATCTGCGAGACAGGTATCCTTTCGATGTCGCCGCGACTCAATAACGACTGTCGTCATAAAAAAAGAAAAAGGGAAAAAAAAAAACCTTTCGTATAAATTTTCCAGTTCGACGAACTCAACACCGGAAGCGTGCGACGACGCGGAAGCGGAAGAGACGGATTTGCGTCCTTATTCGCGACAACTTAGGCTTCATTACGTCTAAGAGTTCGTCATTTGCGTCAATTATCGTCCCTCTCTCTCCTTTACCCCCGCGTTTGCACGTCTCATGAAGAATTCAACGCTCGATCCCGTATGAGAATAAACGCTCGATACCGTAAATCTGGGCCACTGTAGTCATAGATTCGATTCATTATGCAACGCCCGTTGATGGGGGAAACAGAGAGAAAGAGAGGAGGATATATATGTTTCCGATGCTACATTTGCGCTTTCGCGTAAAAAGACAACCGACGACAGTCGTTTTATCGACTCAATTGTGCTCGCATCGAAAGGTTATATCTGTCACGCTTGGGACGCTGCGATGGGTCCAGAAAAAAAGAATCTGCTTGGTTTTAAGATAATCGAAATAATAAAATAATAAATAACATATATATGAGACATACCTATATAATAAAGTTTTTTAATTCGCGATAGACAGAATTCAAGCTATACAATAGAAGTTTATTATCATTTCCTATAATTTTGATGTACATATATGTTTTTATTGTAAATATAAATCCGTTATATTCGTGGGACAATATATGGTATATGGAAAGAATTTTGTAAGAATTTCCCTGATTAATATTTATCACAATAAAAATAATATCTATCGCAATAAAATATAAAACATATTTTATATTTTATTGCAATAGATATTATTATTTTTATTGTAATAAATATTAATCAGAGAAATTCTTACAAAATTCTTTCCATATACCATATTGTCCCACGATTACCATGATTTTCAGGGTAAATTCTAAAAGAAACTTCTCTCAGTGTATAAATATAAATAAAAACAAATATAAATTATAAAACAAATCCAAAGTATATTTATATTAAGTAGATTTATATTTTTCTTTAATAAGAATTAAATAAACTAATTGAATATATATAATAAATTCCTTTCTCCTGTTAATCCATTGCTGCATCTATTGTTTCTCGATTATCTAAAATCAGCTGATTCTATATACCCTTTTGTTTTCCATACAAAGTTTCGCGATAAAATTTCGAGAGAGAAGTTCGAATCCGCTAATTATTGAAAAGACCGGGATTCAGACCGAGGACAATTCTCTCCGCTTTTACGGAGAATGGAGAATTGGGTTAGCGACGGGAAATCGGGGGGCGCCCGGGGTTGTTGAAAGTATAACAAGTTTAAATTCCGGGGAATTGCGGCTGCCGGACAACAATGTGAACTCCGACAATGCACCGCGTTTTCACACACGCAATGTCGATTGCACAATGCACTCGTTCGTCTTCAAGACCTGGACACACGATTCATCGTATAATTAGCGCGTAATTTCCTCTGTCTCGCAAAAGGGCAACGCATGACGATATATCGACGCGATGAATCTCTATTAACTGCAGGGGACCGATGCAATTCCCGTTCGATTATTCATATTCAATCGCGCCATTATTTTGCGGCGTAATAGCACTTTCGAAGAATGAATTACCAGGTCGTTTCGCGAATGGTGCTGAAATTATCTCTTAACTGTGACACATTAATTTTGCATCTTGATTCATAATTAGCTCTCGTTTAAAAAAGATTAGTGTGCATCAGAAAAATATTAATCATTGTTATACATTATTTTCCGACATGCAATCATCTCTTTAATTTCTCTTTCTCTATTATACCTTTAACGTTTATAATTAAAAACTTGAAACCTAATAAAAATAATATTTATTTAAAGTAAAAAGTAAAATTGTTAAGGCTCCTGGCTACTTTCCGACCATGTCGAAATCGTGACGTCAGAGGCGAGAAAACACACGCTAAAATTTCTTAGATGCCATTTCGAAATAAAAAAATATTTCGATGAAACAGCACTTCAGATGGCTTTAGCACACTCTTAAAAAACCCCGAAAACTATCCTTTCTCCTTTATAATCAATCAACAGCTGTAAAATGTAATATTATGAAGCCCAGTCCGTCGGGTCTTTGCACATGCGCAGTCATTCCGCATGTCAAAGTCTGATATCTCGATCATTTTACAGATGTTGATTGATTATAAAGGGAAAAGGACAGTTTTCGGGGGTTTTTAAGGGTGTGCTAAAGCCATCTGAAGTGCTGCTTAATCGAAATATCTTTTCATTAAAAAATGGCATCTAAGAAATCTCAACGTGTTGTTTCTCGCCTCTGACGTCACAATCCAATATGGCCGCGGTGAGCACCCAGGAGCCTTAATGGAGGGATTTCGATAAAGGGGTCGCATTAAAATATATTTTTTCAAATCTATACATTATTTCAACGATGTAAATAATTTACATATGAAATAACATACAAATCTGAAATAATGTGTGTATCTTAATGTGAACATGTATAAAGTATTTATAATAAACTTATAATTCTAATAATAATTCTATATATAAATATATAGAATTTATATAGGTATAATAGACTTACTCGATAACGAATGATAAAATGTATCTTGTAAATTATACAATTATATATTAAAACTTTTTGTACACATGTCAAACGAGAGAGCGAAGCATGAAACAATGCAAAGCACACACATCGACGTGAAATGCGCTCGGGGTCGAATAAAAATAAAAAAATTAATAAATAAATAAAAAAAACATGATTCTATGTGCCGCGGCGAACAAAGTCGGATTGTGTCACGATAGAGAGAGAGTGAATTTATAACCCCTCCGGATATCGGCAGTCTTGAATGGCGCGATTGTTCGGGACCTTTCTCCCCGCGAGCGAGTGTGTACCTCTCTATCTCTAGTAGAGACGTTGCTATCGGAGGATATATATATATCGCGTCGTTTCTCCGGTTCGTAAAAATGTGTCAGAGCGATTAGTCGGTCGCAAGAGAGAACTCGCCCTTTTTCCTCTTCGGGGTCGAGACCGCTTCAACGACACTTTTATCATCGTATATATATGCGTGCTCTCGTCAAGTTTTTCCCCCTCGTCTCGTTTATTCCCCCCTATTTTTTCACAAATTGCAGTCGTTTTCACGATTGATTCTCAATTTCTCGCCAGTACTCTCGAAAACTTCAATTTTCAATTTATTCGAACGATTCAATTTAAATTGCGTGTATTATTATATAACTGTGAGCTTTAGATTAAAATTTTAATAAAATCATCTATTTTTTTCCATAAAATTTACTTCGTCGGAAATTTTTGATTTTCGATCGATTAAAGAGTTGGTTTGAAGAAGAGAGTTCTAGCGTGATTAAATATAAAAAAAATAAATAAAAATTCAAATATATATATAATAAAATGTCTCAATTTTATTTTAATTATTTACTTAGCTTCATAATTTAATCAATCTGTAAAAGCCTTCAGACATGTTTCATATAAGATTCTCTCTCGATAAATCGCCGACGTGATAAAACGCACGAAAAGTGCGATAAAAACCTCGTTCTCACGATTTAAATACGAAGTACGATACGTATAGTGAGTCAGCAACCGCTATGCTAACAGTGTATCTTTCGTCTCTCTGCTTCATGTATGACTCACAAATTATACGAGGATTTTTCGATCGCGCACACGAGGGTGGGACCCTTAACTTAGCGCACCCTTCGCGGGGCCCGAGAAGGCACCGAGGCCGAGGGAGGTCTGCCTCCTCCGCCATGTGTTGTTTGACAGTGATTCTCAAATCGAGATCGCCTCATAATGCGCGCGATGCAGATTTTTGCATACCGAGAGAATTTTCTCTTAGTATTTACTCTGAATATCATGATAATCATGGGACAATATCGTATATATGAAAAGAATTTTATGAGAATTTCTCTGATTAATATTTATCTCAATAAAAATAATAATAAATAAATAAGATGTTTTTATAATCGGCCAATAGAGCCAACCGCGAAAATTAATTTTAATTTTTCGCAACAGTATCTCTTGGTTTTGAGATTACTGAGTTCCATTGATTTTTCCGTTGTAAGTTTCGAGGATAATTAATCAATGGAACTCAGTAATCTCAAAACCAAGAGATACTGTTGCGAAAAATTAAAATTAATTTTCGCGCTTGGCTCTATTGGCCGATTATAAAAACATCTTATTTATTTATTAATATAGAGAGCCGAGTAAAAATATTTTCTTTAAAAAAAAAATAAAAAAAATAAAAAAAAAATCTATTACAATAAAATATAAAATATGTTTGATTAATTTTACTATGCAGTTTAGTAAAATTGTGATATAGATATTATTATTTTTATTATGATAAATATTAATCAGAGAAATTCTCATAAAATTCTTTTCATACCATATTGTCCCACGATTATCATGATTTTCAGGGTGAATTCTAATTGTAAGAGAAAATTCTCTGTGCAGCGCATATTTACTCGATGATAAAATTAAGATTTTATATAAAAAATTTATATAAAGCGATTTCAGCTTCCTTCCGTCTGTCACTTTATTCGAGAGAGAATAAGTCGCGGTGTGATATAAAAGTATATAAATGAATTGTACTCGGTGGTAATACTTTGACGATACTTGGAAACATTGATAGACTGATTGATAGAATTGATTGAGATATCTTTAGATATCCTCTTGAGAGTTTTATCACAAAAGTTGAGGTATCGAAAGTCCTTAAAATAGACATATCAAGCTAGAGAAATCACTCGGTATAAGTTTGTGTCTACCTTGGGAATTACGTTTTCAAGAATAAAATTGAGAATCGTAAAATTGAGCAATAATGGATTTATCTGAAAGTAATTTTCCGCGAAAGACATGTATAAAAACAAGAATTATCTTAACAGCTTAATCTTAATAGTTTCCAAGTAAAATTTGCATTACTTCTTCTTTTTTCTAGATAAAATTTCAGATTAATCACAGACTCTCCCATTTATTATTATAATAAAGTGGAAAAGCGAGATACTTATATAAGAAATTATAGACAAAACATGTTCTAACTATTTGGATGATACATCCAATAGATTATAAGGATTAACACTCGTATGAATAAAACTTTATAAAATCAATTTTTAAAATCAAATATAAAACCAGGGTTGGCAAAAAACTTGTTCTTTTCATTTTAAACAAAAAACATTGATTTTTTGTTTGAAACAATGTTTTTTTGTTTTATATGTGTTTTTAAGTAAAGCAAGAAAAAACCATGTTTGAAATCAAAAAACAGGTTTTAAACAAGCAAAAAAAACTTGATCTGTGTAAATATTTTAATTTTTAATAACTGCGATATTTTAAAAAGTTTTAAACTATTGTTTAAAACACGAAAACTGTTTAAAACAAAAATGTTTAAAACAGTGGACATTGTTTTAAACAAATTTTAATCAAACAGTTTTAAACACATTGTTTAAAACATGTATAAAATCGATAAAATTAAGTGTAAGCTCGGATTATTTGACAATAAATATGTCATGTCATGTAGGGCAATAATTTTGTCCATCACAAACATACTCCAGGTGACAAAATGATTACCCCACGCCGCATATCAATGCCAGAAGAATTCCTAGTCTCTTGAAAAAGAGAGAAGTGAATTAAAATTGGGAAATGGCGTGATATCGCGTGATACCGGGGTTTCTCGCACAACCCGTATATATTCGTACGCATATTTCACATCGGCCGACCTAGTGGCGCTTACCGAGATGGGCTCGCCGTTCGCCTTCTCCCCGTCGAGTATCCTCTGGCGCAGGGCGAGTCTGTCGAGGCTGGCGAGCCTGTAGCTGCCGCCGGTCTCGCGGTCCCTGCTGAGCCGCTCGGCAGCGGTGCCGAGGCCGACGCCGCCGCCGTTCGAGCCGGCGTTGAAGCTCGAGGTGTACTTGGGTAGGGTCGGCGGCGGCACTTGCCGCGCCTTCTCGCGAGTCATCATCGTGCTGCTGCTGTAGAGGAAGGACGTGTTGCTGTTGTTCGACAGACCGCGACTGACGCCGCCGGACGGCGAGATGCCCGAGGACGCCGTGGACGACGCCGTCGACGACGACGAGGACGGCGTCTTGATGCCGTTGCTCTGCGCGCCGCCCGCGGTGCCGTTCTGGTTCTCCGTCGTTGACATTTCTGTCACCCCGTACGCGGGTTCCTACTCCCCGTCCTTCTCTCTTTCTTTCACGTTTCTCTCTCTCTAGTAGAGAATCAGCCACGGGAACTCGGATGGGGATTTATTTCAAACCCTTGAATCGAAAGATCGGAGAGATGGTTAACGGGTTCGCTGCTCTCGTGTATATGATTGTGTCACGTATACATATACACGTGTCATATGCGCGTAATATTATCTGTCAGATTTTTCGCGATATTCTTGGTAGCGAACGTGTTAAAAAAAACCATGTAGTTATATGAGACTACTCGGAATATTTTATATTTTGATTGCGTTCTTTGAAATATATGCAAAAATGAATATACTAATTAATTCATATAAATATATGTATATAATTTATATATGCAAACACAAATAAAAAAATTATGAATTATTATAAAAGTCACTAATGGATCCCTTTTCATAAAACTGTCATTACTTTAGTTACATATCTATCTGCACAATTTTTTAACAGAACATAAATATATTACTTTTTTATTCAGTTTTATTAAATCAGATCAATCAAATCTATAATCTAATTATAATATTCAATTTTTAAGCTTTAATTATTTTTCACTGTTATATTTGCCAATTTCTAAATTTACAAGAATCTATATAGTTTATAATTCGAGAACATGAGAG
Source organism: Prenolepis imparis (assembly GCF_030444845.1). Taxonomy (NCBI): domain Eukaryota; kingdom Metazoa; phylum Arthropoda; class Insecta; order Hymenoptera; family Formicidae; genus Prenolepis; species Prenolepis imparis. The sequence continues at coordinate 21,358,935 of NW_028141161.1, forward strand.
ATTTATTCTAAATCATTTATCATAAAAAGCAACACTTAATGATTTTTTTCCAAATATAATATTAAAAATAATGAAGAATTTTGACAAAAATGTGACTTCTATTTTTAATACGAAATGCGTACAAAAGTAATAATATCAATTTAATTCCTAGACGTCTTTTAAGATTACTAATTAGAATTACAATGTTTTATTATTAGCACATATGTCTCATATCGGTATGCAGTTTTATGAAACTAGAGTCCAGCTGCATAAGAAAAAAAAAAAGAATCGTCGATGTGCACAATAGTGATTCGAGCGACGTGTAAAATGCGCCAACGCGCGTAATTGTAGATCGAATGCATTCCGGAGGCCATACACACGCCGATCGAGAAAAGCTTTGATTTGTTTCCGCGAAACTTTATTTCGAACACGTTCAGCGATATCTTTTAAGCCATCAGGCAAGTCTGTAAGTACGCGGTAAAGCATTTATCCCGATAATGGAAGAATACGGTCCATCTATTTCACGGATACACTTTTAACTCATTTCTTTTACAGAAATAGACATATTGTTGGCACCAATGCATTAATATATTTTATTAATGAATAGCTCATTATTAATTTGTCAATATGTAAATATGTATATAAAAAATAATAAAAGAATTTATATACATCTTATAATAAATAATAAATCTAATAATAAAAAAAAGAAAAAATGCATCGAATTTTCTGTAAAAATATTGGCTACTTTTCTCGGCAACAAAATTAGATTACAGAGAAGCTTTTATGTATACGGCTGCGTGTCGAAGACCGCGGAACGTTTTTCAACGTGCATGACTGAGATCGAAAACCGATTCCTCTCGGGAGAAGGAAGAGGAAAGAAGCCTTCTCGATCGGAGCGAAACACGTCGAAAGTCGATACACGAGATGCGGTTTTTATTTATCCTCGCGGCGCGCGACGGAGAATGGTGTTCCGTAACAAGGCGAGTTCTATACTCTTACATTATTCCGTAAGGATAATCGGACAATGTCGGAGGCGGTTTCGTTTCTCGTTTAGGATTTCATGAACGAAATGGACTCGAGATCGATCCACAAAGGGAGAATGAATGTAAATGTGAAAAAGTAATGTTCGCGATGTGTGCTTTCCGATATTTTCCATATTGAAATGGAAATGCAGCACCTCTATTTCTCCTCTGTTTAAATATTATCAAAAATTACGTATTGATTGACGTAAAATATTTTTTTAAAATTCAATATGTAAAATAAAAGTTATCTTAATTATATTTTGTTAAGACGTCTCTTCAAGGCCTAAATATAATCCAAGTATTGTAAAAAAAATTAGATATTAATTGATGAAAAAATTCAATATGTAAAATAGAAAGTTATCTTAATTTTATTATTTTATTTATTATTTATTATTATTGTTAAGGCCTCTTCAGACAATCTATAATTCGCGCAATAAAATTCAAGATAGAATTTTCTTTATAATTTTATACGTCACATATTTCAATGTATATTATGTGTACCCTGAAATATATTTCGATTTTTATATATTTTACGTGTTCAAATTTTCTGTAATACACGACGTATAAAATTTATAATTAGAATTCTGCCTTCAATTTTGTCGTAAATTATATATAAAGAAGCCTTTAATTAAGAAACTTATTAATGAGTTTAATATCGTAGATCGACGTTATCTCATTAATTTATGTATGAAACGCAAACTTTAAAAAGAAGATATGTTACCAATAAAAAACTAATTAATAAGATGATAAATATATTTAATATCAAACATTGCATTTATTTGCGTATAATTAGACGCGCACTTTTTGATAATATCATCTTTAATTAAAGCAAATACACTGTGTATTTCATATAGAGACTGCATTCTCAATTCAATATTGAAGAAAATTGCGTTTTGTTTATATACACATCTCGCATTCAAGTGATTCCGGACTCGAATTCGCGATGCGCGAATGATTGTTTACGCATGATCGCTCGATGTTGACTCAAGCTGACGGCTGTCTGCGTCTTTTGACTCGCGATATGACTACGATATCAGGAATGTATCGCGGAGTAAAAGTGATCGCGCGCGTAAAAAAAAATTGAAGTAAAAACAAATAACCCTCGTCGTCTAGCTCCGACGATCGAAAAGAGAAAGGGTCGCTATAAAGAAACAGCTATCTCTGGTTAACGAAAATTCTAATTATAACTACAAACAATTTAAACTCTATATCGTAAGGGGTTTCTAGGAAACTAAGAGATTTTTTTCTTCTATGTTTATATAAATGCAATTTTGTATAAATACGAATTGTATACATGAAATGTAAATTATACATATATGTAAATACGAATCGATTAAATATATAAATATTTTATTTAGACTGCAACAGGACAGAGCTTCTGTGATTTTTTTAAGAGAAATTGAGAGTGACATTATTTCGAAGAGAAATTGAGAGTGGCATTATTTCGAACAATGCAACATTTTTTTCGTGCACCTAAAGCAGACCCCATACCGCGTTTCCATTGTTGCACGTAAACATAGAGGTCACTTTCACGCGTCCGGAACATCGAAATTCACCCAAGTTATACCGGTTTCCGGATAGCCTTGTGTTCGAATGGAGGTAGTATTTCGTTAACCAGAGACAATAGATAGCGCGTCCAATCGCTTTCGAGAACGAAGCTCAGTCTCCCGAAAAAAAAATCATAGCACTCGAGAGCGAATGTTTTTCGAGCTCGTATATACATATAATAAGTTACCGAGTCGACATCGATGCGATTCCCAACGAGAGAGGAACACCATCAGCCGTCGTCGTCACACATACATATGCACTCGACGCGCCTTAAATCGTCGCCCGAAAATTCGAAATATCACAAGCACACGCTACTAACCGTCCCTTCGGCACCGTTAAACGCTCTCGCTGCGTAGGTGGAGATACCAGGATTGTTCTCGCACAGGAAAGGAGACACAGGAGAGAAACAGGCGTCGGAGGAGAACAACACGCGCGCGCGCGCGCGCGAAAGAGCAAGAAAGAAAGAAAGGGAGAGACTGTAACGTGCGTCGCACTGTGTGGGCTCCCCCGAGGGTCGGAGAGCCGGTGTTGCCGATGATTCACGCCGTCGGCGAGCCGGTCGTGCGTGGCCGCGTTTTCACTCTCACCTCGTCGTTCATCGTTTTACGCATCGTTCCACGAGAATGTAAGTAGGAGAACACGACGCGAGTATATTCGTTCACCGCACGAACGAAAACGCCACGACGTTCCACTACGAACGACGCGTCCTCGAGGAAAGTCTTTAATCCGCGCCGACACGATCACTACACGCCCGACTCGTACGTACTGCGACGACCACGCCTGACGCAGCTGCCGCGAGGGGGAAGCAGCGCGAGGGTGGGGGAAAAGAGAGACATCGCGCGCTTGCGCGGCGCGATTCGTCGCCCGCAGCGCGCATGCGTCGGCCAATCACGGACGTCGGCCGCGGCGGCGCGCGGAGTAATCAGAGCGCTCGACGCTGCGGCGGTAGGTGGGTGAAGCTTCGTTCCGTATCGAGCGTCGATACTTCAGCGCCGCTCGCTCTTCGCAAGGCCCTTTGCAAGGGCTCCGAACACTCTTGCTTTCGTTCGTCGGAGTGTAAATACTATTTCGCGGATGAGAGCTCTTTCTCTTTGCTCTATACACGTCAAAATAAATAAGAAGAAATTATCGTCTTTTTATGTTGTGTCAAGAAAGATGAAACAATAACTCGAATATATTTTCTTTCGAATTTGAATGTCGTTCTTATTTGATATTTTGACAATACTAGCAGGCACTCATTAATTTCTAAACGTAAACGAGTCAATTGTAGAAAAATATTATAGTACTTACTTAAATATTATTGTTACATTAATAAATACATTATTTAATTCTTGAGACTGAATTTGAGAGATATATTGAATATTTAATTTATTCAATATCGTATAATCGTTAAATTAAAGAAAAGAGACATAACATTTATATCGCATAAAAAAGAAAATGTGTGCGTGACAATTTATTAAACATTTATTTAATTAACGAGATCATAAATGCAATAATATATTATATATTAAATTAGAATTACTTCGATTAGATATATTAATCTGAATTTACTGAATATTTTATGCTCGATATACGATATAATACACGCGCGTTCTGACAATTCAAGAATCATAGGACATCAGTAATAGAATTACAAATAATAATAGCAACGTGAAAGTTGTAACAGTAATTAAAGACCGAGAAATGGCAATCTTAATAATATTCCGAGATAAGTATCTGAGAGAAAAATTACTAATATTCGTACACAACAGGATTCAGAGTAGAAATCATACAGACACTGTTTATTCTTCAACAACTCAACTAATTAATTGGCTAAATTAGAGATAAAGGGAGAAAATTGGAGTTTTTAGTTAGACAGTAATTTAGCATGTATGCTAATCTAGATCTCAATTACTTTCGACGAGAATCTCGCTTTCGTGACTGAGAATTAAACTCGGAAAGGATGAAAGACGATCTTATCGGGGACGATTGTCCCGGTGTCAACAAGCACGTGTCAACGAACACGTGTCAACGAACATTAATAGAACGCAAACGCGTTATCTCGAAGAGAGTGCGAGACGATTAAGTTCTAAGTGACTCGAGCACGCCGACTCTCGATTTCGCGATGTCAACGCACTCGCGATCGCATTGTCTTCGCGCTTGTTATTCTAGCGCGTCCACTAGGAAGTACGCATGGCGGAATGCCCGGTTGCGACCTTAATTGGACGTTGAGCTAATAATAAGAGCACTGTCGGTCGCGTGCGTGCGTACACGTCCGAAAGAACGAAATGAGAAGAGTAAAAAAAGTCTCGGGTGAAATGCAGACAATGGGATTCCGAATCGAATGAAAATTGCCTCGAAATCATTTTTTCGCCAATCAACGATGCGTCGGATATTGCAATTTGATCATATATCAATTAATAGCAATCAATTCAATTTTACACGCCATTATCAATTTATATATATACACACACACTAAAAATAAATTACAATATATTTCTTAAATTCCTCAACGAATTAATTAATTAATTAATTAATTAAAGACATGAAATGATATATAATTAATTATATATTAATTATATATATACATATATATATAATTTTATATATATGTATATATAATTATCTATTTATAAATAATTTGAAGTCTTTAATTAATTAATTCGTTGAGAAATTTAAGAATTATATTGTAATTATATATAATGTATTAAAAATAAATGTGCGTGAATGAGTGTTGGAATTTTACTTTTCCGAGCGTTGTTAAGATAATTCACTTCTCTCTTTACTTATATATTATCAATAAAAAAATTATTGTGTCACATGGATGATGATTCAACTACCTGTTGAGACTCCTTGTTCTTCTGGCAATATCTGGCGAGAACGGCCGGATTCAAACGACGTCTCGCCGTCGACGAGTCCGTCGCCGACATCGTTTATACGATTGCTCGTCAAACAACGATTCCAGCTGATTCACGAAAGGTCACACTTTCATCAATTATCACGCAACTAGCTCGTCGTGTATGCGAAACTATCGTCCCGAGAAATCGCGCGGATCGATCGGCCGCAAAAACGCGATCGCGATTTTCTCAACAATTCGATCGCTCTTAATTGTTTACGCGAAACCAGACTGACTGATAAAAATTAATAGGGTTTTTGTCTATCCACAGCTTTAGAACTTAGAATCAACACTAACAATTCAAAATCAGAATGTCATATACGATTTGGAGACAGAATGAATAAATTTCATAAGTTGCTGTTCAGTGAAATCAGAGCTCATAAAGAAACTTGTATATATTATATTTATAAAATCTCTCTATTTTAAATATGTAGATAAAAGCTTAATATATCTTTTTGAAATGTGCGGCCATTTATTAACATTTATTCTTCAATTAAGCTCATGGATGAAAGATTTTGATAACTATGATGTCGTTGCTCTCAAGTTATTGAAAAAGATAGAAAAATCTATCGAGAAATACTCAAATAATAAAATCCAAATTAATTCAATTTCATATTATTATTAATTCAATCTATTATATATATATAATAATATAAAATATATATTCGAAAATTACATATTATATCGCGCAGAAAGAACTTGCTAATTTTAGCTTTTATTATTTTTATCACATAATAAATGTGTCAATGCAGTAAAATAAAGAGATTTAATGAAGTTGTTTCACATTATGCATAAAAAATCTTTAAATGTATGTCAACTTTATTTGTTTGCTTATATAGCTTGATAAAATGTAAATTAAATTTTTTATCGAAATTACTTATCATTCAATTTCTTATTTCAAAATATATAATTTAATTCTATAATTTAATTTTAATAGATGTGACAAAAATATTTTTATATGAAAATTTTACGCCTTTTCTTGGGTTTCTTTTATAATAATTTTTATTTTTTTAAATAATTTTTATTTAATAAAAAAGATGAGTAATAAAAACAATTGTTAAGTTGCGTTGCTAAGTTATTGAAATCGTAACAAGCTTATCTACATTACTGAATCATTTACACTCGATATATTTCGATTATTGTTCCTTATCTCCAAGAATCGTAGAAGGACATTGATGTTATAACTTCGCAGAATAACTTCTTAGAAATAATAACGTAGAAGTTGTTTGTAATAATACGAGACACAGAATAGAGTTAATGATAAACGTTTCACGAAAATTGCAATATAATATTTCCTTTCTAGATTAAATAATATTTCGATAAAAAAGAAGCATAGAGATCATATTTACACAGAGACACAATTCTTAAATTCCTCAGCGGATTAATTAATTAATCAAAGACTGAAGTTAATTAAATAGAAAATAATTCAATATAAATCAAGCTAAACTGCTTATCTCCACAACTTTCGACAATTTTGCGAAACAATATCGCGCTTTCGTCGCATAAAACTGACACTCTGAAAAAAATAGCGAATTATTTTTTTCTCGCACCGTGACACTCCGTCCGTTTCGATCGATTCGAGTCCGCTCGATCGTCGTGATCGTGCAAACTGAACTCACGCGGTATTAATATTACGAACACGAAGCCAACTTGTACGACGATCGGAATGCGACTAGCCTTATCAGAGAGAAAGAAAGAGAGAGAGAGAGAGAGAGAGACTCACCGCTACCGTGGTGACCGAAGCGACCGTGACGGTGATGACGTGATCGTCGTCGTCGTAGTCGTCATCGTCATTGTCGATGTTGCCCATGCGGTCGTCCAGCATCCGTACAGCACCGGAAATAAACCAGAGAAGTGGGTAGGGAAGGATAGATAAGTAGAGAGGGGAAACACCGGTTTAGAACCGCGATAAGGACGATGAGAAACAAGGACGATAAAGAATCGTTCGGGAGAGGAGAGGATAGGAGGAAAGGAATGTTACGTTAACTGTGTTTTTTTATGCTTGTATCCTATTGACGCATTTTTCATTACGACTACATTCGTTATCGTGTTGTAAAGAAATATTGTATATATTTATTTATAAAATAAATTAAAAATATTTTTCAAAATAGCAAATTCAGAATAATAATTTTGTCTGATTATACGCATTTTTCAATATATTTTTTTTAATTATGATGGTTGTTGATATTATATAAATATTATGTCTTTATATATCGAAAATGTCATGCTTGCTAAAATTGCAATAAAAATGGTTTTGCACGAAATTCAACAATAATCTCTGTAGTCGGATCAATCTCCACTTAATTATATATCCATTACATATTCATTACGTATATGTATATTACATATACAGGTATTACGTATATTCTCTATAATATATAATTTATAATTGTATTTATAAATGTTGTAATTATTATACTTTTTTTACTTATTGACATATATGTATATAATTATAATAATTTGTATATAATAATTTTAACACACAATAATTTTTTTAATCCATAACTTGCCTTAGAAAATAAATTACATATATTCAGAAAGTTCTCCCCCGTGAAATATCATTTGATATTAGAATCGAAGTGAAGGCCGTGAATATACGAAAGAGAAGAGAGTGCGAAAAAGAGAGATATGCGGAAATGGGCTTCTTACGTGAATCGTGCAGAGCGATCGTGGAAGTCTCCATCCTGATCCTTATCCCCGTCCGATATTCCCGCGTCTTATCGAATTCTATCGCGGTGAATCGTCGTGATTGGCCACGCGCGATGCACCGAGGGGTGCCATCGACGGAAATAGATTTTCCGAAAACGGAATTCCCGGGGTTGGATTTTAAATATCGTGCGACATAAAGGCTAGGCGTGTCGGATATATACCGGGTCGGATCGAAGAATCGTATACGATTTCAATGTCCCGATCGTCGCGACTTGGCACGTAATCTCGAAATAATTGTCCAGACTCGATAGAAAAAAATCTCGCAATTTTGCCCGTTCATAGGATTCGAGAGTTTAAACGTAAGGCGAAGAATCCTTAAAGATTCTATCCGGATGCAGATTCAACTAGATATAAATCTATTGATCTCGATCCGAATTAATAATCGCGGAAGCGTCTTTCGTATACACAGCAGAATTCGATCGTTCTCCAATCGGCGTTTTTTTTCGTAAAAACAAATAATTAAAAAACAAATGAATTGAAAAAAAAAACCGGAGTTGAAGTAGCCGTGAGATATTTGTACGATGCGGAAGAATAAACGGGAGATACCGCGAATGATCGCGTGTTCGCGTGACGAATACGCGATTCGCACTAAAGGAGCATCGACTCGGGCGATTCGCGATCACCCGGAGCTTCTCTCACGTGCGACGAAGAAGTTGCTCTTCCTCTTCCACCATCGCTCTCCTACATTCCTCCTACTCTCTCGCATTCTCTCCCCATATTCTCTTAATCGATTAAGAGAATTGATTCTTTAACCCCGCGATGCCTCTCGGGTCAATCCGTTGATCGTTTCAAGTAATACCTCTGTAAGAAATTATGTTAACATTTTCTATCATATTTCTCTAATTTTATTAATATATTCTTTATTTTGAAGAATATTTATTTATAAAATAGAAACGAATATATATTGATTTCAGAAACATATTTATAATGTATGTATAGCTATGATTGTAATATATATTATAATATTATTGTAATAATTGTAATATATATATATAATTATAAAATCATATATTACAGAGAATATATATGTAAAATACGTAATGAATACCTAATGTTGATCAATATGTAATGGATATACTGAATATGTCCAGTATACATTTTTATGTCAAATTTCTTCCTATCATAACTGATTAGGAACAGGCATCCGTGAAGATAGCGGAGTGTTATCTATGCAGAACCAACAGCAGGCAATGACAATATTATCTTAACGCAAACTAATCAGGTGAAATATAGTGCAAATAGCTGGAAATAACTATAATATTTCGTCGAACGGATAAGTTAACACATTAAGCAATACTACAAAGAAGTAATAAAAAATATCGCGATAACGTAGAACAATATTTAGGACAGTCTTAAAATTCTATGTTTAAACGTCAAACAATGTACGTATATCTGTCTTTTCTTGCATAACAATGCAATTTGCCTTACAAACTCTCTTCAGATTCTTGAAATTTATTCTCGAATTCTCTTCAGATTCTTCAAGAAATATTCATAGAATTTTTTTTGTTTATGAATAAAAAAATCTTTACACACACGATTTATACATATGCGTATATATGTCTGTATGTGATGCATGCGCATGTGTATAAATCAGCAATTCATATTGAAGAAACAACTATAAATATTGCTCTTTTTTTTAGAATTTAATTAAATTTTGTTTACGCTTTTAAATTTTTCGGAGTAATGTGTTTTTATTACATATAAGTAATATTAATTGCTTCAGTTTCGCGTTACAAATGAATCGAATAATTAACGATTAGTTAAAATTTTTCGATCGAATTTATTTCGCGACTTTTAAGTCAGCGATAATAATCAAAAAATAATTGTAAAATATTAACCATTTATGGATAAATAATATTTATATACAAAAAATCGTGTTGATATTTATCATAGTAAGATATGAAGTATGTTCTCCTAATGAGTAATGTGAAAAATCAATATATACGAAAATGAACAAAGAATCTCCGAAAGATATCTGTCTTAAACACCTGTTAAAATTAATGCTACAATATGCTACAAGAGAGAAAGAAAGATATGATGCTATAAAATACGAATACATACAAGCAACAATGTCAAATTAATTATTACAGTGTATGCGTTAATTACACGTATCTCAGCAATTAATAGACATTACAGCTTCCAGAGAAATGAGAAAAAACACAGACGTTCGCAGATGATCGTATTAGATTAAAGCTTCTAATTTCTTACTGTCAGAGAAGTGTCATATATAAGGAGAGAAGGCAAAAAAAAAAAAAGACCGCTAACAAGAGATGCAATAATTAATCAGAGCTGTGTTAGTACACTGAGAGAATTTTCTCTTAGAATTTACCCTGAAAATCATGGTAATCGTGGGACAATATGGTATGGAAAGAATTTTATAAGAATTTCTCTGATTAATATTTATCACTATTATTTATATTACTAAACTGCATATTAGTAAAATTAATCAAACATATTTTATATTTTATTGTAATAAATATTATTTTTATTGTGATAAATATTAATATATTATATATTGTAATAAATATTAATATATTACTAAATTGCATATTAGTAAAATTAATCAAACATATTTTATATTTTATATTGTAATAGATATTATTATTTTTATTGTGATAAATATTAATATATTATGATAAAATTAATATATTACTAAACTGCATATTAGTAAAATTAATCAAACATATTTTATATATTTTATTCATTTTATTGTAATAGATATTATTTTTATTGTGATAAATATTAATATATTATATATTGTAATAAATATTAATATATTACTAAACTGCATATTAGTAAAATTAATCAAACATATTTTATATTTTATATTGTAATAGATATTATTATTTTTATTGTGATAAATATTAATATATTATTATGATAAAATTAATATATTACTAAACTGCATATTAGTAAAATTAATCAAACATATTTTATATATTTTATTCATTTTATTGTAATAGATATTATTATTTTTATTGTGATAAATATTAATCAGAGAAATTCTGATAAAATCCTTTCCATACCATATTGTCCCACGATTACCATGATTTTCAGGGTACTTAAATTCTAAGAGAAAATTCTCTCTGTGTACATATAATGATTACGAGACGAGAGAAGCGGGGTGTGTATCGGTAGGTTAGGTCGGTCCATGGCGTTAATATCGACCGGCCGTGCCGTATTGACGGCGAAATTTCGACGGCGCCCAAAATGGTCGGCGTCGTATCTCGCACCTGCCGACCTGGCGCGTGCATGCATCTACCAAATATACACTTACCACTGCGCTGCATCGTCGTTCTCGTTCCACCGGGACCTCGTCACAACGGCTCATCGATCATAATCCTGCGCTGCTCCGAGGACGAGACGCGAGTAAACCGGGTTTACCGGCGTGCTTCCTCGCATGCCACGCTCGGCGTAACACAAGACGGGACGCGAGACTCGACTCCGGACTCGACGTTCTGGACTCGGGATCGCTTCACCGGGAGGAACGCGAGCGAAGGGAAAACGCGACAAACGTCAACACGCGCAACGGAGGACGCGACGCTCCCGATCCGCCTCGCCTCGCACTTTTCAAATTCGCGTAGAGCAACCTCGCACGGCGATTCGAGTGTCGCTGACGCGTGCGCACGAATGCGACGCGAAGGTTGGCTGCAGTGACCGACTACCAACTTGATCAAGAGAAAAAAACCACGTGCCTCGAGTAGCCGCGCCATCTGTCGGCGCTTCGCGAAACTAAATGTGGATCACGTGATCAGCTGATTGGTGATCGGTGATCGCCGAGCAACGTGTCCTTTGTTTATTAGACGCAATTTATGTGTGAATATATAAACAATAAAACAATAAAAATTGCAAAACCTACTATTGTTCTTTCTGTCGTCTGAGTGAAACTTTTATTATTATCTACTTAATATCATTAAAATCAACCTAGGAGACATATTTTGAGGTTATAAGACTGAATTGTTTGGAAATATTTTTGAGCGACGAGTACACTGATGCAACTAATGTAAGTTTAATCGCTACAAAAAAAAAAAAAAAAACGAGCGATATGTAAATAAATGTTTGATTACTGATGAAATAAACATTTTTTTTAATTTTAGGTTATGGGGAGGGCATGTTGCGTCTTGGGATGCCCATCGGGCGGAGACGTTCCGTCTCATCAAATACCTAAGAATCCAGTCCTTTTTCAACAATGGAAGAACATGATCTACTCTGAGAAGATTCAACATCTGACCGACGAGCAGATAAGCAAATGTGCTGTGTGCTATCGGCACTTTGCAGATGATGATTATCTAGTGACGTTCAGAGTCAGGAAATTGAAGCGCGGAATCGCACCTTCTTTAAATCTGCCAAATAAGCCTACTACTAATAATAATAATAATTGCAAGCCTGGTGTAGTTAAGATAGAAGCGAAAACTGAAATGGAAACACCTGATACGGATGACTCGACAAGCACGTTTATTGAAAATCTGAAAACGGATAGTCAAGGAGCTGAAACAGAAGTACCGGAAATTGCATTATTCGAAGATATTCCGGAAGAGGTTGAATCCTACTTCCCCAAACAGCTGCAACAAATTTCATCGAATGAGCATAATGTAAAACAAACTGATTCAACTGATACAGCAGAAGCATTTAAATTGTGTCACAGAAAAAGAGCATTGAGGAGAAAACAAAGAAAGCTAATGGCCGAAAAATTAGTATTGCTACGACTTAAAAAACAAGCCGAACAATATGAAAAAACACCTACAATACAAAAGCTATTATCTTGTTTAACACCTGCTGAAATAGCATCGATTAAAGCCAAAATACGTATGTCAAGATACTCGCCAAAAGTTTATGTAAGAGAATATTATAACATCGCTAAGAAGAAGGTTCTTGGCCAATTATAAAATTTATTAATTTGAGATAAATTTCAAAATTGAAAGGATATGAGAAATTAAGATGCGCAGCCTATTATCTCATAATATTTTTGCACACGTAATAAGAAATGAAGAAGACATGCTATGGATTATAATACAACTGATACTTGTAATAAACAAAATATCGCATTTACAGAAGCTTATATGTCAACGAAATAAGTAATTTCACATGATGGAACATAATGAGCAAAATCTATTGTAAGTGTATATTTTCTATTAATTAATTAATTATATACAAGTTGCATATTATTTCTTCTGATAAAAGAAAATACGAATTATATATATGTATATTCAATTTGATTTATATATATTTAATATAGGTATATAAATCAAATATATAACATGCGATATAATCATTACAAGGCAATGTATTTATATTTAATCTTTATTTTTTCAGATGATTAAAGAATAATAAACATTCTGGATACGATTTTGTTACGTAACAAAGCCGCAATCTATTAAACATTCTTCTCTAAACAGACGGAAAAGGTACGAACGTAAACGAATCGGATGCAGGTAATCGTTCGAGGATTGTATCGACACAACGGTAGTTTTACTGTATTTTTAAAAACGAATACATGAAATATACATTTATAATTATATATATGTATATATCTAATTTGGTAGAAGGATATATTGTATTATTCTCTGAATATAGACCTCTGAAGGCTATCTTATCGCTAACGACGTCGTAAAGAGTATAACTTATCCTCTCTGAACACATAATCTTGACGGGGATTATTCTGTTGAGCACTTTACTCGTCGGTGATGTATTTTTTGCTTTTTGTTATTTTTCCTTTGTTTTTCTTTCACTACGCGAGAGAATCGCTATACTGACAATAATCCGGTGATCCGCGTTCAGAGACTCGATTCTTGAATTCATTCGCAAGAGAAACGTATACGCAAATTCGGCTCTTACAGAAAAGTTACAAGTTGATTGGCTAAAAGCCATGCGATAACCAATCAACTTGCAACTTTTTTGTAAGAGCCGAATTTGCGTATACGTTTCTCTTGCGAATGAATTCAAGAATCGAGTCCCAGGAAACGCGCCGATAAAATACTTATCCGCGCGTGATCGATTCCGCGGAAGAGGAGGGAGGAAATAAAACCGATCGAATTGGTACAAATCAGAGGTACACAGCAAAGATGATACACCCTTTAGGATCGGTTGTCATGTGCGCAGTGTTTTTTTTTCTTTTTTTCGAGCGTTAACACATCCAAAAAATCGTCCGACAAATTACGTTGAAAAATACTCTCATTTATACATTTATATTAAATCTATACATCTCTTATCGATTTATATTCTGGAGGTGCTGCGTGTATGTATTTTTTTTTTTTTTTTTTTTTACTTCTCTTCCTCTACGCGTCCGCACACTAATTACGAAATAATTTCAAAATGTGCTCGATTCTACGACCGATCTCAAAGAGTTAGCGTTCGTCGTCTGTATATATAATTAGGAAATACTTTCCCTTTAGTGATTTGCAAGTAATTATTATTTAGTGATTTGCAAGATATTATATGTTACGAAACGCGTTAACTCTGGATTCGGTTTCATCACTTTCTTCACATTGCTGGTTCTTTTTTTACAACGATTCGAGGAAAAACGCACCGAGTAAAAAATTTCTCTCATTTTCTAAAATCTCGATCAAAGATCTCTAATAATTCCTCACCATAGATAAATACAAGAATACGACAAGTGGACGAGAAGAGTGGAAATTGATTTAAGAACGATATGTCTCAAAATCTGCATTTAGTACGTTTTCTTCAATCGATGATTCGATCGATACGTATAAATTAATTAATCATCATCTCGTGTTATATATAGCGTAATTAAGCCGATAAAATATAGAAAGAGAGAGTCTTTTCGCTTCTTATAACACGATAAGATTGACAGATGAGAAGTGTATCACGACAGAAGTAAAATTATCTTTAAAAATCCGCGAATAAAGATCGACTTGTGCACATAGGAGATATCTAAAGGGAAAGTGTGCAGAAATAAAAAAAAAAACTAGTACCATCCCGACGCCTTTAGGCCTCTACGGAATAATTCGAGCTTCCCAAGAGAATTCGATCAGGGCCCTGAAATCAATTCTTTCGATCGTGCAAAAATTCCAGTAATATTTGTCTCGAGAGTATCTCCGTTTCATATATATAAAATAGTTAACTTAATCGAATAAAATGACGCCTAAACGCGTCCCTGACCAATACGGGACAGTTTGTGCGCGTTGATACTCGTAAAAATCGATAGTATACATATATGTATTAAGGAGACCGTCTCTGTGTCTCTCTCTCTCTCTCTCTCTCTCTCTCTCTCTCTCTCTCTCTCTCTCTCTCTCTCTCTCGATACACGCGCGAGCTATGAACGTCGATCAACATCGGAATGTGTATTAATTTGATTGTATGTCGCCTGGGGTACAATGTTGACCGACTACTGGATATTATAATCGCAAACGTTGTATTTTCAGCAATACGAAAGCAAGACGAGTGAGCAATATCGAATTAAATCGACAAGCTGAGAGCGCATACAGAGTATATATATCTCTCTTAATACGTATCGACTAATTTCTCCTCTGGCTCGATTAATCAAAGTTTCGAGAAGGGCGAAGAAAATCTCTGCGGACAATCATAATCGTCAAAGATTTATATAGTTTGGAAAGAAAGATATTTTTTAAATTATATCGCATTTAAATTATATCGCACGAATTTTCTACATTTCTTTTTTTTTACATCCATTTAACTTGAAATGACAAACGTGTGATATCTTTGTGTGAAAATATAGCGATGATGAGAAAATAGCATATTTTTGTCGCTTGGTCCAGGCGATTGTACAGACAGATTAATTCGCTCGTTATCGATCAGTTTCATATATATAATCGCTACATTTTACTGACGATAAAAGCCGCGAGAGTGGTTTCTCGTCTCTACTTAAACGAAATAACATGTCGTGCGTATCACATACATCTATCTCGATATACCTTGATACGTGTAAATGATTGTCCGTGATTGTCCGTAGTTCGTAGAGAATAATCACACTTCGATATATCTTTCTATTCTTTATCTTTGCCTGTTTCTTTTTTTTTTTTTAAGTACGCAAGAAGAGGGACTAGAAGAGCGAAAGAGCGAGTCCGCGATTGCGTGCGGGCCTCGATTTTGTCTCTCCCGACAATTTTTATATTTACTTTCTCCAAATGTGTACCGGGGTGTGCTTAACGTTAAGGACACTTAACTTTGTATAATCTCTTACGTCATTAGTTAGAATAATATTTAACCACACACGAACGAGATTCTTTGGAATTGGTAGACGTCATGGGTGTCCGGAACGAGATCGATCGTAACTTCGGTGATTTTTTTTTTACGATTTTTTTTCTCCACTTTGCCTTTGATTATATATGTATGAAAATTTCGTTTTTCTCGTTGGATTAAAGGATAGAAAAAATTTGACACGTAAAATCCAATACGAATATAATCCGATTTTCAAATTTATCCCAAAAAAATAATCTTATTTTTCAAATTGATATACGTCGACATTCTACATTCCAACGTTTAACAATTTAAAAAATAAATTCTCTCTCCCTCCCTCCCCCTCTTTCTCTCTTTTTTAAAAGAGATTTTTATCCATTTAAATCAACGATAAATGACTTTGAAGTTCATAACATTTAATATTCATTACACGATATAATTATAGTCATGCGAGTGCAAATTTATTATTGGCTATAGACTTTTTTATGTACTTTTTATATATCATATATAGAATGGGTTTTTTTCAACTGCTCGTCTACTATGTTCATTATATCTTTACCATCCTATCCTCTTTGATATTTTAATTAGAAGATAATTACAATCAAAAGAGAGAGGGAAAGAGAAAGAATTTTTATCTTAAAGAGATTTTATTTATTCATTTAAATTCGTGATCCACACGCTCCAATAAACAATTGTTTAAAATGGATTGTTTTATAACGTAAATTCTGTGAAATTCCGACGTTCAATAACTTGAAAAATGAATTTGTTTTCCTGTTCTTTCCTCTCTCGCCCCTCACTCTCTCTCTCTTTCTCAATGTTTATATATACGCGTGTGATTTCTATTTATTTTAAATGTGTTGTAAGATTTTTCTTTTCTATATATGTAGACACATACATAAAGACAGACAATTAAAAATCAAATTTATTACAATTTATGTTTACTTTTTTTTTATTACACGACATAATTAGTAGCTCGAGTGTGTATTTACAATTAGTAAATGTATGAAGCCAATAAGCTTCATACATTTTGTGTATTTTATAAAAAAAATGGCTGTTCGTGTGAAATATAATCGATATTATATAATGGAAGAAGATATAGATACTTTTGTTGCATGTAAGTAGATCATTACGATCAGAAAGGGAGGAAGAGGTGAGAAGAGAGGAGAAAGAGGAGAGAGAGGATGTCTATCTTACAGAGATTTTTATGCATTTAAATTTAACATTCCAATGAACAATTGTTTAAAATGGATTGTTTTAGAAAGTAAATTCCGCGAGATATTCCGAGGTCCAATGGTTTGAAAAATAATATATAAAATTCTCTTTTTTCTTCCCTGTTCTTCTTTCTCTCCTGCCTTTCCCCCCTTCTCTCTCTCTCTCTCAATATCTATGTATATGCGTGTGACCTCTATTTATTTATTTTAAACTCTCTATAAAATTTTCTCTCTATATGTGTACAGACAAACAGTGAACAGATCAAATTAACCGAAGTTTATAACGTTTAGTTTTGATTAGACGACAAAAGTGCACAAATTAATATTTATTAACTACACGCGCTTTATGAATATATATCATATATAAAATGGATCTTCAACAGTTTCTAAGCTCTGTTGCACATCATTCTTTACAGGACAACGCGGGTCTGTTAATTGCATGGGTGCGGGAATTATATGAACGGTAATTATGATCAAAAAGAGAAAAAGGCAGAGAGAGAAAAAGAGAGGAGAGAGGAAAGTGATAGAAAGAATTTTTTTATTCTAAAGAAATATTTTTTATCCATTTTTTATGATTAACGTTTTTACGAACAATAGTTCAAAATAAATTGTTTTAGAAAGTTTGGAAAATAAATTCTTCCCTATTTTTCTCTCCTCTCTCTCTTAATGTATATTTATATGTTTTGAATGTGCTGTAAGGTCTTTTCCTTCATGTATATGTATACAGACATACAGTAAGATCAAATTAATCCAAATTTATAACGTTTAATTTTCATTAGACGACAAAACAATAATTAACACTAATTAAATTGCGCGAGATTTGCAGAGATATATATTAGAGGTAATTACAGTTAGAAAAAGAGAGAGAGAGAGAGAGAGAGAGAGAGAGAGAGAGAGAGAGAGAGAGAGAGAGAGAGAGAGAGAGAGAGAGAGAGAGAGAAAAGACGATTAACATTCCAATAAACAACCCTTTAAAAATAAAAATTGCTTTAGGAATAATAAATTCGATTCACTTCTCTCAAAGATTTCATTTTTGACATTTGAAACGTTCAGCGTTTTCATTCTTGGTGCGGAGAAATCTCTCGATTTCTCATTTCGCGCTTCCATCATGACGCGATAAAAATCGAGATCATATTCGCTCGTTTTCAATTCGACAAAATGTCGAAAATCGTATCAAATCGTATCAAATGCTCGGATATACGATCAAAGAGATCGAATCGAGCTCAGGTACCGTATAGGTGTACGTGCGAGTAATAAATTCTGTGTATATATTTATTTCGCAATCTTCGAAAGGCAAAAGGAGTCTTCTCTCGTGCGGTCCTTAATTAATACGCCGAATTCACCGAAGTTGGTATCAATTCGTTCCGCGATCAGTTCGTATCTTATTAATTAGACGACGTGACCGGTCGCGCGCGAGTGCACACTTATCGTTAGCTACACACTCTCTTTGGACACGTATATCATACTTACACAAGTATATCTTGTGACTCGTTGGTACCAGGCAGAGCTGTCCAACGAAATGTTTTTCTTTTCAACGTATAATATTAATGAAATCCAATATTAGTGTACTCGTCGTGACTGATAGATTAGTAATTAGTGAGACTAGACAAAAAAGGGAGACCGAGAAAAGGTTTTGTGTGTATGTGTGTGCGTGCGTGTGTGTGCGCGCGTAGAAGTGATCGGAAAAGTCACATCGAGGATAATAAACGAAACTTACGAGACCCGGAAAAGTTCTTAAAATCTTATTGCTACTAAAATCCTTCAAACGCACGCACGCGCACGCATGCACACAATCATAAGCACGCACACACGGACCTACATGACATATGGAGACTGCGATTTAACATTTTTTCCACGTGATTGCGCGGGCGGAAAAACTTGAAAAAAATTTGACAGATAGATAATTTTGACTCACGACAAAAGATTGTAACCATTAATTTATATGATTAATTATATACATGAACCGTCCGATTGCTTGCTCGGCGAAATTTCGCTTTGACGAATCAAGAATAGGATATTTATTAAAGAATAATAAGATAGAGAGAATAAGATAATAAGAATAAATAAAATATGGAAAGAACTCAAACTTGAAGAGAAATAAAAGCGTAAATTGTGAAATATATTTTATTTCTTCTTTCGCGCATATGCAATTAAACAGTAACGAGAAATATTGTTTTTTCAATAGAAAGTATACATTTCTCATGTTTGATCAATTACATATACACGGATGGATAAATAAAATATATTAAACAATTATTATCGATCGCAAATAATAGTCTCTTAATTTATATATACATACATATATTTTTTTTATGTGTGTGTATGTATATGTATTTATAAATTAAGAAATATATATAAATATATACATATATTAATTATATATATTATTATAATATAAGCACATAAATATCTATATAATTGCGACAATTTGGTGATTCCGCTCCGCAACAACACATCGACTACAAATAATATCTCACAAAAAATCCAACCCGATTGCGTATGTATGTGCGTGCGTGCGTGCGTGAAACCCGTTCAGACGATCTATAATTTACGATAAAATTCGAGATAAAAATCTATTTACAATTTTACGATATATACCGCATATTATACGATATACACATACATATGTATGTATTTTATTTTTTCTCCAAACGTTATTTTTCTCTGATTATATTATACGCGGCACGTAAAATAATAAATAGAATTAATCTGCCGCGAATTTTCCTTCGCGAATCACAGATCGTCTAAAGTGTGCTTTTTTTTTACCCGATTACGCCTGAGTTATAAAAGCTAAATCTTAAGATTTAGTGATTGTGTAGTGCAACAATTGACGACTGCGACGTGCGGCTAAATTCGCGCGCACGCCGTTATTTTACGATACTTTTATAGATTTTATTACATAGACAAATATATATCGACGAGAAAAATATTTATTCTTTTGTCTCTCCGTACGGCTAAGATAGAGAGATATATTTTATATATATATATATATATGTATATATTACTTTTTGTCTTTTTCTTTTCTTTTTTTCTTTTCTTAGTCCCGCGTGCATACGTATGTATTTATTCCTATAGGAAATATGTCTCCTATCGATATGCAGGCTGTTTCAGAAGTCGCGATTTGCATCTCCGATTTTTACTTGCAGATACGAAGTATGGATCCGTGACGTTTTTAGCTCACGATTCCATGTTCGTCTCGAACTTATCTTATGTCACCCGCCACTTTATGGAGTCGATTATTGACGTTTGACCCAGATAAATGAAGTTCAGAATCGGACGGTATATTGTGAGCTCTTTAAATCGCGCGACGAGAGAATTTAATTTTTAATTATTATGAATTTATTATAAATTATTATATTATAATAATAGAGATAAAATAATCAAGAAATATACGTAGTAATTAATAATTAATATTTATAATTAATTTCATCATTTATCGTTAATTATTAAATATTGTATGTTAGATTATATTGTATATATATGTACATGTAGAATTGTAGAATATTAAAATATTAGCATATATATTAACACTTTATCGTCAAGTGTTTCGTGCATGCAGTTTCGCTAATTACGCTTTTAAAAGCTATTCAAAACGGAGATGTTTTCTTGCGTCTGATAACAAGTTTTTTTAAATTTTTGTAACAAGCTATACTATATGCGTTTACTATTGAATGTTAATATAATTGTGACAATTAAAAATTCGAGATAGTATAGAAATATTTCGTCATTATATATATTTATATATTTTATATATATATAATCTTGTGTCTTTTTTTATGCATATATATATAAGTGCTTAATTATATACGAAACTGGAAACACGGAATATTTTGTAGATAAAATGTTAATGTATTGCCAGAATATTCAACATCGAGAATTAACATTAGGAGGGACAGATTTTCGGAGTTGGCGACTTCTGATACACCCTGATATGTCCATTGCTCGTTATATGCCCTTCCCCTCCAGAACCGCATATCCCTGAATCCTCCGTCGCCACTACGTGACGACAGGGGTAATATATGCGATGCGAATATTAACCCAGCGAGAGGAAGAGGAGAAGGCTCTCTCTTTCTCTCTCTCCGAATTAATTTGCGGCCGATTCGTGATCTTGGCCGCCGAAGAATATACCTACGTACGTATATATCGGATCTCACACGAGAACCGCCTTTCCGTTTCTCATTAATTTGCATCTACATACCTGCAATTCCTTCCTCTTCTTTTTTTTTACATCTATTATACGATTTCGCTGACTCGCAATCTGGGCAAATTCGCGTCTACGCACCCGGATCCCCAGAGGCTAATTAGAAGAAGAATCGGAGAAGTCGTCTCGCTCGTTGAGATGTCCTCGCGAGAGGATCC
This sequence comes from Prenolepis imparis, assembly GCF_030444845.1. NCBI lineage: Eukaryota > Metazoa > Arthropoda > Insecta > Hymenoptera > Formicidae > Prenolepis > Prenolepis imparis. The sequence goes on from NW_028141161.1 coordinate 21,380,795, forward strand.
TTCCCCGAGTCCTCGTTTCCTTTGTGGCTCCTTACGATTGGCCGAGCGTGCGAGTGGATCGGTGCGCGCTAGTTAGAGACTCCACAACCACCGCGATCTTGTCCGATCTTTGTTCAGCGACGATCGTTGGCACTTCACGCTTCGGGCTGTCTATTGAAGAATTGGTACTGCAACAGGAGGAGAAAAAAAGGGAGGACGTCCCTTTACGGCTTCGCCGTTTCTCGTACAATGCGCGGCGCGAGACACACGTCGCGAAAGTAAAGAGGAACCGCGCTAATGATCGATCTCGTTGAAAGAATGTCGTTGAATTCTCAGGATAAGCGCTCTTTTGGAAAAATTTTCTAAAGTTATAAATTAAAATCTCTCTCCGGATCTATAATATTCCTTCCATTGTTAATTTTAATTTTTTTTCTGAACGCAAGGTAATATTCTTGCATCTTATCTCGTCCTGAGAAATTAATTCGTCGACTATTGATTCGATAAATGTCCGAATGAAAATTACAATTTATTATTATTGTTTTTAAAGAAAGAAAGAGAGAACGCAAAAAAATCTAAATTATTAAATTGTATAATTATATATAATCATTATATAAAAGTACAATCATTATATAAAAGTATTTTATAAAAATTATTTATATAAAAATATTTGTAAAAAAACGCGTATAATTGAAACTTTGATATTCTTCTCAAATCAATCACGGACAGGAAACTGCTTTGATCAATATTTCGCGCGACGGTTTCTCCCAATTAATCGAGAATCTAATCTCTAAGGAGAAGAGGTGCATGTGGGAGTGATCAGACGGAGAAAGAAAGAGAGAGAAAGAAAGAGAGAGAGAGAGGGGGGGGAGAGAGAGAGAGAGAGGGGGGGGAGAGAGAGAGAGAGAGAGAGAGAGAGAGAGAGAGAGAGAGAGAGAGAGAGAGAGAGAGAGAGAGAGAGAGAGAGAGAAGCGGCAAGCACGAACGGAGCAAAGTCTTAGCGAATATCCTTACACTGTAACGGAGGGTCAGTGGGAGTGCTGTCCCGGTAGCTGGAGTGATGGAGAGAGTGTTGGTGGTGGTGGTGGTCCGTTCAGGTTCAGGCAGATGGGGGGTAGTTGTCTTACCATGCTGGAGCCAACCTGCTGCAGTAGCCCGATCCCCTGCTGCGACGACGTCGAGGATACGGACGGCCTTCTCGAGCCGCGAATACTGTTTAGGCTCGTACTGAGCAGATAGGGCACGCTGCTACTCGTGATCGGCATCCCACCCCCCTGTCAACAGATTCGATTTGCTTGCACAGACTCGATTGACGTTGAATCTCGTTTTGTTCGTATAAATAGAGGAGGATTTTTCCAACTCTTTCTTGAAATTGTGGTGCAATTTTATGCGATTCTCGACTTAATAATATGTATACCGCCGCGGCGATCAATTAACGACTGCTGATTTTATTTCTGCCTTACGTCGTATGTCGTATGATCAATAAGGGGATTCGCTTTTATAGGCGGCAGGTAGTTTTCCGATTGTTCCAAAGCGCACGCAAAAATGTCACTAGGTCACGTTAGTTTTAAACTTCTCGTGTGTCTCGTTAAACGCTAGATAAAATTCTGGGAGAATCGTCGAATACTTGAATCTCGAAATCGCGGTGGGAATTTCAATCTCGCGTGATTTATCTTAAGAGAGTATCGTCGTTCGCCTCTCGCGTTTCACGATCTCCGAAAATTCTCCGTCAACAATTCTCATAAATATTTCACTTGTATTATTTACGCGATACTTATTTTATCTTTTACTACACCCTTTTACTATGTTTCGTCATTGCGTGTCGCGTGTCAACGATATGTTTCCGACGCGAATTAAAGTAGGCGCGGTGAAAAAGATACATGTGCGTATATTTATACATAGACGTGTTCCGAGTATTAGACTCAAATTAAGTTAATTATAAATTATTATCTATAGTGTTTCTACACAGTTATTCAGGTTGTACAAAAATAATTCCATAAAACTAATCAATACAACGATAATATGACACAAACATCACGAGTGCAGTGACCCCGCTTGCTGATGCAAATATGGGCTTCCACCACTAAAATAGATGTTTGCGAATAATCTCAAAACATATTTAAAAAATCTTCAATCTCTTATAAAAAAAAATAATACTTGAATGTAACTATTGAAAAAAAAATGCAAAAAGCACAACTGATGTAAAGTAATTTCAACATGAAAATGTGAATTTAATAATTTGAACACGTCTGTATATGTGTACATATAAAATATATAAATATATGTACCGTAGGCGGGGATAAATTAATATTGGATCCACGTCGTTCCTGAGGTCCGGTGCTGGAGTGTCGACGAATCGGCAGACCACTACCTGGTGTCCCACCCGGCGAACTAGCGCAGGACGGCGCTATCCTTATCTTCGGCGTCATCAAAGTATTATCCGACAGGCGTCTGCTCGTGAACGTGTTGGCCACACGCAGGAAGTTGTTGTCGTTGGGCGACGACGAGGTGAACCATCCGCCAAACATCGCTAAACAGTCATTCCGATTCGATTAGATCGATCTCGTTCTTCGCCCTTTCCCTTCCCCGAGGAGATTTCGTACCCCCAAGACAAAGAGATTTATTCCTCCTCCCCCGTTCGAGGATCGGCTTTTAATATTTCATATCGAATACAGAGAAAGCTACCACATTTCCACTTACCAGCCATCGAATTTTTCCGCGCCATATTTTCCGCTGACGCCGTTGATATGGAACCTGCGTGCAGAGAAATGCCGTTTTAGTATCATGAACATGGACTCCTCGGAGGAACCGTTATCATAAATATTAAATAAAGTTAATGGACTCGTGTTCCTTATCTTGTCCCCTTTCCCGATCCCGTCTCGCTGCTAAGAGACGGAGGCTTTATATTTATAAACCATCGTTTATAATTTAATTAATATTTATTTATGAAAATTTTATTCACGTCGTGGAGCGTTATTTCACCGTGAAAAGTGTCCTAAAAAGAAAATGTCGAAAGAGAGAACATTTTTTTAGCTATTATGAGTGACTCGAGAAGAAAACGTCGAGTGTGACACGAAAAAAAAATTAAAGACTGTGTAAAAGCTTTAGAAGAGATTTCGTCGAATTTTAGATTCGCGCGTAAAAAAAAAGAAAAAAAAATGTTGGAAGAGATGTTTGACATATCTGCGGATATTTTAATTAAAAATTCGCACCGATGCTGTTCTTCCTGGCCATATCCTCGGCCGACGAGGTCTTGCGTTGCTCGATGCGCAAATTCGGAATGTTGAATGTCGGCACGTGCATGTTATCGGTGCTGTACTGATGTCGCAGGGATCGATACTTGTCCGGACTCGGTAGCGATAGATTGTCAAGCGTCAATTTGTTCCTCTGATTTCTACAATGACAGAAACGAGAGGGAAAGAAAGCTTCAGTTTCTCGATTTATACTCGATATCAACAGATGCATTACGGCGTATCGACAGATGCGCGATATTAATTAATTGATAGCCACCATATTTATTAATTATATTAGGCAATTTCCGTAATCGAGTTTTAAGTCTGGCGTATAAATGGGATCTTTGTTTCGGCGGAACATACGTATTTCCGTGAAATAAAATATCGGTCCAGTTTTTTCGCTTGTTTAAATAATGTTATTATTCGTAATTATTAAAATGTGTTATGAATAACGGATTAATTTTACGATTGAAAAATTCTGTAAAATTATTTTGCATGCGCCATTAAACGCAGCCGTTTTACAAATCGCTCGTTTATTCTCGCGAATAATTATTAGAGAGAGAGAGAGAGAAAGAGAAAGAGAGAGAGAATCGCGTTGTGTTCCGTTTAACCGACGCTTTTAATTACACCGCTCGTCTCTTAGTGTTTTAATTGCTTGCCTCTCGATGTTATTCAACATGTCCTGTAGCACCTCGAGGAGCAGGATGAATTGCTCGAGATTCAGAGCCGGATTCACAGTTTGCGGCAGCAACGATGGCATCGCATGCGCCGCCATCCAGTTGACAGACAAGCCGTATCTTTTGTCGGTGAGCATCAGCCTGTAAATATCTGCAAAATGCGAAACGAACGAGACTGATTAGCCTTAGAGTTGTTTGTATACCGTTCATACTCTTTCCTCCTTAAACGGGAATATCTTCGTCTCTTTGGAGCACAAATCATTTATTTCTCTATTTTCCCTTTTTCTTTTTTTTTAGATGCTGTCTCGAGAATAGAATCTCTTCCCTTGCTTCATTACGGATTAAAATGGTCTCTGGTCGATTTCTTCTTTTTCCTTCCTAACAGGCATTTGATCTGAAGGTTCTGGGATTTTATTGAAATACTGTACATTTGCCCGAGCATCATGTGATCAATAATAACTGCGCTTGTCTCGAAAAATATATAATTGTCTCGAAGTAAGATAAGACTCTGAATCATTTTTTGCACTTTTGAATTTCGAACGAACAGAACGAAAGAGAGAGACAATGTATTATTCTCCTATCTTCTTTATATCTCCTCTTTATTTTACATAGAAAAAATTTAAATGATATATCTTTTCATATACATAAGACACGCGAGTATAACTGACGGTCGTCATCAAGAAAGGTTTTTATCAGACGCGCACACGAAGTGTACGAAGATCCACGCTTGTGTGTGAGATGCTCGCTCTTTACTTCACTTACTTACAACCCGCACGACGATCTCGGGCTCTTGCAGCTTGACTTTGCAGAGCAGCGGTAGGATGCAGTCGATGATCTTCTGCTTCTCGAGACGGCTCAGGATGCACGGCACCACGTCCATCAGTACTCGCGCGTCCGCCGAGTTGTTCTCGAAAGCGTCCAGCAGCTTCGGCAGCACCACGTTGCGTATGGCATCGTCTTCGAGATAGCTCGTCACGTGCGCCACAGCTACGAACGCGGCCATCTAATGGACGAACAAATCAAAAGTGTCATTAATATCAGAACTCTGCTCTCTTAGAGACATTTTATAAAATAGAGAGTATGGAAAGATTATACAGAGAGAATTTTCTCTTAGAATTTACCCTGAAAATCAAAGAATTTCTCTGATTAATATTTATCACAATAAAAATAATAATATCTATTACAATAAAATATAAAATATGTTTGCTTAATTTTACTATGCAGTTTAGTAAAATTGTGATATAGATATTATTTTTATTATGATAAATATTAATCAGAGAAATTCTCATAAAATTCTTTCCATACCATATTGTCTCACAATTACCATGATTTTCAGAGTAAATTGTAAGAAAAATTTCTCTTAGTGTAGAAATTCTTTTAAATTTTTTAAATATCGGAACTTGGCTCAGCAATTGAATTTTTTTAGTTGCGTTCAGGCTTGGTAGTGTTTAAACTTGATGTTTTCTTTTTCTCTCATCTTTTAATGTGACATTAATGGTTACTTACTCGTACTTGAATGGTCGAATTTTCAAAGGACATGTACAACATCGAGAGGACTTCGCGCTCGTACTCCTGGGGCGTCTTCTCCAGGATGACGTGCAGATTCTCCAGTAGGGTGACGGTTCCCTGAATCGACTTTCGATTGGTGAAGAGCGGTCTGCGAAGAGAGAGAGAAAGAGAGAGAAAAGAGAGAGAGAAAGATGGAAGAGAGGGTGAGACGCGAGACGTCGACGCCTATCTCGCGCGGTCTCGCGCTCATTTCCGCCCTCGTTCACGTACGTACTTGAGCGTGGGAAACACGATCTGCTCGTACTCCTCCTTGGTGCAGTTCTGAACGATGTACAGCATAGGCTGCAACACGGCCGACAGCACTTCCTGCGTCTGCAGCTCCGCGTGAAGATACCTCCAAATGTGCTGATACCAGAGTTTCTGCGGAAAATGTTGTGCGTGACACGTGCGGAAACGTGCGTGATTAGGGTCAGAAACGCCCACGTAACAAAGCGAAGTCAAATTTACAATATCCAACGTAGAGAGAAAGAGAGACACAACAGTTCGTCAACTTTTTTTTCTCTCTGTGTTTTATAATTTTCTCTATTTCCCGAAGATAAAATAATGTTCAGAACAATATAGCAACGTATTCCTAATGATGTATCGGAAAACGAGCTGGGAGAAAATTATATAGCGGAAGAGAAAAGGAAAAAGTATCGTCATTAGGGAATCGGAACATAAAAGCATGTCTTCGATCGAAGATACATTAGACAATTACGATTCTAGATTGTGGATTCAGTTTCCCGAGAGTTTCCATTCCCCCCGGAAGTTTCCGCTATGATGAATAATTAACGTCGATACGTTCACGCATACCTTCGGCATGTAGGGCAGCAGTTCCCTCAGAGTCGTCGTGTAAAAGTGCTCCTTCTGCGACACGTCCTTCATTTTGCTGACGTCGAGAAATTGCAGGGCGTGCACAAACGGGTCCCGGAAGAACTTGATCATGGTCAATATTTGCGCGGTTGGCCTCTGCTCCGGATCCTTGTGCAGGAGTCGCGTTACGGCTTCCCGCAGGGGTATCGGCACCAGCGGCAGGATAATGGCGACTTGATCGTCGAGCTGATATTGGGCACAATCATAAATAACACACGCGACACTTGTTTAATCCGACGAGTTATATTTCTTTTTCAGAAGACTTTAATTTTATAATTATAAATTTATTTATTCAATTATCGAGTATCAAAATTCAATTTATTTTATAACTCAATTATAAGTTCATTTATTCAATTTATTCAATTATCAAAAATCGATTTAATTTATTTTACAATTCAATTATAAATTTATTTATTCAATTAGCAAATATCAATTTAATTTATTTTGTGAATTTAAAATATTATTAAAATGTGTTTGTGTGTATTATGAGATTATATTGTGTGTGTGTATGTGTGTGTGTGTGTGTGCTCTACATAGTTACTGCATATTAATTTTTACGGGACACTAGAAGGATTAACTGTACGATGATATAGAGCGGAGAGGACTCTCTAAATATTCTTCATATCGCGAATATATTTTTTTGGAAAATTGCAGCTGCTCTTTTGACGATTGAAATGTTGAATAAAATCACGTATTGAAGCGAATAGAGCGTAGCAACGAATGACGCACCACTACGTCGTCGTTCTAACAAAAAACAAACGCAATTTGAAGCTACCGAATAGAATAAAATCAATACTTTTTTTATATAAATAAATAGGTATATATCTCGCAAAGCGAATTTCAGTAAATAAAATTGCACAGACGCGCTTTTTTTTACCTTCCCAATTAGATCAGCCAACTATCATTCGATTGCAGTTGTGCGATACGATTTGCAAGAGATGCTTATGACGGTGAAAAAAGAGAAGAAAGTTCGAAAGAAGGGAAAAAATATATGTATACTAAAGATTAAAGTTTATTTGTGCGAAAATCAAAGAGAGAGGTAGAGACTCTTTCGAAGAAGGGAAATGTCTCTCTCTCTCTCTCTATGTCTCGAGAGTTAAATCCATTCAAAGAATATCCGCGAGATCCTCTCTTCTCGACATTCCTAAGGGAATCATCCCCCTTTTTTCTTTCTGGGCAGACTGAGATTAACTTACGATCTCGAGTTGCTTGAGATAATCCGAGCAGCTGTGATTCGCCTGTATCAGAGGTCGACCCTGATTGTAGATCGCGCATATCGTCATACCGAGGCTGTACATGTCGCTGGAGAAGCTCGCGAGCTTCTTCTGCTGCACTTCCGGGGCTGCAACGTGTTGCGTTACAGAACGATCCGGTCGCGACGACAGGACATTAATTAGCATTGCAAATGAAAAAGAGAGAGACGTAGCCCTCCCCGTTTGACGTAGTTGGCCCGGAAAGCTGCTACCAGTAATTCTCGCCAGCGACTCGATCGAAGCAAAGTGGGATGCAAAGTGACGCGCGCCGAGTTTATCGCTAAAGTTTGGAGATAATAGAGTTTTCCCGCATAAATCCGATCCCATTAATGCCGCCGAGCTCATTTCTCTCGCGTACGTAAACAAGCGCCTCTTTTATGTATATGTATATGTAAACACCAGGAGCCAGTAGGGAATTCGCGACTTGCTTTCAAGGCCAATCTCCCCCTATCTGCTCTATCTTCCTTTCTTTTTCTTTTAATATTATCGTATCCGATGATATATTTCGTTTGCCATCCACCTGGCACAATTTATTAGGGTCTCGTTGCTTCCAGATCCACGTATCGATAACTGTATTTTATTTTTCACGGCAATTATGTACGACGATATTTTTTAAATCGTTTTACGTATCGCTATCGTATAATACAAAAAAGAAAAACCCACTCGAATTGTTGTGAATAAATGTTGAATCGTTTGAGTTTTTTCGTTATTAGTCATCCCTAATATCTCCGATATATACATATATACATGTACAATGTATACGAATGTTCGATATATAGGAATGTATTCATCGAGCTCGGGGTTCAATTCAATCGAATTACAAAACGCGATATCGAGTCATTTATGTTATTGTAACAGCTGTATAATTAGATTTCTGCTTTCATCGCGTTAAATACAACAGTGTAATACCGAGATTGCTTCATCTAACACACGAGGATCGGGCGCGCAAACAGAGGTGAAAACGGGGGAGGAAAGAGAGGGAAGCAAATAACCGTTTGATATTAAACGTATTTCGCGAAACGCGGATTTTTATCTTTCGTTGTTGCGTAAAGATCTTTTAAATTCCATTTATTTAAGAGAGGCAAAAAGAATGTCTATTTATAAGGATGTAATATTCAGGGTTTTCTATTTATAGAAGAGCCATTTTCTATTTACGAAGAAAATCAATTACTCCGGGTTTCGAGAGAGCGAGAAGGCTCGAGAGTGCATTTAATCGCGTTGAGCGCCAACGAAATACAAACTCGATTGATTTCACTGGTAAAGTTGAGTGACTCGAAAACGCCGGTTTTCATATAAACAGCTCTCCCGGCACGTGTACGTCAACGGGGGCGTATATGTCAACGTTAAGGCTTCTGGTACCTTGTCGACCATGTCGGAATCGTGACGTCAGAGGCGAGAAAACACACGCTAAAAATTTTTAGATGCCATTTCTAAATAAAAACATATTTGCATAAAATAACACATAAGATCTCTTTAATATACTTCTAAAAAACGCCGAAAACTATCCTTTTTTCTTTATAATCAATCAACAGCTGTAAAATGTAATATTATGAGGCCCAGTCCGTCTGGTCTTTGCACATGCGCAGTCATTCCGCATGTCAGTCTGATATCTCGATCATTTTACGGTTGTTGATTGACTGTCAAGGGAAAAACATAGTTTTCGGCGTTTTTTAGAAATGTATTAAAGAGATCTTAAGTGTTATTTTATGCAAATATGTTTTTATTTAGAAATGGCATCTAAGAAATCTCAACGTGTTGTTTCTCGCCTCTGACGTCACGATTCCAATATGGCCGCGGTGAGCACCCAGGAGCCTTAACACGACATTCTGGTCACCTCACCTGTGTAATCGAGATTGGGCTGAGTCATTTTCGGCATGTGCTTCGTCCACGATTGCACGGTTATCGGTATCTCCTTGGCCGCCTCTAACAAGAGCGAAAAAACGCATTCTGAAGTAACAGACTGCCTTATGTCATCGCAGTTTGGCCGATACGTCATTTAGTTCTAATTAGTCTCTTTTCTTTATATTTACTAAGATTTATATAAAATATACAAACACAATTCTCTTTTGTTTTTTTAACTTGATAATGTAAATATTTGTCACTATATATATATTAACAAATCTCGTTTCATTAAATTTAATATTGGACAAAAGGATAAAGCGGTACGACATATACTTTTTATTTGATGGAAAACTACCGACCCTGACAAAAAATGGCCAAACTTTGATTAAGGAATTTATCTTTGATACGAGGGATAACGAGATTGCAGACTTACCGAGAAACTCGAACCCCGACAACTTCCACGTGCCTCTCTTCGTGATGATGATGCTTGTCGGGCAAACGTTTCTATGAAGAAATTTACAGTTGCCGTGAAGAAATAAGAGGGCCTCTGTGATCTGTGGAAAAAAATATATAATAATGAAAAAAAGGTCTATATAGATCGTCATACACTGAAATGTATACGAAAACATATATTTTTTCCCCCTCTCATATAATATAATATATATTTCTAATAATGTTATCGCGTTATTTCTACCCCGAGGAATTTTGATATTACTTTTCCGCGGCATTTCATCTACGTTTAATTTATTCACTTTTCGCCAAAGACATGATTGCGGGATCCGCGGGTCGTTAGACCCGCGTTGGTAAACGCGATTACCGTGACGCAATAAGTTTGAGTCGCAGTTTGAAGAGAGTTTAAGAGCATCAAGTATTCTATTACGCTTCGTAATACATTCTATTATGCGAGAGCTACTACGTCGAGCTACGGTGGAGCGACACCGTGATGAGGTTGATTTCTCGCGGTTACAGCCGGGAACTCGTTTTTGAGAAAATTCGCTCGGATCACTCTCTCTCTCCCTCTCTCTTTCTAGCTCGTGCGAACGCATGCGTCCCCGGATTCGACTTAATTTTCCGCAACGCGACCCCGTCATATTGCGTCTACGCTATGATTGTGCTTACGCACAATGTCACGGTCGTGCATGCGTACTCGTGTGTGTCTCTCGAAATCTCTGCTGCCTCTTTTATTCCGCGCAATGAGATCGATCGCGCGTAATTTCCGCTCCGAATAACGAAAATCGATTATTTTGCACGCGAAATTTGACGCCATTCGACATCTAATTTCACGTTATAATGTACATTCTGTCGTAATAACAATATATAACTTATTCTATCAAAAGCTCGTGAATGTATGTACATACGTATGGAGATCATATACATATATCCGTTAAATATTATTATATTGGAGAAAAGAAAGCGAGAAAGGAAGAAAAAATATTTCAATATTGTGAAACGATATAGATGGAGAGAGAAGAGCTTAAAAATACGCCACGTCGATTTTTTTTTTTTTTTCCCCGTTCACTCCGGTCTCGTTTTACACGCTTACGACGAGTTAACTGCTAATGGACGAATCCCATTATCGGGTGCCCCCGTATTTGTGGAGCCACGAAAAGTATAATTATCGTCCGTCCGTTTCTTTCCATCGTGAAAATAGAGACAAAGAAGAGAAATAAAATTCACGAAAATTGATTTATCGGGAATATACTAGGAGCAAGAAAGAGAGTTGAAGCGCGTTGTGCAATTTCTATGGCGAACATCCGATAACATTTTCTCTTTCCTAAACAGAACATTGTCTCTTCTTATGTAATTTATTTTCTTTCTTAATCATTACGATGTTATATAGATAATTAATTTTTTAAATAATATAATACAAAGTGCACATTTTTCTTAAATATTCATCGCTACTATTTATCACGTTATTTTTACCATGAGAAAATAATTTATTTTAATAAAATAAAGCAGTTGTATAAATAGAGTTTCTATCTTGTTTTGACTAACCATCAATAAAAGATATTTTATATTAAAAAAAAAAAAAAAAAATTTTGCAGTTCTTCAAAAGAATTCATTTTTAAAATGAAAAATATCAATTCATTCTTAATATACTTTTAATATAACATATAGTTGCGGCTTTTAAACAATTCTCATCTCCATGTGCACTTGGTTAGATTCTACAATTTTTCACGAAATAAATAATTCTAAAAAAATATATCTCGAGAATACACGTGTAAGAGCAATTTTTTGAAAAGAAGAATTACTTTCTATCTTTTTATCACCTGCAAAAGGCCGTACTTGATCTCCAGCTCGAGCAGCTCGTACTCCTTGACGAAGGTCGAGCGATGGTGGCTCGTGGTCGGCGGGTGATTCTGCTTCCCTATCGGTCCCGAGGACTGCGCCGCGATGGTGTTTGCCAATTGCTCCTTGTACGCCAGGACGTTCGCCAGGCTGGCCAGGACCGGCTCCGAGGCAAAGGCCAACGTGTCCGCGCACTCCTCCACTTTGTACGCCTACATCATTGATACAGATATATATGAAATGTGTGGCTCGTGAAAAATAATCACGAACGAATATATACATTTACACGTTTCGACCGGAAACCTTTCGAATAAATTGGCGAAATTCGTTGCCATCCATTTCGTTTTCAGATAATAGATCCTGTTTCCAATTACATTTGATTATGTGTGTGTGTATGTATGTATATTTGCAATGCTTGATACATATATCGTATTTTAAATATGATTTTCTATTTTAGGAAGAAAGCAAGAGAGAGAGAGAGATCGTGTTTCTTTCGCTTCCGTTGTCGTCGTCTTCTCCATCATTGCTCTTCTCTTCTATTTCCTCTCTATCGCTTCTTTGATAAATTTTCTCATGCGGCATATTTTTTTATGAATTTTTTTATATTTGCAAAATTTCTCAAGACGACTTTCAAGACGATAAAATGAAAAGTAAGAAGAAAAATAATATATATGTATATATATATAAATAGCTTTTGACGATACTTATGTCAATTATCTTGCATTACATCAGAGAAGCGTCAAGAAAGTTGGAAAATAAACTTATGTAAAGGCCGAGACTTCTCTCTCTCTATCGACGAATCATTTTAGTTTGATTTAGCCGACTTGCGAAATGTAGAAGATACGGACGGAAAAGGGGATGACGGGAGGTGAGGGAGAAACTTCTCGCACTTCACCTTGGCCTATTTAACGCACACGCGCACGTACGTATTTACGTACCTGCAGGAGCTTCGGATGCGAGTATCGTTCCATCTGAGTTGCACCAGCTCGCAATATGTCCGTGACCGTTTCCCTGCGTTTCGGCTTGTGCAGCTTCTCCACGGAACGTTTGTCGAACAGGAAGATCGAGACCTCCTGCAAGCGCGAGCGACCAGCTGTATTATCTCTCTTCTCTTTCGGGAATTTATCTTCGAAATTGAAGCGCGAGAATCGATCCGAAACGGTTGTCGGATAACGAAATCCGTCTCGTTCTCGCGCCTCGACCCTTCGATCACTTTCGGAATCGATTTCTCGAATTGGATTACTTCTAATCCGCGATCCAATCGTCCACTTGTCTCTTTCTCTCTCTCTCTCTCTCTCTCTCTCTCTCTCTAGCCAGATGCCATCATTAGAAGGAGAGAAGATTGAATCGCGTGATTAAGGTGTTAATAACAGAGACATCTCGAAAGAGATCTCGGTCCTTAGTTTAGATAATTAAACTCTTTATCGCATTTCTTGCTTTTGTCTTACATTGAAAAAAAAAAATATTTTTAATTCAAAACATATTTCAAATATATTTCTTAAAATTCAACTCTATTTAAAACTAATAAATAAATATATATTCGTCCGAATAAATCTCACAAATCTTTATGCTCTCTCATGCCCTGAAAATAGCTTTCAATATAAGAATACATATCGGAAAATACTGTACGCCATTCTACTGTCAAAACGAAACTTTTCAATGAACATTTTATTTCCAGAGAAAGAGAGAGAGAGAGAGGGAGAAAAAGAAAGAGAAAACGAGCGAAGGATTTATATATTTTATTCTGAATAGATCTTTCACTCTTCTCTCGGTTTACGATAAAACTGCAATAACACATTCCATTTCGCTCGAATTCACTTTCTGCGATTGGAAACAATTCAGATAGAGGGACAAAAAATATCGAATTTTTTTCCTTCGCGGACACCAATTACATACCATTCTGTCCTTCTTCCGGTAGCCGTCGTAGATGCGCCAGACGTTCTCCGGTCCAGCCGTGGCGGACTGTTTCCCGATCTCGTAGGTGTTGCGTATCGGGTCGGGGAGCAGGTCGCAGGGCGCCGTACTACTGCCTCTGGACTTGGCGAACATGATGAGGTTCACCAGGAAGCGGGGGCCCCTCAGTGGATCAGCGTCGACCTCGTCCGTTTATTATCTGCCGAGCCAAAATTCACGTCGAGCGCGTTAATTCTATCCGCCTCACCTCATAGCCGGAGGGCAAAAGGGGGGAAATCCAAAGTGTAATATCGCGAAAACAATCTCTATGTTCGTTCGTGACGATGGAATATCCGCGACGGTATGATATTCCCGAGGCGCGTTTCTGTGTGTGTAATATGAGGGAGATCACCGAGAGATTTGCCAAAATTATGCTGACTTTAAATGTCACCATTGTGTCGCATGAAAATTTCTATAAATCGACGATGAGAGAGAAATTCTTGAGAATTGCTTCCGATCTTCCGCGACAGCGAGAGAATTGAAAATTTTATATCTTTTTTCTTTTTATATAAATCTTTCCTTTGTTAAATTTTAAAATTTCTTTAAAACCTTTAAAATTTTTAAATCTTCAAATTTCTCTCTCTCTTTCATCGTCTCTCTATCATCTCGTTTCTCTGATAAGAGAAATCGCGAAAATTAAAAGAAATTTTACTTGGAATTAAGGGATTAGAGAAGTAAATTAATAGGTGGAATTGGAATTACATTTATGTCAAACGTTTAAAAAATTGAATTTTTTTTTCAATCGTTTGATTAATCGTTTTTTTTTTTCCCCATAAATATTTCTCTTTTTACGTCATCGTGCGGTATAAAATTTATTTCATTTTATTAAACTTTTTTAAAAGACGCGTACTCTATGATTTATAATCGATTTCTTTCTTTTGCGGGGATTTAATCCGGGAAACCTCTGTAGCTTCGTGATTAATTAATTTCTTTTCCTCTTTTGCAGTATTATGCTGCACAGAATGTCCAAATACCTACAAATTCTTTGACTTGTGGAATTTACCTAGAGATATACTATCAGTGGAAACTTTTTAATTATCGACATCGACAGTTTTGTTGAAATTAAATGGGCATGAGATTTCGTTATCTATTTGCAGCTCTGCGGCTTAATTTGCAAACTCGTTTTTTTTTATCCGAGAATGTTAAGTAACCTCGTACATATTGAACTTGTAAGCTAAATATTGAAACACCTCTGTGATTTGCAGCAAAATATTAACCGTTTATAATATAGCCGTTTGCAGCGAAATGCAACTATTCATCGCGAGCTAAACATTCACGCGACTAAAGCTGAGCAAATTATATTTTCATAAAGGAAAAGAAACGTTCTTTTTTTGTCGCATTTGTACTATAAATAGAAGGAAAATTAAATGTATGGAAAGTTTAATGTGCACAATATAAAACGAACATTTTCAAAAAAAAAAAAGGGAAATCTCTTTAACTGTACGACTGAATAAAGAGGAATGAAAGAGAGAAAAAGAGAGAGAGGGGAGAAGAAAAAAGTCTCTCATCAACATTGACATTCACTATTCATTTCCAAGACCGGCCGTTTGAAAAATATAAATTTCTTTAGGGAATAAATCGTGCGAAAAAGAGAGCTTAGATTATATTTTTTACAACTTCTCTCTCTTCATAAAATTTATATTTCGATACTCGGAGACTCTTTTTCAGTATTCTCGTCCTTCGGAGAAAGAGATATTCCGTGAGTTATTATTCGCAGTTCTCGCGTAGGAGTGAAGGTCGTTGTCGGATCTCCTCGACAATATAGAAATACAAGCTTTTCCAAATGGTGTCGTTTTCAGAATTTCGGATATATATATATATAAAAAAAAAAAAAAATTTAAGAATAAATATCAAAGCAAAATTAATGTGAACGGGTCAGAGTCGTCCAAATCACTCGGATGCTTGTTAAATCGAAAAGAATCAATATAATATTCATGCCGAGCTCAAAATCTCTAATGTTTGTATATACATATATACAGGATAACAATTTCTGTATATAAATAATATTTATTTCGCGAACACGGCGTAAAATTATCGCTCGATCAGGCATCGAATTAATCGAAATTCACGATTCATTCGTTCTGCGATCATTTTATCATTATATAAAATGTAAACGACGCAAATTTATCGTTAGTTATTTCTTATACACCTACATCTAAACAGATATGCAGTATAAAAATCTGGAGCGCGAATCTCTTATCGTATTTATATTACAGCCAGGTAAAATCATGATCAAAAAAAGAAAAGAGTAGAGAAAATCTTATCTGTTTAAACTGACATTTACTGTGTCTGCATTTCACAATAAATAATCATCTATAAATGACTTTCTTAAAAAGTAAATTTTGCAAAAAAAATAATAGAGCTTTGTTTTTCTCTATAAATTCTCTTAATTTTCGAAATATTTGAAAAACATTTCAAGAGACACCTAGAATTATTCTTTGCTCTTTCCGTTGTAAGAATAGAGATCGTTTTCGCACACATTCGTGGAAATGTAAATTGAGATCCGAAATCTTATTTATCTCCGAATTCCGAGACAAGACGATCAGAGATAATAACACGATTGATGCCGTTTACTCGTCTCGAATGTTTGTAATCGAAAATCCAAAGATCGATATTACCCTGACTCGAGTTTAGATTTCGCTTTTCTAGGTACATATATGTATATACAAGCGCACGAATAATAACATCTGTATATGGTATATTTGTTTTATATTTCCGAACACGCCGCGACAAAAGATTTTCTTTCAGTTACACACACAAAAGTAATCGAGAGAGACATCGAACCGGTCATTATAATAGAATTTCGCGATCAGTTCATTTAGTCGATCAAAGATTTTTTACGCGCGTCACATAAGACATTTTCAAATACTTTGGACAAATATATTTGGTTCTGACATAATGCAGCACGATGATATATCTGAAAATCGGACGGATTACGGGCGGATCGTAGAGAAGATCGGGGAAGAATTTGTATAATGTAAATATAATCAGAATGAGAGAGTGAAAGTGAGAGGGGGATGGCCCACCTCTGTCTCTCCCTCTCTGTATAATACGTATATTTATTTATATTGGAACTCAGACGAAAAATCCTTCCCCGAGAATAGTTAGTTATACACATGAATACAATCGAGGAGACATCGGAATCGGTCAATTCGAAATTCGTCACGTCTCGTTTCGCGATCAGTTCATTTTGACATGTGATTAATCGCGCGAAGGCACACGCGATTGATATTAGTTAATTAGTCAAATACTTTTTACACGCATTACAAAAAAAAAGACAATTTCATATTTTTATCAGATATATTTTAAGCAAATATGTTTTATTGCGATATAAACATCAAGTCAACTATTTCTCGTTTGGTGCAAAGACGTTTGGAAGTTTCGTCAAAAGAAGCAATCTATAAAAAGTCATTCATTATTTTGAGGATATAATCAAAACTATAATAAAAAATATAATCAAAACAAGACAGAGAGAGAGAGAGAGAGAGAGAGAGAGAGAGAGAGAGAGAGAGAGAGAGAGCTGCAACAATGATATAACTCAAAAATCATTCTTTTTAAGATATTAGTACAGAAAGAAAGAGGTTGCTATATGTACTATTATTAAATCGTGTCTCCTGAAAAATTATAATTTTCGAGTTATGTCATTGTTGCAGCAAATGAGCGAAATATGTGTGTGTGTGTCTGTCTGCCTGTCTACATATACCGGGTGTCCCATTTTAAAGGACCCACTCAAATATCTCAGAAACACTGCGTTAAATCAAAAAATGTTTCCTACAAAAGTTGTAGGGTTTCGAGGGGGACATAACATAGTAATATTCATATGACCTTGGGCGGCGTCTCCAAGGTCAAGTGAAGATGAGAATAAATTTTTTAAATGGAAACCCATATTTTTTATTATAACATCTTTTTCTACTAATTAATTTGAACAACTTTTATCTGAAGCATTTTTTTATTTTCTTCAAAATTCATTCTCACCTTCACTTAAGGTTAACCTTCACTAACCTTCGAGACGCCGCCCAAGGTCAAATGAATATTACTATGTTATGTCCCCCTCGAAACCCTACAACTTTTGTAGGAAACATTTTTCGATTTAACGCAGTGTTTCTGACAATGAGATATTTGAGTGGGTCCTTTAAAATGGGACATCTGGTATATAAGCTCATGAATAATAACCTTTATGTGTGTATCTATATTTTTGTTTGCGATATAGTGAAACGCGCGACACGACGAGACGTTGAAAGATCCTTCCTCAAGAATAATCTGTTACACACAATTAAGAGCGTACAATCGAGTGACATTCGAATCGGTCAATTCGAAATTCGTCACATCTCGTTTCGCGATCAGTTCGTTGTGATTAATCGCGCGTAGGCACACGCAATTGATATTGTTAATTAGTCAAACACTTTAGGCTGGTTCTACATTAGTCGCAGTCGTAAGAATCGTATGAAATTAACGAATCACAGTCTATTATTCTCATTGCGATCGAAGAATAATAGACTGTGATTCGTCAATTTCTTACGATTCTTACGACTGCGACTAATGTAGAACCAGCCTTATGCGTTACACACATAAAAAGACAGTTTCAAATTTTTATCAAATATACTTTAAGTAAATATGCCTCCTTTTGAGATAATAATCCTCCGACAAATGTTAAATATGGGAGTGAGTTTAGATCAGCTAAGAGAGAATTTAGATGAGATTTATATGCAAATAATGTAAGTAAATATAATCAAAATGAGAGAGAGAGAAAGAGAGAGAAAGAGAGTTTGCTTGTCTATGTATGTACATATGTATGTACTTATAAGCGCGCGCGATTAATGACCTCTATGTATGTGTATATATGTACATTTTTGTTTTGCGATATATCGGAACGAACGACACGACACGACACGTTAAAGATTCTTCTTCAAGAGCAGTTTGTTACACACACGCAATCGAGTGACATTCAAATCGGTCAATTCAAAATTCGTCAGGTGATTGATATTGTTAATTTGTCGAACACTTTTTATGTACATAAAAAAAGACAGTTTCAAATTTTTATCAAATATTCTTTAAACGAATATGTCCGGTTTTGACATAATGATGATCCGTAGATCTATGGATTTGACGCTATTGAATTTTGAATTAATAAGAAGACTTGCCAATATGTATGTGGATTGGGTTTATAAGTAAATATAATCAAAGCGAGAGAGAGCCCAAGTAGCACGGTAGATCGGTTGTAGCATTCTAAATTCCACAAACTAAAAAGCAGCTACAACCGCTCTCCCTACGTTCCTCAATGCTAGCAAGTCGTAATCAATAATGGAAGGGCAAATGTTGTTCTCGATGAGTTCATACAATATCTGAATTGTATCCGAACACGCTTTTTTAATCGTATTACCTCATTTCGATACTGTTACTTCATATTAATGAAATTGTAGCCAATTTTTA
The DNA here is from genome assembly GCF_030444845.1 of Prenolepis imparis. NCBI lineage: Eukaryota > Metazoa > Arthropoda > Insecta > Hymenoptera > Formicidae > Prenolepis > Prenolepis imparis. Next base: position 21,399,869 of record NW_028141161.1, read on the forward strand.
GTATGCTCTCCAAATGTTAGGAAATACACATACACTATCGGATTAGTATATTTCTAACTGAAGTGTAAAAATATAAATTTCGAAAAGTTATATACAGTAGGATACATGTAGAATGCTTTCAGCGGGAAATTGTTGATGAATTTATCGTGCAAGAATTGAAATAATTTAGTAGAACACAAATGTAGCGAAGAAACAGGTAGCTTCTTCATTTAATTTACTATGCGTGAAGAATTGTCAAATATTATTCATGTACAGGTTGTGCGTTCTCCTTTTGCTACCTGGAGAGAGTTTACTTATTTATGTACATATGTACTTATAAGCGCACGAATAATGATCTTTATGTGTGTATATTTATTTTTGTTTTGCGATACATCGAAATGCGCTACACGAGACGTTGAAAGATCCTTCCTCAGGAACAGTCTGTTAAACACACGCGTACAATCGAGTGACATTCGAATCGGTCAATTTAAAATTCCTCACGTCTCGTTTCGCGATCAGTTCGTTGTAACACGTGATTATTAATCGCGCAGACACACGCGATTGATATTGTTAATTAGTCGAACACTTTTTATGCGCGTTACACACATAAAAAAGACAGTTTTCAATTTTTATCAAATATACTTTAAGCAAATATATTTGATCTTGACATAATAGAATCGTAATAAAAGCAGAAATTCTCTGCCATTGAAATTGAAATTGGAAAGGATACAGGCAGCTATCAATGCATATAACCATTAGGCTTATACGAGATATATGTAAATATAATCAGAACGAGAGAGAGAGAGAGAGAGAGAGAGAGAGAGAAAGTTTATTTGTACATACGTACTTATAAGCGCGCGAATAATGACTTCTGTGTGTATATTTATTTTTATTTTGCGATATTTTGAAACACACGACACGTGGAGACGTTGAAAGATCCTTCCTCAAGATTCTCAAGAACAGTCTGTCACATACACGCATACAATCGAGAGATAATCAAATCGGTCAATTCGAAATTCGTCACGTCTCGTTTCGCGATTAGTTCGTTTTGATTTACGTAATTAATCGAAGAAACACGCGAGTGATATTGTTAATTACTCGAACACCTTTTGCGCGCGTTACAATCATAAAAAAAGACAGTTTAAAATTTTTATCAAATATATTTTAAACGAATATGTCTAATCCCGACTTAATAGATTATAGATATGTAGCAAAAATATATTGTAAGAATATATGGTATTTAAGTGAGTCGGGAATTATAAATAGATTTGATGCCATGAAGAAAATCAATGGAGCTTATATGAACCATGTGTAAATATAATCAGAACGAGAAAGAGAGAGAGAGAGAGAGAGAGAGAGAGAGAGAGAGAGAAAGAGAGAGAGAGAGAGAGAGAGAGAGAGAAAGTTTACTTGTACATATGTACTTATAAATGCGCGAATAATGACCTCTATGTGTATACATTTATTTTTATTTTGCAATATATCAAAACACGCGCGACACGAAGAGACGTTGAAAGATCCTTCCTCAAGATTCTCAAGAACAGTCTGTCACATACACGCATACAATCGAGAGATAATTAAATCGATCAATTCGAAATTCGTCACGTTTCGCGATTAGTTCGTTTTGACACGTGATTAATCGAAGGAATACGCGAGTGATATTGTTAATTAGTCGAACACCTTTTGCGCGCGTTACACTCATAAAAAGACAGTTTCAAATTTTTATCAAATATACTTTGCAAATATGTTTGACCCTCAAATAATGAGTATAACTGAAGAAGAATTCAGAGCCAATTCTGAAATCATAATTAAAAATCTGTTTTATCTGTTGTACCTTATGTAAATATATCAGAAGAGAGAGAGAGAGAGAGAGAGTGTGGGATGAAGAAAGAAAGAAAGTGTCGAAGAGAGAAGAACAGTTTTTCTTGTTTGGCTCCCCTTTTGAGAAGAACTTTCCATGTCGAAAATATAACTCCTGATAAAGGCATTCTTCGTTCGTTCTCCTTTCTTTCTTTTTTTCTTTCACCGTGAGAGAAAATAATAACAAAGTCACACACACACACAGAGACATACACCCTCCTCTTTTGTTCCGCGCTCTCGCTCTCTAGGATTAACGTTCGCGGAATTTTAATCGCGCGAGCCACGAAAGACGCGAACAGGCCAGGAAAGGGCCATAAGTTTTCGTCTTATTGACGTTAACGGGCGTTATCCGCTCCGGTAAATCGATATTAAGCGCGCGAGCCGTTAACGTTAGCAAGCGCACTCCTCTAATCGCACCCCCGATCTTGGAGGCTCGGTTTCTCGCCCCGCGGCGACGTGCGGCGCGTTATCCTGTCGGATTCCCGGTGCGACCCCAATCTCGCCCCTGTTATTCCCGCGCGTGTAATCCTTCTCGCGCGCTCCTTCCTTCCTTCCTTCCGTTTTATGTCTTTTCGGGCAAATGCGAAAACGCGAATCTTGCGAGAGAGCCAGCGCGAATCGTAAAAACGGAGCCATAAAGCGCGGAAGAGAAGATCGCGACGACCCGCGGCGAAAATCCCCGAAAGGACCTAATTATGCACGATATTGCAATATGTACATCATGAGTATATATATATATACACGCACGCAGATACATACATACAAGGAATGTAAAGTACAAAAGGCGACAGACCTATACGGATGGATAGACAGCCAGGGAGCGCGAGAGTGTGTGACTCACCTGTTGCCGAACGATATCGGGAAACGCGCGACAGCACACCACCGTACATAGGCTCTCTCTCTGTGCCGTGAAGAGAGGAAGAGGAAGACCGGAAAAAGAATGGAGAGAGACACCCGGTGGTCAGCGGCTGCTGCGGGGCGAACGACGACGACGACGACGACGACGATGCGATGATGACGGCGGCGGCGGCGACGGCGACTGCGAAAAGGGGTTAGTAGTGCTAGTAGTCGGTCACAAAGAGTTGGCGCGAACTCTCGAGCGAGTAGAATGAATATAAGGGATGCGCGTGTCACACGCGCGCGCGGGGTGAAAGAGGACGGAGGGAGGGGGCGAGCGAGCACTCGCGCGCGGATAGCGCGCGCCCCTGATATCGCGTGTGTGTGTATATATATATAATATGTATTTGTATGTGTGTATATATGGTCGTGGACGCCGCGCCGCGGCCGACGGATGCGCCGATGGTGCGTCGCGACGATGGACTGGCGCGCTCGGAGGAGAAGAGGATCCTGTTATCCTGTAAACAGCGCGCGATCCCACCCCCTGCACACCTCATCCCCGCGCCGTCGACGGCGACGTCGGCGTCGACGTTGACGACGACGGCCGAGGAGAATCTACGCGCGTGCGCGCGCGCCCTCCGCCTCCTGGCTCTCCGCCGGCGCCTGGCGCAGGTCCTCGCCCGGCTCCGAGCTCAGGGTGTAGGCCTCCGCGTTGCCTGGAAATTATAGGTCTGGGTTGCAGGGTAGGTAGGTAAATAGGTAGGTAGGTAGGTTGGTAGGTTGGTAGGTAGATAGGTGCTGGATATATATAATATATATATATATATATATGTACGCGGGGGATGTATATACATATATGGGGGAGAAAGGCGAGGAGAATGGGGATTGATGCGGGATATATATGCGGGGTGTTTTCCTCTCCCTCTCGTCGAAAAACCTTGCCTGCCTGCCTGCCTGTCTGCTTGCCTGCCTGCCTGCTTGCCTTCCTGCCTGTCCGCCTGCCATCAATACCGCCTCTTCAGCCTCTTCTACCCCGAAACGTCACGTAACGATGAGCGATTGTCCGCTGACTGGCCGGCCGGCTGATTCGACTCTAATTGACTTATTAACTGAATCACTGACGAGACCGATGGTCCTCCTAATCCTCTATTTGAGAGCGATCGCTCCGGAACTCTCTCGTGTCATTTTTGTCTTCAGTTTTGTTTCGATTCTCTCTTCAAGCGTCGTCTCATTCATCATTATCGAGATGCAACTTTCAAACTTGTCTGAAAAATTAAAAGATAGTGTGTAATTTATATATCATTAATCACAAGCTTTAAAGATAAAATTTTTGTACTATTTTATAAAGTATGCTCGAAGGGAAATGAGGTTTCATATACCGTAAAAATTATATATATTTCCATAATTATTTCGATGCGCGCCTATTATCCTATATTAACGAATAAGATCCTTGAATTTTCTTATTTTTCACAAACTTAGAACGTCTCGATGACGCAATTAAAAAGAGTTTGCGGAGGAGTAAATGAGAGGCGCGGCGTGCAAAAATAAAAAAAAAAAATGATGGAAATTCGAAACTTACAGAATCGCGCGAAATCGTGCTCGAAATGAGTCTCGCTCAAATTACGACGGGCTCATCTCGTTCCTGCATTGAACTCCTCGGATCTCGTTGCGTATACGCGTACGTACCCTCTGACGTCACGCGCGCTGCTCCAAATCAGAAATACGAGTCACGGTCGTACCTATAACTCCGCATTGTAAGCAAGCTTGTTACGAGTCAACGAACCAATCAATGGACCGATCTAATTTCGTCGTGATCGTGCTATTGTGTCCGTCGCGGCGTCTATTGTACATCCGGCCCGATCGGATCTCTTTCACAATCACAATCCGTTTTCCCGACGACGATTCGTGTCGGCCGGCAAATTTATGTCCCAATGAAATTTCGCGGACGCGCTCGTATAAAATTCTCCTATAAAATCGCGACCCCGAATTAATCGCGCACGCGCCCTGTCGGCTCGCTTTAATTAAATCGGACACGGTTTTTGCGGAGGGAAATCAATTATAAAATGCAATTTTTCGAGTGCAGCCATTTCATAGAAGAATATTAAAAACAAAATTCCACGCGAGTGATGCGTCGAGTCAAAAATAAATTGTTTTTCCGGCACTTTCTAATTATTTAGTTATTTTTATCTTGCACTATATATATAGATATATATAAAAAGTTAAATATATATGTAGATATATATAAAAAAAAATTCCTTGATAGAAACTCAAAAATCTAAAATTGATGATATCGATTTTTTTCCGCATAATTGTGTTTAATTAAAATCGTCAAATATACGCTTATTAGTGATATTTGTAAGAAGCTCGCGTTTTTTTTTGCCGTCTGAAATATTCGCGACATTTATATTTGTAATATACCTTTTGCTCAAAGTTAGGTATTATAATTTGTGTGTGCTCTGAAATATGATTAATTATAATTATACAATCAAGTAGGCGTAAGTGTTTGTAACGTCGATATTTACAACTCGCAACTCAATTATTGACACGCGCAAATAGAGAGTGAAAGTTATTAATACGAGTATGTATGTATATTTAGATTATATAGATTTATTTTAGGTAGATGTATATCATAGAGGCAGATTCTTTGAATTTTTGACGGCTATTTATTTCCTGTACAAAACACCGAGCTAGCACATTATTTACTATCGATCTTCGAATATTAATATTAAAGATTTTACGAGGCTCAGCCTTTTAAATTGAAATCTTCTGAAAGTAGAGTTCATTCTTCAAATTAACGAAGGGTAATATCTAGTGATTTCTCTCAAGTTCAATTTGCGAGAAAAAAAAATAGAGAGACGGAGAGACGACCCTTCTTGCGTTTCGAGCTCTCGTAAATTATCTGGTATTATAAGGTATTTTCAACGAATCGGCAGTCCATATATACCGTGAATTATTGCGATGAATATGAAATTGGAGCGCGATTGAAATTCACTGCATCAAACGCATTATCGTGCAAGTACCATTTTCAGAACGCGCTCACATCCGGAGCCGGAGAGTAGCGAAGCGGGCGGCTTCCGCTCGTATCGAACCATTATACAGATACGATTACGCGCAGGACAATCGGAAATAGCGGCGTAACATTTGCTAACGCTATTAGGATTCTCCCGTGCGTGATCGACAAGGCCGAAGGTGATGATGCGTCATTGGACGATGATAGGCGCGAAAATCTCGACCAACGAAAAGCTTGCTTTTATATAAACTTTTTTTTATCATCCAAAAACTGTCGAATATATTTTTAATTGACGTTGGATTCATTAGATAATGTAGAATCGATTTTTAGGGAAAATATATTTTTAGAGAAAGATCGTGTTGTGTGTATTCCATATTTTTGCGCTTAAATAGAAATTCGACTGGTGTAAATTCTAGTTAAAGTTGATTAAAAATTATTTTATCATTCATTTAGCTTCTCAAAGATTAATACGCGAAAATAATTCTTTTGTTGAAAAAATTATGAATGCCTCAAAATTATTTTATTAATTATTATATAATACCACAAGCTTGATTATATTACCTAATTTATCGGACATAATAGAGTTAATCTTCTATTATAGACAACAGTAGATTTTTAGAGAAAGATCGTGTTGTATTCCATATTTTTGCGCTTAAATAAAAATTCTACTGATGTAAATTCCAGTTAAAATTGATTAAAAAATATTTTATCATTTATTTAGCTTCTCAAAGTTGAATTCGCGAAAATAATTCTTTTGTCGAAAAAATTATTAATGCCTCAAAATTATTTTATTAATTATCAATACCACAAGCTTGTGATTATATTATCTAATTTATCGGACATAATAGAGTTAATCTTCTATTATAGACAACACAGTAAATATCTGATTTATTAATCAACTGTAATTATTTAATCTATTAATCTTTAATCTTTTGTTCCCGCGAGATAATAATTTTCCGCCCCTATATGTTTGTTTACTCTATAAATGATTAAAGTGCAGAATTTTTGAATTTTCCTCCATCTACGTAATACGACATGATAAACCCATCATATTTTTAATTAATCACATTTTATTTTTGAATCGAGATACAACAAATATTTTTCGCGATTATATAGAAATTTGTTTCGCAATATTTTCTCTTCGCAGAGAAATAATTACAATAAAAAAAGTTTTATTTATTTTTTTCTTCTAACATCAACTACGCAATCGATAAAGAATTTAGTAAAGTATTAAAATTTTATCTGTCTATTATAATATGTTTTCACAAAGTGTAATTATCATTTCCATTTCGCGATAATTAAACATGAATACAGAGATGCTTCATTAAAAGACTATGATGCAAAACAAAAAATTTGTTTTTTCCTTTGCATTAAATTTGTTGTTGAATATATATTTTTTTTTTTAAATAATAAAAATTAAAACAATATTTTTAACGAAAAAAAAAAAACAATCTTCATGCAACAAACACATAGAATATGCATTTCGTATTGAGCTTATTATTCGGCGCATCGAATATCGAATATCAAAATATTAATCGTGCGGATGTATCGATAAAAATATAATACTTAATGTTGAAATATTGATTTAACCGCAAAACTAACCGCATCCTTGTATCGAATTAATCACTATTTTCCGGTGTCTCGCCTCATATAGAATTCGGATTGTCGTTCTTACAAGTTTAATCCAAATTTATACGTTCGTCCCTCCCGGATAAATTTCTTTTAATACCGCTATCTTGTAGTAATCCCTTAGTCCGTCTTTCGAATCGCGCGACCTTTGCTTTTATCTTACAATTAAACTTTTAAACACGATTCCAAAGTTTGGAACATTTACCGCAGTACTATATATATAGGATAATAAATACGATTCTATTTGCATAATCAGACAAATACTTCTCGAGAAGAGCACGCATTTTCGCAAGAGATTTAACGATAATAGATTACAGAAGAGGCAATTCATGAAATTGTTATGAATGAAACAAATTATAAAAAAAGAAGACGCGACGAAAAGCATGAGAGAATCGATTTGCACGAAATGCGTATCTACATATATATATCTTACGAAAAAAATATATATTTAATACATCATATACACATGCAATAATGTATTAATATTAATGTGTATATATATATATATATAATGATAATAATAATAATAAAACGGGTAATGTATTAATAATACATTACACATTTTATTATTATTATTATCAATATATATATACATTATTATATTATTATTATCTAATTTACATATATATCATTCACAAGCGATATATTTTCGTACATCTTACGAAAAAATGTATTAATGCATCATATACACGTGTAAATAATAATAATAATTATTATTGTTATTTTTATATATTATTGCATAATATATATTATATATTATATATATCATTCACAGACGATACATCTCTGAAGATAGAAATAGAATCGATAAAAATATCATTATAGATCAATTACAAATAATAACAATAATTATAAATAATAGCAAAGGTTGTTGCTTTAGAAATCATGAACTTTTCAATTTCAATATATTATTGTTATTAATTCTCAATTGAGTTTAATGCTGATCAGAAAATAGATATTGATTTTGATGTTGGAAAAAAATATGTTTTTTTTATTGCTTCTGTAATTATTTGCATCATTATTATATATGTATAAATTGTCAGATCTGTATATTTAAAAGGCGACATTTAACGAATGATAGATATACATATATAAATACTTGATTTCCGTAAATGCGTCAAATGCACTAAATTGTTTACAAAATGAAACAAAACCGCGGATCTCGAAATCGCACCGACCAGTTTATTATTTTGAATGTCGATAAATACGATACGCGTAATCCACGCGAAAATATATATGCGTATTTATTTATGTATTGTTTATATTAATAAGAGACGCTCAATGTTGCACGAAATCGCGAAATTGTTTAGAGCGTGGGTCGTGAAGTATAATTTGGAATCATCCTAACGCACTCGCAGATTCTCGAGATTCAGAAAAATGATACTCATCGATGATATTTACCATATAATATTCATCAAATATCTCTCCCAGTATTGAATTGTAAATAATTCGATTATAAAATTTGAATTAGAAATCTCTCTTACCTCGTTAGAAATTCACGATTTCATATCGACAATGTACTCTTAATATCGCAGGCGTCCGTTAAGGCTCCTGGGTGCTCACCGCGGCCATATTGGATTGTGACGTCAGAGGCGAGAAAGCACACGCTGAAAATTCTTAGATGCCATTTTTTAATGAAAAGATATTTCGATTAAACAGCACTTCAGATGGCTTTAGTACACTCTTAAAAACTCCCGAAAACTATCCTTTTCCCTTTATAATCAATCAACATCTGTAAAATGATCGAAATATTAGACTTTGACATGCGGAATGACTGCGCATGTGCAAAGACCAGACGGACTGGGCTTCATAATATTACATTTTACAGCTGTTGATTGATTATAAAGGGGAAAGGATAGTTTTCGGGGTTTTTTAAGAGTATACTAAAGCCATCTGAAGTGCTGTTTCATCGAAATATTTTTTTATTTCGAAATGGCATCTAAGAAATTTTAGCGTGTGTTTTCTCGCCTCTGACGTCACGATTTCGACATGGTTGGAAAGGAGCCAGGAGCCTTAAGGCTCCTGGGTGCTCACCGCGGCGATATTGGAATCGTGACGTCAGAGGCGAGAAAATACACGCTATTTTTTTTTAGATGCCATTTCTAAATAAAAACATATTTGCATAAAATAACACTTAAGATCTCTTTAATACACTTCTAAAAAACGCTGAAAACTATTCTTTTCCCTTGACAGTCAATCAACAACCCTAAAATGATCGAGATATCAGACTTTGACATGCGGAATGACTGCGCATGTGCAAAGACTAGAAGGACTGGGCCTCATAATATTACATTTTACAGCTGTTGATTGATTATGAAGAGAAAAAGATAGTTTTCGGCGTTTTTTAGAAGTGTATTAAAGAGATCTTAAGTGTTATTTTATGCAAATATGTTTTTATTTAGAAATGGCATGTAAAAAAAATAGCGTGTATTTTCTCGCCTCTGACGTCACGATTCCGACATGGTCGGCAAGGTACCAGGGCCCTTAAATGTTAAAGCTGGATATGGAATGAGTAAAGAGCGTGAGTGAGAGAAGAAAGCGTGCACAATTTTTATGTTCAAATATGGCGGAGTGTTTAAACACCATAGACTTTTACATATAAATAGAGTGCGCACTCTCTATTATTTTATCTCACTAATTCACTTACGAACATTCAAATAGGAGGATGCTAGGAGGATGAAAAATCTGCACCGCCTAGAAAGCTTAGAATTTGCAGTAACTCTCTTTGGTCGGTATTCATAGTCCGTTCTTATATTTAAGATCGTCTTAAGATCTCGTTCAACCAATCAAGAGATGCTATGCGAGCATTTGATTGGTTAAACGAGGTCTTAAGACGATCTTAAATATAAGAACGGACTATGAATACCGGCCTTTGAATAGAAAAAGTCTATGGTAAATACTAATAGAATTTACATAGAGCGATTGGCTGTTTGCAAGTTTTCAAGGCTGACTTGGCGCGATTGAAGCCGTATATATGACATACATACGGTGGATAATATATACGTACGTAACACGCAGGCGCAGGAAAATATATCTAATGTTAAATCTTTCGTATGTCGTGCTGCATTTTTCTCTCTTTCTTTCCATATTAAGCGATCGAGCAATCTTTCGTGCATACATATGTGAATCGCGCGGTTACGCAAACCCGTCTGTACAGAGTTAAATCCGTCGACTATCTCTTTCGCGCGCGCTTTTTTTTTCCTAACCTCTCGACTCTCTGTCACTCTCTCTTGTTCCGGTACAATTCTCGCTTATGACACGTCGCGTTTGACGTTTCCCCGAGTGATCGCTGATCTTCTCGCTGGTCGAGATCGAAAAAAAAAAATCGAGGAATCGCTTTATTCCTCGCCTGCGCTATGCGCAGGTTCAGGTTATTTGGACCTGTCAATCGTATAACCTAACTTAACCTAACCTCTCAGTCTCGTCGAGTAATTGTCTCGATGCTTTTTTCTTTTTCAGCACAAATGGTTTAGAGGATAGAGATGAAGAATCCGAACCAGAACATCCACTGGTATCGAGGTCGGGCTTTGTTCCAGATACAACCAGGCTAGCGGTGAGCCTATTTTGTAGAATAACTATTCTTGTGATTGAATACGTTGTGTAGAAAATTCTTCTCGCCTCTTTCTTTTTTTTCGTTCGAAGAGATAATGAAATATATATCAAATTTTTTGAGATATATACTCATCTATTATTACTTTCCACTTTCTGTTGATATTTGTTAATATTGATTGTCCTGTGTATCATGTGCAATTTGCATTAATCGTAACTTTGTACGATGCTTTTTAGGAAAACAACATAAGTTGTTTGACAGAAGAGGCCTCTGGGATAGCGTATACTTCTAGACAACAAAATAAGTCCATCGTACCTGTGATACAAAGACGAAACCTCAAGCATGATGATTTAAGCCCAAGTGAAAGATGTAAATTAGGAAATAGGTTTTTACCAAATAACCACTGTACGTTACAGAATTATAATTCTAGAGTATCTTGTGGAGTATATTCCAAGGATGGGAAATATTTCATCTCTGCCACTCATGGTAAATTAAATCGTTTACATATATCACATGTTATTTCATATGAAAAGTCTCATGCACATTGTACATGAATTAAACTCTTTGCAATGTGTAATTTTCTGATCTCGCAATAAGTTATCAATTGTCCATTTACGTTCAATGTGTCAAATCTTTGCATATAAATCTTTGTTCAAATCTTTACAGATAAACTTTTATGTTTGTATCGTACACATCATGGTAGATTTGAGAAATATAAAGAAATGCAGGCACGCGATGTAGGTTGGAGTGTTTTGAGCATAGCATTTTCTCCAGACAATGAGTACATCGCTTATTCGAGTTGGTCGGAAACGCGTAAGTATATTGTGATTACACGACGTGCGTTCACAGTTCTGATGCAACATACATTTTTCTTATATTTTTTTACAGTTTATCAATGCCGTCTTTTGGAAGAGGAAAACGCTTCCAGTTCTCAAATGGAACAGCTACATTTAGTACCGACTAGCCGACCATTTTGCGTGTTTTCAATAGCCTTTTCGAGTGATGGTAAAGAGATTATCTGCGGCGCCAATGACAGCTGTATTTATGTATATAATCGTGAGCGTAAAGAAAAAGTTTTGAAGGTTCGTAAAACCATTAGCTAGAGAGGAGAGGACGTGTTGGCGATTTTTTACATAAGGCATTAATTTTTACAGTTTCAAGGTCACGACAGGCATATAAATGCTATAAGCTTTGCTGATGACACTTCACAAGTCTTCTTCAGTGGCAGCGACGACGGATTGTGTAAGGTAAAATTTAACTGATAATTTTCCGAGAAACTTCTCTCTTCTTCTCTTTCTCCAATGATATAAGTCGTGAATATCATGAAAGAGAGCATTAAAATATTTTTATATGATTAACATAGTTAAAATAAGCGATTATTTTCGAAAGTTCTCTCTCTCTCTCTCTCTCTCTCTCTCTCTCTCTCTGTATGTATATATATATATATATATATATATATATATATATATATATATATTAGTATTTTATGTCTTTCTATCGGTTTAGGTATGGGACAGGAGAGATACTTCCCGTGCGATTGGAATGTTTGCCGGTCATCGAGATGGAATCACGTACATCGATTCACGCGGTGATCAACGATATTTAATATCCAATTCTAAAGACCAAACCATTAAGTTGTGGGACATGCGCAGATACTCCAATCGTACAGTCGACCAACTTCCGTTTTGGGATTACAGAATACACCGTCCAGATAATAACAGTAAATATTCATTCAAGCTAGCTAAAAAAAGAAAAAAATGCTCAGAGAGACATTGTTTTTATTTTTAAATTATTTGGATATGTATGTATGTGTGTACACACACACACACACGTCTATAATGATAATTGATTGTTACGTGCAATCGTTAATTTTATATATATTGATATTTTGCTGTTTTAGTTCGAGAATCGATATCTTTATTAGAAGGCGACACCAGTATCATGACATATCACGGTCATTCCATTCGTAAGACTTTGATACGTTGTCGTTTCTCGCCAATAAATACAACTGGCCAAAGATATATTTACACGGGAGATGCGAGGGGTCGACTTATCAGTAAGTTTTGATCCCTCCGAGTTATTGTAAGCAAACTCATAAATGAGCAACCTGGTTTTACACACTTTTATTTTTCTCAATTTCAGTATACGATCTTCTAACGGGAAAAATAGTGCACAATGTAAGAGGTCATAAAGGATGCGTCCGTGATGTTAGCTGGCATCCACATGGCCACAATATCATTACCTCATCAGTAAGTAAAATCATTGCAAAGATATATTTTCATATGTGTTGAAACGAAAAATAGTTACAATTGCTGTCAACAACGAGTTTGTTTCTGATATATGTTAATAAAATGTTATATGTTGAAAAATCTGTTTAAAAAAGGGCAGAAAATATTTCGAAATGTGTGTTTTATTCAAAGAAGATATAATCGGGGAAAGAAAAAAAAAAAATAAAAGGGAGATAGTTTTTTTCACAATATTCGAAAGAATTTCTTCATATATATACATGACGATTTAAAGTTGCAATATCTTCTAATCCGCCATTCAAGACAGTACAATACAAACTATTATTATAAAACTATTATAAATTATTATTATTATAAAGTAAAATAATTACGCTATTTATAATTTATATTTTATGCTTATAGTGGGATGGTAAACTAGGTGAATGGACCTACAAGGATAATATGAGTGCCAATGTGGAATAGTAAGAAGGCAAGAAATATGTGATTACTAGTCTCATGGCGAAGTGAAAGAATAGTTGAATGAAGAAGAAAAGATTATTTATTCCTATGAAAAGAGAAAACAACAGAGAAATCTTACAAATATTGCTGCAATTGATCCATATTTATAAGATTTCTGTTTTTTCCAAAGCAAAAAAGAGTTTGTTTAAAAAAGAAAAAAGGAACAAATTTGATTTGAGAGGCAGGGAAGAGGAAACAGCTATCGATGTCAGGCTTCGCCGGAGTGCTTTTGACTTTCCAGAATATAAGTAAGCGTTGCACAAGACTGAACAAACACGCTTTTTTCCGCCCGCGTTTGCGTATTTTGAGACAAAATAATTCTCGCCATGATTGTTTTTCGCGTCATTGATACAGGTTGAAGAATTGGTACAAGAACACCATTACTCAATCTGTTGTGATGGCACAAAAACAATCTATTCACACTATGTACGCTACGTATATATTTCTTCCTCTTTTCACATCGTTTTACAAATGTTTTATACTGCAAAGAGGTAAATCGTCGTCTCGTTTTTATGAAATATTTGACAAGCTTATTCTATTAAACAATTTTGGTTGATAATATTATACAATCGGTTTTTTCCCTGGATTGTGATTTTTATATTTGGACTGCTTTGATATAGCACGTAAGCTAAGTAAATTAATTATCTTCGAAATGTGTGTTCCTTTTTTCGAATATATCTCTATAACTCATAAATTCAGATAGTCCCAGCATTTGTTTTTAACTATGTAGAATAGTTTATCGGAGATTATTGTTTCATTTTTTTTAACAGTAAGATATTCAGAACTGATCGATTTTGTATTAATGAGGGGAAGACCTTATTTTTCACAAACTCTTGACTTTTCTAAAAATAATCCTATATATCTTCCCAATAGTTCGCCGAAAAAGAATAAAAACGAATAGAAACGAAAGAAAATAAAAACAATTTTTAACATTAAAATTGTCTGAATGATTCTTGATATTGCTCAGATACTCAGGTAAAAACTCGACTTCTGCTAGCACAAGACTAAGAGAGAGAGACTTTCTTTTTGTAATATTTTTAATTTGTATAATTATTAAAATCAGCAGCTTTTATCATTTTATTACTGCATAAGGACATATTCATTCGCAATTTTAATATACGATATCACTGGCAAAAGTACAAATCTTGGTGCTTTCAATATTAAAGGTGACAACTTTGCACAATATTGTAATTTCATTAAAAATTAAGTAGTTTTGCATTATTTTGATATATAATAAGAACAATATATATAATCGTAATACACCTCGTTTTGTGCTACATGCAGTACTTATTAAAATCCAAAGTGCACGTATAAACACATATATACACATAAGCGGTTTTCTTATTATGCAATTATTTTATCGCGGTGTCAAACAAAACATATTAATTTGAATATATGTACATGCATACATACATATTGAAGTACAAATCAGGGGATGAACACAGCTCAAAATTATTAAAATTATTACGCAGCGACAGAGAGAAAGAGAAAATCGCTCGTGTATGTATGGAGTTTTAAAAATTAATTAACTTCATAATTTTATTATAAGAAATAAGCGACTATTGGGTGATCCATGATTTCAAACCAATTATGAAGCCCTCACATAATTAATGTACATTTTTATATCAATAAATGTAACATATTGTTGGTTTAATATAAGAACGATTATTATATG
Source organism: Prenolepis imparis (assembly GCF_030444845.1). Lineage (NCBI taxonomy): Eukaryota > Metazoa > Arthropoda > Insecta > Hymenoptera > Formicidae > Prenolepis > Prenolepis imparis. The sequence goes on from NW_028141161.1 coordinate 21,415,153, forward strand.
TGTGACTTGACATTTTAACATTACATTACAAACTCTTTCAGATGTTATTAATACTTTTTAAATACTTTTCTTATCAAACTTAAAAAAAAGTAAAATTGTATGCACAGACACACACACAAAACTTTAAAATATTTTTTAAAAAGTCCTTCAGAAAAAATAATTTTACTATATATTACACTGTATTTATAAAATTAAATGATAAAAAAACAGAATAATTAAGAGCTACGGACAGTAATTATTGCGCAAATTATATGAAATTGATCTTTATTTATTTAATGATGATAATTGAATTCATCATCATTAAATAAATAACGATCAATTTCAACATTTGCGCATTGAACGTTAACACGTAATTTGATGCATGCAATTACGTAATGCGAAATCCAACACGCGCAAAAAAAAATAAACAAATAAAACTGTGTGCAACTCGCACTCGCGAATTTCTGTTCTGCAAGATCTTGGAATCAATGTGACATTACGGAAGCCGCGTAAAACCGGGCGATAATTGATTTAACTCGCGGAAAGACAAGAATTTGGAAGCCGCACAAATTCCGATGGCGATCGATCGATCGTGATGTAATTCGCGAATGTTTGCGTCGGCGATTACAAGAATATAACACGCATAAAAATTATATATATACTAGAACACTACGCGCGCACCATTCCTCGATTTGATATAAAAAAGAATGAGATGTTTAACTTGATTATTATTTTTTGACAGAAATCAGCTGATTAAAGCGTTAATTTGCTAATTAAATTTTAAAATAAAAATGTTATAAAAATTAAAATAATCATGTTACAAATAATATGTTATAATACTTTAAACTCGAATAATATTTTTTGACAGAAATCAGCTGATAACTGTCAAAAGATATTAATCGAGTTTAAAGTACTGTAACATTTTATTTAAAACATATTATTTTTTAATTTTTATTACATACTATTATTTTAAAAGTTAATTAACAAATTAACGTTTTAATCAGCTGATTTGTCATAAAATATTAATAAAGCGAAAATTTGATAATTAAATTTTGAAATAATAATATGTTGTACAAAATAAAATAGTAATATGTTGTAAATTATATGTTATAATACCTTATCTGCAGTTAATATTTTTTGACAGAAATCAGCTGATAACTGTCAAAAATATTAATCGAGTTTAAAGTGTTATAACATATTATTTATAACATTATTATTTTAATTCTTATGATATATTTTTATTTTAAAATTTAATTACAAATTAACGCTTTAATCAGCTGATTTCTGTCAAAAAATATTAATCGAGTTAGAATAAACTTTATATCATTTTTTTTTTTTATATTCTTTTTAATGTATAATATGTTATAATACGATTAATTTAAGATTTTAATTCTTTTAATGTGTAATAAGTATAAAAATAAAAAAAGGTAAATTTAGATATCAAATAATTTGCAAGAATTATAAAATAAGAATAAAAAGAATTTTACCGATACATCTATTATTGCAAATTATATTATAATTATCAAAAATTATATATTATATTTATCAAAAAATTATTCCTAATACCCTTATCTAATATCTTTAATACCTGTTATCTTATATATATATATATATATATATATATATATATATATATTAAAATATTTGATATCATTTTCACAAATATATTACCTTAAAATTTTTTAAAATAATTCATCACTCACCAATTTGATGTGCGGAATTGTACACAATGTTAATCTGTAAAATATAAACGTATAAATATTATATAAAACAATTCAAATAAAATGTAATTAATTAAAATTAAAATATTTAAATCATTTATAATATTTCAAATTATTTTTTGAAATATTAAAATTAATCTGAAAATTTAAATATTAATTGTAATGTTTCAAAAAATGATTATATTATGCGCATAGTTAACTTTTGTTATTTACTTTAAGATATTAAAAAACTACATAATTTGCAAACAAATATTTTTTAAAGAAAGATAGAAATAATTATAAAAAATATTTAAATTAAAATATTTTACTATTTATTTTTACTATTAAATTAAACTATTTTAATAAAAATATTTAATAATAAAAGAATTTAGGTACGTATTACATTCGCATTAGATGAATAATTATATCTCTACATATCTCTTAAATATAATACAATATAGAAATTGTATTTTATATATATATACAAATATTTATTATTATTAAATTATTTAAAAAATTATATTTATTATTAAATATTCCAAGTATTTCAAAATATAAAATCCAGGATATTTTATGTTCATTATTATACAACAATGTAAAATTTGAATCATTATCGCGAAGATAAATAGATAATTTCACAAATAACAAATGAAAAGTTAACAAAATTATAAATCATATTTACCCTATCGTTGCTCCGCCGTTGCCCGATGCCTCCCCGGGCCTCCGACCTCTCTTTCTCTCTCTCTCTCTCCGTTCCTTTATGGCACTCACACTCACTCGAAACACTTGCACTCGTGTTATTTTTTTCGTTCGCGACGCGCGGCGACGCCCGAATTTTAGATATCACATTTCGACGCGTTTCGGTAAAACGCAAGAATCGCGAGAGCTCATTCGCGCGCGAATAAAACCGATGCTCTGTTTTCGCGTCGCCGCTTTTTTCAAGGCCCATTTATCGGAAGGCCTCATCGAACGACGATGATGCGGCGACTACTTCACGACGCACTCAGGAGTCGCCGATATTCCAAGAAATGGGCACTACATTTCACTATGTTTTATATATCACAATTGAAACGACGTAGAAATCGGATCGACAACGCTGAAAAACTCCGGAAATTCGCGTCGAAAGCGCAACGGTAATTCGATCCGCCCGTGGAATAGTAGACTCGCTCGTGTAATGGACGCGCCTGCGTAATGGACTCGCCCATGCAATCGCCATCACGATGTCGTACACGATTTCGCGACGCGATCGGATTTGTACGATAATTAAGCACGTAAAAATACTAAACTCACACTCGTACTGTCGCGGACCGGAAATGAGCACGCAAACGTCGATCGCGAACAACCGGAAATACACCTAAAAATAGCTACTGATGCCAGACTGGCATTGCCAGATACGGAACGCGCAACACGTCGCGCGGTCGCGGACGCCAAGATCGTAGTGGCGGGGAGGGGATTGCCGCCGAGCCGAGCGCCGAGCGCCGAGTCGAGCCGAGCCGAGCCGAGCCGAGCCGAGCCGAGCCGAGCCGAGCTCCGAGTTCGCACGTACGCCGCGCCGCGACTTCTCCCACTACGTCACTACGACCTTGGCCTTGGCGTGCTGCGCGTCTCGTAACTGGCAAAAGCCTGTCTGTTACTAGGTGCATTTTCGGTTCGTGATCAACGTTTGCGCTCTCATTGCGACAGTACGAGTGTGAGTTTAGCAGTGTTTTTACGTGTTTAATTATTGTACAAATCCGATCGCGTCGCGAAATCGTGTACGACATCGTGATCGCGATTGCACGGGCGAGTCCGTTACGCGACGCGACGCCATTTCATGAGCGAGTCTACTATGTACACGGGCGGATCGAATTACCGTTGCGCTTTTGACGCAAATTTTCGGAGTTTTTCGGCGTTGTCGATCCGATTTCTACGTCGTTCAATTGTGATATATAAAACATAGTGAAATGTAGTGTTCATTTCTTGGAATATCGGCGACTCCTGAGTGCGTCGTGAAGTAGTCGCCGCATCATCGTCGTTCGATGAGGCCTTCCGATAAGTAGGTCTTGAAAAAAGCGGCGACGCGAAAACAGAGCATCGGTTTTATTCGCGCGCGAATAAGCTCTCGCGATTCTCGCGTTTTACCGAAACGCGTCGAAAATGTGATATCTAAAATCCGGACGTCGCCCCGCGTCGCGAACGGAAAAAAGTAACGCGAGTGCAAGTGTTTCGAAAATTTCAACGGAACGACATGGAGAGAGAGAAAAAGAGAGAGAGAGAGAGAGAGAGAGAGAGAGAGAGAGAGAGAGAGAGAGAGAGAGAGAGAGAGTGTGAGCGAGAGAGAGAGTGGTCGGGGGCCGGGGGAAGCATCGGGCAACGGCGTAGCGACGATAGGGTAAATATATAATTTATAATTTATTTAACTTTCATTTGTTATTTGTGAGATTATCCATTTATCTTCGCGGTAATGATTCACATTTTACATTGTTATAGAGATTTTTTCAACGTGCATATGTTATAAACATAAAAAATAAGAAATGTTTAATAGTTATTTTATAACACATTTCAATTAATTTAATAGAACGTGCGTTAATAATTAAATTATATCTATTTTTATAATGCGCTAATTTTATTTTCTCTCCAAATTTATTTATGCAAATTTATCGATAACTTGACTTCAATAAAGTTTATTAAAAATAAAATTAAAATATAATGTAAATAATATATTATATCATATCTTTGATTAATATTTTTTGACAGAAATCAGCTGATTAAAGCGTTAATTTGCAATTAAATTTTAAAATAAAAATATATCATAAGAATTAAAATAATAATGTTATAAATAATATGTTATAACACTTTAAATTCGATTAATATTTTTGACAGTTATCAGCTGATTTCTGTCAAAAAATATTAATTGCAGATAAGGTATTATAACATATAATTTACAACATATTAATATTTTATGACAGAAATCAGCTGATTAAAATGTTAATTTGTTAATTAAATTTTAAAATAATAGTATGTATATATATTTTTTTTTTGCCAAAACTCGCGAATAATATTAATATCCTGAAGAGTTTTACGGATTGTCTTCTGCGTGACAAGGTTTATTCAAGTGCGCGCGTAAGAGAAACTTTTATATCGATATATTGCGCATTTTATTGCATTTTATTTCATTTTATTGCATCCTTGAAGAATATTTCTTTCAAACGTATCCGAGATCTAATTCTCAGGACAAAACCTATCCACCCTATGGACCATACTTGGTCGTCGTCGACGTGCAACGTTCCTTCTCACAGGTTTCCACGTGAAAAATCTTTTGAAGATTATCTCGCCAGAAGACTAAGGCCGAACGAAGTCTTCGCTTCCAGATTTAGCTGTGCGTGGAATAGAGATCCATTGTCGGTGGAAGTATGAAATATCTACACACGCGACGATATATTTCCCGGACGGTCCTTGTGCGCAATATATCGAGGGAACCTTGAGTGAGATTCTCTTCCACAAGAACGAACGCGACTTATTCAAGACTTACTCGTATCACTGCGAACAAAACCGACGGCCATAAATGGAGCTACCTTAATTTCTTGCGCGATGGCACATTTACGGCGCTATAATTCTCTTTCGCACGTTGTTTTTCTTTCTTTTTTTTTTTTCAATTTACGTTTTCTTCAATTATCCGTCGCAATTACGATGACGAGTAGTAAGAATAAAGCGCTATTTTGAGGTAAAAGAAAATTGAGATAAAAAAGTCTGTCCACGTGAAAAAAAAAGAGAATTTATTGGAAATTTAAAAAATGTGTATATATATATATATTATATGAATTATTTCGAATTATTATTTTTTTTTTTAATACAATAAATCTCTGCTTGTGCTACAAAAATATTTCCTTTCGAATTTTCTGTTCTCTCGATGAGCAAAATATAAGATGTATAGAAATCAAATCTGTGAGCTTGATGAAGATTATATATAAGTAGAGGACTATTTAAAGTCAAGAGGATGTTACACGTGTCTTACGATGTCTTACGACCGTAAATAATGACCGGTCTTATGTAAGACCGTGCACGTGGCAATATTTATCGTATAGTATGAATATGTTTAGCAAGTGTATAGAAGCTAATGCTTCGTTTTATTGTTATCTTCGACTCTTGCTAATTCGCCATTTTTTCTTATCGTTATCAAGCACGATTGATCGAGACTTTTAACAACATCGTCATCGTCGAAGCTAATCATTTGTATACCATTGTTCAGCAAATTCGATGCTCTTATTGTTAGATAGAGTGACGACGACGACGACATTAAACGAGCTTCTCTTTTCTTTATCCGGGTGGCTATCAGCGGCCCTCGCCTCCCGGATCTATACCTACGAGAGATCGTCTCAAGGTAAGGTGGGTGGCAGTGCACGTGGCGAGAAACGTCAATTCTCGCGTCTCTCTCTCGTCTCGTTTTTCTTTTTTTTCCACCTGGTGGGTCGCGGCCGCGATTACGCGAAGCGATGTAACGCGATAAAAGCCAGATAAAAGACACTCGCGAGTCTTCCCGATCGCCAGGCGAGGAATTGTCAGTCGCGCAACGATCGTTAGGAACTGTCAGTCGTCGAGAACCAGGTGACAGACGGCCGGATAAGAAGAATATCATTAGATCGGTGTCATCTGCGAAGATACCTGCGAACTCAGGTAGAAGTTACACAGACATCAGGTATGTACGCGTGATGGGGTGATTATCGCTCTTCATTCTTCCTTTCCCTCCTTCTCATCTCTCTCTATTATTTTTCCCGCGTGAACGAAGAGTGAAACGCGAAGGAGAGACAAATCAGGGGACCCACGTGGTTCGGATTCATCAGCGAACACGCATGTTTTGTGTTTAATTATTTTTTTCCTTTCGCGCGAAAATCAAGTAGAAGAGATTGTGTTCCCTTCATATTGAAACTACATGCGGTTACAAGATTATCGCAGCATTTTCGCACTATCCGGTTACCGATTACGCGTGGACAGTATGAATCTTGATACAGATACAAATATATAGATACAGATACTCAGATAAAAATATCTCAAATACACATCAGATACTTTTAAATTATATTTCATCATAATAATGATAAATATGCATAAAATATACTAAATAAATCTTTTATTTATTAATTTTTTTTGTTCACGACTTTATTCGTTAGCCTTGACTCAAAAATGTCTCAAAGATATCGTCACTCAAACTATTTCTCCTAGTGATAAAGTACTAAAATTTAATTACCAATGCTAAATAGTTGCTCAACCGGTGTTGATGACGATATATGTATATATAATTGTGTTAAACTTTGAACATGAAAACAAATGTTTTATATAAGGAGAACGTGCGATATATTGATGTAATATTTTTTTGCTTGTTTGACAAATAGAGAATAATGACGATAGCACTGTCAGCTGTTTCTAATGGTCTTAATTTTTTAAAAATTTAAAGAATTGTTAATTCAAAGAAATATGTGAAAATGTATCTAAAAAAGTATCTGAGAAAAGCAATTCTCAGATAGATATTTCAATTCGAATGTATCTCAGATACACAAAATGTATCTAGATATTATACCTAACACTGCGCGTGGATTAAGATATCAACTTTTTTCTTCGTTAATGTGCAGAGAAAGAGAGAGAAAGAAACTGGATACTGTTGAATAAAATCGGAAACTTGATGAAAGAGTTATATAAAAAACAACAGAGTGCAACGTGTTGCTTGTCGTAGTAATAATAATTCATGGCAAATAATTTATGCAACCACTATTCAACTTGTTAATAATATATAATTATGATCGGATATTAATAATACAAATATATTATTTAACGCATTAACAATTACAACTTGATAAACGCTTTCCAGATGAATAATGACTAATGTGTGTACGATATGTCATTTTTCACGCTTCGACTACTAATTTAAATTGCGGCTCTGATTCACCGAATCGCGATCTGTCAAGCATTAAAAAACAATGTATTATCAATTCAGAACGAACATCCATCGAGTTGAGAAGAAGAAGAAGAAAAACTGAACATTTTCTTTTATCATCACGACGAAGACATGGCGACGGATTCGTGCAAGATCAAGCCGATCTCCAAGAACGTAGGCCGCAGGAACGTCGTTCCTATAATCCACGTTCGAGGAACGCATTACGAGATTGGCTTCGATATCGTAAGGATCAGACTTTTACATAGATCTTATTTAATTTCTTCAAATTCTCACGATCTATCAGAGTGTGATTTTTCTGTATAACGATTATTATTTTACTTTATTGCTTTTCAGTGTACGATATAGTCACTCGTGTTTCTGATTTCAAGTTTAATGATGATCGCACTTTAATTATATTTAATGTAACAGATCGTCTTACTTCGATTTATTCCGAAATTATATGAAATTATATTATCGTCAAGACAATTCGATCGATTGCTTTGTTTCGTTGCATTTTTATTTGTGTCTTTCTAATTTGAAAAAAATGAAAGTTTATAGACTGAAAGAAATATCTGTCACTGATAATGTTATATTTATAACACTTTTTCTTACGATCGTAAATAGCGTAAATGACATATATAAATCGGCATCGTTAATAGAAGCAATGTCTCAAATCAACTTTGACATATCCACATGCACGATTGAGTAATAAAAAAATGTGCATAATAAGATAATCGAATCGGAACGAGAGCGCGAGTATAGAGAAAGAGAGAGAGAAAAGAAGGCCGGGGTGACGTTCACCCGGATTAAATTCTCTGCATACATTATCACGCGACATACCAATCATGTCTGCGTTCGATTAATTCTTTTAATTCGATAAATCTTAATTATTATTAATTCGCTTTAATTCGCTCTCGAGATCGAGAGAATCGAAGAGACGACGAGGTTTCGACGAGGAAATTGAAATCGGGTAGAGTCTGTTTTCATCTTTTTTTTTTTTTAATGTAAATTTTCAAGGAATTTTTATATAGGAAATCACGCATTTCTTTCTAAGCTGCGAGTTCATACTCTGAGTATAAATCTATATGAGTATAAATAAAAAGAGAATTAATCTCTCTCGATATAATCGAATTTTTTCCTGACGTGTCTCTTGTTTGCCCACATCAGGGGCGCACTTTCGCCAAGATGATCCAGGATTTCGTGGACATCTATACACCGTTGAACAAAGCCTTTCTACCGCTGTTTGCCACTGAAAAGGGCAAGAAGGTTTACGAGGAAACCCTTGACGCGGTAAAGAAACAGTTCCCGCAATACTTAAGAGAAATCGAGGGAACAGCTGATGGTGCGAATGTACCCTTTTACAAGGTATGTCCCTTGTAAAATATAGCTATACAGTTAATTGATAAGAATAATTAGTATATAATTGATCAGATAATTAATTAATAAGAAAGTAAAAAAGAAAAAGAGAAAATTGTCAGTTTTGATTTCGAGGTAAAAGATTGAACATTTTTGTAAAATATAGCTATACAGTTAATTGATAAGAATAATTAGTATATAATTGATCAGATAATTAATTAATAAGAAAGTAAAAAAGAAAAAGAGAAAATTGTCAGTTTTGATTTCGAGGTAAAAGATTGAACATTTTATTTAATTATAAATACGGAGAGAAAAAATGTTAAGCTCTAATTAAGGATCAATTAAAGATTTAATAATTTAATTTTAGAATCTTAAAATTTCTCATCTTTATTTATCTTAATTATTTCGAAATAAATTTAAAAAATCGCGAAATTGTTCGCGTGATAATAATCTGTTTTAAAATCAAGATTTTGATTTGTCCTTTGCGTGTGCAAAGAATCGAGCAATTTTTGCAAATTAAATAAACACGTAACATAATCGTTGCAGCTGTTTCTGATGCATCTGGATGACATTATTTCGAACGTCACGGATGAAACCCAGGGAAACTCGCTTCCAGTTGGCTGTACGACTATCATGTGCAACCAACCAGGACATGTAAGCGTGATAAGTCAAAATCATAGGCGGCGCCAAGGATGGGCCTTGGTTCATCTAAAAATATTCTGGCCCTTCCTAAAATTACGCTGTCCTCACTCTGTCCTTAGTTATATAATAGTTATATAATCCTTAGTTATATAAACTTATATAACATAATAAATAAATAATTGGCCCACCCATATAAACGCTGGCCCACCTGCATGAATAGTTGGCGCCGCCTATGGTCAAAATAGATTAATAAATGTATCTCTCACCGATATAGAGTAAACGTTCTCGTCAAGGTGAGATATCTGAATCGTGTGTCTCGTGTTCATTATGTAAATATCAACAGTAATCACGATGTACGATAAGATAAAGTGTGATGTTTTTTTTATTTTTTTACGATCGATTTTTCTCGTCATATCTCATAACGCGTTGATGTGAGAAAAATAATTGAAATCGTAATATCGCTCGAAGTTATATAATAAATAGTCGATTAAAATTCAAGATATAATAATCATTTCTGTTATTTAGTTAGAGTTTAGAGCAGTTACAATGGGAAAATATTTACTAATATTAAAGCGCTAAACAAACGCACACGTATGAATTAATCCCGTGTGAAATGCAAATTTTTTAAATATAATTATATACATATTTTGTAGCATATTATTATAATTTAATTAGAACTGTGCTATTGAGAAAAATATTTACATATTAAAATACTGAACACGGACACGCATGAATTAACATGGAATGCAAACTTCTTTTACCATATAATTTTTATACATATTTTATTACCTCTAATATTATAATTAATTTAGATTAGATTATTACCCGTGCTGCTTACGCTGCTCCTTCTAACTGGGCTGCTGAAACCAATTTGTGTTAAAATTCTCGTATAATATAACAAAACGCGTAAATCAAAAACAATAATCAATAATTAAAAACTCATCTATTTTATGTAGGGGAAAACCCTATTCTATGTAGGGAAAAACCCGCAACAAGGAAAAAACTTTTTAACTCGCTCTCTTACGTTTTATAAAAATAGATATAAACACGAATACAGCCGGATGATGATCTCGTCTTCTATGCAAAACAATAATAATGATATTGGGACGCATTATTAATTTATAACTTCCTTTTTCAATTCTCTTTCAAATGTCACAATTATTGCCTTACGTAACAAGATATGAAACGGCAGGGATTATTTCACGACTATAAAACAGTATTTCGATTATTATTGTTATATAAAGGATTATAAAGTGTTACCTAAGTAAGTACAAAAAATTGAAAGGGCGGGATATTCCTTGGCTTATTTTAAGAAGAAAATGTCCTATAAACATATGAGTCGTTCGCTCGAAGAACGACTTAAGTCGACTTAAGTTTTTGCACAAAAAAATTGAAGATTCAACTAAATGATTCAAGTTATTAAATATTTTGCTACTCAGCAAAATAAGAACGTGTATATTAAAATATATAAAAGCTGAATAACATAATAATTAATAACTCGAATCACACAGTTGAATCTTTAATTCAATTTTTTTTGCAACAACTTAAGTCGACTTAAGTCGTTCTTCGAGCGAACGACTCATATGTTTTAAACTGCTTTGTTTCAATACAGGTTTTCTTCCTAAATAAGCCAAGGAATATCCCCTTCAATTTTTTGTACTTACTTTTAAGAAACACTCTGTATATAAATATATATATATATATAGAATATTATACATATATTTTATTATATATTTTATATTATTATATCTCGTTACTTTTAATATTACATCTAAGTACTTATTCTGTTTATTCGATTTTATTTTGTTTTCGTGATACGCGCGCTTAACGAAAAGCGTAGGAGATTCTGGGTCACAACGAAGACGCCCTCGAGGAGACCTTGAATCACTGGTACCTGGTGAGCGCTCACGTAATCGAGGCTGGTTATCGAGAGGAGAAGTTCACATCATTAAGCTATGCTGGTTTCCTACCGGGTTATACGATGGGCTACAATCATCACGGCCTCGTTTACAGCATCAATACCCTTAGCGCCGCTGTCCTGCGATCCGGCAAGACTCGTGAGTTTCATCCCTTTATTCCTGAAGTTTCAATCTCTACAATTAAACGTAAAAAAAAAAATTAATTAAAATTCATATTTGAAAGTACTTGAAAAATATATATAACTATCTTTCTATCCTGAAACTCTTGTCGAGAAAGTATTGTATTTAATCGTGTTGATTATGAGATTGTAACTTGATTGAGGTGAAAAATCGAGCTTTACGCATCTTTCATCCTTAAAAAAAAAAAAAAAAAAAAAAAACGTATAATTCGTATAATTTTGCGCGCAGCGCGATACTTCTTGGCGCGAGCGCTTCTGGGCGTGAAGAACTTCGTGCAGACGCAGCAGACCCTGAGGAATGAGGGCTACGGCGCGGCGGAGGGCTTCTCGGTGAACATGACGTTTCTCGCGCAGGAGGGCGATCGGATGTTTCACAACTCCGAGGTGGGCCCGGCCGAGGCGGACGCCGCCAGGTCGCAGCTCAGCATCCTGACTGTCAGCCCAGGCGAGAACACATCGCATTGCAACCAGTATACATTACGTCCACATTATGCGTTATTATTGCGTAAAATATTTGCCGTATCTTTCATCATTTCTCTCGTTCTGCCGACATAATTTTTTCGCTTGCGTTCTTGTCTCCTGTCAACTTTTAGGCTCGACTGAAAAGTGTCAGTACTCATAAATCGGATTGAAATAATAATAATTATTAAAGTAATAATACTTAAAATCGCAAACATAAATGATTATTGTACATACACCAATAATGGAATGAATCAATTATATTTTCACACATTTACAAATGAGATATTTGCGTCAATAGTCGAGAATGCTGAAGTAATTGAATAATAATGTATGCATCGAATAAAATTGAATACTAACGTACAGTTTTTTTTAACTATACGCCTTTGTATTAAGCAATTTCTATTGTTTCAGGTATCTGCGTCTGAAAGTGGCAGAAGTGGAAGGAATGATCATACAGAGCAGCATCAACAGGATGAAGGCGATCTCCAAGCATCCGCCGCCCGAATGTCGTCAGGATGTGATCGATATACTTAGTGATCAGACGGACGATAAGTTCAAGGTATATCAGGAGGACAACACTCGTGACATCAAAACGATCGCCACCGGTATGTCCTGAAATCAGGAAGTCGAGCTTATTAGAGCTACTCTCTTTCCCTTTTTTTTATCTTTCTTCGATTAAAATTGATAGTACGATTACATAATTATAAATGACCAAGCGTCGATGTTTATTAAGAAAATATAAGAAGCATATTATATGGGATAAACGCAAGAAAGATAACGTCATACTTATTTGGGATTTCCCTATCAACTATTCTGACAACGAGATTAGACGCCGGCCGATTAAAATCAAAGCACGTTTCCAAGTTCTCTCAGAATTCTCTTCGCAGAATCACAAAGATCTGAATGCGAATGAGAAAATTCTGCGTCTCGCGCGTGCGAGATTGCTGAGAAGATAATTATTACTATCGACGGCTTCATCAATTGCAGGTATCTTCGACTGCATCGAACGAACGTGGTCCATTTACACGGACAAGCCACAGTGCAACGAGCCGATACTGGTAATACCTATGCAGCTTCGAGACCCTGCGATTTCGCGATGCAACGAGAAGAAATAAATCTCCGTCGCCACTCATCTCTATCGGATTTCCATCACGTCGCTCGAATCACGAGTGCAGTTGTTTTCGTAACTTGGCGCCACATTATACGCGTATTCTTGATCTGCAATTCATCGTTCGTTATTATAAATCCTCTATTCACTACTTGCGAATTACGCATAAATCTAGTGCTAGCTTTATGTCTATACATATATAATGCTTATACATATATATATATATATAATAAATTATATAATATATTAATAATATATATTGTATATATATATATAAATTAATAATTGTGAGGAAAAACAAAAATACATTTTTAATCTTCACATGCAAGATAAAATGTAAAAGTAATCTAATGTAAGACTTAATTGTAGAAATATCAATTCTCAGTAGAAAAAAGTATCAGAGTCCATTAAACATTTAAAAATAGCGTATCACATTCTGCAGATCAATCAATATATGTACAGATTTGCTTACTAAAACAATAAGATTTTATATACTATATGAAATCATTGCGCATTGCGTCTCAATATCTTTAATTGAAGGAAATTGGTCGTAAATTCTATTAATAATCGTCATTATTACGGTATATATTGAGCAAAGGGAATAAAAATGTTGTGTTCTATTTCATAATTTCATCTTTAATTCCTTGATATCTTCGTAATGAGTACATTGTTGAGATGATTCTTCCGTTTGAGTTAATTTCGGGAACTGTTCGCATCCGATCAATTGTAGAATTGTAGTCCTCAACGCAAAATTGACTAAATTCCGGTAAAAAAGCAATATGTATAAACTATTACAGAATCATTTTCTTTTTCGTTTAAACAAGATTAGCGCGGAAAACGTCGTAATACGAATAACAGCCATATAGCGCTTTACCCAATATGCTAAAAAAAAAGTTATAAGCAACCAGTCGACGTTGCTTTCCTAATTAAATAAATGTACAAAACATACCGCCCCTTTGCACTTTTACATGCAGATATACTCTGCACATTTTTCTTGTTTCTTTCGTTATATAATTACATTTTATTATCCTTGTTCGTATTTATAATTGTGTCTTTCACGGATCATTGCGCAAAACAAAATTTATAATAAACCGATGTTGTAATTGTATACAGTAGCTCCAGCGATTTATTAATCGAATTACAATATTTAAATAGGTATTTAAATATGGTGCGCGCGGATTGAGGTTACAATTTGTCGAGGTACGCGTTCAAGTCTGGGAGACCTTCTTTCAATCCCTTCCTCTTACGTGTATCCTGCAAAAAAAGCACACAAATTTTCATCATCAATATCTCAATTTAATTGCGATTGTAATAAACGTAACTACTATTTATATCTCCGATCTGATTATTTGCTTATATAAAAGAATGTACGTTTCCCTATTCAGGCGAACCAGGACATTACTGGAACGCCAAAACTAAAAAACGCTCTCTCTCTTCCACGAGATTAAAAATGGCGGTGGCATCGTATCGATCATCGCCATCAGTTATGCACGTGGTGAAACACGCGACGTGAAATGTATATATATATATATATATATACCTGCACGACTTGGTATGGTCGAGTGCTAGGTTCCGTCGGATCACCCGGCAGGATCTGCCAATGATCGAACACGCACTGTGGGAACGCCTGGCCACCGGTGTTGGAGCGTAGATCGGCGGTGAAGCCGAAGGATTCGTTTACGGGAAGATAAGCTTTAACTACGAACATGGGAGTACCCGCCACCTGTTGTTCCTCGAACACGTGACCTCTCCTACGGTTCAGCACACCGTAGATACCACCGACCGCTACTTCTGGGCACTGTAAAAAAAAATTGAGTTTTAATCGTCTCTTCATAGATTTTTTTTTATTCATCGATTTGTATAAAATGTACATCATTATCGAAATAACACGATTTACCTGAATTTCACATAAGTAAACGGGTTCCATAATTCGGGGTGAGGCAGTGAGAAGACAGGCATAAAGGCAACGTCTTGTGGTAGGGATAATTTGACCACCACCTCTGTGAATCGCGTCGGCGTGTAACGTTACGTCGTGAATGTTGAAACGTACACCTCTCAAATTCTCTTCCGAAAGAACGCCCTGCGATAATGTAGACACAAATTGTATCATTGAACATTGTTGATCACACGCCCATTATATGCGAGACGAGAAATCCTGTAAATAGATCTTTACCTCTTTCGTAGCCCATTGGAATCCAGCTACTACAGAGTCCTTAATTTCATTGAGATACTGTACACCCTTGGTGCAATCGACCAATATATTGGGTCCGCTGCCATCGGG
This sequence comes from Prenolepis imparis, assembly GCF_030444845.1. Lineage (NCBI taxonomy): Eukaryota > Metazoa > Arthropoda > Insecta > Hymenoptera > Formicidae > Prenolepis > Prenolepis imparis. Next base: position 21,430,687 of record NW_028141161.1, read on the forward strand.
TCCGAAGCACCAGATTTTCCTAGCTTCGGTAACATCATAATCGTATTTCTCATTCAAGTAACGAGCGCGCACTTTGAAGTCGTCCCGCGGGTTAACATCGCCCTGCAAGATGTCGAGAAATAAAACTTACTTTGGTTTATTTCTATCTCCCTCTCTTTCTAAGTTGAAAGTTTATACATTCTCATCATTTAATCTATTATATTTCTCGATTTTATAGAGACGTTACATTAATGATTAAGTTCCTGAAGAGAGAGATGTCAAACTTACGCTGTCGATGTCCTCAGCGAGACCGTCCGGCATCGGACAAGCCATCATGAACAGCCGATTGTGTTTGTTCGGAGATTTCGAAAGACACATTTGATTCGACTGTTCAGAAATCGTTTCTCTGTAAGATACAACGGGATCGGACTTCTTAATCGGGATGCATGCGTGATCTTCTTCAAGATCTTTCAGACAAATTTCGAGATGCAACTCTCCGGCACCAGCGATGATATGTTCGCCAGATTCCTCGATGATACACTGCACCATAGGATCGGATTTTGCCAAACGCTTGAGACCTATCAAATTTAAAAAAATCAAATAATTCTCGCGAATAAAAAAGATTTCAAAATAAATAATATTTAACGAATTTTCGATATCAGATGGAAAAATTCAAATCATGGTTTATCATAACCCAATGCTCAAGTAAATCTCATCATGTGAATCATACATACATATATATATATATATATATATATATATATATTTCTAACAAAATATTTGTTTAAAATGTTACTAATTATATTTAAATATAAATAAAACTAGAAAGCTTACGTACCTTCGACCAATTTTGGCAAATCAGCAGGATTCTTCGGTTCTACCGCGACACGGACGACGGGCGACACCGAGAATTTCATAACTTTCATATTGTGCGCATCCTTAAACGTCGTGATGGTACCAGTTTTGACCAAGAACTGATCAACACCGACAAGACCGCAAATATTACCTGCATTATAAAACGATATGTTAATAAACGATTAACTGAACATCTATAATGTAAAAAAAATTCTAATTTTGTTTAGTTAAATCAGCTGGCCGTTCTATTTATCGATCATGAACTATCAGAACAGGTCTGTCGAACAATCATCATGTAAACCTTTGAAAAATATATGGGAATAAAATGGCACCAGAATTAGAAATCTTGAACTACTAACCGGAAGGCACATCTTCGATAGCTTCGACGTAACGACCCATCATCAGAATGGTACGTTGAATAGCTTTCTCGTACAAATCTTCTTTCTTGCCCGGTTGGAAGTTGGGTCCCATAATACGAGCCTTCATGCCGGTGCACACCTTGCCCGAGAACACTCGGCCAAAAGCGTAGAAGCGTCCTTTATCCGATGTCGGTACCATTTTCGAGACGTACATCATCAAAGGTCCGTTCGGATCACAATTCTAGACAAGAGATGATTAATTAATAGACAAAAGTTATTATTGTTTTATTTATATATATATATATATATATATATATATATATATATATATATAGTCGATTATTATTTTATCTATATATTCTAAAATCAGAATTTCAATTTTCCTTCATTAAATTTCGGAACAGGTCTGTGAAATAAATGCTCATCATGTGTTTGAAATATTTACAGAAAAAATTATACATATATTACAATTCTTATATATATTACAAACCTTGATACCAACAGCAGCTTCATCATCAAGCGGTCCTTCGTACAGCATCTCCATACGATATTTTTGAGCAGTTACAGGAGATGGCAGGTGAATGGCAATCATCTGAAGTAGAGCTTCTCCGGCAGGTAACCACGTTCTCATAACAACCTAGAAAAATTGTATAATACGATAAAAAAAATATTCCAAAGTAAAGAAAGCCAATACATTTATCGAGCATTTCTCAGATACTAGTATCCTCTCTCATTATAAATCAGAAGAGGTGTCAGAAAAAGCAAAATTATCATCATATGCATATTTATAGTAAGTACATATCTATACATTTATTTTTGAAATAAATTTTTATTACCTTTAAAAGAGCTTTACCATCCTTGTCCTTATCCTCGGGTTTCAGCACAATTCCCAGTTTTTGCATAAGAGTATCTGCCTCCTCCTTCTTATAATTCATAATACTATCGAAAACCTATAAATAAGTTTAGTTTTCATAACTTTTTGTAATAAAACATTTTTGTGTTTTTAGATAATATTAAAGACTAAAAAAGTGCTTACCTTATAAATCGGATCTAAAACGTACATACAGAAGGATCGTTTGTTATCAACCTCCTTTTGTTTGCTCCATTTCTTGGTCTTAGGATTGAAAAAGGACTCGCCCCACAATCTGTTCATGAGTTTCACTACGTCAATCTTGAATTTCTCAGCATACATTTCGGAGAATTGTTTTAGAGTAAATGCCCAACCATGAAGACCGGAACCAAAACCTACAGAACCCTTGCTGGGATCTACCTGTTTACAAATGTATTATATTTAAAGAGGGACTGTATGTATATATAATTGTTTTTAAATAAATTGTTTTTATTTAAAAACGGAGATAGAAATAATATCCTAACATTATAAGAGAATAAAGAAGGATTTGTAACATTTGTGCCGTAGCGTATTAGTAACAGACATAAGGATAGAGGTCCACTAGCAGTGTTTAAACACATTTGTTCTTTACTCTTCTTCCATTGCACTGTCAACACTGTCAATGTACATCGTTCAGCTGCAGATGCAAACCAAACGACGTACTACAGAGTAACCCTTGTGTGCAGGAAAATCAACCTCTTTCATCGTGCCAAAGAAATTAAACTGTATGAGTGTTGGACATACAATCCCTCTTTAAATATATTGTATTTAAAGAGGAACTGCATGTATATATTAATTGTTTTTATCCAAAAATGGAGATTGATTTATTCCATTCTACTTACTCTAACTTCGCCCATGGGACCGTCATCATCAGAGTACGTTGCAATAATAACGTTAACATTTTCAACAATACGTTGGAAAGTTTGATAAAGATCTTCGCTATCCAGCTGGAGTTCCAACAGTGCGCGATCCATTTTGTTCATAAATAAAACAGGCTTGATACGTTCCGCGATTGCCTGGCGCAGTACAGTTTCAGTTTGTACGCAAACACCTAGAAAGAAACAAATAAACAATTATAATTGTTTTTCTCTTATTTTGGAAAAATATTAAAATCTTTGTAAAGATTGTATATAATTTTCCGAAATAATATCCTAACATTATAAGAGAATAAAGAAGGATTTGTAACATTTGTGCCGTAGCGTATTAGTAACAGACATAAGGATAGAGGTCCACTAGCAGCGTTTGAACACATTTGTTCTTTATTCTTCTTCCATTGCACTGTCAACACTATCAATGTACATCATTCAGCTGCAGATGCAAACCAAACGACATACTACAGAGCAACCCTTGTGTGCTGGAAGATCAATCTCTTTGATCGTGCCAAAGAAGCTAATATACGAGTGTGTTGGATGAAAAAGAAAGAAATCATATTAAATACATACCGGACACACAGTCGACGACAACGAGAGCTCCATCAGTGACACGAAGGGCGGCTGTGACTTCGCTTGAAAAATCTACGTGTCCAGGTGAATCAATTAGATTAATTAAAAAGCCCTTCTCGTCTTTGTCACGTTGATCAGGATTTGTGATAAAGACTAAATCATTCTCATCAAGTTCAAAGAACATGGAAATTGCACTGGAAGGAAAGCAGCGAGTGATAATATTGAACAGAATTAAGAGATCGATATAAGTAGTATGATATAATAAGTACAGAGGTGCGACTTACGTAGATTTAATAGTGATACAACGCTCCTGTTCATCTTTACGCGTGTCAGTAAACCGGGTTTCACCGGCCTTAGCGCCAGCGATAATGCCAGCCTTGGATACAAGGGAGTCGGTCAAAGTTGACTTTCCGTGATCGACGTGTGCAATGACGGACATATTTCTGATGTTCTTCTTTTTGTCCATCATGGTACGGATCTCGTCTACCGTAAAGTTCACCTGCAACAATGTATTTTCACGATTAAAATTTCTTTTCATACGGGTACAAGATTACAGATTAATTAAAACCAAAATTAATTCCAATTTATCTGAACGATGCATATTTATATATAAATTTCTAAATGTATAATATATAATAATTGATGCACTTTGTTCGCTGTATATGTAATTCTTCGTACAACTCTATTGCAACGTATTGCAATATATGAGAAAATGTTGATTATTTCCAAATTATATAAAAAAAAATTCTTTCCACATCCTTTTTATATTAAATCACAATTTAATCTCATACAATAACAACATCAAATTTTACGAAATAATATTCTAACATTATTAAGAGAATAAAGGATTTGTAACATTTGTGTCGTAGCATATTAGTAACGAACATAAGGATAGAGGTCCACTAGCAGCGTTTAAACACATTTGTTCTTTACTCTTCTTCCATTGCACTGTCAACATTGTCAATGTACATCGATCAGCTGCAGATGCAAACCAAACGACGTACTACAGAGTAACCCTTGTGTGCTGGAAGATCAATCTTTTTGATCGTGCCAAAAAAACTAATGTATGAATGTTGGATGAAAAGCAAAAGCTTTTGCAAAGGACTTAAAAAATTACCAGTTTGGAATATATACTCTCTGTATATGTGTCAAAATAATTAATATCCACAATTGCTTTAAAATTAATATTTGATTAAAAAAATAATAGTAATTTTATTAAATGTATATAGTAACATAAAACTAACAAGTAGAAAGAAAAATGTGCATCAAGAAACAAAGGGACAAAAGCATGCTGCTTTTAGGCCTAACCTAAATAAAGAATCTACAAAAAAAACAGAACAATGATATATATTCATGTTAAATTTATATATTCTGAATGATATTAGTAAAAACAATTATCCACTTCAAAGTAAAAAAATGAAAAAATAAATTATAAAATTAAATAAAATGATGAAACAATGCGCAATATAAAATGCAGTAACAGCTTGGAAAAAGAGAGAAAGAACAGATATTAAAAGCCAAAGTAAAACATTTTCATAACAATAAATTAAAATAAACATTAAAATAAATTAAAACATTATATTCATTGAAACAGAAAAAGGCAGCAGAGTTTCACGATTGACACAATAGATATAAAGGAAAATTGAACGAGAAGACGGACAAATATAAAAATGAAATTCAAATGAAGTAGATCGGAAAAATAAATCGGAATAAATCGGAATATAAAATAGAGAAGATAAAGAATACACAGCAACGGAGAATTAATTAATATTTAACGTTATATATTTCCTCGCTTCGGCTAGACGCACATTTCTCGATCAGCATCCTCGACAAAGAAGTCTCTCGGAAGAAAGAAAGATGAAAGCACGTTGCCTCGCGTGTCGACACGAGGCTGCATCGTGACACGTCGGTGAGAGAGCAAGAGCGAGAGAGAGCGAGAGAGAGCGAGAGAGAGCGAGAGAGAGCGAGAGAGAGCGAGAGAGAGCGAGAGAAAAAGAGAGAAAATGAGAGAGAGAGGGAGAGGGGGAGAGAGGGGAAGGAGAGCGCAGCGATAAAAGATTTCCGCTCGGAGACGGAATTTTCACATTTCACATCTATATCGCGCGATCTCTTTCTCTGCTCCGGACGCCTCTCCATACGCGTAGCGTCCCGTCCACCTCGACGTCCTCGTTATCGGGCATTTTCCCCTCACGACGCTCGACTATATGTACATTTTTCCTACCGCGCAGGCGGATACCCCGATTAACCCCTCGGGAGCGAACCGCGTGGCCGAGAATGAGAATCCCATCGCGAAGGACGAGGCATCACGCGAGGCGGGTCGGCGCGAGCACGTTGCTCGACATCAGCGGGCACCATGACACGTTGCGAGCGAAACATATTTCCGCTCGAAACACGTCGCGGACGTGACGCCGCGTGCGGCGGAACCTCTCTCGAACCCGAAGACACGGCGTGGCCGGAAACCCGGGATCCGCGGCGAGATTCCACGCGCGTCGAAATTGCGCAATCCTGAGTAATCGTCGTTCACGCTTTCTCTCTCTCTCGGGTTCGCGCGACGGTAAGAGGGAGAGACTTCTCTTACGACGGGGCCCTCGTCTCCTCTCTCGGATACGATGCGCGAACGGGCGATCGAGGATCGCGAGGCGAGGGCGACGCCAGTCCCGGGGGAAAAAAAATATTCGCGACCGCGCGTCTCCTGGGGTCGCGAGAACGCGATCGCGACGACGGCATCGCGACGCGGCTACGTACCATCTTGGATGTTGTCCGATCGTTGACGGCCTGGTCAGAAATATACGTGCACCAACAATGGCGAACTCCCTCGGAAAGACCTGGCTATCCGTCGTGCACCCGAACGCTGCCTCTTATGAGTGGCGAAAGCGCCGCGTCGCGGTGGCGTGAGGCTCCTCGCTGCGCCAAGCCGCCCAATCGAATCGCGGCGCCTTCTGCGCAGGCGCGCCACGCGATATTTCGAATGATCGGAACTTGCAGCTGCACTTTTGCGGTGCGCGTGTGGATGTTCGCTCGTTCTCTCTTTCATCTTCGTAACGATCTAATTTATTGTAACCTACAAGTTTTCTTCTTTTAATTAATTCGAAAAATGCGAGAAGCTGCGACTCAACGATCGGATTTGGCTTGTATTTCTCTTTTACGCAGAATACACAATATATATATATCAGGTGGTAAGAGATAATTTGCGATATTTAATCATAATCTTCTCTTATTTTAAAAATATTTGTTGAAAACATGAAAACACTTATCATATGACGCGTAGTAATGATAAGATTAACTATTATTCGTCTCAAATCGAGAACGTACAGAAGTCTTAAATGATAAAAGCGAATCGACCAATTATAATCGAGAATTTTCATTAATCTAATCTCTTTTCTCGAGAATGTTCGACTTATTTAAGTTTTTTTATGTATTTCCAGTTTGATGTTTGACATATAATTTTTATATTCAATAGAAAATGTGGATTCTAAACTAATGTAACATTTCCGTGAATTCTAATTAAAATAACATTTCCGATTCTTGAAAAACTCTAAAATAACTCTCTTATTGTCGATCAGAACATGAATCTTCCATGATCTCTTATTGTCTTGCATTGGATGTTTTAGGACAATTCGCTCATTGTTAGCTGTGCAGCTACGTGATTGGTTAGGTTATAGATGCACTATTGCTTGCATTTCCAGAGTTTTAGAACGCACTTCAAAAAGCACTCTTGTACCTGCCGCCATCTACAGAGAGTAAAATGTTTCGAGAAATCGATTATATTATAATCGATATAGATTTAAAAGAGAAAAAAATATAGTTTGCATTTCTACAATAAGAAAAATATATATTCTGTACAAGCGACTACAACCATTGTTTTGTCGAATCGAAATGATTCCCGCTGAGAATTTAAAATATTATTTTTTGGTAAGTTCTTTTTCTTGAATAAATTTTATTTTATAAAATTTTTTTATTTGAATCAGTTACAAAGCCACTCTGTGTGTAAATCAATTGCTCGATGAAATATTTTCAATATTTTCCCTAAGATAATGTCAATTTAACAGAAGAAAATTCGCGAACTGGAGTAATTCCAAGACGTCTTTATATATATAATATATACATTATTATGTAGAGATAATTAATTTTTGTTGTCTGAGAAATATAACGTGCGTTATATGCGTATAATTACAACATCACCTATTGACAGTGTCTAAATAATGTTATATTCGTGTTCACATGCAAAGTGCACGTCAAATGTTGCATATATATATCTGAGTCTCTTATTGTTAACTAAAGCTCACTTTTACAGAGTTTAAACGTTTGCTTGAGAAATTATAAGGGGAATTGATATTATACGTATATAAATGCAAACTTAAATTGAAGTAAAAGTTAAATAGAACTGCGAACATCTGTATATGGACACACTATATGTTAAAAAAGTCGCGAGCTAATATTTTATAATATTTAGTCTTCATATAAAAACACACAGATGAGAATCACTTCTATAGAAAAAAGATATAGCGATTTGTTATATGCTCTACTGCTTTATGTTCATATAATTAGATTATTTATATGTCCACCCGAAAAATTGATCTCTAAAATTAAACAAAGAGCAAAAATCGCAGTGTAATAAACCCTCAACGATTTCCTTTACAGCTATTCTCGTGAATGTTCACGCGGTCCGGATTAAAGGTTCTTCCACAACGCTTACATGGCACCAGCTGGCTCAGATGTGTCATCCAATTGGCCTCCGCTGTCGCCGGTTGATCGACCACCACATTTCCCGTAGAAGAATCTTCTGCGAACAGTGAAGTCGTCATTGCCGATTGTATCGTATCTTGAAAAGTGTAGGAAAAATCTTAAAAAGGTACTCGTAAGTCGATTTCTTCCAACAAATTAACGTCGAAGTAAATTCTTTAGAAAAGATGTAGACTTAATAATATATATTATATATATAATATATATAGGTATATTTTATTATAAAATATTTTATTAATATTTTTAATATTTTATATATTATTTTTAATTAAACTTTAAAAAGCAGTGGCAATTCCTTTTCTTTTGCACTCGCGACGTTTTCGAATTTTCAAATTCTTATTTCGGGAATTACGTTTTTCTTTTTGTATGTAAATTAAGAAGAGAAGCTATTTTTTTCCGTCACACGAATTATTGATTCGTTGTAGGCGGCACTTTTGACCAGGAATAATCTGCGGTGTACAGTAAATCAGGCCTACACCCACTTCCATTCCATGGCGGTGCATAAACGAACGCATTACGGATTCATACATCATACATGCACGCGTAATCGCTTTGGTAACCGATTGATTCGCTAAGTACTTGACATATTACTCTTGACCCTGACAGCGGACAGAATGAATCTCAAGGTAAGACAGAAATGTGTGTTTGCAAAAGGGCAAACGTATTACATATCGAATAAACAATTATGAATACTTGGGAAAAAATCAATTTTAAGTATTATTATTTTTTCAGACAAATACTTTTATTTTGATTATTGAAAGAGAATAAAATTAATATATATATTTAAAAACACATACGCTCTTCTCTCTGGCCGTTGAAATATTTAATCGTAATTTTTACGAAACAATTAATATATACTTTCTTTCTCGCCATTCTCTGAAAGTTTAATTTTTCATATTTAAATAGAAAGTGCTGCAAATTTTAAATCAGTCTCTTGTTCAAATATTAAACTCTTTTTTTTTAAATGTGCGTACTTTAGTTGCACGTTCTTCCGATGACTTTTTCGACACTTTTTCCTTATGTTATATTTACATATATGCGTGAGATAATATTGACTTACGTATGTATATGACGTCGGGTTTTTGCGGCTCCTTTCTTCTTCGTGACGGCGACAATTTGTCATTCTCGGCGTGCCATTTCTTCAAGCACTGCGGCTCGTGAATGGCGATACTGGAGGACCCGAAATCTCTACCGCAAATGTAACACGTGACGGTCCTCTTATGCGTTAAATCCTAAAATCAAGCTGTTTACGTCTTCTTCTTCTTTTCTTTTTATCTTCTACTAAACGTTTCGTCCAAAAAAACTTGCTATTTGCACGTTCTCTTTCATTGAAATCGTAATCGCAAGTTTTGCTTTATTTCGCACGCAACACAATCACGTAACGTAAAGTAAGAATATTTTATTTCGCAAAAATGACAGAGACAAGATCGTTTATATATACAGAGTCGTTATACAAAAATAATTCGTTTTAAATATTAAAACATTGAAAAAAATGACCGATCTAAGAGAAATTTATTTGTACGAAAGATATATATGATGACACGAGGTTGACTACAAAGGTTTAATCGCTTACATGCTTTTCTTCTGTAAGGACTCACCGGATACGAAGCTCCCTGGTTTCCGGCCGATTTTTGCCTTTGGACAGTCAGCTGATCTTTCTGCTCGCTTTCCGCCGAATCGTTCTGCATCTGCCATCGTCTGCTGCACTGAGGCTCATGGATCTTGATGCTTCTGGTGCCGAAATTTCGTCCGCAAATCTGACAGGCAACAGTTGGCGGCATAACATTGCGCCCGTTCGACGGTGTGGCCAGTCGTTCGTTATTCTGGAGAAACACGAACGATGAGAAGGAAATATAAAATATGAAGATTATTGAAGAAAAGCTTCAGTACCTTCGGTGCAGCCTTGCAGCTTCTTTCGTGGATCGGCAGTCGTTCCGGCAAAAATGTCCTTCCGCACTTTGCGCACGGAACTAATTGCTCCTGAAAAAAATCCGGATTCTCGTGTCTTTGATCATCATTTAAAAAAAAGGTAAAAAGCGTCAAATTCTGTTTAAAAAATTTTTGCACAAAAAAGATATTCAAATAATATCGCACTTGATTGAATAGAACAGTTTTTATACTCGCGGTAATAAAAAAATCCAATATTGATTATTTATAATTTATAGAAATCGCGAAAATCAAGTACACATTTAAATATATATTATACTTTAGCTAAAGAAATAGATTGATAAATTATTTAACACATTATAGTAGATGCCGGCGATTCAATTAATAATTGCAGAATTCTGATTTGTTACGCAAATGTTCGTTAATCGTCAAAGCTTGGATGATTCTCATTTCGTATGCGTTCGTGCGAGTTATATGCATATGAGATGTTAAAGAGCAATCTTTAATATTCCACGTTAGAATTCTGCACTCAAAAAATTACAAATGGCACGAAATCTTCACACAACATCGCGACACATATTTTCATTATGATTTATAACTCAACTTTAGACACAAAGCGAGTTGAATGTATTTTAAAATTCGAGTATTTATTTTTATAATTTCGATATTTGATTCTTCGAAATCTTTTAGAAACGAAATGTGTTTCTGAATCTCCGTCTGCGCATCTTATAAATCCGCTTCTCGCATCATCGGTCAACTAGGATTGCGTCACCGCCCGATTAGACAAGATTAATGAAGCGCGAACGGAAATGGCGCGGTGAGCTTCTCGCGCAAAGATAATAATCGTAATATCTTCTTAACGCTGCGATGTTAATTAAGAAAGAGTAATTACCTGACTCTGTTCCCAGGCGGCCGCGTTCCAATCGTTGTGTTCGACGTCGACCACAGGTCTTTGCGGCTTGAGTCGTCTTTGAGACGGAGGCAGCAAATTATTCTCGCGATCCCATTTCTGCAATAGAGACATTCGCATAAGTCAAGCAAAAGTAGCATAATAACAAATAGTTATTGAGCAAATAAATATATATATATATATATATATATATATATATATATATATATAGTGTGTATATATGAAATAATATAGAAAAATAATAATTATTCAATATTATAATAAATAAATGAATCAATTTTATTTTTAATTATTAAATTAAATTCTTGAATAAACGTAGAAATTTTTTCTTTTAATAAAAAAGCTGCAACAAATTTTTTGCGACGACTTATGCGACGATTTATATGCGACATGCTGTTGTATCGATTTTACATTGCAGCACATTGGCATTGCTGTTGAGGGTTGACATACAACGTGTTTCTTAATGTCTATCATTTCAAAAAATATATATATATGCCTATCGAGTGACTGTACAAACGTGAATTTTGCTGATCGGATCGCGGATGAGCAAATAACGCGAGAAAGATATAAGGATCGGATAGCATCATTAACGCGTCACCCGGCGCTAAACTTGTGCGCACAAATGCGAGAGATATGGATGCTTTTCTAAATAAGTTCCATCATTACGGAAGAGAAACGCGGTCGGTCGGTCGGTCGGTTGATCGATCGGAGACACTCCGTATAAGAGAACGCGCAAATTAGCGATATCGCTTATATAGTGCGTTATTATAGTTACCTATAGTTACCTATGGTACGACACATCGCACGAATCTGCATCTGTGAGATATCGAGCTCGATGCCGTGCAAACGAGCCGCGCCATCGATTTTGCAAAAGGGCCTTGACTTATTACATGTGCGCATTGTCGTGAGATGCTATTATATTATAAACTTTCTGTATCGCGAAATCGCGGATGTCACACGTAAAGTGTGGAATTTACTCGGACATTCCACGACTATTTCTCGATTAATCGCTCTAACTCTCTATTTTAAAAGGCTCTGAATTAAGTTATATAATTTGTGAACTATAAAAGAGATAGGAATGAGATTTTTATTCATAGTTGTTTAATTATACGATTCGCGCGATGTGTTTTAGCTTCTTATTTTTCCATCTTCTCGATTAAATTAAATTTACGAAAAGTTTTATCGCATTATTGTATGCAATAATTATATAATTAATAGATCGAAAAGATTCTGATATGTAAATACAAACCACAATATAAAAAGAACTGGTATAAGAGTCAGGCAGATATCAGATGCAATAGAATTATTTTTAAATTTCTCTATACTTATTTTGATACATTAATTTGATACATTAATTTATATAATTATTGCGCGCGTACAATAATGTGATAAAATTTTTTCTGGCTCTTATCAGCCTTTTTTATGTCATGTTTTATATATTTATAAATTAATGCGTTATATTAAGATGTGACGATTAAAGCCATTTACCTCCATGCACTTAGGCTCGTGGATGGGGAAACTGACGGTGCCGAATTCCCGGCCACAAATGTAGCACGTGACCGTCTTGGGGCCCCGTTTCGTGGACGACGACCTGACCTGCCGGCCCGAGTCCTGGGCAGAAGGATCCTGAGAAGCGACCGGCCTCGTCTCGATCTTCTCGTCCGATCTGTTTCTGTTCCGGTCGCTGCGAAAGTTCAACGCCACCGGCTTCTGGATAGACTTGGGCACCGGCGGCACCGCGGGCTTCGGCTTCATCGTCGACGTCGGCGTCGGCGTCGACGTCGGGATGTCCTTGATCTTGGTTTGACTGCCCTTCGGATGACTGTGAAATCTCTCCGGCTGATCCGGACGACCGCAGGTCTTGCAGGGCTCCGGAGCGCTCCTCGTCGACGACGCGGCGGCGGTGAATATCTCCAGATCGCTCGGCAAACCAGCCCGCGAGTTCTTCTTCTTCACCGTGGACAGCACTTTGGGAGGACCATTTCTAATTCGCACAAATAGATACAGATGTAAGTAGTTTTAGTTGAGTCATCAGATGCGAATGCAGTATTTAATATTGAGATCTTTAAATTGATACTGTAATTATTTTTCGAGGATAATTCATGACTTTTTTTCAAGTTTTTTCCAATTACCCATTATACGTGAATATTCGATATTTTTTAATGATTTTAATATAATTTATTTTTTATTTATTATTTCCATATTTTGTTTTAAAGTAAAGTTTGAAAATACTCTACTGAAAGAAGTTTTTATAAGAGAATGTAGAGCACTATGAAAAATGCTGTTACTTTTGATATATCTGCAGAATACAGTAAAGAGAAAGGAGTAAAGTAGTTATTTCGGCTTATATAGAGCCATTACTTCCAACATCTAGCACGGTATCAATAACTTATTTCCGCAGAAATGTACATTCGCGCGAGCGTATTCTACAATAGTTTTACTTACATCAGCGATTCGATCGAATATTATTTTAATTCGATAACTCCTCCTTCTAAATTGTAGTTTATTTTACAGTTTAATTTTTAAATATTATTTTTTTTTAATGTGCAAATTAGGTTTATTGATACACACACATAATGTATTATATAGAAACTTTTGAAAAATTTTCTTATTATCTTTTAAAAAAAATTCAATTTTTTATTTTCGCGAAAAATAAATAGCTCTATATTTAATAAATAATAATCGATTATTAATCAGATCACCTATTATTATTAGCGTCGAGTTTCCGGACATCGGAGTTCCGTGTCACGGGGGCTGCGGGCGACGTGATCTTCTGACCTCCGGTGGGCGATCGCAATCGGTCGGCCTCCTCCATCTGACGACTCGGCTCGCGGATCTGCTCGAAACTCCGTCGCTGGCGGTGCGTCACTGGAGCGTCTTCGCGGGACGACCACGAAGCGGTTGACGTGGCGGGGACGGCGGCGCTTCGGCGGCGACGTCGTCGTGTCGCCGATGACGACGACGGTACCAATAACAATGACGATAACGACGAAGACGATGCGGACGTCGTGTCCCCGCTGACCGACTTGTTCAGGGTGGACTGGTGGAAACGCGTCATCGAGTCGCACAGCAGCTCCTTACTCAGCAGCGACATGTCCAGCTTATCTACCAGCGCGGGGTCCAACACGCTCGGCCGCGCGAGATTCGCCGTCTTCGGCCTCTCCGGCTCTTCCGCGCGGAACCCGTCCGTCCGTTTTATCTTGGGCGGCCAAGTGCCGGTGTTGTTCGCCGCATTTCTCGCCGTCGTCCTCTTGGTCGCACCTGTTCAAAAGATATTCTGTCGATTACGATGTCGTTACGCGCGTTACATCAGTTAATATCCATTAGAGAAGAGCCATAATTATTGTAAAAAATTTCTCATAATTGTTTTTTTTTCCCCCCTTTTAAAGATCTCAGATTAATATATACTGGGATTATTAAACAGTATAATTTAACGTTTGGATAATTGGATATCGGAAGATATAAACTTGATAAGATTGAAAAAATGTACTAGGACATAATAATAATGTAAATTATTTTTTCTTTTAACAAAATTATTTCAATTGTGAGAAAAGTTTCTCTCAAAAAATGGATATTGACTTTTTTAATAGATTGACATTTATATTTAAATCGATATAAAAAAATCAGAAATCTATTTCAGAGATATAAACTAGAAAAAAATATTTCTATTGAAAAATTTATTTATAATATTGCGTAAAAATATTTTCTGCGTTATCAATCAACTAAATTTATCCTGTAATTTTTGAATTCTTTTTTCAACATTCTATTTAAGAAATATTTATAATTTTTTTTATTAGATATGTCAATCGCGAGTAGAGTTCCGCTAAAACATTTTAAATATGATGTATGCTTGTTAAAAATTGATTTTTTTATCAATGTACATCAGTTTAATATGTACAACGTACATCGATAAGTTTGCGATAAAATACGCGATAAAATACATAATACATGTAATAGAAGTACATTACCTTTCAAAATTTTCAAGTCATCTTTTAGTATGAGAAACGTTTTCTCCGACAGAAATTCGCACGGTCCTTTCTTCCACTTCATGGGGTATTTTATCGATTTCGTGATCTTACAAATTGCGGATATCAGAATTATTCGCGCGCTGCTCGTGTCGCGAAGCGAATTATCATTATATATTTCTCGTCACGCTAAATTCACTTCCCCTTCGATTTGCACCAACACTTTTACATCGATTTATGAGAGATGAAATAAATTTAAAAATCTATTAAGCTCTTCTTCAAAAATGTCATCGTTCAGAAATCACGTTTTACAATATATTATAATTTATCTCATCATCAATGACATGTGTTTCATGAAAACTTTCGCGATGGAAAATATTTCCCGACGCCCGCTAAATTCTGCTCGAGCGATCTTTTGCTTTTCCACACGAGTGGGTGTCGTTTTGTCTTCGAATCCGAGTTGCTCGACGGCTTGACGTCACAAATGTATAGTACTTTTCCACCCGATGAACACGAGCGATAAGTAGCGATTTCCGTTTATTACAATCTATTGAACCGATTATCGAATCGGAAACACAGAAGTCCACTTAATAACTGTAATTGATTTAACGACGACGCCAAAGTAATTACAATTTAATTAATTTACACCACTCTCGTTGTAAATGCGAAAACGTGGTTCCTCTTTTTTTTTTCAAATTTTATTTTACGAATCGCACACGTAACACAGACGAAGAATGATCGTGTATCCTTAATAGTGAACGTAAAGCGGAAGTGAAATTCCGGAGTTCGACGCGCAGCTCCTCGCCGTCGAATTACGCGGCGTACTGCGAGGCTCGGCTTTACCTTGCCATTAACTTCGCACAGCTTTTACCTTCCTCATACACATATACGAGTATAAGTGTGCGGTCGACTGTGTGACAGTACACAGGTGGCAGAGGAAAAATCGATCCAACGACCACCGTTTAAAACGGCTATAGCATCGCGCTAGGGTGTGTGTTCTCGTCATCGCGCGGAAGTTGTTCGAGCGAGCGATAAAAGTACGCGGAAATCACGAAGGCAGCCCAACGCGCTTTGCCATAAAACAACAACAGTATAGTCAGTTCCGTTTAAGCAAAAAATACCCTCTCTATATTCCTAGAGAAATCTTGACTGTATTAATTTTTGTATATATAAATACAATATCAAAAAATCTGCCCGTAACGTTGTACAATAATAAAATAATATATATATACAAGGCTTACCTATAAAATTATGGATATTAAATAATGATACATATTTTACATTAACGGCGGTATCTGTATCTCTTGAAGTGAAACCACAACTGAAAGATGTTGTTGTGAAACTGACATCTGAATCCGCGTTTATACGAATATTCCCATTCCCGGTTGACAATCTTGAACGCGATGTCCTCATAAGGCGGGCCCGCGTGAAACCGCAAAATAGCAAAGTCCTTATTATCGGCGCAAGGTGTCTGAAAGTTAAACATCGAGAATTAACTCTCGAGACATCTATATCGATTAAATTAAATATTTAAATAATTTTACGTCCGCGCGCGCGCGAGAAAGAAAGAGAGATTATATATATATATTTATATATATTTAATTATATCCTATAATTTTTTTTAAATTAAAATATTTAAATAATTTATATATATAAGAACGAAATATATAAGAACGAATAGTATTATATATATACTATTTTTGTTCTTATATATATAATTATTTAAATATTTCAATTTAATTGATATATACATGCGTATATATGTATATGTATGCCTGTATGTATGTATCTTACCAGAAAGTATTCCGGCGTAGTATTTTTATCAATAAGATCTGGGTAGAAGATGTTGAACTTATAGCCTTGCACAATCTTGGGTGGCGGATTGTCCATGTCGTAGTGCGTTTGGTTGTACTTGTTCCACTCGAAGCCGGTATGCACGCGATTGAAGTAACGCGGCTTACGTGGTCGATACTTGTCGGACCAGAGATAGATCTGCGCCTCCAGCGACGACTCGACGCTGAACTGCGCCTCGTCCGAGCCCATGCCCTTGCGCGCCTCCCGGTGCATCGCTTGCTCCTCGCTCGTTAGCACGTTCTGAATCTTCCTGCCGGTGCTGAGCACCTGCTGCCTCGCGTACTCCAGTCGCTGACTGTCCTCATTCTCCTGTGTAACGAGCGTACCTGGCTCGAGTTGCGAATAAAGTATATAAGTAGGCGAGTAGCCGCCCGCTTCGTACTCGCGGAAGGATTCGAATAATAGATCATCGGCGGCATTAGTTTCCTGATTATTACTGAAACATATGGGACAATTGTTTACTTTATCATCATCGAGAGAAACAGAATCAAGTTTTAATTAGGAAAAAGAATCGATGTGAAGGAGAGAACACTTACTCTGGACTATTTTCGTTCTTCTCGACAGCTGTACTCGTGGAAGGCCCGTCCTGCTTAACTAAAGATTCGTTTTCTTGCGCTTGCGAGCTCTCAGCCTCGTTCTCTGCTCTGGCTACACCTTGTTCGGCGATCAGAACCTCCAACTTCTTACGCAGGTTCTCTTGATGTCGATCTCTAAGTCGTGCCCTCGCCATGTGGGCTACATGGTTAATACTTAGCGTGAATAGCATGCATTATTATTTGCAGTTTTTGAATATGTTTCTAAATTAATCATATCTCTCTTACCTTTCAATTGCGACAATAGGCTTTCCCAGTATCCGATATCGACGCCTTCTGGCTTTCCCGTAATTTTTGCCTGAATCTGCAACTGTAGAGCTTCCAATTGCGTCGCAGTTTTACCCTTGAAAATAGTCGTAACGTCTTTGGCGACTGATTCATGAATTCCTTCTCTTCTACCAACAGCTGAAAAAAGAAATATATGTGATATAGATATAGAATACAAATATACAATAACAAAAAAAAAAAAGAATCGCTCTTCTTACCAACTTCGTATTCCGTCCGTTCCAGCTTTCTGAGCTTGTGCAACTCATCTTCTACTATCACTGTTATATCGTTCCAGTAATCTAAATTTTTACCCCTCTCCAATTCCTTGTAAACCTTAATATCTTCTATGAGATCCTCCAGATCTTTCACTTGCAAACCTCGCAAGTATGTATATGGCTCGTGCATTTCTACCGCGTCGACCTCTTCCTCCGCGCTGATGTACTTGGCAAGAAGATCGATAGGTTTCGCCCGACCGTCTTGAATCCTAATGCGGGATCTTAATCTAGCCTGCTCGAGATGAAATTGATCTTCCTGTCGAGCCCATTGTTCTAGTTGCGCAGCTTCTTTACCTCTTTGCAACATGGTCATTTCCTCCTCCCTCTGTTGCCGCTCCAATTCTCTCTCTTGCCTCCTCTTCTTCACCTTCTCCAACTCTCTCTTAGTCTCCTCCTGTTTATGTCTGTTACGAATCTCCAATTCCTCTCTGCCCACACCGAGGAGACCCTCCTTCCCCAATTTTTTCGACCACACAAAAGTGGAGAGAATATTGCCATCGCCAAATGGATTATCCGTATTCGTGTAGTGTAAATAGTCATTGTCCCAGCCCATTCTCTCCTTACGCTTGCGTTCCTTGGCTTCCTTCTTCTTTAGGCGACGTAGGCGCTTCTCCTCTGGCGTTTCCGTCGCTTTCATCAGCTCCTTCTGGCGTTTACGTTCGTCGATCTGTTTCTGCCGCTGCTTTTGCAGTTTCTCCAACAATTTTGTAGAGTTCGAGGATGAATCTGTGGACGAGCCGTTGCTAGGTTTGCTCGTATCAGACGACGAAGATGACATGGACGACGTAGACGATGAAGACGACTCCCTGAATGAAAAACACGTCGATATAAATTGTGAAACAAAGAGCAGAAGAAAATGAATCGAAGAATAACTGAAAAGGTGAGAAAGAAACCTACCTCTTTCGGCTTTTATACTTGGAAGACTTCTTCCGCGATTCGCGACCCGCATAAGAATCCTCGCTGCACCTTTCCGCACCTTTGTGTCCGGATATCGTCTTGGATCTCCTGGATTCCGCGTAACCGCGATCCCTTCGCGACGTTCGCTCCTTACGTCCGCGATCGTCGTCGTGTCCCCTCCTCGATCTGCGATCACCGTCGCGAGAGTATCTCTCCATCGTGTTACGAGAATAGGAAAAATAATTATTATCGGACGAAAAGGACCTAACCTCGCTCTCTTCCGGCGACGATGCGTTTGACAGCCGCGCCATCTTGCTGCGGCGACGCAGCTGATTCCACAGCTGACTACGCGAGTCAACAGCGGAGTCGCCGGACTCGGAGCCCGAAGGGATCGACCAAGAGGAAGGACGCTCCTCATCGCCGACCACCAGATCCCTTTTCTCCATCTTCATTTCGAGTATTTTTGCGGTACGACGACGTCGCGAAAGAGATATATATCTCGGCGAAAGTCTCTCTCTTGACAGCCGCAGTTAGGTCGACTTTGCTGCTCGCATGCTCACGACGACCGGCATATCCGTTAAACTTTCAAATTAGACAGCGTATGCACGCTAGCGCGAGTGGTCTTTTTCGCAAGATTCGCCCGGTGCGTGTATTTATTGTGTATTTTTTGTCCCCTAGCGCGAATCCGAGTCCTCTCTCTCTCTCTCTCTCTGTCGGTGATCTCGGAATACATATCGACGATACATACACGATGTCGGACAACATCTATTATTCCCGCAAGTACTACGACGACAAGTACGAATACAGGTGAGTACTGCACGCAGGGAGTCCTTTATGGATTCCCTTTCTTCTACGTCCTCTGTCTCCTTCTCCGGACGGAGCCCCCGCTCATCTCGATTCCTCGCGAATTTTGACGTTTCCTACGTCATCCACGAGAGGCTGAGACGACGCCGTCTCTGCGCCTGATTCATCCTTTTCTCTCTCTCCTCTCTTCTTCTTTTTTTTTTTTTTTCGTCCTCGTGTTTTTCATCCTCGTCTTCCTCGTCAGCAGCGTGTCGAAACGCATCGTTTAAATGGCCGAATCGAGAAAGTTCCCTGTTGTTTTTTTCTATTTAAATGGATCCGATCGTCGCTTCGTCACGATTCCAGATTCCTTGACCTTCATAGGTTTGCTTTCGGATAAAGAAGAAATAGTACTATGTACTTTTTCTCTCGCGCAAACACTATCATTTTAATGCGAGAAATCTTCTATTAAAAGAAGGACAGACGTGATGTGTATAAAAAAATAAGGGAAGATAATAGTACTGTATATTCGCAAATTTCTATTTAAAGTTTTAACTATAAAAATTATATAAGATGAAAGTTCGAGAAAATATTTTCAGTTAAATATTAATTTTATATATATCGCGTTACGAGTTAAATATTTTTTTGTTTGTTGTACTAATTGTAAAAGTAAAATAACAAAATTGAATTTAGAAATTATCATCTTGCACAATGCGATGATCAATTTTTCAAGAACAAATTGATAAAAATTTATTTTACAAATTGGTAAATTTTATTTAAATTAGTAAATCATTTTTTAAAATGAGAAAAAGAAAATTGAAAATTTTTAATTTATTTTAAATAGTATATAATAGTACGTATATGTGTGATAAATCTTTATAGAAAGATTTAGAAGATTTATTATGCATATTTGTTATTTTTTTCTCGTGTATTTATCATTTTTATATTTTCTTTTTCTTTTCATTAATTGTCTCTTTTTATAAATTCTTTATAGGCATGTTGTTTTGCCAAAAGAAATGGTAAAACTGGTGCCGAGAACTCATCTGCTCTCCGAGCAGGAATGGAGAGCCATTGGAGTCCAGCAAAGTCAAGGATGGGTACATTACATGATTCACGAGCCTGGTATGCATTTACATCATTCTAACATTTCTAATATTTACATTATTCTAATATTGACGCACAATTAATAAGAAATTTGTTTTAATGAATGATTTCAGAACCACACATCCTTTTATTTAAGAGAAAGATAACGACACCCCCAGAACTAAGAGAGGAAGACAACTAAATGCGGCGAAATTATTATATTTTTAGTTTGTAAATAATGATTCAGATCATGTTCATATTTATAGTGGGACATATTTGTGACGGTAAAGCACGGTTACTTTCTCTCTCCCTTTCTTCGTCTTTAGCATCACAAACACGCTGCATGATCAAATTATTATCTTTCTATAGATTCGGTTTAAGAAAACCGCGCAAATCAATCCTACGTAAACATGGTTTAGTTAAATTCCACAAAATAGTATGTCCATGGTCTTTGTGTTTATTACTTTGCTTAGTCATTTGTGAAGAAATGTCAAGCAAGTATGCTGTATATATGTCTATAGAGTATCTTACTTAGTTTTTAATCATCCCTTTGTCATAGCTTTGTCATCTTTTTGCACGGAACTTAAGAGAGAAAGATATCTTATGATATATTAACTCTAAGAATACATGTGACATACTCTAGTTGTCCCCAAAGGTGGTAATGTAGTAATTCTGAAGCGAAGTAATTTATAAGAGTTTACTCTTGTGATCGTACAGAGTGCCTTGTAGGAGATTAGTCTAAAAATTTCAATTAAATTAAGGCGCTTAGGATAAACATTAAGTTCATTAAGTTTGACAAAAGTTTTAACATAATTAATACAAAAGAAGTGTAAACACATTATGTTTCATGCAACTCGTTCATTTCAATTTTAGAACTTTGACTCTAATTTAAGTTTTATTTTTATTTTACTTTTGCATTTTTTTTTGTTTCGAGTAATTTTATATATATTGTATGCGATTTATATAGCCTTGAAGACTGTATAAACGGATACATTATTAGTTCATACTCGAAATACAAAGATAACGGAATTATTATTTATTGTAATACACGGATACACAGATTCACCCGAACGTCAGGTATGCTTAGCGATTTTGGTTACTTTTTATAAGAAAAAAAAAAAAAAAGAAAAGGATGTATTACTAATTATATTATGTTAAATAAATGTTTGCATTTATGAACACAATATCATTTTATTTATAAACAATATTACCTTATATTTAACAATATTTTCTTTACATCGCTTGTGTAATCATAAATTTGACAAAAACATACATCTAAATGCAGATATTTATAAGTTATAGTGTCTCAAATGTATGTATTTTAGTTTGTTTCGCATATATCTATACTCGTCGTGCGACTTTCGGCAACATTGCGTAACTTTTCAAGGATTAGAAGAATTTGACACCTTGACTATCAAGTAAGATTAGCTCTGCCTTTCTGGCATTCTCCAGCATCCTCAATGATCTGATTAGTACTTCTGTGTCGAGACCATGGAATTCTGTAAAATTTAAAAGTATGTAAAAAGAATCATGGATTGCTATGGGTACGATGGATCGCAACGAACAATATAATTGACCACTGAAATGTACCTTGATCAGTCGTATCTTCCCCTTGCGTCAGTTCGAATAATGTGCACACAGATCCGATGAAACCGCTCTCCTGTGCCCAATTATATATTATATCGCCCCATTCCTCTAAAGTGTGCCAATAAACTAACCATCTCTGTTTGCTTTTGTCTAGCGGAGATGCGTTTCCTGATTTTCCTAGTTCTTCCAATATTAATAACACAGCTTCGGATGGCAACCTTCCTATTATCATTTTGTTAAGGAGCTCTTTTCGAGCAGCATTTCTGAATAAACTATTGTAAATAGTATTATTATTATTATATAAGTAAATAAACAAATAGTTAAATACACGCATGAGCAATATATAGAAATTTCATTGAATAGAGCATACGATAAGATTACGTAGTAAAATAGTCTTGCGATATAAGAAATAAAAGAAGGATACTATTTATATTGGTGTTATTGAACAGAGGATTCGTGTGGACTTCTCGCACGTCCACGACGGCCTGCTTCGTGATACGATGATATTCGAGCACCAAGCTCTTCCAGGCCGCTATTTGTTTCGCTCTAGTATCCGCGTGAGGTTGAAGTCTGCAATATAAACGAAGCAATATCATAAATTACGCGTAGTATTTTTCTTCCAATTTACTAACACATTTTGCAAAAAATAATAATGTAAAAAAATGTGAAACATCGACGTACTTTCGTTTTCGATTTTCATTCTTAACCTATGCGACATTTTGCGACCTTTTTCAACGAAACAGACACGCATGCTTTGCATTCGAGCACACTTGTCTGAAACGTTTGTCAGCGTTGCGTTTTAATCTCGTTGTGCAAACGCACGCATGCTTTTCGGCGACGATACTCACGTAAAAAACGGAGGGAAACTGTATTGCCACGGCCACTCAATTTCTGCCATTGTCAATGATCAATTGTCGTACGACGACAATTCGTGCGTACGCTATCGTGATTCATGCAATTATTATTCTGATAGAAATCATTCAGAATTCAGAGCATCGAAGATGCTTTCAATTTGCCGAAATTAAGTAATGCATCTTTTGCATAAAATAAAAACACAGCCATATCTGTTGTATTTCTTAATCCCACTTCGGATTTACATTTATAGTTATTATGCGAAAATTTTTCTATATATAATTTGATTTTACAATTATTTTTGAAAAATTATTTTAAAATTACTTCTCTCTTTCTCAGACTCGTGAGCTTCTGTATATAGACTTAAATTTAAGCGAATGGATTCTTTTTGCAATATATATATATAATGTATACCTTCTTTAATCAGGATGGTATTAATTGCTTAATGATTCTTAATGAAAATAAAGATTTTCAAGTATTAATTTAACATTTTACATCTAGAATTCATCTACAATTTATTTTCATAAAAAAGATACACTGTACAATACAGAATTTACAAAATTTCCAGAATCACAGTATGTTGTCAAATTATCTTGGAAAATCTCTGCATAACTCTGTAATATAAAAACTATCTTTTTTCCTAATATTTAAAAAATTCGCGATATATATATATATCCTAATATATATTAAGATAATTAATATACATATTTAGACATTTATTTCAAAATATAATCAATTTCTTCTATTCTATCCTGTATTCTAATTTTTTCCTTTGTTTAAGATCAACTAAGATTCTTCTATTGTACTGTTCTCCTATTGCTCACATTTGTCATGTAACCATGCCAGAGTGAGAAAGCAAAAGACAGAGCATGTAATGATATTTTTGTTCTGCGCGAGCATTAGAATAAGAGCAGACTAAAAGAAAATTATAGAATAGAGGAATATGTTTGATCTCTCTTTCGATCATAGGCATAATATAAATAGACCGACTATTTCCTATATTTTAAAAAGTCGAATATTCCCTTTAGTTTAAGGACTAGATAAAAAAAAGGAGAGAAGATATACTTGCGCAGTAACTTCAAAATTGAAATTTGATATCCATATCATTGAATTCAACTGTTCTAACTAGCTTCACTTATTTTCATTAGCTTTCAGCTATATTTATTCTCCTTTTACCTGTTCCTTAGGCTACGCCAATCAGTCTACTTATATTATGTCTACAGTACTCAACAATACTATAGAATAGAAAAAATCGATTGTACACTGGTTTCCACCTAGGAAAAGAACTAAATTTCAGATGGCGAAAGGATATGCAAAGTTAACCCATCTGAATTTTAATAAAATATACGGACTGCCGCGCATCTGAAGCTCGTCTATATTACATAATATGATTTGTCGTTATTCACGAAAGTGAGCCGATAAATTCATCGTGCAAGAGCTTGGTGTTTCAGGATTCGATTCCTTGTCGTAGATCGATTTCGTTTGACGATAGTTGTGAATCAATCTATTTGATGTGACAAATGACAAGCGCTCGAGATATTAAATCTCTTAAGAGATAATAAAGATTTTAATTGCGTGTTGCTGCACTCTACTTATTGCCTCATTAGGCTTTGAAGAAGCGCACAACACGGACGACGTACTGCTTGCATATCGGACACTCGGACATTTGTTTACCGCAGTTTATGCAGCAGGCCATGTGGCCGCATTCTAAAATTACGCATTCGATCGGAGCGTCCCAGCAAATTTTGCACAGTTCTTCCTCGCTGAGTTTTTCCACATCTGTAAAAATTTATTCATAATAAGAGCCAATGTAAAGTGTGTTTCTCAAAGTAACAAAGAAATAGCGAAACACACATAATTATACATTAATTACACACATTAATAATCTAACATATTTGATTCTTACCTTGTCTAGATTGTTTGTACTCCTGCCACAATCTGGACACTCTGTTCAGCAACTCCTGCCGCTCTAAGCAGCCTTTGTAATCTACGCGATTTGTACTCAACAGATTTTTTAATTGTTTAACATTTAGATACTCTAATTCCGACGCCTCCTTTATATCCGACAGTTGTACTTTATCCGACCACTGCAAGAAAAACGGAATTATAAAGTATATATGATACGTATGAGATGTCACTGGTTTTCAAATGTTGTTGTCTATCGTACCGTGGGAATTTCTGTAACCATATCCGATTTTTTTTCTTCGTTCGATGCTTCAGAAGTTTCCTCATGTTCGGTAATTAACGGTTCCGCTGCATTATTGGGCTCGACTGGACTGTTGTCGGTTTCCGAAACTTCCTGTATCTCAACTCTTGTATCTACGTTACTACTTTTCGTCGGTCCCTCCTCGGGTGATTCGCTATCGCTAAGTGGCACGCTGATAATCGGACTGCTTTGACTACTCTCGCTCGCCTCCTCCGCCATTTCGATGTCTTCGTTTCTTGCTTGTGCTTGTGCCTGCTCGTCCTCGTGCGCTTCGTCATTTGCGGTACTGACATTCGGCATATTTTCCGATCTATCGAAGGAAGGATATACTCTAGAACTATAAACAAGCATATTATTTTAAAATATCATCTCGTAAGATGTTTTAATTTACTTGAGATTTTTATAGAGAATTCAAAATACTTTTATGTCATTCTCTTCTGTGAAATTAATGATAAAGTAATCGTGAAAACTAAAACTATATAGGTACTTTCCTGTATAACTGTTTCTTTAAAAAAAAAAAAAAAAGTTACTTATATATCTATTAAATTATATTGTAATACTTTCTAATATTTATAACATTTTACAGGATTGATGCCAATAAGATTTCTTTGCGTGAAAAAATTATATCACAAATATAAAAATTACTTATGTATCGAGAGATAAATGTTTCAAAATTTATCATGTAAGAAAAAAATATTTAAGTCAGAAAAACAATGTAATATTAAAATAAGATGAATCAAGAAAGTTTTCATTACTCGAAAAAATTTAGCCTTCAAACAGTTAAGTGTCAGTACTTTTACATGCTGCTATGTAAAATGTGACATACAATTGCTCTTCGGCAGTGTTTTGCGTCCTGGTACTATAGTCAGTACTAGAGCAAGGGTCAGTTCCATTAGCAAAGAGCATTAGTAAATGTACCAAGTCTTCTTTCTCTGAAAAATCAAAGTATGGTCTGTGAAATTCTCCACCACAGCGCATGTTTAATCTTCATTTCAATGAAAAAATTCTATATACTTAATACTACACATGCATTCTTATTAATTCAAAGTATATATTGATATTTGAACTTAATCTCTTGCACAAAAAACTTTAAATATTGTATGCATAGAGACAAATAAAAAGAGAGAGGTTTAATAAGTGTATAACAAATGTTTATTATAAATTTGTATCTCCACAAGTTGCATAGACCAAAGTTGCATACATTCAAATTTTAATTAATATAGACCATACTAAATTTGAGAGAAATCCGTTTGTAGATCTTATTTTCTTGATTTATATAAATTAGTGTTTATTAAGAGGATATACTATACACAGAACTATGTCAACAGACAATGTTAGTGCACGTACCAACACATCCCTTGATAGAGACCTTCTTTGCCACAAGATACTGTCGTAAATCCTTGCAGCGCATCTGTCTGATCTGATTCTTCACGAGTGGCCTCCTTGATAGTATTCCGCAGCTATCGCAGGTAAACACCTTGTCCAGTCGTTTGATCACGCATTCTGAGCAGAAGTGCCTCAGGCAATCTGCGCACTGTTTCTACAAATATATTATATGAAGAATATAGAGAGAAAGTTGATGTGTCATATTGTAATACATTGTTATTTTTCACAGAGCAGAGAATTATGGCCTAATTCAAAGATCCAAAAAGCTTCTGAAAATGTCACAATGTTTAAATCCTTTAAGAAAACCTTAAAAGATCTCAGCTTTTCTCTTAATTTTTAAACCTTGGAAGGTTTTTCTTAAAAGATTTAAACATACTGACATTTCCATAATTAGGTCATAATTCTCTGCTCGAAAAATAAATATTATATATGACACAAACTTTTAATTAACAATAAGTTATTTAGCGAGGATAAAGGACAGATATTCGCAATGACATTTATGCGACACGTATCGAAAGAGATGTCCTCTTTCGTCCTCCAAATAATACGCGTAGTTTGACGAATCATTGCGTCTCAACAGGGTTCTTCTTAGATAGAAGTTTTGGCGGCGCGAAAAAAACCACAGGACAGGAAGAAACTCTTTGTTTTCGCACTCACTTTTCTCTTGAACAAATTGAACTTTGCACTGCATGCCTCGCAAGCCATCGCCTCGTTGGAGGGATTCCCGGAGCCGCTCGTTCGTCGGCCTGAAAATAAAACAATATCACGGAGATGCGCCGTGAGATTACAGGGCAAAGAGAATAAACGTCATATGATACATCCTACGTAAAATCTACAATAGAGAATTAATGCTATACACACGCACGTCGTAGAGGCGACATAATAGGGAGCGTAACCTTTTTTATTTTAATTAATCGATATCGCGAGACTATCGGTGTGCTGTTATCGGTACAGTATGGCCGATGACGACGACGTCCGGGAACGAAAGCGCCGATCGGTGAGGAGGTATCCCTGCACGTCGTCTCTTCTTCTTCCTCTTCTTCTACTCTTCTTCTTCGCGCTGCGGTTCGGCTCTCGCAACTCGCAACCAAGGTGAGAAATTTCGAATGTCATAACGCACTGACCTAATGATGTCATATGACACGTAGTTTCGTCAACCTCGCGGGAGATTTTTGTATGCCCGCCGCGATAAAATCTTTCTTTTATCACCTTTAGAACGACTAGAACAAAACAAGCGCTCGCTACGCGCGCGCCATTCGTCGATTTTTTGTTAAAAAGAATATATTTCAAAAAAAATAAAATTAAGTTTGTATAAACTTGATTAATATTTTTTCACAGAAATCAGCTGATTAAAGCATTAATTTGATAATTAAATTTTAAAATAATAACATGATAAAAATAGTAATATATTTAATAGTAATTATATGAAAGTATGAAATAATACATAATAAATAGTATATTAGATCGAATTTAGAGAAAAAAACGGATTATTTTTTCGGGCAAGATATAATTACTCATTATAGAGCCTTTTATTTTATCTTATCTTTTGTGCTAATACAATTAAAGTTGATTTTTTAAATAAATTTATAGTCCATTTATTTATTATAATTAAATGCCTTTTCATTAAAGTTTTAAAAATCGCACATATAAGAATCGATTCCACTTAACGCTACAAATACTTCATTTGTTTAACCAATCAGAATGCAGGAAGTTTTGACGTCTTTATTCTGATTGGTCGAACATGCTATGCGCGCTTTTGCAGCAACTTCATATTTCTCTTTTACGCCGGACCGTCGTAGCATAAAGAAGCATAGGCACGGGGCTCCGATAATATCCGCATAGGTAAGCCGACAAAGAGACAATCGAATCAAATTGATGCGATTATTCGCAATAGCATCGTCTTCTGAATCAATTGTGAGATTATTTCGTAATTTTATTGCGTATTAGAGCGAAATTTCAAGTGGTAAAAATTGAGCGAATTTTTCGGTGACAATAATCGAGCCATTAGATCCTTTCCTCCTATATCGATCTTCCAAGTGCTACATGTTTAGAATCATCAAATTTATACAGATCTATAATCGAGTTTATAATGGCCCAGTTTACACCGAACATTTGATACGCGTATCAAATAGTAAATAACTAGTAAGTTGGTTCAGTTATTGGCTGATCAGCTGAAATTCAGTACTTAATACGCGTATCAAGTGCTCGATGTAAACTAGGCCTATATCTAATGTCTACATGCCGTTTTTATCGAAATTTTACTTAAAAATCCTGCTTAAGAATCGATTGCGCACCCTGCATGTTACGCGCGCTTCTGCAGCAACTTCATGTTCCTTTTTCGCGCGGGACCGCCATGGCGTAAAGACGCAGAAACTTCGAGCTCCGATAATAATCCATTCAGGTACGCCGACAGAGAGATATAATCGAACTAAATTAACGCAATTATTCGCAATAGTATCGTCTTCTGAATAAATTGTGAGATTATTTCGTAATTTCATTGTATATTAGACCGAAATTTCAAGTGACAAAAATCAAGTAATTTTCGGTAAAGATAATCGAGTCATTAGAGTCTCTCAGTGCTTGTACATTTAGAGGCGAGTTTACATATAGATTTATATATGTATGTATTATATCGCATTTATTATTACATCATACGTGTTGTTTTTTAGTAAAATTTTGCTCGAAAATTCTGCTTAAAAATCGATTGTTACTATAATAATGCATAAAAGTTATTAGCCGACAAAGAAATAATCGAAAATAAAATTGTTTAACAATTTATAACATTCATTTGTCGATGCTATATGTATGTACGGCGCGGAGCAACAATATAATTCACAACGCTACCGGTAGAGCGAGTATAATATATGTGCTAAAGATAACCGTCTCGCATTTGCAAGAGTAACGTGAAGTGTGTGCGCATATCGGAAATAAAATAAATATAGAAAAATCGGACCATAAAACAAGTTGTTCCAGATTGATAAATCATTCTCGTGAGCATTTTTTTTCTTTTTAATTATTCGCGAAATGTAGAAGTCTAATTTTCTTAAAAATCACGATTACACAGCGCGTTGAAACAGCGAACGATATATATGAGTGCACTCTATCTAAAATTATAAATGCTTCAAAGCATTTAATTGATCAATTAAAAGAAAAAAATCCTCGTCTTTTTTATCCTGATTAATCAAATAATTCAAAACACTGTAATTTTAGTGGAGTGCGATATTTATCACAATGTCTATTGTTTTAATTCATACGATCGCGGTCTAGATGCGATTATTATATATATTTATTTATGTAATAATTTTTTTAAGATTTTTGAAACTGAATTTGATTAGCCTAAATAATTTATGACATAATTTATTAAATAAATCCATTTTGATTGACATGTTTGATGATATTTTTTGGAATTTTTGTGCTCTGATTTTTATATAAGTTATAAAAATATAACTTATATTTTTTTCTTATAGATACACATGAGTTGACATTTGGACACTTAATGGCTATCTCTGAAATTCAACGAAATTCATAGAAATTTGACAAGATTTGCAAAAATTCAGCACCGGTGAGCCGGTGAGTAATAAATATTGATATTCTCAAAATCTTTCTCGCGCAAAATGGTAATTCCATAAATAAATTCGTTAACGTTTCTATATAAAAAAATTCGCCTGAAAAAGGTAGGACAGAGCAATTATTATTATGTACCACACACGATGCTGATGTACATTTACTATATTTATTATGGCAGCATGGTATTGTGTTCTGAAATTTTCGAACACGATTTACGTTTTCTTTTGTGAGAATACTTTACATAATATACATATCATTATTCAATTAAAAATCTCACGAAGGCAAATTAAATTGTTAAAAAAATGTTATTAAAAAAATAGATTGTATAAAATTCTGTATGATGGAGAAGAAATTGCAATTATTTCTAACTAATTCATACAAAAAGTTCAATTACTAACGACGGTATGTACAGTGGCTCTTGAAATATAGAGAAAAAAAATCAAGAGTGATAAATAAATAAAATTAATTAATTAATTAAATTATAATATAACTTGAGAGAAAATATAATATTATTTAATTTTTTACTCATCCCTGTATGTAATCACACATGATCGCGCAATACTAATACTTTCTTATCCATCCCCGCGTATCTCTGTAATCATGTATTACAAAAATCGCATCGTATACATACACATACACACGCACGCACACACACACACACATCATACACACAAACACATATAATTAAATATAATTAATAAACCGATAAAATTATTCTTATACTATACAATTAAATATATAAAACATTGATCTTGTTTTACAACGTCGACGACTAGCCAAACTTTTGGCAGTTTCTCGTATTTTTCAGACAATATATATAGATATTATACCTATATATACGGACATCTCGGCCGAGAATTCGACCTATCACGGTGTCATAGTTACATAATAATGGTAATCTCGTATTAACATTATTACACTTATTTGTTGCTGAGCTTTTTCTTAAAGAACCTGGTATATAATTTTTAGATAACGTTTCTCACGAAACTTTTATGACTGCGTTTCGAAATTCACTTACTTGTTAATATTGGAAATCTATATGCAATGTAAACTATAGATTTCCAGTACTGGCGGTGATTTCTGAACGCAGGCTAGCATTAATTCTCTTATTCTAGGAGAGTCTAGAGGGCTCGGAAAATATTCGAGTTGGGGCAATATCTCTCTGTCTGACAATGAGTCTATTGTACGAAACACTCTTTTTGGCTCCGGGAATCTTTGAAGTGAATTTTACCAACGTAACGTAACCTTGGAACCTGGAACCTGGAACCCTTTTTCCTTTACCTTTTCTTATTCAGGTAGACGGTGTAAACGTCTGTGAGCGTCGAATTTTTTATTTTTGCACAATGATCGAAGCACGTGTCGAGGCGCGAATTTGCATAAAATTCAATGTGATTCAATGATCAATATTATTCGTAAGGCTTATAAGGATGAATCCCTGAATGAAAAGCAAATCAAGAAGTGATTTAATCGATTCAAAGATTCAAAGGCCAAATTTAGTGGAAAGTAATCCTCGTTTTGGCAGGTCACAACATCCGAAAATGTGAAAACGTGTGCGCATTGTAATCAATGAAAATCGTTGTTTGATTGTGCGAGACTTAGAAGAAGAGCTTAGACTTTCAAAGACCATTCTTTTTGAAATTTCAATTTAAGATCTAAGGATGATCACATGGCTGCAAAATTCCAGAAAAAATATTGCCCAGGACAATTTAAAAATGATCACAACCCTGACTTTCTTAAAAAGGTGACAGACGATGAATTATGGGTTTATGGCTATTATCTTAAAAGCCAGGACAAAATGCAACATTGTAACTGCAGGCTATTCTAAAAGCTGAGTTCAAAAATTGCTTTAGAAAGTAGCGCTGAAAGAAAGTTATTGACCTCCAAGAAAAAGTATTGTATTCTGAAAGGGACATAAGTGCCATTGGGATTCAAACTAACTTTCTCTTTCTTTTTGTTTAGCGTAAGGTCAAATACTTTTTGGATCAGATCTCGTGCGTTCAAAAGCGATTTTCTTATTTATAAAATTCCGAATTGAATGCTTATATTCGACGCGAAAGAAAAATTGTAATAATCTTCATTAACAACATAAAGTCTATGAAAGGGAGTCAGAGCTTTCTTTGGACAAGATTTTTATAGAATTTGTCGGAGAATTTCTGTGTTTATGAGAGGATAATCCGCGCTTTTCTTTTCCTTTCCCTTCCTAGACATGATTCACACATCTCGTGTATAATAATAATTAAAAATACAATTACAATTACATCGGGTGGACGGTATTCTTCATACTTCGTTCCGATATCCTCGTGAGAGGTTCTTCATCGAGTTCCCTCGAAATTTGATTCCAATGCTCATCCTCATCTTCATCCTCTTCGTCGTGCACCGAATCTTTCCTGAAGAATAATTGAGATTTTTAAAATTTTTATAATAAAAATCAGAAATAAGAAAAAATACAAAAATACATCAATTTTTTAACAGAAAGGTTCGATATGAGATATTTATATTATACATATCTATAGTTGTGAGACAGCCTGTATATATTTGCACGAAAAGATTATTTCGAAAAGAAAATGCAACTTAAATTAATTGATTTCGTGTCTCTCAATGAATAAAGTAAGTCTATGAATTTTGAAGCTGCTACCTATTGTAAATCTAAAATTATAAAAATAATAATACTAACTGATATTTGTTGGTG
Organism: Prenolepis imparis; assembly: GCF_030444845.1. Taxonomy (NCBI): domain Eukaryota; kingdom Metazoa; phylum Arthropoda; class Insecta; order Hymenoptera; family Formicidae; genus Prenolepis; species Prenolepis imparis. Next base: position 21,463,755 of record NW_028141161.1, read on the forward strand.
GAGGGTAAAAATAAGGATTTCGGGCAATCCTTAAAATAGGGCCAGCACTCGCCGTGAAATTTCCCGCGATTTTCCGCCTCGACGTATTCCTTGAGGAGACTCGCAAACGGCGATTGGCTGGCACTAAAAACGAACATCACGATTTCACCTTTTTATATAACACAATTTTATAAAATATACTTGTTCTATAGCTATTAATTATTCGTATAAAATAAAATTATTTCGCAACAATCTTCTCGAAAAATTCATATTTGCAAAAAATTAGCATACGAATTGAACGACTTACGTGAAGAACAGCTTCAGCATTTCGCCGATCAGGCCAAAGTTGTTCAGATGATGTCCCTGGACCTCGCAAATTGCCCTCAACAGGCAGGCTTTCCCGTTCATTCCCAAGGTGCTCAGCATGTCTTCGGCGGTGACATAGAGCAGAGCCCGTTCGCCACCGTGGAACGCGTTTTTCGGCACTTCCGCCATGTCCCGCTTGTGCAATCTGCGTTTGATAAAGGCCGCGATAAAGTCCGCCATCATCATGCCGGCCTGACGGCTATTCAGCTTCCTGTCGAAGCTGGATGGCAAAGCGCCATATGGGTTCTCGTTGTCTGTCAAGCCTAGCTTGTCAAAGTCGACTGAAAAAAAATTCATAATTCCGTCAATCGCGATTGGAAATAATTTTACGAGATTTTTGCGAATCTTACGAAAGTAAGATGTAGTTATTAAATATTTAAGTCGAGTTGAAAGTAGAAAATTTTGTCTCCGATAAATCACATTTAGCCTTCTTCAAATAGACTTTAATTCGACATTAATTTTTAATGCGGATCTTAATTCTAATTTTCAAGGAAAAAATAGAGTCTAATATTTGCAATCAAATTTCTTACACAAAGTAAATTAATTTTCAATGTAAAATAATAATTGTTAATTAATCATTGATGACATCGAATCAAGTAACAATTTTTATCTTTTTTATATTTATTTTTCTCTTTGCAGGATTTCGCTTTGTACGAGATGCCGAGAAAAAAAAATCGCGATGCCTCGCGTAGCGGTATGATGAATGGACGGACTCACTCGTGAACGGCAGACTAATGGTCATGTTGCTGAGGAAACCGTAAGGTGGATGTCTGACGAAGGGCAACGCCAAGGTCGGCGTGATTGTCATGACCGTGCCAGGTGGTAGCGCGATCCGTCCGTCGTTCGTGAACCAGAAGACCCTCTTCTGTCTGTGATGCGGTTGATTGGAGGCCTCTTCGTTCTTCTCCGGGTTTTTCCCGGACGAGGTTTCTCTCAGCAGGGCCAGACCGAGTAGCAGCAAAAGTCCTCTTCGCGTCATCTTGTCGTCCGAGCTGCTGATAATAGCAAACAGTTATTAGGTTCGTGAGTATTAAAACTGGAATAATTAAGATTCCTGCGTTCAAAAGCTTCTTTTGTCCTTCGTTTTTCAAAATAGGTATAATAAGATCCAGCCTTAGAAGAGGTACTTAATAAGTGTTTTATACCAAAGGTATAGGTGTTTACCAGAGATAGGTGTTTTTCACGGCTGTAGATTGTAGACCATGCGCGGATTAGATTAATGGTCTTATTTACGAATACCCCGTAATTTTGTCGTCTTCCTAATGACACGCCGGCGTCATTCAAGTAGGCCGCACGACAGATCCCGCGGAATTATTTGCGATAAATCGCAACGCCACGATGCGTGCGTATATTTACGTAATCGCACTCACGAGACTTACGGTACCCGCGTTATTGGATCTCTTGCACGCGCGGGGAGAGAAAAAAACATTTTCTCCGACAGATATCGCCGATGGATTTTGTCGTCGTTGCCGTCATCGATTAATATCCTGTTCGCGTGCGAGAACATTTTCGCCTGATTGATATTCCGGACGAGCGCGTCTGGTCGCGAGTTCAGCCAATTCGGCCAATTAGAAACTTAATTTGTGGGTAAGGAGGCTAGATCGGAATTCTTTTCGGGATAATAGGGCTATTTCTTCGCACACTTTTCTTTATTCCGTCTAATAAATATACATCTAAGTGTATTTAAACGACATTTAATAAATTTTATATCACATTAATTGGTTGATTGAGGAATAAAAGTTCGAGAATAAAGAGCGGAATAAAAGCTCTGGGAATTTTATTTTATACGCACGCTTTACTAAAAACATGGTTGATAGAGGACAGGCAGGGCTAAATCACTTCGTCTTAATTACGATAAAAACGCGTCTTGATCGCGTGTCTCCCTACTTACGATTACCGGGTTCACTAGGCTTTGGCCGGTTCCGTACCTTTTTGATCGGTGTAACAGTATATACAAACTGCAAAACTCCACGTGGGATAAAGGGGGAATCAGGCGACTGGGCTTCGCCCCAGAAAAACGCGATGTCGTTTGTCCGTATATAGGTACACATATCTGATGTGTCACGTCGTCGCGTATACCGTTTGCTTCTTGAATCGCGATAACCCCGCGAATCACCCGAGCACAAATATTGATCGTCAATTACAATAATTTTCCTCTTTAATTCTTTTTTTTACAAGTAGAAAGTGTGTCTTATACTCTTATTAAAAAATAATAATTAATAATAATCATATCTCGAATAAAATAATTGTATATATATTGCAAATATATCATTGGTAGTATATATATTTTTATTTTTTTCCGAATATAATATAATATTAAAAATCAAAACGCGGCACACCCTCATACTTATAATGTATCGTACAAAAATACAATCAGATGATCGCGGTATTCACACTCGAAACATAAAGACTCACACTCAATTATACAACAAATTAAAAAATAAAGATATAGATAAAAATGCGTACAAAAATTTAAAAAATATTAAAATAAATTAAAGAGAACAACTAAAATAAACAGGGGATCCACAGTTAAGAAAAGAATTAAAATACATAAATAGATGACTAGAAAAATAAGTAAAATAGAATAAAATAAAAATAGAACAATTAATATAAAATAAATTACAAAATTAATCCTGCCTTTATTGGCTAAATAAATTAGAGGATACAACAACAACCTAATAAAATTGTGGTATTTACATCGCGAGCAATTTTCGACTTATTGATATTACAATTTCCTTTCAACACATATATATGTCTCCAATTAATTAAATTACGATACATCAATATATTTGTTCACAATAAAAAAAATGCAATTGGGCAACTTTAACTCTACACTTGCAGCCTAAATGTTTGACAGTTCGCGACAGGAGGGCCAGTATCCTCTCCACACCCATTACAACTGATTTTAATATACATCGATGTAACGTACCGCGTTTTATGAACTTGCCCCCAAAATTTGTCCACATTTAACCCGTTTCGTGCCTGGAATATCGTAACGGATGTTCATCATCGAGCGTCGACCGGTATCATCCGGAAATATATATTTTTCTGCGAGGTAGCCTCCTCGAGAATTCAGCGGAAACTAACGTAACCGAACGTTGATTTGATCTAGATCATCGGCGAACTGGCGGCCCACATCGTCATCCGACACGGCGAGAGTGAAGTTCGGTAAAGAGGAAAGAGGAAGTAATTCTGAAGAGAGGCAGGGGAGAGAAGAGAGGTAAGTCGACCGCTAAGTGCACATCGCGCGGAATACGAAATGCGATTGACCCGTATATATGTATTTTATTGATATGCACGCGGTGTCGTCCACGCGAGGAGAACGAATTATATTCGCGGCCACGACGGCGCCTTGGAGTTTCGAAGCCATGCACCTGTAATTAGGTCCCGGTCCTCGCCATATATGTGATATACGCATTTTTCGACGGAACACCGTTAGCTCCCGGTGCAAAAACCGGGTCGACTTTGAAGGTCCGTGGTTCCTCATCCCCGTCCCCTTTTTAGCGGTTCAAGAGATTCGCGATCGGATGCTTCTTTTATCGAACGAAACGATGAGATGTTTGCGATAGCGTTCGTCAAGTCACTGGTAGCCCATTTAAAGTTAAATGTCGCATTATTATATGTCTATCCGTTTAAAACTGTTTATAATCAGATATTCAAGACGGAAGTTATTTAAAAAAATGTGGGAAGAGAATCCAAGAATATTAGAAAATCGATAATATTTGAATTATTATTCAAATAGCTTTAGGGATGGGAAATGAAGGAGAAAAGTTTTCATTTTGCATAGAGCATTCTTTAAACATTTTTTTTCTTTTTAATTGAACGGGATTTTTACATTATTTATATACATTGGAAAAAGATTTATTATTTAACGTTGTAAAATCTCATTTATATTATTTTATGTATTAAAAAGAAAGGCACAATCAATATACCATTTTATCTTACGAAATCGACGCTTACGTTCTATTAATTTTTCCTCGATTAAATATCTTTAGTCAAGAATCCTCAGTGCCTAAAATCGCTTCGCGGTTGAATTGCGCGACGAGCCAATTTCGATGAATAAAAACACGTGTTACGTGTGTTTGGCTTCGAACGCACACTGCACCTGATCTTATATGGATCCATACAGATGGATGCATTTTACATTCCTTCGCATCAAAATGTAACGAATTCCTGACCTAGTGCCCGAGCTTAACGGTATAATACGCCGTATTAAAGAATTGCGTTCTCGATAATTTTTGCAAAAAAGAAAGATAAAATTATCCATCTACATTCTAAATTCATTTATTGTTCGATGTAAATTCTCGTCTCTTGTCAAATCAAGTAGTCGAATATTCGTTTCTCAAGTCGATCTTCGATCGTTGTAGCTCTGGCAAACATCTTATAAAAGAATAAAAGAAACGACGTCCGAGTACGATGATCCGCGAATAGCTCATGGATTTACTCGCGTCGATTCGTAATGAAGATTATTTGTTTTCAGACTGTGACTTCCGAGATATCGCCATTCAAGTGCCAAGTGCACGATAGAAGTGCTTCGTCGAATGAATTAATTTACGGTGTGCGCGCGTAGCCATGTGTGACGAGGACTAATTATCGCGCGGTCGTAATCAACTACTTTCTAATCGTATGCGACACGTGCGGATGTTTAGTTCATAAATGAACAATTAAAAACCGAGTTGGCGTAATAATTACATATACTAACGAAAAAAAGAATATATATATATATATATATATATATATATATATATATATATTATCGTTAATAGAACTAAAAAAATTAGAATTTAAAAGAATTTTATATTGACCGCTTTTTACGACACACTTTTGGATACATTAGCAATGATTTAAAATAATTAGATTTTTAGATGGAAACGCATTTAAATACTGGGGCAGATTTGAAAAATTTATATCACAATTTTAATTTTCTTTTAACAGAGCAATAATTTCAAAAAATCTGCTACATTATTTTCGCGAGACTTTCGAATATATTATATAGTAATGATAAAAAATTAGATGGGGTTAAAACGGATTTAAATATTGGGGGGCAGGTTTAAAAAATAATAATATTTTGATTTTCTTTTAAGAGGATAATAATTTTTAAAAAATCTGCTACCCATTTTATTCCTTGACGAGTAACATGCAGTGTTACAGATTGCAAATCACTGATTTCTAGAGATTTATTGGGCATATGATCGCTCTCCTCTCGCCCCCTTTCAACGTAATACAAACATTCCTTTCATAAGACGGCACGCACATGTTCATTAATGCGCAAACATGCATGAGATCATGCTTCTATAATCCAAGATTTGCCACACATATATATAGCTATCATAGCGAAAGCGAACGTGGCGATTCGTGCAGCGAATGTGTCACGTACGTAAATTATGGCGTTCCAGATGCGAATGCGAATGAGAATATAGGATGTGTGCAAAGGTTTCGTTTAAACTTTGTTACAATAATATAATAATTAATTACCATACGCATACGAGATCAGATATCTTTCTTTTACAAGACACAATAAAATTATAATTATATAATTATATGTATAAATTAATATAATTATATAAAATTTGGATATTTCAGGGTGAAACGAAAAATATTATCAAAAGTTATCGAGAAACGAGATATATATGTGCAAAATTATTAAGTAAACATATGCCGTTCTTTTTATCCATTGAAAATTAAGGAGAGCAATTAAATAGAATATATTAATTTTATATACATAAATATAAGATGCGTTTAATTAATAAAATCTTGCACATATATCTATATGTCTTTCTGAGCAATTAATTCTTTCTTTGTATCCTCGCTTATGTAATTTATTATATTGTAAAATAATCAAGGATTCTAATTAAGGAAAAGTAACAAGAAGTCACACAAGAACGAATCAACCATAAATCGAGGTGAGTCAATTGTGAGAATAAGAGAGAGATTGATAGCGGTCTCGGGCTCCAATGAAAGAACGATCGTTAAGGTCACGGTACGGATATCGCCTCAGGGGAACCGACTAATGTAAGTTGAGACCCGGGTTTCCAGACTTGAAACCCGTCAGATGGGCTTACTTATGAGTCGAACGGGTAGGAAAATCCGGATTTTCAAAAGGACCGCGAAATACCAGCGAAGATCTTGACACGCAACTTTATATAATATGAGGTCCTCTCGATAAAGAATACAAGTACCGTTAATAAAGGGAGAGAGGGCGAAGATAAATTCGTACTTATGTACTCGAAAAATGCGCGACGCATTAACTTGTATTACGTGTTATTTGTATAGGATCTAAATTTCTAAATATACGATTCAATATTTATTTCAGTCATATTTGTTTTCATAAAAAAAAAAATAATAATGAGAACCTTTAAATTTCAGAACTTGGAGACATAAAAATTTTAATGATGCAGAATGAGTAGGTGGATCTTGCTTCTTTAGATTCTGTCGATAGAACGCTTTAATTCATAGTCTCTAGAAAATAAGTAAGTTTGCGTTGCAACGAGACGCGAAATTTGATGTTTCGCAAGAGATGTTTGCAGTGCGAGATCGATTCTTCTCGCATCAGAAGTGTTCTCAGAAGATGTATACGTTCATCGCGAAAGTATAAATACGCCGACCGTTATGCCGCATCTATACGCATCCAATGTGGATGGATGCTGCTAAATTGATGTTGCGCTTGGTAATCATAAACCTTACCGAGGTATATTCCACTACATGTGCCTTAACCACGGAGATTAATCCGTTCGCTAGCTTCAACATATCGTCCTGGAGATCCACCTGTTCGTTTATCGGTCGGCAACGCTTTTTCGAATTGAATCAACAACGAATGGACAAAAAAAATCGAACAGCGGGATGAAGACAAAAAGTTGGAGGGATAAACGCAGGAAAGAGTTTGATGCTCGATTAAGTCTGATTATCACTGAGGAAGAGAGCCATCTCTTTTCCCGGTCACCCGGTCGCTGAACAATCATATATATATCATAAAATATATATGATCATCCAATATGTCGTAAGAATATCGATAAAATATCTTTAACGTGTTTAAAATAATCTTCTTATTTGATCATATAACTAAAACATTTTATTACAAATTTTTAGTGATTAAAGAAGAATTTATAATTGTATATTGGATAAAATTTTATATAATTTTGAAAAATTCAGAAAGAAAAAATGCTTCGCTATTGTTACAAATATAATTAGAAAGAGGGAGAAGAGGGGCGCAAAAGTCGCATTAAATTCGAGATAGTTGTAACTGATCAATTAACAATTAATAAATTTTTTTATATTACCTTTATTCACAACAACAGGCGCGATATTTCGCGACTTCGTGCAGCGGCTCGGATCGACGGCGGATCCGCCGGCCGGTGATATGTAGGGTAAATCTTGATACACACTGATTAACGCAGAGCTGATTTAACAGAGTGCTGGCACACTACGGCGTTGCGCGGATCTTTAGTTTTTCACGTGCGCATATCTCTTTCGTCTGTGTACCCGAATAAGACTAAAAGTGTCTATTTTACCCGGGCATTATCAGTCACAAAGATAGAAGGAAGATAGAAAGAAAGAAAGAAAGAGAGAAAAACAAGAGAGAGAAAAAAGTACAAAGATCGAGCCGATCTAGTTCTCGTTCCTTGTTAACGTCCGTTCCGTTTCGTGCCTATCCGGAGAACGGATATCGAGGTATCGAGATATATCGAACGCTGCTTCCCGCGACTCGCCCAGCCGACCATCTGTCATCGCACGCGGATGACAATCGTCGCGATGGGTTTCATCCGCGACGTTTCATCCCGATCCCCCGTTTCGGGCTCGTGCTCCAAATCGGATCAATTGAATATATTGGCACGATTAATTAATTTATTTAATCGGGGAGGAAGATACTGTGGAGACTCTCGTCTCGATCCCCGCGTCTCTCTCCGCGCGAAACAAAAGTGTCACAAATCGAGATTAAATGAATATTTTATATAGTCTCCACGATTTTATCAATATGCATTTACACTCGTATATTAATTTCGACAGACGCTGTATCACGTTTTTTTATATCGTTTAGCGTTTCATCATATATCGAATCTTTTTGGAGCACTTTGTCGAGAAGACGACGTCCACTGTCGATATTTCGCGGATGTTTCGCTATCTTTCTCGCGAACGATACGCGACGTCGGTCCGAATATTCTCCCGTTGTAACATCGCGCGTTCTCCAAACCAACTCTCGATGTAGCTTTTCGACTCTTCGCGCTTTTCGCGAAACGTCAAACGTCCGTGGCGCGCCGGATTCGGTTGCGTGCGCACGCAAAGAGATAGCCGTGTCAATGGCTCGCGCGCACGTTCGCCGACTTTTTCAGACTGATCGCGATTCCGCGCGCCGTCTCCGACGCCGGAGACTCGGTGTCTCCCCTTCCTCGAGGCTACCCTTCTCTTCTTCCCCCAAGTGCGGCCTTGGGTTCTATGAGCTCGATAAATTATGATTAATATTTAATAGCGATGTATTTTTTTATACCGGTATCTCGGAGATAAATTCACATGTAATTATATATGCGTCAAAATATATGTTGTTGATAAAATAAAAAATTAATAACAAAATTAATAAAAGTTAATAAAATAAAAATTAATAAAATTGAAAAGATAGTAATATATTAAATAAATACGACTCTGATATATAAATGCGATATGAAAAGAGTATAAGAGCCAGGCGCACAACAAAATTGTTATTAAATTTCTTAATTATTTTGTTATACAAATTAAATAAAAATTATATAACAAAATAATTAAAGAGAAATTTAATAACACAATTTTGTTGCACCTGGCTCTTATTAACCCTTTTGTATATATATTATTGTATCTGTTTCTTTTTATCTTTTATACATCTCTTACGAAGAAGAAGGTATGATAAACATCTATTTGAAGCTTAATAAAAAATCCAAATAAACATCGATAATAACCTTTTTTCTTCTGCTTCTTGGTTTCCGTTCTCGAAGGAACCGTTTCATTATTCGAAAATACTTCGTACAATCTCCTTGAACATGTCCTATTTTCCGTGAGAAGAGAGGGATGCGAATTAAAATTCGTACATTGTCTTCGATAAGGTGGTGACAAAAGGTGATCCTGAAGCAAAGTATATCTTTAGATTAAAGTGAATACATTGAATATATCCATTCTTAATCCAGCTTCTATACAATATACAAAGTGTAATGAGAGGTATAAATATGAAAAATAGAGAGAAATATAACATTATAATAGTATATTGTACATACGTAAGATTTTAATTTGCATCCTTTAAAGAAAAAAAAGGAACTCGAGCATCGGAAAAATATTTTTAAAAATATATAACGACAATACTGTAAGTAATTATTTTTACATTTTATGCGAATTGTTTTATATATATTATATAATACTTTTAATATGCGCACACAAAAATTCTCTAAATTTTTTTAAATTAAATAAATTTTAAGATATAAACAAATTTATACAATTTTAATTTTAGTTTATATAAATTTAATTTATATTAAATATAATATACAAAAGGAACTATTGAAATATCTTAAGATTTTTTATAAAGAAGATGAATATTAAATATGATAAATTCGATCTTATGTTTCTCTCTCTCTCTTTCTTATCATTCCACGTGTTTTACAGATGTACTTGTCTACCTTCGCAGAGGACTTTAGAATAAAAGATGATGTATTGTATCCATTTGTGACAAACCTCGATCTTCGGGGGAGAGAGAGAGAGAGAAAGAGAGCAAGTTCTCCTTCCCTCTTCCACTGTTCTGGATTTAAATACGGAATTGATATTGAGAACGAAGAGACACGCGCGGAAAAGGAAGAGGGGCGTTACGCAAATGAAGGAGCTAGCCGGCTGGAGAATGAAAAAAGGGGAAAATCGAGGTACGTCCATACGAAGATAGCGGTATACAGGCGTCGTTGCAAAGACGAGAAAAAGAGGGTTAAACAGGGAAAGGTGGTTACGGTTGTAGAGCGTAATAATGAGATTACCGTTAACAATAACGAAAACGATAGGAGTAAGAATAAGGCTGGGGACGCGTATCGAATCATCCCCCATAGGTCTCTTAATTTTCATACATTTTTCTTCTTTTTTTTTGTCGTATAATGTATTCAAATATTTTCATAATACCAGAATTTCCAGAATCTCGACAAAAAAATGTATAGCTACTGAAATTAAATATTTCTCGCCTTAGGTCCTAAAGTCCTAAATAATACTTTCCAATGACAAACATTTTTGTCGAATCGTTCGAACTTGTTCATTATAAATAAATATAAATTTAAATATGATTTTAAATTTTTTATATATATATATAATCTTATAAATATAGTTCATGTTTGTATCTGGTTGTGAAGGTCGTCATCACGCAAGAAAAGAAACGCGAAGAGATTTAAAAGGTTTTCAACATATTTTATTATATTTGTCTGTGGAACGAACAAGGTTTTCTCATAATACGATAATACTAATCCTAAATGAAATCTTCGAAGGCTCGCGCGATCCTCGCACGCGGAAGATCCACCTCCGAAAAAAAATTCTTTCATTACATCTTTCGACGAGGGATGCAGAAGATTTTGTCGGCGTGTCAGGATGCGCGCGAGTCCCTCTTTCATAACAAATCGCATAATAATAATTTGAACAAATCACGTACGAAGAATACGATCGAAACGGGAAGAATGAGAGGAAAAAAAGAAAACAATGCGCGTATATATACGCAATTAGTCGCACAACGTATATATATCGCGTTTTAAACATAATTAATCTTAGTTAAATCAATATACATATATATATCTAGCTCTATAGAAGACCTTATCATATACTTGTACGAACTATAATAAGTCGATAATATGGCACTTACTATATATATATATATATAGTTTACGGCGTGTTTGTGTGTGAGTGTAAGAGCCGAAATGAAAAACCGGTACATAAAATAACCGATTATTGTTATTGTCTGATAAGTGGTGGAGCGATATGCTTATCGGCGCGGAGAGTGAAACTGCCTGCAACAGGTTCGTGCAACTAATAAACGGCGGATATCTGTGTCGTTTGTACATGTGTACATGTATGTGTCCATCTTCTGCGCCAAAGTCGGTTAATTAACATCTTGTATGTATTATATGTGTATATGTGTGCCCGGATAACGGACGGAACTGTGCATAATTCTCGTCCCGCCTCATCTCATTTCGTGTATAAAACGTCGAAATATAAGATCTTTATGATATATATATTATATTGCCTCGTTGCGATATACATCGCCGCTGTCTGATCTTCCGCGAGCGATCGGAAGCTTTCTTTTCTCGTTTTACCTTATTACGTATCTTACAGCGAAATCGATCGGAATACGCATCCAATTTTTAATTCGCGTTAATTCGATAATAACAATCGCTTGGAATCGCGGCGAAAGGAGTAAAAAATTTCTTAAAGTCCAACTCGCCAATGATTTAACTCGCTTCTCCTGAAGATCTCGAAGAATCGCGTCGAGAATTTGTTTGATTTTTGATACGAGGAGAGGATCAGTATAATTATCGCACAATGTAATAGATCAAGATTATATATATATGTATGTATATTTATATTGTATAATCTCAGTAATTTATTTATATATTTTTTATATATATATATATAATATATTAATATATATAAAATACATATACTTATATAATATACATATATATAAAATATTCTATGTATATATAATATAGTGTGCCTCGAGAAAAAAAGCGAGTTAGATCATTTCTTCCTCTCATCGCGCGAGCATATATTTCTGCAAATCTATATAAAATTTATTAATTATATTCATGATCTCTAATTTCTCTCTCCGTTGTGCGCCACCGTGCTTTATCGTAACTCGGTGAATTTTCGTGATACTGATATACTAGAGATTACAAAAAAATATTACTTATACACACGATAAGTACACCTTCCGTTCTATCGATAACAAGTGATTTCGAAAGAGTGAATTTTATTCTATTTCTCGATTGTTTATTTTTGTACGAGGGTGAGCGAGATTGTATACGATTGTATACACTAATATAAGGAAGCTCCGTTCGCCGTCAACTTGAATTTTAAGGATATATATACGACATTCCTGGCGACTTGTCGTTGTTGTACGTAATGGTCGTAATTAGTTCTATACCCTAATAAAGACGTCCCTCTCGCGAGTCAGCGGGACGTCTCAGTAAAAAGGCACACTTAATTCTAGGTCGTTAAGTTTTGTACGATAGTAACCGCTGTCGGGGATCTCGATTATCTCCCGGTGATTCTCTAAATCATCCTGCATGCGTTCACAATATACGAGATGTATGTGGTCGATAATAACACTCTAAAAAAAACAAAAGAAAAAAAATCGAATAAGGGTCGAGATTTAGACACTTGGCTCGCTATGGCAGTGTGGTCGTTCCGTTTTGTAAAAGTACGGTGATCCACAATAATTTACGACCTACGATACACTCAGGGTATCCCTTTCTCGTCTCCTCGTCCCCGATCTTAATATCTACGACAGATTCTTCACGTATGAGTTTAGAATCGATCGTTCCTCAGCAAAAATGTCGCGGGATAAATGAAGGATTTCTCGAAAATTACATTTGAGAAAGACAGATACAACGCAATGTATTTTAATTTACAGTAAATTCTTTTTATTTAAGCCTCTAAGTAGATAAAATTTTCTATTTACAGTTTATCTCAGAAAATATATATTATGATAAAAAATTTGCCAAAGCTGTTTTACGAAAATAGATTTTTGAATTTATAAAAAATAGGATTACATTGAAAATTTGATATTTGATATTTGATATATTAGTGATATATGCAATTTATCAAATATTTAAAAAATATAAATTTAATTATTTTATAATCTTTTCTTAGGGAAAGCTTATATTTACTACAAATATTTAATATAATTATCGAATAATTAATTTATATATAGCAAATTTAATATTATTAATATATTTAGTAAATACAATTAAATAAATAATGCAAATTACAATTTTTTTCCTCGATATTTTCACTAAGGAAATCTCGATTTTAGATTCGTCCAGAAACTCGATCCTTCTTGGGACACCCTGTATAATTTTTGCACTTTGCACCGGGCGTATGTTTACGCACCGTTTAGATTATAAATATCAAGACGATAAGAATAATTAACAATCATTCTAATCTTAATTCACAACCGAATCGATTCGTCGGCTCTTTCCAAAAGTAAAATTAGAAAGAAAAAAAAACAGGAAAAAAATACACAAGGAATGAATAAACGAAACATTTAAAAGTACAAGTGAAACCGACTGCTTGTCATCATCTTATTTTCGTTAAAATAATAGAGGGGAAACGGGTAAGAAAAAGGAAAAAAAATTAATAAAAAGAAAAAGATAATGAGAAAAGAAAATACATGTGCGCTGATCTCGCGATGACGTTCGACCTCCAGATCAATGTTAAGAAAGGCTCCTCCAAATAAAAAGTAGTCAAGAAATTGAAAACGGAAATTTCTATCAATATTAAATAAATAGCGCTTTACCTAGTATTTTTAGTTTACGTATATAACGAGGAAAGTACGCGAAACACACACGGGAATTTTCCGCGTGAATAGTTTCTTGCATTGTTGTGCGATATTTGACATCTTATTATGTATCTGCCATTGTTCCTTCTGTCTCGCTCCCCCCCTTCCCTCTCACGTTTGTCAAAATTTTCGGTTCATCTGTCCTCCCCCCCTCTCTCCGCATAATTTTTCGCCGCTAATAGAAACTATTCTTATCACTATAATAACAAGTAGCATATCAAGAGTGTCATATTAAAAATAAATTTCAATCGTACAATTAACAATATTATTCACGAATATTCGTCTTTCTGTGTCCTCCCTAGAGACTACTCGTGGTAATTCACAAATATACACAACTCCCACGTAACATCGGCCTGAATGCGGCTCTTTCAGGCGGTATTCGCGATATTCGCTTCGTCCTTTTGTAACATTTACACAAAAATCGCAACGTCACAACTGTCGCAACTTCGGGGAGCGATGAGCGTTTATAATTTAATTATTAGTAATTAAAAATAAAAGTCTTTGGTTTCTGCACACTTAGCTCTCTCTCTCTGTCTCTCTCTCTCTCTCTCTCTCTCTTTCTCTTTCTCTGTCTAAGATCTCGGCCTATATATCTCGTTGACGCACTTTACAATCGTCTTTATACACAACATATGTACATATATACGCAAAGCCTTTATCTTCTCTCATCATTATTTCCTTCAATTTCATTAGTCTTCTTTCATCGACGCGTTGCAAAACGATACGAGAAGAAGTCTCTTTATCGGTTTCGAAAAAACACGATTATGCGAAAATGCATTATACTGGCATATATATCTTTTTTTTCTTGCCACGCGCGCTCGAGCTAATTTTGATTCAGAATGCACATTGTGATATACAACACGAGATAAATGCGAAACGCGAGGATGATAGAAAATATTTAAGATTCTTTATAAAGATTAATGAAATTTGGATTGCACGATCAAAATTTTCATTAAAATTTTGTCGGATAGAAAAATTATTAAATGAATCATCAAATGAATGAATACAAGAGATCGCGTCTCGATCGAATGATACAATTTTAATGTTCGTTGCATTAAAAATTATCTTGTCAATTGTATTTTCAAAATTCGTAAAGCGGATCGACTAATCGATCTATTCTACATCGAGAAGAATGCATGTTATCAGCAGCAATTAGTATCTCGCAGTCTTTCGGGATTTGTGCTGTTTTTTTTTGTTCTTTGCTTCGCGCCATATCTTAAGTCTGTAACAGCTTACGTATTATACTACGGAGGTAAAGATATGATATATAATGTACTTCGAAACTGTAATACATATGTATATTTATGTATCTTTATGTCGACGTAAAAATCGGAGTTAAAAACAAAAAGATTATTGTGAGCAGAGGAACACTATTATTAGAAACAATATAGTCTCGATGCCGCGTATAGATCATTTTCATTTACCTCTAATCAGCTAACTAACGACGAACGTACTTCTCGAAGAGCGAATATAACTTTTGTACTTGTGCGGTTACTTTTTTGTTCTTTTTTTTTCGTTTTCTTTTTCTTTAATAGCATGCTTATATATATTATTCAGACTTGTTTCTCTTAATTAAGGCAGAGTTTCGTGATGCTCGGGCTAAGCACTTTGGCACTCGCTGGTTTCGGTTAAGTTGATAAATCCCCCTTTACGTCCATGTTACGCACGCGTTTACACGTGTTTGTCCGATGTTTTGTAGTTGAACGCAAAAGGGAATTTTCGTAATTTGTTTATATATTAAGATCAGGATATCAGGCAATGCACCTGTTAACGGTATGGACTAAACGCGTCGTTATCAATAGCTTCGGAAACGAGAAACGGAGAGAAAAAACCGCACTCGTCGTCAACATATCATATATCATCGTTATTAGCTATCCGACTAATTCAAGAATTAAAAATGTAACGCTAGTTTAAAAACTTAAAACGCGACACACGATATAAAAATCCAACGGTCGGATTTCAACGTCATTTTGGTACTGGTATCGTGGGCAAACGCGAGGAACATCGATTGCCGAATAACAATTTTTTATTCAATATAAAGTCTAACAAATTTTTTTTAACTTTTGTTTTTTGTGCTTTTTTTTGTCTTTTTTATTTTTTTATATGGACAACGAAGAAAAATTAAAAATTAATTTAATTTTTTTTCCCCTAGCGCATTCTGTCGGCACCAAAACGCGCGAGGAACGTCATCCTTGTTCTTCGTTGTCCTTGTCACTGGCAACACTGGGGAGTCCTGCTCCACCCTTATCCGTTTAGGGATCCTCTGAAGGTGGTCGCTGTCTTGGAGGCTCGTATGGACTCGCCACGGCGATCTCTACGAGCATCCTGAAGGAGTCACCGTTGTCCTGGTGTGCGTAGGCGTTCTCCAAGGTGCGCGGTGGCAGACCACGATAGTGGAGTTCCATCTGCTGCTGCTGCTGAACACCAGGCGTTGCCGACAGGTGTTCTCGAGGAGCGCTCCAATACGCAGCAGGTTCGCCTCTGGAGTTGTCAGGGGAGCTCTCAGAATTGTCGTCCCTACTGTAAGAGAAATGTCATGATTAATTGGTCAATTTTTGAAACACATTGCGTGATTCGCAGCGAGTCGCGTGCGAGAATCACGATGTCACTGAAAATGTGCGTTAGAAGGAAAACAAAATACTGTCTCTTTCGTACGATACTCTTACGTATTTGAAAGCATTTGATCTATTTTGGTTTTAATCAATCTTTCAGTCTTTTTTGTTATTGGTATTTTTAATTAATTATGTTTGCGATCGCGAACGTCTTGAGTTTGCAAAAATTCGCGCAGTTACTGTGGAAATCGCTGACAAGAAGCGATTAAGCAGATAATCTCACAATGGTTGCAGGTAACTTCTGCTATTTATTTATATTTTTTTTTTTTGTTATTTGTTCTGTTTCTTCTGCATCGAACGCAATCGTTGTATCGATACAAAACTTGCCTTCGTCGAGCAGAAGGATGAGAGATATCGTCGACGTCTAACTGCTCGACTTGGGCCTCCGCATAGGGGCGAACGATTACGTTGGGCCATCGTATCGAAGGACGATCCTCCTCGCTGTGGTAATCGTTCGGACTGCTCTCGTAATCGTTCGGACTGTCCTCGCTTCTGCGTAGGTAAATCTTGAATGATATATCTAGTATTTTCGTACACTTAATCTATCGGTTCTCCTATTGTCTTAAAATGTTCCCTCAAGCCTCAATCAGTAGCGAATCAATGAATAAGCGGATAAGCGGTTTTCTTCCTGGTTTGGTCACTGATTTTTTTGTTCTTAGACGTACGTCAAGAAGTCAGTGTTGTTAAGTCAGTAAGTGTGAAGTTAGCGGAATTTTTTCTTGCGCTAACAACTCTACGTCAGAGAATTAAAATAACTTACCGATATGCAGGTTCCTCATCGTAATCATGATCCCTCTCGAGATCACGAATGTCCCTCTGTGCCGATGCAGCCGTCCTCTCCACGCTGCGGAAATCCCAATCCTGGATGTTCCTCGGCACCTGCTCGATCAGATCAGTCCGTCGATCTTGGCGAGGAACGCCGCTCTGCACACTACGACGAGCTCGACGCGATATCGTGTAGTGCAGAGGATCCTTACCGTCCTTGCGCAAGATCTCGGGCAAGATACGCCGCCTGGCATTTATAAACCAGTTGCAAACCTGCGAAAAAAAGAAACCAGTATATATACGTAAGCAAGTCGATATCATATGATAATCAACGACAAGAACCAGATGTTAATCGATTAAAATCATATAAAGTCTAATAAAATGATCTAAAATGGTTAAAATGGTCTAAAAATCTTGCAATCGATAAAATGCAAAAGATATTAAAAAATTTTTTAAAGTCACTCAAAATGAGACAATCGTATGATTTCTAAGTTTCGCGACTTTTCATATTAAAAAAAAAAACAAAAGTCACACTAACCTGAAGGATGGAGAGCTTGGTCAGTTCGCTGAGATGCAACTTCTCGCTCTCACTGGGGTAAGCGTTGTACCGATGGTCGATCAGCCAACGCTTCAGGATGTTCACCGCTTCCTTAGGCAGGTTGCCGCGGCGTTTCCTGCGCGAGGAGTCCTGACCGGAAGCGACGTGACGATTCCGTCGAATGTCAGGCGAGGTATCCGGTGAGATGTTCTCCGTCTCGGACAATCCGCTGTGATCTTCGTCCGTGGTGCTGGACGCTCGAGTCGGTGGCAGAGCTCCTACCGAAGCTCCGGTCGCGCCTGCCGGACGTCGATTGTAGTACGGAGCCACTGCTAAAAAAAAACAAATAATCGTATTATTGGTTCATGCTTATCCTTAATAATAAAAATAATATATAGACAATATATAGGTAATTTTATAAAAATATTGTAGGGTTTTTAAGGTTTTATTTTTGGTAAAAAATGTGTTAATTATACGCTGACGTGTTCTCTCGCCAGCTTAATACATGCATGATATTTGGTGCCGCCAAAGTGCAATTTGCAATGCACATTAAACGATCCAGATTATAATACAATGGAATATCCAGTTCCTCGCGTATCATCTGTCAAGACATCTTCCATTTTTTTCAATATGTCTAACTTTGTTATTCAAATTACATATCAATCGTGACATAAACCCTTAATCGTGCAAAGGTCCTAAACATACCTTGCCGATATTGACAATGTTTATATAGCTAATCTACTGAAGATGCATTTGGTAATTTATAATTATTGGAAGACTTTTTTATTATTAATGGTTAAAAGCTCATATTTGCACTAATATAGTATTCCTATTTTGCTAGGGGTTTTCTTTATAATTTATTGTGGTCCGTAAAGACCTTGACGATAAAACTTGATTGACGATAGACCTTGATTGATAAAAATCAATTCTTATAGATAATGGTACTATATATGTATATTGATGTCTGCATAAGATGCAATGTATTGGAGTAATATCTCGCGACAAGTTTATCAAAATATCAAAATCTTTTGTTTTGTGGAAACCTTGACTAATTTTATCATATAGATTTTTATATCTTATTGCTGTGTTTTAAAATAAAACTAATCTCATATTGAGAGTATATCTTAACATGTTAATTAATGATCCCGTTTAAAAGTGTGTGATAGTGTTTTTAAGAATGATAAATTAAAATACGATAAGAATTAGAAATACTTTCGATTGTGTAACCGAGATAAGAAAATATGTCCCACCTGACTTCCGAGAGAGATGGGGGATAGCTTTTATTTCTTCTCATCTGGAGGCAGAACCTCACGTGAGCGGAGGTTGTTTGAGCAGCTAAATAAATAGTGAAATGATACCAGTATATAGTAGTTTCACATACGCCGTTCTTTCGACCGGTCGGCTCTTTCTGTATATCGCTATCGTCTTCGTTTACGAGCGAAAATCGGCGCCGATATCGCGCGGGACGATATCTCGCGACGATGACGCGCTGAAGTAATAGAGAGATCTTCGGGACGCGTCTACGCATTTCGCGCGTTTCCTTCACGCACCGAACGTACGCCGGATTGGCCTTTCATTGAGGCGGCGCACGCGTACGGACGTTCGGATTATGCAATCCAAGGTTACGGGGGAGCGAGAGTAAACAGTGAGGTCGTAAGAGTAAGCGAGCTGCAGTGCGAGAGAGGCGACCGACCTGGAACACCGAAGGAATTTATTTTCGATCGATCGGTGATCCACTCGTCGACGACACGAATACCGAATCTTGTGATCTTTCGATGATGTACCTGATGCCTGACCTTGACGACGCGGTTTCTCTAAACAGGATGCTGAGAAAGTATCTGGATGGAAAAAAAATTCTGCGAATTCTCGACAGTATGATTGAAAATTGATTGTCGTCTCGAAGGAGACAATGAGGTACCAAGGTACTCTAACGTATTTCGAAATTTTTTTCTGACTCTCAACTTCCGCTTTCTCGCGAGGATTTATTTTCTTTAGAGAAGATTTAGTGCAGGTTCATCATCTTTTTAAATTTTGCTTTTGTTTTCGTTTTAAACGATTATCGTTCCTCCAGACTACCTAATGATTAATGTTTTCCCAACAAGGAAAGAAAAATATATGATTTTCAAATATATTTATACAATAAGTAATGTTCGCGTGAACTCGATATCGACAAGGGCTTTCTAAATTTCGAAACAATTTTTCAAAAGACTAAAGTTAGTTCGGGTAAATTTAAACAGAAATATATGATACTCTCAACTGTCCGACTCGCGTATAATACACACGGCATGTCTCGCGGTCGCTACGCAAAACTACGCTTATTAAACTTGGCGCGAAACACTGCCGTGTCTCTTGAAAAAAAGAGAATTTTCGAATATCTAAACAATAAAGGAGATAAAAGAATTTCTACAGATTTAATTTATATAGAAACTGGTTATGTATTTTCCATTTCAAATTAATGAAATTAATCTTGTGTTATCATATAGTTATTATTTAAAACACATTTTACATATTGTTATTTGTTAATTAATAAAATATTATTATATAAAATTTATTTAATGTATAATATTATCTTATACTTTTAATATTAAAATTATTAATATTAACATTATTGATACACAAACTATGTTAATTATAATAAATAATAATAAAGAGAAATTTTCACTCGGATTTACTGTGTATGCAATAAATGATATTATTAAATAGATATAAATAATTAAATATTTTCAATCAAATACTTTCAATATGTGTGATAAAATGTGAACATAAATGTTTACACGTAAATTGTTTTAAAAAAATAAAAAAAAAGAATATTGAAAAATATTTTCAATGCATTTATCATAAAAGGGAAAACTATATGCAACAACTTAATCGAATTTAGATGATTATAATTTATTTTAAGAGAACAAAATGAAAGAGGTTTTCGCGAAGAGAAGCAATGCTTATAACTGTGCAAATATTATACAATATCACACAACACGCTGTAAGAGTATTGCAATTTTAGTATATAATCTAATCGAGTATATCCGAGTTAACGGGTCACACAATCTCGCGAGCTATGCTATAAATAATAATATCAGAATATTACATAAAAATCGGGACGATATCTGCGAAGGGTCAGAAAAAGCGCATGCGGGGGTCGCGTCACATTACTAACATTCGCGATACAGAGTTACAATTTTACACATTTTCGCTGTGCAAAGCGATTCAAAACTATTATATTCGTCGACATTCCTAAAGAAAAAAAAAATACAAAAAAATAAACGTCAGCAACATTAACACTAACACTAACAATTCGAACAATAAAATGTAAAAAAAAAATATGCGCGATAAGAGTGTAACTATTTGTCGGAATGAAGAGTTTGAATGACATTACTGCACAAATTGTGTACTTCGTACATCGCGTCGAAAGACACACGTAAATCATGGAAATAAACTCTAAGGTCGGTTTCCCTTTCCACGCGATGTGGTCTCGCGCGTGTTGTTATTTGAATAAGATTATGTAAAACTTATACGAACCAGAGGTCGATCCGTAAGCAAGGCAAACGTAAAAAAAAAACCGACAGCAGGAACGAGCTGTCAAGCCGGACAACAAACGTCGCGCGATAAAATCCTTCGTTAAATTTGCGACTTGAAACTCACTTTCGTTTCATGAAATTAAACAGTCGATTAGGACGATATATGTGCAACGTAAATTATAGAATGCTACAAAATTATCTTCTCTATTTTATTTTAATTGAAAAAAAAAAAAAAATAAACAAGATCAAGGAGTAGAAAATGTCTAAATATGATGGTATAAAGATAGATCGAGATATATTGATGGTTTTTAAAATGAAAACCATCAACGTATATTAGATCTTTGCCACTTAATTGTCAGAAATGTTTATAATAAATGACGAACTTTGTGTCTTTTCTTTTTTCAGTTATATATAGCTTTAAATGTTTTCTATTTAATATGTAATATATGTATATATGTGTGTGTGATATATATTATATGTTATAAAATTAATATACTAATTTAATTAAAAGCAATTACATTGACATATTTCATATCGAAGAATAAAAATATATTTTGCCCGCTAATACATCGCTGCTCGAAAAATCATTCTAACTTAAGCAAGGTCTTATTAAGCTTATAAGCGTCCGGTCAATTGCTCATTCAAAGGCATCCTAATTAAACAGCTGAATCATGACCACTTTTTCGATCGATCGCCGCGAAACAATCTGTTGCCAACCGCGCTAAGCGACCCTGCCAAGTGTCATTACACTCCGGTATGCCTAGTGTGAGTTTAGAAGTTGGCATTTCGTGTCATTATAAATTTAGCAAGATCCTCGTAGAGTTGACCGTCGTTACGCGGCGCGACAACAGTTTAAAATACGACAATAGTTAAAACAGTTTAAAACACGCGTTTAAAATAACAATCGGAGCCGAACGAAGGCATCGATCGAGCCTACGTTGTGCTCTCTCTCGTCTTCTAGTCTTGAAAATTTACGTTCGAAACGATGCAAATATACATATGTACATCTTACATCGAGATTGACGAGTCGACACGATTTACAACCGAGAGATAATACGACGATGTTGA
Organism: Prenolepis imparis; assembly: GCF_030444845.1. Classification (NCBI taxonomy): domain Eukaryota; kingdom Metazoa; phylum Arthropoda; class Insecta; order Hymenoptera; family Formicidae; genus Prenolepis; species Prenolepis imparis. The sequence goes on from NW_028141161.1 coordinate 21,486,135, forward strand.
CGTTATATATTCTTTCTACAGTCTGTATTCGAGAGAGTTGCGATTATACTTCTAAATGTATCTCTATTAATGCTGTTTAGACGCCGATTAGTCCGTAAATAAATACTGTCACCGGCAAAGAAAGCTGGTCGTAAAAAGTGTATTCTTATTTATTTATTGTACGAGGGTAAGTCAAAAAGTAAAGGGACAAATAAAGAAAAACACATTTATTTTACTGCTTAACAAGCTTCTGTATTCCATCCTGGAAGAAAGATTTGGGTTGGGTGTGTAGCCAGTTATGGCACTCCAATGGCCTTCTCATCCAAAGAAAAATTTTTTCCTCGTAGTGCTTCTTTTAATAAAGCGAAAAGATGAAAAGAAAAAAGAAAAGAAATACTACGAGGAAAAAAATTTTCTTTGGATGAGAAGGTCATTGCAGTAGTGCATAACTGGCTACGCACCCAACCCAAATCTTTCTTCCAGGATGGAATACAGAAGCTTGTTAAGCAGTGGATCAAATGTATCGATGTTGGTGGGGATTATGTCGAAAAGCGATATGTAAATTTTCCACATAAGTTAAAATAAATGTGTTTTTCTTTATTTGTCCCCTTTACTGTTTGACTTACCCTCGTATATTCTTGTAAATATAGATAAAGGAAAGAGGATGTGTGAAAGAAGATTTTCTCTTTGAAGAATATCCTCTTCATCTCTTACTTAGTTGCGCGATTATACCCAACCAACAGTCGCACTTATACCTAGGTGCTGGGAGAACTCGTCGTTCTCAAAATAATCTAAGTGTTCCGCGCTGGTCCCATATTTAGCGCGAATATCAGACTGATTCGAGTGTCGGGTCAAACAGAGACTGAACAAGTTGCGAAACAATACGCGAAATGTGAATATACATATATACTTTTGATTGTCAAATTATTTTCAATTAATTTGTAAATCGACAAACAAAATATACAAATCGAAACAATTTAAACGATCTACGAAAGATATACAATTATTTTATCAGAGAGAAAGTCGAGTTTACCCAAATTACCTCGAATGTCTAGATTCTAGATATATCTTTGAGAAAATGCGATAGACATATGTTACTCTTTTAAACAATCACGTGACATATTAGTTAAATAATATGGCCCAATCTTTTTTATGGAATTAATCATGAGTATGCAATGATCAGAAAGGACACTTTCATAAGAATCCAATTTCTCAAAGATGTCTGGAGCATGCAAAATTATTTCGATATAATTTTGAATCTTATCCGTGGATCAATATCTCTCTGATGTAGCGAGGATCTTTTCTAAAGAGATGCATCGTATGTGCATCTCGTCGAGGGACAACGATGCCGATTCCGGAAACGGAATCCACCGCTAGAGTCTGACGCTAGTGGACCGACTAAACTTAGCGCTTGAGTTTTGCAGTTACGTAAGGTCCAGTAACCCGACGGCGTAAAATTAGGATAGCTCTCCTTACTCTTGCGCGCGTGCGCCTCCCTATTTTTTTTTTTTTTTTTTTACGCGACAACTGTTTTCGTCTCAGAGTTCGGTATGTCCATCCATCATGCGGTCCGCGACAGAATCCATGTCCGATGATGGATAATCTCATATTTCGTATTTATTGGTGTATGCAAGACTTATATTGGCGACTTGTGTGTATAAATATTACACATACACAAATATTTTAATTAATTATATTATATAATTGCACTTTAATCTTGGCGGAGATGTGGATATAATTCGAAGATTGCAGATATTACAAAATCGCAGACAATGAAAAAGTAATACTATATGGCAATAAATAATTTATCAATACAGAAATAATATGTCTGATTTATATCCGTAAGACAACGAATTTATCTAAATATTTGTGTATTTGTACATGTCGCAGATTTCTTCATAAATTCAGCCTTTTATAAAAAAACTTTATAAAAAAATTAAAGATTGCTTTTTTTTTTAAATATAAAGATTGCTTTTTAAGAAAGGTTATAATAAGATAATGCACGATACGATATTTAGCGTTAATGCCACGATATTTTTAGCGGTACAGATAACAAAAATTGCCGAATTGACCTGCCATATTTTAAATTTTATATAACAAGCGTTAAGGATGATATTACAAACGACTTAAGTTGATTGTAAGGATGTATGTTAAAAAAATTAATATATGTAAAAATTAATAAATTATTATACAATATTCAATCACTCTTTCTTATACTCTATTATTATGATTATAACTATATGTGTGTATCAAGAATTTAATGAAACACGGCTAATAGGCAGTCTGTATCGTTTGACAAATTAACGTTGAGAAATTTATGATTCACAATTTTTCTTAAAATTTTCTTAAGGCTCCTGGTACCTTGTCGACCATGTCGGAATCGTGACGTCAGAGGCGAGAAAACACACGCTAAAATGTTTTAGATGCCATATTTCTAAATAAAAACATATTTGCATAAAATAACACTTAAGATCTCTTTAATACACTTCTAAAAAACACCGAAAACTATTCTTTTCCCTTTATAATCAATCAACAGCTGTAAAATGTAATATTATGAGGCCCAGTCCGTCTGGTCTTTGCACATCCGCAGTCATTCCGCATGTCAAAGTCTGATATCTCGATCATTTTACGGTTGTTGATTGACTGTCAAAGGAAAAGAATAGTTTTCGGCGTTTTTTAAAAGTGTATTAAAGAGATCTTAAGTGTTATTTTATGCAAATATGTTTTTATTTAGAAATGGCATCTAAAACATTTTAGCGTGTGTTTTCTCGCCTCTGACGTCACGATTCCAATATGGCCGCGGTGAGCACCCAGGAGCCTTAAATATTAAAGATTGCTTAGATGCTGGTTAGCTATAGTAAAAAATTTCAAAAAGGATTAAGATTTTCTAGAACTGTATAATTAAAATTTTGCACGCGTAACAAGCAATATTTGCAAAAACAAGAATTCTTCGAATCCTTACAAAGTGTTAAAAAAAAGAGGTAAAATATCTTATCCATCTATTTCTTAATGATTTTTAAATATCCCCAAGCGAAAAAGTTAAAGGGGTCCAATTGCATCCGAAATCTCCTTGATCCCCACTTGACTTTTTCGCTTGAGGATATTTAAAATCGTTTACTCAAGACCTGTAGATAATTTTGACGAATTAAGACAATGAGTAGAAAATGCCTGCAGAATAAGAATATTTCAAAAAGTGTGAGACTCCTTTTAACGTGAAGATGTGCAGCCTGTTTACAAATGAAAGGAGGATATGTAGAACACTTACTTTCACTATTTTCTAAGTAAAATAAATAATACTAATTAACTGAATTTATATTTTATTTACATAAAAAATGTAAAAATCAATAAATAATGCAGTTTCATGGCTAAAATATAAAATAGATTCTATCTCTGAAATAATTGATTTACGGATCTATGTTGATTAAGACTTTTTTGTTTGTCTTAATTATTATAGATAGAATTACTATAGATGAATAAAATATCTGTCCTCTTTTTTTTTAACACTCTGTGGGATTATGAAGTTCCACTTCTGCCTATTCAACACGCCCACTATAATGACAATATAGAATGTGTATTCGGTTTTCATGGGTTTTCCTTTTTCCAAGGTTTCAGCAGGTAAAAATGTGCCTAAAGCTTATTTGGTGATAGATTAAGCACGGCCTCTATTATTACTAAAATGGTGCGCAACAATGAATGAATGATCTTAGATTTTTTCTATATTTTCGATGGGCGCGTTCAAGTTGGCAAAGCGGCTAACTTGCTCACCGAGCGATTGAATATTTGGTTTCTTCGGGTTTCTTCTTGTAGATCCAATCGATCACATTCAATCGCTCGGCGAGCAAATTAGCTTTATCCATCTTGAACACGCACAATGTTTCCAGCATTTGCTATGTATTTATGTGCATATATATCATTTTTCAATTAAAGAAATATAAAGATTGTATAGCGGTTCCTCTTTTTGTTAATTAATAATTAAAAAAAAATAAATATACATTATATGTGTTAGCTTTCTGAAAAAGAAATCTTACTTTAACACACACACGAGAGATCTACAAATCAAAAATTTTTTTAATTAGAAAATTATAAAATACATACAAAAGAATCTTTTGTAATATATAATACATTATTTTGTTGCTCTTGAATTCACTTTGAGGGGGTAAAATTAAACTCTGAAAAATTTAGGCTATTTTTATTTAAAAATATATATATAATTTATAAATAATTAATAATTTGAATAATTAGAATCGGTAGTAGAATCATTAGTATGTAAAAAGTAGTCTTAAAAAAAGTAATTTTTATCTCTATGAAGCTTTTTCATACCTTTTTTCATTCAATAAAATAAATAAAGCAGTCTCCAGAAATTAATTTTATTTTTTTAAAGCGAAATTATATTATTTATTTCTTATAGACCGTTTAATTAATTCTTATAGATCGAAAAAAAACTTCTTTGAAGTTTATGTCTAATTGTAAGTATTAAAAATTTAGAAAATCTATTTTTGCATAAATTATAAAATAGTCGAAAAGCGGTACTTTGTTTTAACTAAAACGTGCGTTTGAGAGAAAAATCGGTTTAATCAAGAATCTTTTCTTTTTATGAATTAGCATAATGAAAAAGATTATGATTATATTAATTATGTATTATATTGATGAATCACAATGTGTATGTCTAGATATCGATTTTATAAATATATGCAAAAAAGGGAGAGAGTCAAGCATCGTGTAATAATATTTTTAAGCATATTCTGAAAGTTAATTAAACTCGAAAATCTTAACAAAAACAAAATCGTTGTATCTATAAATCAACATCTTGTTTAAATTGCTTTAAATTAATATGTTGAGAAAAGTAAGTCATAAGTTCATGACATATTTATAGTGACAGTTGCAATTACATTTCATTTTCCTCATTTGCTAAAGATGCCAAAAGATATTATAGACTGATGTCTATTTTCCTATCTAACAAAGTAAGATTAACCGCAGCAGCTGCTTCGTTACGAAAGAAACGATTATATAGGAATAATAAAATATAAAGTATAAGTATAGTTTCCATATTCAAATGAACGTTATTTTATGCGGGAAGGCTCTATTCACATGAAAATGAGCTTTATCCGACATTACTTGACTCTATCCGAATATAAAAAGCATAGATTATTCATGAACGAGTTAAAGATATAACACTGTGTGAAAAGAAGTATTTATATTTAACAGATTATGTTCTTCTCTTTCTATTAAAAGAAGGTGCAAAGTTAGAAAAGAATAGCGAAGTTTATTAAATAACTCTATCTTTTTTACTCGAACGGATAATTTTGCTTACGCAGATGTCTGCTATTTCATCGTCTTGATAAAACCGTCTTATGATTGTATGTAAGAAATGTCATCGAATGTCATCGTTTTCAGATGACTTGTCTGTTTTCTTACTTGTTACAGTTTTCACCAAAGTATCCACGTGAAGTAGAGGTTAAAAATACCTGGTCATAAATTAACCCCTTATACAAATGCAAATAACCTTGAGGCTCAATAACCCAATGCTTAGCAACATGTGTAAATCATGCAGATGAGACACTTAAGTCGATCTTCGATATTAAAGAAATATATTCTTGTTTCGCATAAAATAAATTATTTAAAAAATTTTCAATGCTATTTATTATTTTATAAATCTTTCGAAAATGCATGAATAAATCAAAAATTACACGAGAATTATTTTAAGATAATTCTCTGTTTTTAGAAGAACTATCGAACTATCGGAATTACTTAGCAATAGATAAATTAGCAATGATTTAGCACGTCATATTTAATTTAATTATTTTTCTCGTATACCATCAAATTAATGAAGGAGTTGTTCGATTGTTAATTGCTTACAATTTTATGTAAATCACTTTACGCGCGATCACTATAATGTTTCATTTATCTATTATCTGTATTATATTTATTTCATTTTACTTATCTATTATATATTTATTATATTTATTATATTTACCATATCAATATCATTCAAGAGAAATTGATATTAAAAGAAAGAGAGAGAACGGTACACATAAAATTTGCTTCGTTCAATTATCTCTCATAAGTAAAGTGCTTTATGTAAGTCATTTTTTATAAAAAAAAAAAAAAAACGAGTCTTAGAAATTAATTGCTAAAAAAACGGTGATTCATGATACTATTTTTGTTGCTGAATCATTGAAATCTTGAGAAAATGACAGGATCTCAAAAACATTGATAGAATGTTTTTGTGATCAAGAAACTGCGATCGAGATTGACCCATGGACGATCAACCAAGCATGTTGCATATGGATTTGACCAAGCTAAGATACGCAATCACCGTATTCAATGCAAAGTGTATTGATAGACAGAGTACATGTACAAACAGATGTCACGGACGTGATCGTTGCGATATCTCAATACGATACGACCGGATGTGGGGGTGAGATGAGGGGGGAGGAGGACTATAGTACCTATAGACTATAGAGGTACTTGGTTTTTCTATTTTAATTTTTAAAATTTTTTCCAAGAATTGTGTACATGCACGCAGATGTTGCTTGCATGAATAGACAGTATTTAATATAATGCAGTTTATAAGAACAGTTCGAGAGCAAAGAAATCTCGATAATTTTACAATTTATTCACAGTCATAATAAATAAAAATATATAATAAAAATGCTTTAGAAAATAATTATTAACGTTTTGAAGATCTAAAAACATTGATAATTATTATAAGGCATTTTTATTATATATTTTTATTTATTACGACTAATGTGAATAGAATTGAATTATAAGCAGAGAATATTAAAAAATTCTTGTATTATTTTTCTCCCTTCATTGTAATACATTTTTCATATATATAGAGAAAATATTGCAACTTTGATTTCATTCTTTAATGACTTTTTTATGATTAATAAGAGTCTTTGAATTTTATTACTATAATATTTTATATAATATGCTAAGTGTGTATGTGTGTTCCATTTTTTATGTTAGACACAATATTTTTAAGAATATAGGTATATATTATTTCATATTGTGCAAAATGTATACCAGTGCATACCAAATGTATACCAAACAATAAAGTTTTCTCATAAATATTTATATTTTTCCTTTAATGTGTGTAATAACAAGACAGCAATTTATTTTGTAAAAATCAAGCAAATTTATTGTTGAATGTTTATTTCAAGATATTTTTGTATTTGTACAGACTTTTTCTAAAAACTTGAATTTAAAAAGTTTGCACGTGTCATATATAAAAATATATAAAGATTAAAATATTTATTTCGATTTGCAAGTCAAAAACTTTTATCAATTATTTTTATGATAATATGTCGAAATAAAAATTAATAAAAATCACTTTTTTTAAATACAACGGCTATCGATATTAGGCGCAATTGATTGTAATTATACAAGCTTCCTTTCATCAATTAAAAGAGCATATATGAAATCTCACATGTGACATCTTATTAAAAGTATAAAAAAACGAGTAAAGCTCATTACGGACGAGAGCGCGATAATATAATATATAATATATTATAATTAAGAACTGACAATAAAATGTAATATAAATATAATATTATATTACGAACAACGAGCGATAATATATATATATATATATATATATATATATATATATATATATACACAATATATTATAATTAAGAACTCTGAGAGATGTAATATAAATATAAATATATTATATTATTAGATATATGTAATATAAATATATTATATTATTAGACGAACGACAATGTTATTATATTTTTGTCCGTTGTAGTGAGAACATTCTTTTAAAAACAATGGCTATTTGTCAAGATATTTTAAAAAGTTTACTCGATAGTTCATCAGAAAACGATTCTGATGCAGAATTCGATTATACTAGATTATACTAGAACAACGCTAGCTCTTGATTATAAGCAAAAACCGCGATTCTGAATTTCACACTATATACAATTCAGAAATGAACGAGGCAAATTTAAATGTTTTAACGAATTAAATGAAAAATTTTAAAACTATTTTCGAATAAACAGAAATATTTTTTTTTAATTACATGCTTTAATTGAAAGTATGTAATATAAAAAAAGAGACACAAATTTGCGTAAAGGTATCAATTCTGTGGATCGGCGATGAGTTTAAGATAAGTACAAAATTATTAATCTAAAGAAGTATTGCTAGTTTTTCTATTATATACCTAGATAGTGTGAAGAGTTATGGAGATTATAAGATATAAAATAAAACATAAAAAAAATTAAGTAACTTATAAGTATCATATCTGCTATCATATAAAAATGTAAATACAACAATTGTAAATTAGTATATGTTGTCTTTTTCAGTAATATAAGTTTGTCAGTTTTCCTGCATAGTTTCTAAAGATAGAACATTATTATAACATTGAGGATGCGGAGACAGTGTTGTTTGTGTATCAGTCTGCGAAGAAACTACTACATTATAATATAACGAGTTCGATGAATAAGCTCAAGATGATGTAGGTGAGATGTTGGATTTACATTTTTTCTGAGTGGAAAGTCAAAAGTATTGCTTCTAAATATTAAATGCAGTTGATCTTGATATTAGCTTGCTTGGTCCTGGTAACGCTTGCAAATTTTCTATTTGCGCATCCATCACACTTTCAAAAAGTTCACATTGAACTCTTATTTGTAAATCTAATGGTAAATCTTTACTCATTTTACACATACTTTCAAAAAATGTGTCTATAGATATCTTTTTTGAGTTTTGATTATGACTTTTATTTAATAAATCTCTTAATAATTCTTCTTGAACTTCTTTTTCCGATGATCTCATTTTTCTCCTTTTTTGTGTATTTTCCAGTAATTCAATCATCTTATATTTTCTTTTATTTCGGGATATATTTAATATTTGCTGTTCTTTAGCACTCTTCTCGTTCACTTCTGAGTCTATTATTTCTTCTACATTCTTCATAGATTCAGCAGTATTAATTTGAAATTTATCCCATGTATTCAAAGAAGGTGCATTTGTGCTGCTTGGTCTATTTATATAGGGAAGTAGAAACTCCATTGTTTTCCAAATCTTTTTATTATTTTTATTATCTGCTTCTCCAGTTTTTTTTTTATTTAACCATTGTTTATAAGCATGTCGTAGTGATTTCCAAAAACTCTTTGCTATTTTCACTAAAATAAAAAAAATTTGTCTATTTTACAAATATATGGCAACAGGAGATTCATTTCGATCAATAGCTTATATAGCTACAGAATAAGTAAAAAAAATAATTTCGGAAATTGTGGAATCGCTTTTTTCAAAGATTAGTTTTAAAGAAACGTAGTGACTGGAAAATTATTGCAGATGATCAGATTTTTTAATTATATAAGAAAACATTTTCAACTGTATTACTGGAGCAGTTGCTAATATAAAGAGAAAGTTTATTATATTGACTTTATATTGACATAAGATTTATAGGATGTTTTAGTGGTGGAATTTTTAATGGTATGTATTTTTGGACAAAAATGCTTGCTGGAGAATATTTCAAAGATCATTCGAGTGCTGTATTAAACTTGTAGACAAAATTTTGAAAGTCACGTGTTTTGTACACAATTATTTAATTAAAAATAACTATTACAATATAAGTGAAGGCGAAATAAAAAATTTAAATAATGATCGACTGAAACTACACACATTGACTCATGTTGACATTTAAATGAAAGTTTTTTTATAAGAGAAGAATTTTGCAATTATTTTAATACTATTGAAAGCGTTCCATGGCAAAGGACACGTGTAGAAAATAGATTAGGTATAGATTGCAATAATAGTTAATGATTTAAAAAGTTATAATTATTTTATAAAACACTGCAATTTTAAAGTAAAGAAGTACAACAATAAGATACAATAAAATACATACCGTCACTTAAATCATATTCTTTAGCTACATTTCTCCAAGCTTCATCCTTAAATTCATTTATTTTGTATTCTTCCGTGTCCACTTTCCATAAACATGGATATTTTCTCACAATTTCTATAAATTCAAATTGATCCATTTTGCGTTAGGATTCGCAAAAGACAAACGCAACAAATGAACTCACAAAATTAATACTGTAGAATATTTAAACAGACAAGGTCAACTAACGTGTATCGACCGTTTAAGTCAAAGTTTATACGTATAATAATTGTCGAGTTATTTCGACGTATGTGCCCCTTTTTATTTACGTATGGCACAATTAGATTTGAGTGGCAACGTAGGAGGGGGCAAGAGATATACTTAAAAATATATGTAAAATATAATATATATTATATTATATCGCTCGTCGTCCGTAGCTTAAGACTAAACAGCTGTTTTAGTATCTAGCAGATAAGATTTGAAGTATTTATACGAACAATAGGAGAGGTGACTTTCTTTCCGAAAACAAAAGTTTCGTTAACGAAACGAAAAATCATTCTATTACAGTATTATCTCTATGTCATCGTATGTATTGCGATTAAGTGTTTGGATGGGTTCGTCATCGCAAAAGAAAAAGCTATTTATGCAACAGAGATAAACATGATGAACGTATTAACCTTTCGTCAGTGGCTAACGCTCTCTGAGATTTGGGTCAGTGGCGATACGAACATCTCATCGAACATGTATCTCTCTCGTCTTTGAAGTTTTTAATTCGTTATTTATTTATTAGAAGAAATAAAAGAAATGCAAAAGATGTAAATTAGGAAGAAGATAAACATTGATTTAGAGCAATAACATCTTGTTATTCCGTAACTAAAATAGATTCAAAACGTCTTATCTGACATTCGAGATTGACGTCACTAATAATTAAAACTCTGACAGCATTAATGATCGTATAATCTCATTTTCAGAGAATTATTTATACTTTACTAATGGCGAGCGTTAGAAAAATTTCGCTAATATACCAAATATAATTCAACAATAAATAATAATCTATTTTAGCAGCAAAATCAAAACAAAGAATAAAAAATCAAAATTAGAAAATTAATTCAGATAAATGTTGAAAATCAATAGTCTGAAGATGTGAGCCTGGCAATATTACTATTTTTAACGCGTTGAAAAATAATAAAAAGTAAACGATCCTATGAAAAACGCTAACCGAATTGGAAGTATAAAGGAAAACATGCATCGACAGACACGATATATATTAGTAAAATAAGATTCATGTTAGACAAAGAAAATGACAAGGAGATACACATGTTGCAGGCTCTTTATAAATTGTGCCTTCTTAAGAAAAGCATAGAATTATTTTTAAAAAGGTTCATTTTATAAAAATACTACGTTTTCTTTTTGCGAAAAGATTACTAATTTAATGTTAAAAAAGTACCATATGTTTTAGAGAAGAGAAGAGCATTTTTTAAAATATAAGTTTTAAATCTTCTGTGATCCATATTATTTATAAAAATATAAATTATTATACAAAATAATTAAATTTTTTCGCGTACTTAAATATTTATAAAAGAATTATTTAAATTTAGTGGAATCAATGTCAATATTAATTTGCTTTATGTAGTACTGCATCCACGTGCACGTATACACATTTTTCATATGCCGTTTCTTCAATCTAGCAAGACAAAATTTCTATTTCATTTATTACATACAAATTTTGCATTTTTCGTTTTATAATTTTCTACATTAAATGCACCAATTTTAAATTTAAAAATTGCTAAAAAATGTATATTTACATACAAAATTTTGAAAAAGAAACAAACTTTACGTGATGTTAAAAAAAAAATAATTTTTATTCTTCTTTAATTTTAAAATTAGATTTGACAAAAATAATTATAAAAATACATAAGAGTAAGTAAGAAAAAGATAAAATATTAATGTATAGAAAAAGCAAATGGAATACTTTTGTCTCGCTATATCGAATGTCATATACTAAATCTAACAATAAAAATAATAAAACCAAATTTAAACATTCTATTGTACGATAAGTTTATTGATCGAAACTATATCGAAATTTTTGGAATGACGAAAGTTTCTCTCCAGGCAACGTTGCCCGCGAACGGAATGTTCGGCTGTAGCCTTGCCAGGAAGAGAAACGTTGACAACCGCGCCACTGACGTGATCGAACACGTGGTTTTACGAACGATGTTTCTCGGGGTTCACACGAGCGTTCGCATGGAACTTCCGAAGCAGTATCACGCTAAGAGAGACACCACGTGTTTTCAACGTCACATAGACGTAGACCACGATATCAGCAAAAAATTAAACATTTGCTCTCCCTTTAAATAAAGAAAGGGCAAAGCTGTGCTAAATTTATCAATCTTTGCCCTAATCTATAAGAAAATAATTTTTTTTCAATAGAATTTTAATTTTACCTGTTTTGCTCAAATTTAATTAATTTTGTCTGCTTTTCAAAAATCAAATAAGATCTCAGTTTTATTTATTATTTAATTAATGCTTGCCTTTAATGCCAAAAGCTATATAAATTTCGAAAAGTAGAAGTATTCTAATTCCAAAAGTATATACGTAACATTTTGAATCATACACCGAGAGAATTATCTCTTAAAATTTATTCTGAAAATCATGGTAATCATGGGACAATATAGTATGGAAAGAATTTGATAAGAATTTCTCTGATTAATATTTATCACAATAAAAATAATAATATCTATTACAATAAAATATAAAACACACTTGATTAATTTTATACTAAACTGCATAGTAAAATTAATCAAACATATTTTATATTTTATTGTAATAGATATTATTATTTTTATTGTGATAAATATTAATCAGAGAAATTCTCATAAAATTCTTTCCATACCATATTGTTCCACGATTACCATGATTTCCAGGTAAAAGAAGGTTTAAATTCTAAAAGAAAATTCTCTCTCAGTGTATGCTTCTCCTTCCGGAACAAATTCCGCGGAACAAACGCCCTTGGATTATACGAGACACCTACGCTCTCGTCTCGCGACTATCACGTCAACATGATTCGTCAAAAAGCGCGTGATTTCGATCGACGAAATGCGAGTGTCGAATATTCGTCTCGGATAAATGTGCCAATATCTTTTGCCACGTGCTGTCATACGGCAAAAGAAAATGGCGAACGGAGCATCATGGATCTCGTGTAAGGCGCGTTGCAATGGATTTACGGATAGTATCTTTGGAACTTGATCAATAAATTATTTAAATCTTTCGTGACTTGTGCGGCGCACATGAAAACTTATTGCTCGAAATTTCTAACGAATAATGAAATGCATAATAATTATAATATCATAGAAATACATATGTTATTTCTACGTTAATCGATATTAACATATTATTATAGTTTGTGTGTATCTGTGCATTTTATTTAATTGCACACTGAAAAAAAAGTTGTTAACTTGACTAAATCATTCAACTAAATACTATTTTATTCATTGAACATATAGACATATTTAAATTAAATACAACGTATTAAATCTAACGAAACGTATATTTGACTTAAATACTTATATATGTTCAATTAACAAAATAGTAATTTAGTTGAACGGTTTAGTCAAGTTAACAATTTTTTTTCTCAGTGCATATTATTCGTTTCAAATTTTGCATGTGTGCATTTTATTTAATTGCATCATTCATTTCAAATTTTGCACGGTTTCGGAAGAAAGTTTCGATGAAACCTTGGATGAAACATTAATATGTTAATAATCGATACAAATAGATGTCATAAATTAAAGTACAATTAGGAACTTCAATTAAAATTATTTACTTAAAGTTTCAAATTGTTAGCATGGTTAGAGGAATATAAAATTCATGCTGACAGATGTCACAATACCATATATAGTAATAATAAATATTTAAAGACTACAAGAATAGAGATATGAAGAATGAGAAGAAGAGAGAAACGGAATAAAACATATAGTTCAAAAATATAAGAGTTCTCTGTGAAATTTTTCTCTTGTTCCTTTGATTCTTATTAGAATTTAATCTAGATTTCTTACAAAGAGAAAACTTCGATATTTCTTTTAAAAATTCATCGATAATCGACATGATAAAATTTTTGACATATTTTATATCGATATGTGACTCGCCCACATCTTTTGTCCATTTGTTCAAAAATGACTGTCATATCCAAGATTTCAGCATAGACTTAAAAGACTGCGCGGAGCCAGAATAAACCGACAATGAGAAGAGCTGAAGTCGACATTAAAAAGAGAGAACAATAGCGTAAGTCGTTGTGTCTTTCTCTAACACGCGAGTTGGTAAAGATCATATGAGGTTTGTTCATTTTGACTAAACTCGCTGCACTAGTTCAGAGTTTATCTTTTTCCTTCCAATGTCGAGCAAAAAAGAAGACTCTGAACTAGTGTAGCCAGTTCAGTCAAAAACGAACAGACCTCATGTCTCCTTCAGTTCTTTTAATTGTCAAAACTAACTCTAGTCTAGCTCCATCTATTCTTTTGTCCATGAATTTTAGCCTGTCATATGGATTCAGGTTGTCAAGACAATCGACATAGAGCGCATAGAGTATGGACTGCGCCGATCCGACAATCCGTCCTAAAAGAAATGGTCAGAAGTGAAAGAGATAGAACGCGAAGACGGTCAACCTCTATTCTTTTTTGTCAAATACCATCGCAAGCAATAGAAAATATCCACCAATAGGAAAAGGGAATAGATGCTATTCTCTGCTCACTTCTCATGACCAATTTTTTTAGGATGGATCGCGCAGTCGATGGTCAAGACCTTTCTCAGGTCAGCATAAATCATGACAAAAGTTAATATAAATCATTGAAAAAGAAGATTTCAGTCAGTCGTATGTTAATACAAAATATGCCAAAAATTTCATGTCAATTATATAGATGAATTTTTAAAGAAATATTTAGAATATTTAGAAATAAGTTTTTTCAAACATTTTCGAATATACATATATGTATATAAAATTATATCATGTCAATTATCGATGAATTTTTAAAGAAATATTTAGAATATTTAAAAAACAGTTTTTGAATGTTTCAGATATACATATAAATATACATAAAAAAAAAAAACAGTATAGTAGGTTCATACATAAATCTGATTGTGCTAAACAGATTTACTATTAAATCTGGTTGACACAATCAGATTTATATGTGAACTTACCATACTGTTTTCTTCCGTGTACACACATACATATATCTATATATACATATAATTATATTATATATCATGTCGATTATCGATGAATTTTTAAAGAAATATTTAGAATATAAAAAGAAGTTTTCGAATATATTGTATGTATATTAATAAATCTCTCGCTGTACATTTTCGCCAATGTTGAGAGCAAACAGCCGACGCTCGGCCACTTTACGATTATTTCATTGAACGCGCCACGTGCGTGCGGCGACGACATGACCGTGACTCGATTATAATCGACTACAATCGTACATATAATCCGCGTGTGTCGGCCATTCATAAAAAAAGAGAAATCTTCGCGCATGACCGTGTGTCATCGTCCCATCATTTTCAATATAGTTGACAGTCTGCTATTACTGTCACTCGCGCGCGATAAATCTGTCATCGACAAAGTCGTGAACAGAAGTAATAAATCCGGTCATATTTTTTTATAAGTTGTCACGCGAGTGTCAAACAATAGCCGAGAGAAATTAACGCGAGATCTCGAAAAATAATAATGAAAGAAATATTTCGTTGAAAAATGTCATTTTTTCTCTTTTACCTGGCCTATCATTGCCCATTCTTTGTTCTAAATGCATGGCCGCCGGAGGTAGCATTCTCTGGAAGCTTTTCAATGTCGAAGATTCACGTGATGGATAACCCTGGACTCTATGTGACCCGCGTCTATATCTGATTATATAAATATATACACACACACTTTCCAAAGTTCCTCTATCTTTTTTTAAAACACACACACCGCACTTTTTTATCTGCGCTTATACAACATTATAAATATGTATACTTGTCGGTATAGTTATTATCGAACATCTACTCTTTCTTTCCTTCTTTCTTTCTGGTCCAGAGCAGAACGCGTTTTCACTGATATCTCCACGAGTACTTTCTTACGCGTCATGGACACGATGATATTGCAAATGCAAATGCCGGTTGCCGTATAAAAACTTTTACAAAGATCGTCGCTTCGAGTCGTCGACTCTCTCAAATGTCAAAAAACGCTTCGATTCATCGTCTGCTGTCAAATGTCAAAAATGACAGTTTGCGTTTCGAGTCTTTTTCTCCGGCTCGAGATCCGTGACACGAGGATGATTTCTCGAATCGATTTTTCGCGCGAAACGACTTAAAAGCCATTAGGGTGACGGAGCTCCGTCCGCACCGACGCAAAGTTAGCCCGACTGAAGCAGCACATCATCGCCCGAAAACCGGTTCGATTAAAGCACGAGCGTTCGATCTCGCGAATCACGACGAGGCGACGATGACGGCGACGATGATGATCGAGGCGCGAGGACGACATCGGCGTTACTATCGCCAGCCCGTTTCCTCGGCGCGGCTGCATCTGACGCGACGACAACCGCAATCGCCGAAAAAATGTCCGCCGTCGTTCGCTCCGATGATCGTTCGAACACGATTGCCACATCCGAGTGTTTCTCGCGTCACCTCTCCTCTCGCCGATAACAGGACGGATGGCGATCCGGAATGTCCGAATGTCGCGCGTCGACGCCACTGCGACCTATTTCTCTTGCTCCGTTTTTTTTCTGTTCCTTACACTCGCGAGAAGTTTTGCGCGCGCAAAGTCGCACAACCAGTCCCAATCCCAATCCGTGGCCCGCTCAGCGAGGTTAGGTAGATACGACTGTTCACTGCCGGCAGCGTGAGACGCGGCTTCGCTTTTTCCCTCCTATCACTCGTGATCGCGGCGAAGGGAGAGGGAGTGGGAGAGGGAGAGGGAGAGAGAGCACGCGCGCGCGCAACGCGATAGAGTTATGTCACGTACTCGTAACGATAGCAGATAGGTAAAATCTCATCGCGAAAGAGAAAAATGGCGGGAAAACTTTAGGCAGGTCAGTAGACAAGATCCGGTGAAAAATTTGCGTGAAAAAATATTCTTTATCTCTTCCCGTTTCTTTCCTCCCTTTCTCATTCATTCTTCTATCTCCCTTTCTCATCCATTCTTCTATCTTCCTTTCTCATTCACACACACACACACACACACACACACACTCTCTCTCTCTCTCTCTCTCTCTCTCTCTCTCTCTCTCTCTCTCTCTCTTTAAATAAGCAATATATTTTACTTAACATTCTTATATTAATGTCAAAATTATTATAATAAATATATTATATATATTTATCGAGACACACGTGGGATCATATCTGATGTCAAGTGTCACATGTGACATTTCTTTCGCCGAAATTTAGAAATGCTTTAAAAAAAAGAAAAAGTTTTAAAACACGTGTGCTGTTTTATGAAAACTCGTAATTTAAAAATTATTTGAAGTAGGAATTATTCCAAGAAATGATTCTGAAAGAAAAGATCATACGAGTTTTTTATAAATTGTCTCGCAACAAAGAAAGTCACACAACAAAGATATAGTTATGACAAACTATGTATTCGCATCTTTTGTTCTTTCCAATTTTTATTTTAAACCTGTTTTAGTTGAACATGTATTTTGTGTGTATAAGTTTATATTGTCTATCTATTATATTTTAGAAAAAGTCATTTTCTTTCAAAAATGAAAAATATCAATTGTAATGAAATAGCGGCGAACACGTGATTGCAAGCATATCGAAATAAAAAAATTAAAATATATTTAACATTTTTATTTTGACGTTCAAAATATATTTTATTTATAAATCAAGAGATATACACAAGATCTGAAGTGAAAAAAATCATAGTTCAAACAAAAGAGACAATGACATTACAACAAGAAATTTAATGATAATTAATAAGAAAATGTATTTTATAAACAACTTGTATCATCTAATAATGAGAAAAATCATTATCCGTTGCCGTGAAACGCTAATCGATTCTTGAAAATTTTCTTTAAACAGGTTCCTAAAAAGAATTCTTGCATAAACAGCCACAGAGTGACAGTAAAATTATTATAGTTTTTTATATAATATTTTATAATAGTTTATTATAACCGATATTTTCTGTTTTTGAAAGATAGAAAAACTCTTTTTACAACACATTTTTTTAGAACTGTTCAACTTATTAAAACTATAAAACTATTACAAGTCAATATCTTTTAACATAATATTTAGTTAAGGGGTACGGAACAGCATCGCGTTACAGATGCGCCGCTCCGCGCGTCTTAGTTGCCACATGCATTGCTAATTTAAAGATTTTTAAAGTTTTTTAAAGATATATTTCAATATTTCGGTTGTATTAACAAAGATATGTAGATAGAAAATTGCACGACGTATAAAAAGCGCGCGAACCTCACAATTTACTCCTATATATTTTTCCACGTGCTTCTTACCAAAAATGAATAAAAATTGCATAAAACTGACATATATGACATATATTTAATCTGTATAATACTGAATGCATTAATATTACTAATTTTATTGTTTTTAAAAGATATATTTCAATATTTCAGTTGTATTAACGAAGATATGTAGATAGAAAATTGCACGAGGTATAACGTACCTCACAATTTACTATTTTGCTTTTTACCAAAAATGAATAAAAAATCGCGTAAAACTGAGAAAGATATTAACTATCAAACAGGCATGTCAGACACGAAATGGTGTCCGCACACCACATGCAGCCCGCGAAAAAAGCTGTCGTCCCCGTATTTCACTTCTTATAAATCTTTTAGAAAACAGGATTAAAAAAAAATAAGTCTTTAAAAAAATCATATTTTATTTATTTTTTTGAATATTGAATAATATATATAAAAACATGCGACCCTCAGCGTAATAGTCCATGTGGTCCGTGATGCAAAAGTTTGACATGCCTGTTATAAAATATTTTACCATACAATATGCAAATGTATATAATTTATACTAACTATTGTTAGAAGATCTGGATAACGTTGACCGTGTTATCGGCATATTAAATTAAACTGTCACAGGTCACAGGTCACAGGTCACAGGTCCTACTGCTTGTGCGAGTACCGCAACCGCTACACAAAATATTTTTTCTATCACCTTAGGATGTCGTCCCATGGACATCGGAAGAAAACAGAATCGGAAAGGTAGAATAGTGGGGAGCTAACCAATCGGAATGATTCCGTTCCGCTTTTTTACAGCTGGGTTCCCCATGGCGATTATTTTTCGCAATAGAATTCATAATTCAAGAACAAAAACGCAAAATTCTCCCATACCCATTCTACACTTCTCCAGAACGTATAACACTAGTGTTATATTGTGCATCCAGAGCCGGCGCAAGGGTGGGGCGAGCGGGGCGGTCGCCCAGGGCGCCGTTCTTGGGGGGGCGCCATAACGTCGGCAAACGCCCTAGGCAGATTTTGGTGGGGGCCTATGTAGGATTTTTTGAAAATTAATTGAACATTTGAGCACTAAAAAAGGAACTGTAATTAATATAATACAAATAATAACTAATAGTGAAATGCATCATTAACCATTTACGAATTTATTTATAAAATATAATTTTTTTGGTTATAAAAAAAATTTTCTTCATTGGTTGGTGGGGGCCCATAGGCAGTGCCTAGTTTGCCTATGCGTTAATCCGGCCCTGTTCCGAACGCAGCTCTAGGAAGTGGAGAATGGGACGCGTCGGTTTAAGGCTCCTGGGTGTTCATCGCGGTCATATTGGATTGTGACGTCAGAGGCGAGAAAGCACATGCTGAAAATTCTTAGATGCCATTTTTTAATGAAAAGATATTTCGATTAAACAGCACTTCAGATGGCTTTAGCACACTCTTAAAAACTCCCGAAAACTATCCTTTTCCCTTTATAATCAATCAACATCTGTAAAATGATCGAGATATCAGACTTTGACATGCGGAATGACTGTGCATGTGCAAAGACCAGACGGACTGGGCTTCATAATATTACATTTTACAGCTGTTGATTAATTATAAAGGGGAAAGGATAGTTTTCGGGGGTTTTTAAGAGTGTGCTAAAGCCATCTGAAGTGCTGTTTCATCGAAATATTTTTTTATTTCGAAATGGCATCTAAGAAATTTTAGCGTGTGTTTTCTCGCCTCTGACGTCACGATTTCGACATGATCAGAAAGGAGCCAGGAGCCTTAAAGCGTAGACAAAAGCTGCTATGGAAGTAGAGGTCCGGATTAATAGCCTAAAATTGGTAACAACAAATAAGCGAGATACCTGTCCTTCAGGAAAAAGGAAAGTGTACGGACTCTGTCATGTATTTCCTTCCTTCTTTATATAGCTAACCAGAAACAGCCATCAAAGAGATGAAAAATACATTTTTCGAAATAAAAAGAAGAGATGCGAAAGGTTTAGGCAGGTGAGTCTCATGAGCAGAGCAAACAAACTTGTATCGATTATAAATACAATACGGTATTTTCAGTTGCTGATTAATAATATTTAAAAAAATACTAAGACTTGAATAAGGCTCTCGATGTAACAAACATATTTAAATTTAAACGGCAAATTAGAGTAAACCGCGGATGATAGTGCGTCAGTGTTTCAAGGAAGAAATAATCTTCGTTGAAACTGATTATATATATATATATATCGTGCACAGGGCACCGGTTTTTCTCTTAGTCTAATACCAAGAAGTAAATGATCTCAATTCGAGATTTTTTATAAATCCTCTATTCCCCCCCCCCCCAAAGCTAAATTATCAATTCGATAATTTTTTAAATTTCACTGTAAATTTTCCAGTGTCTTTAGTAACCCTAAGACTTCTGGCATCTATGTAAATATTATAGATTATAGATAATTGTATGAAATTTCAATGCATTTGTTTATAAATATAGACTATATTTTCCACGCATATACGTCAAAGCGCACGATACGCCATTCTCATGCTCATCAATATAATTTCAAGTTTAAGAATTACCATCTGCTTCTTGAAAATATTCTACTTTTTTACGCTGTTGGACTCCCGCCACCTAAAGAAGCAGAACCTGTCTTCCTTTCCGACCTCAAAGGTCGGAATCTCCCTTCTTTCCTATAATTTTGTTTGAAAAAAAGCTCTTGACCCGCAGAAATGAAGAAACATTCCTTTGCAAAAATCGACACCACTGGCAGATCCTGCGGGGGGAAGGGGGGTTAAAACCCCATTATCAACGTCAGGATCCGCTAGTGGACCAAACTAATATCATTTTCGTTTCTTCATCTAGTTGCGCTTTCTATCAGCTGATAGCTTGTTAATCAGAAACAAATTATGTTTATTTAATTAAAGTTTAGTTAATTAAAATTTTTCACGAAGAGTTTCTTCGCAGGAGTAAATATAAATGCGTTATCGGAAAACTGTATTATTGAAATTGACAAATAAACAAGAATATTCGGCTTAGTCAAATTCGAAATGCTCCGATTCATTGGCCTGATATGTATCTATAATTTACAAATATTAAAAACAAAAATGATACTGTATAAAAAATGCTAGTGTACTCTCTCCTCTCTCGTAATGACATAAACATTATTTCAAAATGAAGGTGAACAGTAAAGGAAGACGAGGCAATTAAACTTAACACAAGTGTCAAAAATGTACTAGGTGATGGAAGTAAAATGTGCCATCAGTTGAACGAACGATACGACTATTATCTCCGGCGTCAACTTAACATATATAACTTGGCTCGCAAGACGTTGCACTGCTCTAACAGATTACGCGACAATTACGTGATTCCTCTCTTCGTATCGTCGTTTCGGCGATTTCGCTGCCGGGATAATCGCGAAAAACATATACGATGTCATCTCGCGCGATGTCAACGAAATCATAAACAAATCGCGACTTTATAATTTCTCGCTTCAAACGTTATTTCAAGGTTGTCTCGCGCCTGTACTATTCGCGTTTTATTACATATCTATTTTCGTCACAAATACGAAGAAATCGTATAAACGTATATAAACTCTTTTAGCTCAGTCAATTAAAATATCCTCGATTAATCCAATCGATAATTCAAACTCGAGAATTCAAAATAGATCTTCCTCTTCTGATCGTAACATTGGAGATTTTGCAATCTATTCACTATACATATTTATACATTCATTAATTTTAAAACTGTCCTTGTCATAAATAACTTTACTTTAGAAATTTTCGAGAAATTATTATTTGTAGCATTATTTGTAGATTCACGTTTAAGGAGAAAATTCATTATCTTTGTTCTTTTTTTGTTTCTGTCCAAATAAATCCAGATATCTAAAGCAACCTTAAATTTTATTCCAAAACAATATACAAAGAACTTTTATATTTATTGTTAGAAATTTTAACGAGAAAGAATATTCAATGCCCAACAGGTGGTATAAAGAAATTGTCATAGTGCAGGAAAAAACTAATTTATATAGATATCCATACATTAATAAAAAGGTGAAAAATTATGCTTTAACAAAAGGATTAAGAAACATGGATATGTTGGAATGAATTTACGATGTCGATGATGCGAGAGGAAAACTTTGTCCAATCCCAATCGTGGGAAGTGGTTTATAAAATCAACTTTTCAATAAACTATCTCTTATGACATTTTTTAAGCGCTAAAATTATGACGATTAAATCGCAACACATCTCAATGTCATCGTATTATTGCGAATGTGTGCAATAATTAATTACTGCGGTTCGTATCGAGTCGCAATTAACTCAACTGTCGATTATTTAAATCATGAATCTTTTGACAAGGATGATTTTTTGTTAGATAATTGAATAGCCTTCTAGAAATGATAATAGAAGAGTTGCCCTTATCTTATCAGTAACATGCTTGTGTAGTACATATTCTTATTTTAATTTAGTACTTCTGTATATGTAAAGCCTTGTATTCCAATAAAATAGAATGCCGCTACGTGAAGATTATCCTTTGATTGTAAAGTCCAATCGATCGTAAATATTTCATAGAATGTCACGAATCAGAAATGTCAGTATATCTAAAATCATTATCATAATAGATACCGTATAATTTTTTTTCGATTTCTCTTTCTTGACAACTAATCCAAATAATTCCTTAATGTTAAAGCGGAAAAAGTGGGATGTTCCGTTCACAAAAAAAAAAGTTCATTAAAAAGTAATCAAAATCTCTCTTATTTCTTAAACAATTTTCATTAAAGTTTGCTTTAAAATTATTATTTATCTGTAATTTAATTCCTGTGAGATAATATAAATGATTCATTAATAATTCGGAAAAGCATAATTTTTTCTTTCAGCTTTTACTTTCTATACATCCTGTATATCCGGGATTTAGTTTGAAATTAAGTATTATTTTAAAGTAGTATTTATATTTTTAAAACATATAATTCCAAATTAAGTATTATTTTAAAAGTGCTGATAATATTTATTATTTAAAATACAAGACAAGATTTTATTTATAAACTCAAAAGATTTCACATATTAAATTTTCCAATTAGATTAAAATTACGACACATATTCGACAATAATGTGTAATTATTATAACGTTCCTATGTACTGAGTACAGATATCGCGAGAATTTACGCGGTATGTAGATAAAAAATTATAAATATGCAATAATTAAGTCGTGGAAACTAATGCGAGTCATGTCGCGTAAATTGAATTTTGTCGCTCATATTGTCAGTCAGATAATTTCCGAAGAACGAGAAGTTGCTGAAGAAGATGCAGGGTGTATAAACTAAATCATCAAATAAACCGTTCGCGCTATTAGCGCGTGCCTTCTAAACGCCTTGTGCAAATCCTCGCTCGCGCGGGTGCCCTTTTAACGAGCAAATAGTGAAGCAAAGATCGTGAAGACATCCGTGCTTCTCGTTAGCTCGTTGCCGCTAACGCGGAGAAGATCATTCTCGGTTTTATTATTTTTTTTTTCCCCCGATTCTCTGTCCGACAGCTCCAATATTGCGCGCCTAAATGACAAATACTAATCGCAATACTAATTTCCGCGACAGTCGTCCTAGATATAGTGAAATTTCGATTTAGCGAAAAGTCTGGAAGTTCGCAATCGAAATCTAGAATATGCTGTTACATTAGCTCGATGCTGCAATTTATAATTGGCAGCTATTATATTTCTCACATTTAAAGATCGTGCTCGCTGTAGTATCAAAATTTTTATCCAATGCAAAGATTAATATTTGACAATGGGACATAAATTTTCCAGAATATTTTACTAAAATGTTGCTGTTATAAATTTTATATGTGACAAACAATATTCTAGCAGATGCAAAAAATAATTTTTTGTTGTAACATCTAAAAATCTATCTATATTAGCAAAATATTTTTTCCTTCAACACGCAAAAAAATTTCTAATGTCGCAACAAAAATTATCGCTATTTTTTGTATCTGATAGAATATCGTTTGTCACAGATAGAATTATCGTTTGTCACAGATAGAATTTTTTAGTTCTGTCTCTGTCATTTAGATTGATTACGTGCAAAATATATACGATATTGCAATATGTGCTAATCATTTGTCTACCTCAGTTAATATTTTGCACCTAAAAAATTTTTGCTACAATTGCAAAACCATTTTTTTGAGTGAATAATACTAACAATGCCTATACAATATGATTTGGGTCTGTTTTACAATACGCAGTTTTACAATACGTTTATGGCCTGTTTCTACCAACGTCGGTTAATTTTAACCTCCGGTTAAATTAAATCTTTGTCGGGCCATAGGCCTGTTTCCTTTTAAGAACGTATTTGAAAAGAGCCAAAGATATAGTTTAATCGGAGGTTTAAGTTAACCGACGTTGGTAGAAACGGGTCTATTCAATTCTATAAAACGCAGAAGATGGTCCAATGAGAAATTTCTAAAAAAAAAAAAAAAAAATCTCATTAGACCATCGCATTGCATTCTGAAATCCGAGAAATAATTGTATTTTTACGAATTTGGTCCCA
The DNA here is from genome assembly GCF_030444845.1 of Prenolepis imparis. NCBI lineage: Eukaryota > Metazoa > Arthropoda > Insecta > Hymenoptera > Formicidae > Prenolepis > Prenolepis imparis. Next base: position 21,510,892 of record NW_028141161.1, read on the forward strand.
TCTGAATATTAAAATGTTAATAATCTATAATATTTTTAGAGAGGTGAGAGAATTATCAGATTAATATAATTATTGAATAGTGTATAAAAGCACATTTTTCGAGAGAAAAAATTTCAAAATTTGAAATATTATCGCATTATTAATCTGGAATTAATCTAGACGACACATGTGTATGTCGCACGTTTAAAAATTCCGTTCAATTTATTATCGGATAAATGAACCGCGATGAGAGATTACAGAGTGCGGTTGGGCATATTTGCGGTTGCAGGGAGAAAAGTGAGCGGTAAGTTTTTGTATCGGTTGGTATAGGATATCAATAACGCGGTGATATGTGACAGACTAGAGATATCTTACCAGTCCGATGACCGGAACGTGTCAAGAAAACCATCCAATCATTGGACGCGCAATAAAAATGTGTATAACGATAAAGTTCGAGAAATAAATTAGACGGGACAAAAAATGAAAAAAAGGGCGGGAAGGAGGGGGAAAAGGTACACGAATGATTCATAAAAATTGCCTCATCTTTCTTCGTCTTATGTGCTCGATTTTAGAGAACGAAAACGGAGCCTTTCTTTCTCTCTTTCTCCCTCTTTTTCTCTCTCTGTCGCCGCCGAGGAAATCTCGCTGTCAAATTGCCAGGAGTCACCGATTTTCGACGCCCGGCAGTCTATTTATAAATGTCGTTCAGACAAACACACGCTCCGAACGTTACTTGGCGCACGTCGATTGTCATCGGCATGAACAATGTAACGCGCCGATATCACTGATTAAATGAATTTTGCAATCTAAGTTCTCTACGAGAGAGTGGAAGCTCTGCCAGAACGTGGCGCCTATCATCTTCGGAGACCCGAAAATCGCGGACGATAGTTAGCATTTGTTCGCGGCAAATAAACGTGCTGTTGCAACGATATGATACTCTTACTCAGATAACGGTGAAATGAATAGTTTGTCTTGGCAAACCTACACTCGTTAATTTACGAATTCTACTTTGCATTTTCGAAACGTTGCATCGAGAGACCGAAATCGATAGCGATGATTGATATTAAATTTATGTTTCAGATTTTTGAAAATTAAGAATCGCAAGTGTGTTGTCGAAAATATATCTGTTTCATAAATTGTACACAGAGAGAATTTTCTCTTAGAATTTACTCTGAAAATCATGGTATAATCGTGGGACAATATGATATGGAAAGAATTGTATGAGAATTTCTCTGATTAATATTTATCACAATAAAATATAAAACACTGATTATTTGATTACTTTTACTAAACTGCATAGTAAAATTGATCAAACATATTTTATATTTTATTGTAATAGGTATTATTATTTTTATTGTGATAAATATTAATCAGAGAAATTCTCATAAAATTCTTTCCATACCATATTGTCCTATGATTACCATGATTTTCAGGGTAAATTCTAAGAGAAAATTCTCTCTGTGTAAAAATTTCATTTTTCATGACAGGTAATAGGAGGTAGAAAAATGACATTTGAACAAAAGATTAGTCTTTTCAATTATTAAATTAATAAATCGAAATATCTTCACTAGACACCCTCTTTTGGGCTGGATATAACTTTTATTTTATATGCTTTTATATCAAAGACCTAAGAGCTTTGACGGAAAAAAAGAATACGTAGATATTCGATAAAGAGGATAAAAAGTAAATATGTATACATCGCGTCAGAGATAACCCGCACGACCCTCCTTAACGTCGAGGAGCAAGAGGCTTTCATAATATTTCGTAATCTAAGGAGGGAAACGACTTCTACGACAGGATATATGTCATCTACATTTTCTCGTTGATAATCAAAAAGGGTTTTTTTTCCGAATATCGCTGATCATTATCGTAACAAATTACCGAAATATACCGTGTTTATCACAAACGAATATCTGTGTCCTCTTTCGAATAACTAACAAATTCGAACAACTTTCAAATAACTAGAGAAACTTCTACGTCAAACGCGCATCGACGATGAAGAAGACGCGGGGAGAGCGCGAGAGATCGCGAATATCTCTCCGCGACGCCGGTAAATTCCGGGATCTAAATTTAATGACATACAACGCACACGTATATATACGGAAAAAGAAAGAGAGAGAGAGAAAGGAAGAAGTTGGAGGAATCGAAGCGCAAGCGCGAGACGTAAGCACTAAAAGCCAGAATACGCTCTCTGTCTATGTCTCATAATAAGTGTTCCACATGACGAAGCCGGAAAGGACCCTCGCTCTCTCTAATGTCGCGTCGCGACTGAGTGCCGGTATTTTTAATATCGTTCTCCTATGTTTAGACCGACGAATGGAACGTCAGTCGTCATCGTCGTCGTCTTTTCTTCTTCGTCGCTAACGACGATGAGACGGTCAGAAAACGTCAGGTGTCAGTTAGCTGCTCGCATGCCGAAGCAACGTCCCGCTTTTGTATTCCACATCCGGATACTTTTTATTTCTCATTTTCATCATTATTTTTCCTTCTTTTTTCCCCCATAATTGTTTTCTACGAGAAAGGAAAAGAGCGGATTCTTTTTAAACCTATCCGACTTCGAAAAAAAACTTCTTAGCTATCTATCAAAGAAACGTCAAGCTAAACATTCCTCGTAGGTCAACGAGCAGACAATTTTAGCTGCGAACTCTAAGCCGCTGCTTGGACACTTTAGATGCGTATCCGTTTTAGCAAAATTTTCAGCTTTTTTGACGCCCACACTGAGAGAATTTTCTCTTAGAATTTACCTGAAAATCATTGTAATCGTGGGACAATATGATATGGAAAGAATTTTATGAGAATTTCTCTGATTAATATTTATCACAATAAAAATAATATCTATCACAATAAAATATAAAATATGTTTAATTAATTTTACTAAACTGCATAGTAAAATTAATAAAACATATTTTATATTTTATTGTGATAAATATTAATCAGAGAAATTCTCATAAAATTCTTTCCATGTCATATTGTTCCACAATTACCATGATTTTCAGGGTAAATTCTAAGAGAAAATTCTCTCTGTGCATAAAATCATTGAGGGCCGGTTGTTCCAACTTCTTGGTAAGTTTTACCCGACAGGTGGCATATCTTCGTCTCTTTTCAAATAAGTTTTAAAACAAGTGTGCAAATTGGAAACTTGCACATTGCTTCCTCACCATTCTATTTCGCTCATTAATCTTTCTCTATGAGCAAGCTAGTTTTTCAATTTTGGCTTCCTCATAGAGGAAGCTTAATGAGCGAAATAGAATGGTGAGGAAGCAATGTGCAAGTTTCCAATTTGCACACTTGTTTCATATAAAATAACATTTTTTGTCACGTATATATATATGTGTATGTATGTATGTACTTCCTTTTGTATGTTCCTTTCGTATGATTCTTTCGTAAAATTTTCATTTTTTGAAAAATTTAAAATTTCATAAAAAATAAATCCCTTTACCGATTTTCGTCAAATTCAATACCAACCAACCTTTAATGATAATCTATTCATGTAAAAAAATTTAAACCGATATCTCAAAATTTACGGAAATTAGAGCACTCACGCCCTTTTTTTAAAAAATTCAAAATTTTATAAAAAAAGAACCACTTAGCCGATTCAAGCCAAATTCAATACCAACCAACCTTTAATGATAATCTATTTGTATAAAAAAATTTAACCCGATATCTCAAAATTTACGGAAGTTAGAGAAATCACGCCATTTTTAAAAAAAATTAAAATTGGATTAAAATCTAAAACACTTTATGAATTTTTCTAAAAATTACAGTAAATAAAAGTGTACTACTTTACTTGTATGCAAAATTAAAGCGCTGTAGCTCAAGCAGTTCTTGAGTTATGGACGTTTGAAAAATCCGTAGATGGATACATACATACATACATACAGACATTTTGTAAAAATGTGATTTTTGGATGTTTTGGAACATTCTAAACACATTGGCATAGAAATCCGAAAAAAAAATTTTTTCACGAAAACAAAGCTTCCTCTATAAGGAAGCAAAAGAGACGAAGATATGCTACCTGTCGGGTAAATCTTACCAAGAGGTTGGAACAATCGGCCCTGAGAGATGAGACAACGATATTGCATTTGACGGACATCCGAAATATGCTGTTAAACGCTCGTAAATGAAAGTTTACATATCGCGATTGATTATTAATTATCTCGAGAAAGCTTCTTGGTTTAAAATTTTTGAGCATTTAAAATTAAGCGATAAATAATATCCTTCTTTTTCATTTAAGACAGTAAAAAAGTTCTTTAATATTAGAATCACAGAATTAGTTCTTCTTTTTTATATATTACTCCATCATTTTATTCTTTGATTAGTATATTCCCGAAAATTAGTTTGCAAAAAACACTTCACTACACTTCTATATCTTTACATTATTATTAATAATACTCGACATTTTATTTGTATTGCAGTAATTTAAATAATTATATATACATGTAAATAATTAAATTTTTAAATCATTAAAAAAATAATCTACCAAAATCTGTTAAAATTAAAATTAGGAAGAAAGAGAGAGAGAGGGAGAGAGAAAGCTTCTATCAAATCGTTCCGCGTGATTAAACCAAGATGTTAATAAATCAGATACGGAAGTTATCCGAGCGTTTAGTCGATATCGAGCAGAGAGAGCGCAATTCGCATCGCATATTGAAATGGATTAACTTACTTATCGATTCGATTCGATTAGAGGACACAGAGAGCGCAAGTGCGAGCATAAATCAGCGTTAATCGATCGGCTATGCGGAAGTGAAATCTATCTTAACAAATTCTAGACCGGTCTGTGTATGTGCCAAGACTTGCAGCTCTGCGTATAATCCAACATGTGTGCATATAAATCACGCCTTCTGGAATCTCTCGCCATTGAAAAGAATTGAAAGTATGAATGGCAAAAAAAAAGGAAAAAAAAACGATACATTTTTCAATAATTTTTTCGCCAATTTTATTCATCTCTCTTCTACGCTTTAATATATCTTTGATTTTCGACAAATATTGAAGACAGCAAAAATAAAAACTAAAAAAAATACATCAGCATTTTTAAATATATAATTTTTTTACTTTGGCTCCTAAATAAACATTTTACAAAAATGTTTCAAGTTAATTATTATACACAAATATATATATATATATACTAATATTGTATTATTATTATATATTATTTCTATATTTTTATATAGAAAATAATTTTATCCAATATTGAGCGATGAAATAAAATTGAGTTTACAGAGACATTTGACACGCGCAATTAATATAGTTGCGATAAGGAATGCGATTCCATAAGCAGAATTATTCACAATTAATATAAATCTATGTATATTTAGATAAATGCGATAACAGCTGATTCCGCGGTCTCCGGCGATACTATCTACGAAGTAGCGAGGAGAGATCAGTGAGGCGATTACAGTGGGAGGACAAAACGAGTCGTGCTACCGATCGCTGATGGATAATCGGATAAACATCTAGTGTCACGCAGTTGTCGCGAAGACGTTATATATACCGCGCTCGTTTTATCGCCGCTCATTAACGCCGAGTTACACGTCTTATTCTCGGTCTCACCTTCTGGTGATAAGCGGCAGTGAAGTAACCAACCGCGTAACTTTGACAGAAACGTCACCCGAGTTCGAGAAGTTTGCACACTCGGACGTGAAAAATTGATCGCGTCGTCGCCTAAATAAAGAATCGTTGTTTCGTCTTTTTTTTTTCTATTTTCTTTCCATCGTCGAAATAAAGAACTTCTCACCCGAGAAGTCGAGTGAATTTTAAAAAGTGGTATTTTAAATTATAATACCGCGGGAGAGAGAGAGAGGCAATTTAGATTCGTCGCTGATAACATCGTGACCATTTTTGTGCATACACAATCGCGATCCGAGAGAGAAAGAGAAAGAGAGAAAAGCCGAACAGAATACACACACCTATGAATCAAACTATCCAACTGCAGCGATTCTAATCGCGCCGTCAAAGAGTCACCATCGATCGTTCCTTTCGAAACGTCTCACCCGTCGCTATTAAGAGGTCGGACTGGGGAACAACCGGGGTATAAATAGACGAAATGCAAGATTTCAGGGGTCAGCGGCAGGATGCAACTGCCGCCTTAATTCGTTGGCGCGATCCGCCTGTTCGATATATCCGCTATGGTATATGCATATGCATATGAGATGGGGGAGGGTGTGAGAGGGCAGGGGACGAAAAGGTGAAATACGCAGGAGGAGAAGAAGAAAAGATGTGAATTCGTCGTCGTCGCGATTTTCTGCAACCGGCTATTTGCGCCAATATCATTTCCTACGCTTTTTTTACCTCTATCGAACTTTCTTGTATATAAATTCTTTATAGTCACATTATTTCTTTAGTAGGAGCGTCCTGTAAGAACAGCCCTGGAGGGCAAAGGTCACGGTCGCGTAAATGAAATATCTTCAACAAGGTTTCGCATTGTATTTATATATAAGCAACAACTATATAAATAAAAACTATATATAAATAAAAACTATATAAATAGAAACTATATAAATAAAAAATATATATTTTAATGAATAAATATTAGCTGACTAATTAATTTTTATTTTAATAAATTAACTGTATAACATCATATTGAAAGAGAAATCGTCTCAGTCCAGCTATTTGTTTACTGTCATCCGGAAGAATAAAGAGACTGCTTGATAATTTTTTTCTAAATATTTTCAAGATATATATAAAAAAATTTTCCAACAAATAAGACGAAACCAAGTGTTTGATCTCTATCGAAAGCTAATACGGTCGTTCTAGCATTCTAGATATCTAGATATATCTTCCTGTAAAGGACTACACAGATTGTATATATATTTTGAAATAAATTATTTTACAAATTTTACAAAAAGTGACACAAGTATCTTTAATAAACGTGTCACACAAGTATCTTTAATAAACCTGTCCATCGACTTATCCTAGATTCATGTATCATTGCACGTTTTCCATACGCAAACGACGTTGACTCCTAATGACCCGATGACAATAGTTGTCACGGTATTCCGCCGCCATTCATTGAGAAACTGCTCATTAGCGGTCGACACGCCTATATGTGTGACGTGATAAAAAAAAAGCCTAATGAATTAATACATTAATAGTTCATTGTAACGATGGTTGCCCAGTCTCTTCATCAAAGAAACTGATGTAAAACGAGCTTAAATATTATTTTAAAAAATCACGCTTTCGGCCACTTTTAAACTTACTCGTACAAACATTTATTCCATTGACCACAATGTGCATTGTACTATATTTGCTATTATAAAGGAAATAATAATATCAAATATTCATTGTGTTTTAAAACTCTATAATGGGTCCCAAAATATATAATCATGATTATAAACTCGCGCATTCACAATGATATTTTCGCAATAATACAGATAGAAATTATATACATATTTTTAAATATCTCTGCCTTTATATCATTTATATGTTTCATTCTAAAGATATATTAAAATTTTAATAAATATATAATAAATTCAATTTATATATATAAAGTGTATTTAAAAAATAAATATTAACTGATTAATTTTTTTTAAATAAATTATAACACCATATTATATTGAAAGAGATGGGCAACCATCGTTTCAATCAACTATTTGTTTACCGTCATTCGGAAGAATGAAGAGATCGACTTGATAAATTTGTTTCTAAATAATTTCCAGGTATGTGTCTTATCGCGCTCCTACAGATCGCAATTGGCGGGGATGAAGTTTATAAACTTTCGTCTGTTCATCACGCCGCTGTTTCGCGCGGTGCAGACTCGTCGAGAGGACGTAAGAGAGAGGAGATACGGGAACAGAACGCGGCCAAGAAGTGCGACCTCATCGTAAAGCGTTATGTAACACCGATAGCGCCACTCGTACCCCGTGCTCCTGACAGCTCGGACTTATTACGAGCCGCGTCTTATCGCGTCGCCGCGTCGCGCCAGAGGATTCATATATACGTCGTTCAAGGTTCGCGACGACCCGGGACAACCGGGCACGGCGGAGAGATCCATGGGAAGTCATTCGGCGAGAAAGATATCGAAAAGTTGACAAATGTCGCGAAATGTCATGAAAGGCAGAGGAACGAGTCGGGCGCGAGCGAAAATCAGGAGACGCGAACCAGAGAGATAAAGTCGGTTTCTTTTTTTTTTCTTCTTCCTCTTCTTTTTTTTCCCCCCGATAACAATTATTATTGCGCGTTACGCAATTCTTCCGCCGCCTTATTCCTCTCTCGGCAGTAGCATTCGTGCTACTGGCCAATGACCAGGGGCTAGATAACGCGCATACGTGCGACCCACTTACGGACTTGCTAATCTTGGACTATAACTCGAACTAGATTCCTCCGAGTTACCGTCCTTCTTCTCCTTCTGCTCCTTCTCCCCTTCTATTTTTTCTTCCCTTCTTCTCCTCCTTTTACGATGATTTTGCACTACATCTTATTACGCGCGCGCGTTTATTTCTCCCCCTTCGATTTCATTTCGTAAAATAATTGCAGAAATTTCTTAAAAATTTCTTAAAAATTTCTCGACGAAATGACATCTCGAAGAGATAAAAAGAAATGTGAATATCTCTTCGTAAAATGCATTATTTTAATTATACTTGAAATATTTCGAAAAACAAGGCTTTGACACTGAAAAATATATTGTAAGACTTTGACATTTGAAAATATTTGCATGTTAATATATTTCGATAAGCAACGTGAATGTTTTGTAAAAATTGTGCTACACGATTACCTGAACATTTTTTTAGAAAATCTAACAATAGTTTCAAGACGAACCTAATCCTAATCGAATAAAGGGTGAGAAAATTAATTCGCGAATAAATCACATAATCTAAGGAATAGTCGTTTCTCCTTCTCTTCGTGTAATATACTCGAATAATACATACTTAACTCATTTTAAATACGAAAATTATAAAGAGGCGCAGTTGAAACCGCGGATAGATTTATCGCGTCATATCGAGACAGTTAAATTTGTTAAAATTTCTGGAAGATATTCTTCCGACTCTGTGTGTCTACGTAACGGAAAATAAATTCAATAAAGATAGAGAGAGAGAGAGACGCTTGGCTCTCGACATGAATAGAATCAGATATAAAAGACAAACATGAAACGAATACGTAAGTGAAGACGATCCAATTGCATTGTGATGGTAATTTATCCCGATGTTAATAGTTATATCATCTATGCATTCTGTAGAAAAATCAAGATGTTTTTCCTTCTGCGATAACATTTAAATGAATAATTCTTTGATAATCGAGTACAAGTTTTTGAAAATTTTTTTTAAAATCCTTTTTTACAAAAGCTATCAATTACAATGTGTGTGAAAATTGTCACTTCTAAATTCTTATGAGTACTTATAATTTATTATGAGATTATAATTTGGAGGAATAAAATCGGAGAAAATATCACTTTTGTGATAAATTTTTAATGTATTCAATTTAACAATAATAGATAAAGAGAGGGAGAGAGTTGCGTTTAATTCAAATATATATTTATTATAAAAGTCTCAGAAAATAAAAATCTTATTAAAATAAATGACCAGATTAATAAAAAAATATCTGTCAAACTATTTATGATCTCTATTCAGGCTGAAAATGACCAACAAAAAAAAGACAAATAGTTTTCTATCAAAATGACACGTATGTCGAAACATGCCTCCCGTTTAGGGAAACATTATTCACACTGACAGATGTCAGTATCAAAAATCCAGTGGCTAAAAGTGCAAATCGTTATTTTTATTTTTCAGGTGAAAATGGATCCTTAACCCTAAAAGAGTTTACTTGCAAATATTTGATTTTGCACATTTCATGCACAAATTTTAATTTACCTCACACACGTGAACGTATATATATGTATTCTTAAATCTAAAAAAAAAATATGAAATCTATATTTGTTACATTTCTCTCTGAGGAAACGAACTGTCAATAGGATAAGACATCGTATCCTTGCTTGTAACAAAAATTGTGATACTATGCAAAAAACGAAACATGCGAAACTGCGAATACGTAATGTATATATCTTTCGCTTAACGGAATGCGCGCGCTAAACAAAAGGAAAAAAAAAAACGAAAGAATTAGCCTCGTCTACGAAAATATCGACGACGCTTTTTCTTCGCCACATTGGCCGAGTGAAAAAAGGAACGAAAGAAGAACTGACAGACACACACACACATACATGCGAGTTATTCGAGCTAGGACAAGCCATTTTGCTTTTTTCAAGGCGTTTATAAACACGTGCTTTCCGCGCATCGCGCGAAATTACATCTGCCACCGTCGATGACGTTTCGATCGAGGGGAAGGTGTCTCTTTCGGGGAGTGTAGAAAAACGAGACGCGGAGATCCGCGGACGAGGAAGGCGAGCGAGAGAGGCGAAATATCTCTCCGAACGTCGAGAGAGAGAGAGAGAGGGCCGCGTGACAAAAAGACTCCGACTCGAATTTGACAGCGAAGTATGTATGTACGTATAATGTGTGCCCGATTCCTTGCGGCGAGCCGGGTAAGCCCCGTAGACGCCAAGCCGGGTCGGTCCGGCCGTAGTAGCGTAGGAAACCCGCGCGGAGCGCCTCTCCTTCAAGACACCACGTGCCTCTGGTGCATGCCATGATGGCATTGGCTAGTTCGGCGCGGTGGCGTCTCATGACAGAGGCTACGGAGTTACGCCAATACATGTGCTCGGAACCGCGCGATGGCCGGTGCGTGCTTGCATGTGCGCGCGTATATGTTATAATATATTTTAAAAAATTGTCTCTCTGGACGTAGACTCACCGATACGATCCATTATGCTTGCCGGGAGAATCAGGTCCAAAATTGTAGCACGGTCGGCCGTTGTTTACGATCGTCGGACAGATGGAGGAAGAGGGAGAGAGAGAGAGAGACAGAGAGAGCGAGCTGTCAAAGAAAATTTTATCGGTCAAAAGTCAAGGAATGTCCGTAGGTTGCCGAGCCGCTACGTCGTCGTGTCATCGTCTCGTCTGCGAGACGACTCCGAAAAGTCCAGGTGCTTGGACGAGAAAAAATTGGCACGTGCGTTTCGAAAACGTGCGAATATTCCCTCGCGTCAAATACTCGATGTCACGACGCATCCGTGCGGCGTGGTTGCCTCTGCGCGCTCTTTTCTTCTCCCGCGTCTTCTTTCGCGCGGCAACGAGGAGGAAGAGGAGGAGAACGACGAGGACGACGACGACGACGACGCGACGCGGCTGAGGCAACGGCTGGCAAAATATATAAAGTAATGCACACGCGACAACACTCACCGGCGTTTAATAAAGTTTCCTCCTCCGCGATCCGTGTCCCACGATTTCTTGCACCGATGATGCGTCGTTGTCGGTCGCGCGCGTCTCTCGCCGCCTGACAGATAAACACATCCCGATTGACAGTTAACTGGCGACAGTAGCGCAGGTGCGCTTCATTCGGCGTGGCGGCAAGCTTAACAAATGGCTCGCGTCGCCATCGCAGCGCCGCCAGTCGTTGACAGAGAGTATGACAATCCACTTCCGGTACACTCATCCCGATAAAACAGCGTACTCGACTGTCAAAAATATAACCTCTCTTCTTGAACTCTTCTTCTATAAAAATATAATTTTCTATTATAAGCACGTAAATAAATTTATTTCTATTTACTTTTATCGATAAAATCATGAGGAAGAATATAGATACTCGTATCAATGGGACAAATGTCATTCTGGTGCCGTATCAAGAGAAGCATGTCACAAAGTTTGTATCGTCATCACACATCACTTTCTTTTCTTCTTTAAACATGTTTTATAATGTTATATATGTATTATATAAAATTATATTTTATATTATATATTATACAAAATTATATTTAATATAAATTTTTATTCTACACGTCAAGTTCGTTGATGATTTATGCGAAATTTATTTTAGGTATCACGAGTGGATGAAGAATCCGACGCTGCAATATTTGACTGGCTCCGAACCGTTAACGTTGGAAGAGGAGTTCGAGATGCAGAAACAATGGCTCGAGGACGAAGATAGTAATTATTCGTTAGTTTCGTGTCAACGTTGTCCATTATGTACCAAGTAACTATAGGCTGTTGCAGAATGTACCTTCATTATTCTGGATAAATGCGTCTTCTTGTCCACTGGAAGTGAAACAGGTATGTCGATGTCAGGCTGCGCCATGGTTACAACGTGTTCTTCTTAGAATAATCCGTTTCAGATGCCATGATAGGAGACACGAATTTGTTCTTCAACGATTCGCAAGAACCACACATTGCTGAAATAGAGATTATGATAGCTGATGAGGCAAGTCGAGGCAAAAAGAGAGGCTGGGAGTCTGTTATTCTTATGATGGGTTATGGTAATTTAGATACAATAGTAATGATATACTAGTTTCAATATTCTTTTCTTTATACTAATATATTACTTTGCAACAGGCTTTGAAACATTGAATATTACTAAATTTCGCGCCAAAATTAAATCGGACAATATAATGAGCATCAAGATGTTTGAGAAGCTCGGTTTTCAAGAAGTAAGTTGAATGGAAATTCTTAATTGCTTTTAAATTAATAATTATATTAAATATTTCATTACTATATAAATAAAATGTATAATTTAGGTAGAAAGAAGCGAAATTTTTCTGGAAATCACTCTTGAAAAGGAAGCATCCTCTGACTGGATGAGCTGGTTACATTCTGAATTGCAATCTGTTATATCTAATTCACATTGACCTGCTGTTCAAATTGTGACTATTGTTGCACTATATTTAATTAAAATTTTAGAACTATAGAAATTAATTACTAATCTATATATATTTGTAATTGTACAACTTTATTATATATATATATATATATGTTGATAAAAAAATGTTTGATAATATAAAATACTCTCAATGTACGTCTTTGTTTCTTTCTACAATATATAATAGCGATTCGGTAGAACCACTGGGATGTTGATACAACGTAATTAGACGTAGTTGAGTCGTGATTGAACATGATTGAATTTAAATGGTTATGACCAGCTTCTACGCGCCAGTTTCAGCATCACTTTCAAAGTGATACCATCCATTCAAGCGAGTCAGTTACGACAGTATAGTAGTATCTATTGTATATTTATCTTACTTGATAACGCATCTCGAAAAGGTGAAACAAACAATAATACTTGTGATTAGCAAAATAAAAGTAGATATGTCGTTGACGAAAATTCTTCGAGTGACGAATAGTATTATGCAGAAGAGACCGTTGCTTTGCAACTCGGTGATATATGGTTCCTTCTTCACAAGCGCCGAGCTCATTCGACAGAGTTTCAGTAATATATCCAAGGTGAAATATATGTTTGGATTTTTTGTCCCGAGATAATATATGAATGCAGAGAAATTTTTTTTGCAACATATTCATGAGTGGATTGTAATTGTGTAGCCAATCGTCGAAGAGTCTAAAAATTCCGCGGATACCAAGAAACCGATATTAATACAGATACAAAGACTTTGTGAAACATTAAATCTCGTAGATGAAGATACTTCGATGCAATCGAATTATAATTGGCCCCAGTTGAAGAGATACGCAATCTATGGTTGCTTCTTGGCCGGACCGATATTATATAGATGGTATTCCGATCACTGAATGAATGTAAAGTGTCCATTTTTCACTTCTTAATGAATTCACGAATTAATACAGGTGTTATTAACGGCAGGTATAAATGGCTCGACACATTCTACAATGGAACATCCGTAAGGATTGTGCTAACAAAGCTCTTTGCGGATCAATTTATCTTCACACCACCGTTAATTATGTTCTTCTTTATCAGTTTGTATCTTCTTGTGTATTTTGCACAAAATTTAATACCAATATATATATATATATATATAAACAATACAAAAAATACAATATATATAAAGATAAATTAAATTTTGTGCATTTTATAATTTATATATATATATATAAATTATAATTGAATCCATAAATTTTTCAGGCATGAGTTTAATGGAAGCTAAGTCGGATATCCTTCGAGAATGCAAAATCAAGTTTCTACACACTTTTCAGGTTCGTTGCAAAAGTTGGGTCGCAAGTATTATATATAATTTTTGTTTTGTTCTTCCAGACTTCGTGCGGATTTTGGCTACCGGTACAACTTGTGAACTTCATGCTAGTTCCACCATCTTTACGAGTGACGTACGTCAGTATCGCTTCCTTCTGCTGGATCAATATTCTCTGTTACTTAAAGAACGTACCTGTCGCTGAATATGAGCAGACAGAGTAAAATACTAAGAATACGCATTATGTATCTGAAGAAGTAAATAATAAGATTTGTTAATGAGATTGGCATATTTATCAATTTTTTTTTACTCGATATTATGTTATTGCTGCTGTTCAATGAAATCATTGCAAGAAATATCAGAATAATATAATTTAATGCACAATTAGCATATGTAGACAATTTATTGTTTGGCATTCATTTCCAAAGATATTATTTACAGGAACACAGTGTGTTGCATTGGGACTGAGTATAGTTATTTTTCTTTGAAAAAATAATGAGAATGAAAAGTGCTAGGCCCTCAGAATTTATTATTTATGTACAGAGTGTATCATTGTCACTTGCGGCCTTATATCAATGAGAGATGATTTCAACAAACCAGCTTAAGAAATACAGATACAAAAAAAAGGAAAAGAAAATACTATGAGCATTGTTGGGTGACTTTGAAATATTTTCTATTATAAGCTAGCCTTGTCATTCAACAGATTGTTCTGTAATAGATTGAATTAAAGTTTTGGAAGAAAATTTCTTTCGTATTCTGAATGCTATCAGAGACAAGTATCACACGCAATATTATTGCTAAGTAAAAATGTTCATGTCGTTATGCTACTGTCTGCCTACTCAACGACACAAGCTTGGCTTTCAACACAAAAAAGTGTTATCGAGCAATTGGTGCTTGAAGTTTTATATATATATCCGCGTTTCATCAACTTCTTCTTCAAGAGCAGTCTTGTGTATGTCTCTATGCAAATTACATTACCGTGCGCAGATATACGAGTAAATACAGTCGACAGCAACAACACGAGTAAATAAAGCCCGGTGCTGTCGCTCGTGTCCTTGCGCGTGTGCTGAGTCATATATTTGTCTATTTCGATAATACGATTCGATTGTACGGATTATCGACGAACAATTAAGAAAGACGTCTAAGAGGAATCCAACCCTATCTTGTGGACGAAAATATATTGATACTTCCGCTGGCTGTGCGCTTTCTTACGAGTCGCGCCGCTACTATAAATAAAAATCCACACATATATATATGTATATATGCATGTGATTCTTTCACACGTGCTTAGATTTACTCACCGGTCGCGTCCTGTGGCGTTAATGGTTTATCGATCACTTTTTGGATCACATGTATCCACTGCGATCTGTCGTCGTCGCTTTGCGCAGAGAGCAGATAAGTCCTATCGGGTGTCTCGAGAGTAAACGAAAATCCTTGGTCTCTAGCACCCTGTGGTACACCGGACTTTACCGCGAAACCTTCCGAACTGTGTCCTAGGAAAATTTCACCCTTTGGATGTGCGTCCTTATAAGGTAAAGAAAAAGGAGTTAGCAATGCGTAGATCAATCGAGTAATATGAGAAATAAAATTGAACATATATACATACCATGGGATCATCATGATACATGAGTTTTCTGCCATCCAAGGTGAACCATCTTTTTTTATAAGCATCCGTATGTCTTGGGCCGGTTTTCCATAGGAAACCTTCACGTGGAAAATCTCTCGTGAGTTGTGACAGTAATTCGTTTTCACTTGCACCTGGATACGCCACCTGTAAGCGATGCAGCTTTGCGCATCTGATTGCAAGGTACCAATTTGTGATTACTTCCGGGTCCTCGTGATACACATAGATATGTCTCGTTGTACCATCTTTCATAAAGGACAGCTGAAGACTGTTTTGATTGCCAGTTTTAGGCGGTGCAAATGCCACGTTCAATTCTGATATCCTTAACACAGCTTTGGGATCCTTGAAATAAATAGCAAATTATGTTATCGACTTGTATATATTTTGATTCAAATTGCATCTATCTCACTTAAATCACCTTATTTTCTTTAACATGATACTTGAGTGTATCCTCCGCCTCGCAAAGTACAAATTTTCGAGGATGATAACGCGAATCTTCCTTTCCACGTTTCATTAAAAATCCTTCCATAAACCCTGACACATAGTGATTTTGTCTTTCGGGATGACAAAACTCTTCCCTCTCATATTTTGCTCGTATCCACTGTTCGACTAAAACTCTAATAATTTTTAACAATTAGTCTCTACTAACACAGACACTTTAACTTTAGATTTTTAGTAGAAACATACAATTTGATATGTTTAACTGTAATCTACCAGTTAGCCACGATAAGGCGAATAATAATATGTCGTCAGATAAACGAACTGAAACAGGAAAACCACAAGAAGCACTTGATAACTCACTGTGGGGCATCTGGGCTTGGTCTACGATAGCAAGAAGGTACGCGTTCCTCATAATGCAGTCTCGCCTGGGTATTACCCACTTCGCGTATCCTATTCACTTGGGAATCTTCCCACCTATCTAACTTTAAGTGCTTCACCTTCGATATATGTGCCCCCATGGATCTGTGTACGCCGGCACATCTTGTGCAAACAAATATACCTATGTTGTAAGACGCCCATTCTGGATCTGAAATATGTAGACAGTGCAATCAGTAAAAGACATAATAATAAGATTGTGACGTAAGATAAAAGAAGAAAGAAAAAAGATATCACATCCGTTCTCGGAAACCAAAAAGATTGCTATCGTTCTTACTGTAGGATGTTATTTATCGCGAGCGAGATTAAGATTCGCTCGATGTCGTAATTGCACTAATTGCACTAATTGCAAGACGCATTGAATTAATTCGAGGCGTTATTTCGCGAAATCAACCCACGAGCACAATTCTTTGCGCGATTACACGATCGTAATATCGAAATATCACGATAAAAACAAACACGTCTCTCGCAAGAGCGAATTGCGCGACGATGTTTCGTAGGTTATATCGAACGTACGCGAACTACGCGCGTCTCGCTCGTCCACGACGGCTGAGGTTAAATGGAACCTTCTTACGGAACGTACTCACTTTTGGCCCCACAGTCCGCGCACACGTTGTTCCCAGACTTTTTCAAGAGTTCCGCCAACAACTTCTCGTTCGTGTCCGCCATCTTAAAACATTGACATACGACACGACAATGCTCATACACCGTGGACGAACGCGGCTCCTCCTTTTTCCGATTCAGCCACAGATATATGTATACAGCGGCGACCATAGAATATGAAATACATAGACGGAGCATTAGCTGCCGATGTTGACAAAAAGGGGGGAGGATTGAATTGAGAAAGAAAACAATTTTTCGAGACATCTTTAAGCCCTGCGCACAATAGAGAAAATATTAGGAACAAATATTAAATATTAGGAATAAAAATTATTTTAAAATAATAAAATCGAAAAAACTGATATAAAAATACAAATTCGAGTTTAAAGGACTAGTATAAGGGCTAATAAACTACTTAAGAGTCCTTTATACCCGAATTTGTATTTTTATATTAGAGTTTTTCTGATTTTATTATTTTAAAATAATTCTTATTCCTAATATTTAATATTTATTCTTAATATTTTTCCTATTGTGCGCAGGGCCTTAGAGAGAGTAAAAGAGAGCTCACTGCGTCTTCTCTCTCTCTCGCTTCGCCGCGCTGCGTGTAGACTGTGGAGGGGATTTACGCGTGAGCAGCTGTCTCCCCACTACCGCTCTCCCACTCCCGCTCCCCCACTCCCACACCCCACTACCGCGCCAGCGCCGCGCGCCGTTCCCCCACTACCCCCACTCCGCGCGCCGAATTCCGATACGTGACGTAGCGCGTAGCGCCACTCGAAGGTCAAAAGTCGATTCAAAGCGAACGCGCCGCGCACATCGACGCGCGCTCTCTCTCTCTCGTTACGATAATACGCATTGTACGAAAAATTCTTTAATTAAAGCAGTATTGTGCGGTAACATTAAACGCATTAAATGCATGCGAAACGCTATTATAAAATAGAACGTGTAGGATACTTTGGTCAAAGCAATATTACGACTCGTAATATTATAATTATTCTATGTATATATATATATCAATAATATAATATATACATATATAAATATTAATATATATGGTAAAACTGAAGTATAGAATTGACATATATATAAAAGTGAACGATAGATTTTCTGTCACTTCAAGTCATAAATGTGCTTCAAGCCAAGGTCCGGTGAAATGCGCGCATTTCGTGCCCTTTCTGTTCTTTTTCGACAATTGTGTGATGTATGAGAATTTTTTATTAATTTTTTATTTTATAATTACAAAAAAATCTTGGTAATTAGCCATCGAAAGAAAATTTTTGATGTTTCTATTGGATAGGCAATCGCATGACATTATGACAAATGTATGTTTCTTGCATTGCGATACTAATCTAAAGTCGTTGGCGAGCCTGAATAGTCAACTTCGCGTTGCACGAAATTTTGTAATCGGTTCTTACTTCTCACAAATCTCACGAATATAGATAATTTAAATTATAGTTTACAGCTTTGACAGTTCAAAAGAGATAGATTTAAATCCGAAAGAGACAATATAAAAATCTAGAGATGTTTCTACAAACGCAAAATGAATTACCAAGTATTGTTTACGTCTACATTTAGAGGTTACATCAATTGAGTTGTTAGTATATATACGATGACACGGACACGTGTGTGCATCTGTTGCAAGTATCGCGTAATTCAAACACATGTCGCGTCAGACATCTCGTTTTTCGGGTGAGTATTTTAATATCTTCGCGATCCTCCGAAGAATATTATTGTATTGCAATATTTGGCGCAAAATAATCGCAAATGATTCTTTCAAGGTTTCCAAAAAACGATGAATTACTGAAGAAATGGTTGCTGGTGCTTGGCAACCCAGGGATGAAAATCTATGACTCGTCGCGAATATGTTCGCGTCACTTTAAGGAAGACGACTTTAGGTACAGCATAGTCGGAGGTAAACGTTTTTTAAAACAAGGTACGATACCGTCTCTTCATCTGAACGAGGAGAGCAAGGATGATCAGCTCCCTGACAGCGGAAACATGGTGGAAACTATGGAAAGCAAATCGTTAAATAACACAATATCGCAAGTAGACGCTGGAAAAGACAATCAGATGTCTCGTATCATTGGAATGAAGGTACAAGATACCGCTGAAGATGCATGCGAAAGTACTGAATTTGTCCCTCGTCATGAATGCTTTGATAAAACACAAGTGCCTGAAAAGTAAGCAATACAATTTAGGTAGTACTAAGCCTAGTCTACAATGGCAGTAAGCAGTATAGAGTAAGCAGTAAGCAGTAAGCAGTATGAAATGGGAATTGCCCATTTCGTTACTCCCGGTCTTTACATCCACTAAAAACAGTATACTCTCTATTCCTACAGCCTTGTTATTGCCATTGTATACTGTTTTTAGTGGATGTAAAGACCGGGAGTAACGAAATGGGCAATTCCCATTTCATACTGCTTACTGCTTACTGCTTACTCTATATTGCTTACTGCCATTGTAGACTAGGCTTTATTTACTTTTAGGTAGTATTTAACAGAATATGTGTCACATAGAATGTATTTTCTCTCTTCAGACTATCGACTTCACTAGACTCTTCTTCGAATGAACCGAAGAAAAGCAAGAGATATCTTTATGATGTCCGATGGGAGGAAATCTCTACCTCTCCGGTGCAAGCTAAAATTTACTGGGAAGTAGCAATTAAGAAAATTACACGACAAAAGGTAATTTTGAGAAGTTTACGACAAAAAGTTAAAAGATTAAAAAAGACAATTCTAGAATTAAGGACTCGTGTCAAAAACGTAGCGAGTAGTGACTCCTAGTAATTATAATATTGTATAATTAATAAGAGTATATCAATAAATTTTTAATATTCCTAATATATATATATATAGTATGACAAGTATATATATCATACACATATAAGCTGTAATCTTAAATTGCACATGTGTACACAATAGTAAATTGCTTTTTTTATTTAATTTTCTGTATTTTTTTATATATTTTCTTTTTTCCAAAGTTAGATACGAGTATAATATATAGTATATAATATAGCTTATGCATATATATATGTTATATATTATCTATATATATTACATTTGTTGAACTTTAAATATAGAAAGTGTAAACAGTGCAGATAGAGTTTCTGTTTGAAAATCACTAAATTTCTAGGGATATTTACAGAGAATATTTAATATGTATAAAATATATATATTTTCAAAGATATTTTCACGTTGCATCTATTTAATTATTTTAATTACGATTGCAAAAATAGGATCAGTATTACGTCCCCATGATAAACATGGTTACAATCATTATGTATCTTGGAAATAGTTGTCGTCATTTCCTGCTAGGGACTGTATTTAGCTCTCTTATATTGCGATATACGAACCAAGAAGCGCTTGCGAGAAAGCGTTTATTATTCCATAAATATAAAATAAAATAATTTATTATACTAATTTTTTCGAAAACAAAGAAAGGAAGGGTGCGTGTTTCGTCTTGTTTAAAATTTATTTAAAAATTGTAATATTTTGTAATTCGCAAACTTTGGAATTTTTTTATATTAGTAGTATACATATTTACTACATATAAAATACTATATATAAAATATTAAACACGCCCTCTTCCAATAAAATTTCTTTTATGTTAAAAAAGTAGAAAGAATATAATCAAAGTGTTTACTCGCGAAAAAATCTGGAAAATCTGTAATTTTCATGAAACTTTTTTACTTGAAAAATCAGGGAATTCTGATTGGAATTTTTTTGGAATCCAAAAAATTTTTTAAACAATTGTCTCTGATTTGTCTTTATATTATAAGCAGTCGGCAATTCGTCGACTAAATTAGCAATCAATAGAATGATATGGCGACATTTGTTTTTTTTTTTTTTTACAAGATTTGAGTAGGCATTCTGATTAGATATTTAATTAATATATATTATATTTATATATAAATAAGTAGACATTATTCACATTGTTTATGGATACTATATGTCTTTCTAATTTTTATATAGATGTTTCATGTCGAATTTTTCAGCGTTGATCAACATATTTCATTGCTCCGCATCGGTTCTACCTACGATTTCGATTTGAATTTGAACTACTATAAACTCGAAAATGTTTGCCGATAATCTATCGATGACAAAGTGTGTCAGACGAGCATGAAATAGACAACACAAACACCGGGCGACTTGTGATTAATGTTTTTGCAGACGGCCGTTGTCGAGGACGAGCCCATAGGGAGCTCTCACTGTTTTGTAGCCGACCATTTGCCACTCACCCTCTGGACATTCGTTACGAGTTGTTGGGCGCTTCGATTGCTATCACCTTTGGATTATTTGGAGACGGTATTGCCACTATCGATTTTATGCAAAATTTATAAACGTAGCAATTTTATTTAACGATTCTCCGCGCGTTGAAATTTAGATTCAAAATATTAAACTATAAATATTCGAGCCCGAGTCAACTATTCAAGAATTCAAAATATATTTTCATTTAAAATTTTTAGATATATAATAATCGAGATATATTTAATATCCAAAAATTTTTTAGTTTGAGGTAAAACTTAAAATTAAAAGATTGGAAGAATTATATTATTAAACAATTATAAAATTGTTTGACAAAATAATTCTTCGAGATTTTGTTCAAAAAAAAAAAGGAAATTTTAATTTCGTCGATGAATCTGTCATTATGATTAAGGTCTCTCCAAGACAAAACCCTCTGCAACAACAGGGTTTGTCACTGTTGCGACAATAGGGAAATCGAAAACTTTCGCACGCACCCTCGAATTCAGGGATGCTAATTGGTGGGTGGTTAGCCCGTAGCCACCGGCAAGTTTTCCAAGATTTATGAGCGTTGCGGCTAAAGGCGTGAATAAGCCCGGGTCACAACCCTGGGAAGGGTAACGCAAGATTTTGAATTAAATGTCAACCGCACGGATGAGACACGAAACTAACGTCTCGCCGCGATGTCTGGGAATAACGATGCCGCCACAACTTCGCGCATTATTTCTACCCGGTAATAAGTTAATGTTTTGCGATCTCCAATCGTCAAATATAGACAGAATTTATATAGATCTCTTTAAAATTGCAGATCCATCGTCTATGATGATTCGAAAACGAAATCTAGGCCAAAGAGAAAGAAGCCCTTAAAAGAGAAAAGATCGTCTAAATATATGAAGAGATTTGCTGATTTGCTGATGTTTAAAGAAATAATACCGACTTCTCGAAAATCCAAAGATTCAGAGATGCAGAGCTGTATGGAAGAAAGGTACAATTTTTTACATTTGAATAATTTTGTTTAACAAAATTGAACGTTTGAAGAATCAAAATAACGTAGGATACTCTTTTTGAAAAAAAAAAGAAACGGAATTTATGATTATATAATATATTCCTTTTTATAACTTTCTGCAATGCGAAGATGCTTATTAAAATTAATCGCGTTACGTAGCTTGTCCGGTTTCTAATGAGCCCTGTGTCCGACGTGCGTACGAAAATTACAACTAAATTGCAAAACACGGGGTTTCGTCGTAATTATCACTTGTTATAACCCCGACCGTGTCGTCTATCGCTGCTCGTTCGCGCTCGAGCGAATCTCATGTTGGTCCATTCGTACGCACCCGTATACGTTACCCGTAAAGTATGAAAAATGATGTATCTTGCGTGAGGGCTTAATGGTCCATCCCCTTTTTCCCACGCGCGCTACTCGTCACGGGGCGAATCGTTTTGAAAAATAACGATACTATCGGTAAATATATTCTTCGCGGATAAAGCTTTCTCGCGAGTAGTCGAGGGTGGCGCTGACGGGAAAAATCTAAAAAAATAAAAGTCTCAAAATCAATCTTTTATGATATTCTTCCATCGAGTATACATATAGAGTCGTCTGCGAAAAACTCTTAGGTTTATTCTTCATATTTGTTTAAAAAATTCTATAAATATACTACATGTATGTAATGTGCGTATAATATATAAATGTTATGTGTATCTCCACTCGCGCGAAAACAGGAAGGCACCCTCGAAAAGAAATAAGAAGGATGAAGAAGAGCTATAAATTGGGGGTGACGAAACTCGGCAAGATGCAAAGACCGCGGGGCAAGTGCAATGAAAGTGCCATTTGGTACAGCACACACGACGCTCACCCCCTTCCCCCCTACGACTGTGGCACGTGCCTCGAATATAATTTATTGCAGTTGGAATTTTGTGGGGTGTCCCGCGAATCCCCCCTGTGTGCGCCCTTTGTACCTAGCGACGGGTACAAGCTACTTTTGTTGTCCGCGCTCGATATACCAGAATCCCGCCAATGATGACGATGATGATCGGGTTCGAGCACTCGAGAGAGAATTCATTGTCGCTTTATTCATAGAAAATAGGGAAAAAAAATGGAGACGCAAAAATAATTTAGAAATAGATGATAAATGTGTTTATTTAAAATATTAAATACTTTTTATTACGAAATTTTAAGTTTACGTTACATTAAAAATTCTCCGTTTTAAAATTTAATTAGACAAAGAGAAAAATATTTTGATATGTACTTTTTAAAATAAATTCCTTAAAAATAACTCCATAATTAATCTAGAATATTATAATCAAATCTAAAAATCGATCGGATAATTTGCCCAACTTTCCTTCTAACGTTAGTAATCACGTGAAAATTATTCGCCTCTGTTCTCGATTGCTCGGTCACAAATACTAACAGACCGAGACCTGTGTGTTTCCTCATCCGTTCAATACCGCGCTTTCCGGCGTCTCCCTAACGAGCCTGTTTTCCTTTTTTTTTTTTACTCTTCCTCTCTCTCGCGTGACAGCCCTCCCGGTTGACAGAAGAAACCCTGTGGCATATATCGTCGCGGGCGACGATATATCGACTTCATACGTGTCGCACTTGGAAATCGCGATGGTTTTTCGGAGAGGAGAGCGTCAGCCCAATAATTCGGATCCCGTATTTTGCCCTGAGCGCAACTCGCGCAACGCGGGAGCGAGAGAATCCCGGCTACCCTCATCGCCAAAACAACCACCCTCGCGTACGTGAGCGGGATGAGCAAGCGGGATCGGGGAGCGAGAATCCCAAGTTTCGAGTTCGTGAAAAGTTCCAACGGTTTTGTTCTCATCCCTTCACACTCTTTCCTCGGGTTCCCTTTTTTCCAGAAGAACGCCACCACTTCCGCGCGATATCGAATCGTGCGTCGCTCGCCTCGAGTTCGATTCGAGTTTATTTTAGGTCCGACTTGAATGGGGGTGCGAACCAAAAGAAGAGAGAGGGAGAATCGATAGTAATTATATCCGAAATAAAAAGAAAATAACGCGGAAACGGGGGAAAATTGCCGGATTAAGATAACCGGCTTTAAGAAGAATTTATAGCAACGCGTTTTGCGAAATTACCGATTTCTAATCTTCGAAATTGGTAATTTCTGGACATTCTAGGACTCCCTTTTTACCCCCCTTCGATCCTATCGTTTACCATTTTGATTCCCAAAGAGAAGAACTTCAAAATAGATCGCATAGGTTTAAGGATTAAGTTATACGAAGCAGATCTGTGTTTACACTGCGTGACGCATATTATTTTTTTTTTTTTGGCCACGCTGGAGGGTCCAACTTCTGTTAAACGAAAATGCAAAGATTTTCCTCGAATTAAATGGCACCTTTCGAGATTGCCCCTTTTACGATTTCCGTTTGTGATATTCTTAAAGTGTATTAGTCCCCGTCATGAGTCCCGCGGGAGCAATCTTCCAGAAAGTTTCATTCAAAGTCTGGTTGCCAGTTATATATACCTATATCCTTTTTATCGCGTCTGTCGTCGCTAGAGAAATCCAGAGGATGAGAGATCAATCGAAAAACTATTTATAATTTAATTTTCATTCGCGAGCGCTAGAAGGAAACGATAATGATAATACAACACTTTATAATACATATTCAAAAATGTAACAAAGTATAACAATGATTTAGCATTGTCATTTCTCGTAAACAATTTTTACAGATTTTTTAAAAATTTTATTTCATGCTTTTATGACATTTTTGCCGAATCTGGACTGTTTTGCGGCGATTTTTTTAAATTTTGTTTTGGTTTTGTTTTTACAAGGAACAAAAATATCATTGCGAGAGCTTTGTTAGCGGAAGGACGTGCGGATTCTGCGTGATGCATCGACAACACAGCGTGGGAGTCAGCCGGGAGCGGCGCGAGAAGAGAGAAGGGGATGCTGCTGGACCAAAATCTGGCCTCAGTCGTGCGCGACGCGCCATATGCGGTGGACCATTTGTCAGCCGGCTCACAAAGGCCAATAATCTCGCGTGACACGTGTGCTTCCCCCCGATAAAAAGCGTTACGTGTCGCGCCGCGTTTTCGTGAAAAAGGTTCTTCCGCGACAGAGAAATTTCGGCCGTCGTTCGGTACAGATTGTTTACAGGACGCGCGATTTTAAGTCGCTCTTTTTCTTTCGTATCGTCATCTTTTAATATTAAATTCAATTAAAAGTCTGATAGTCTTGCTATTTGGTTAATCGTTCAATTGTAAATTTTGGAGCAATTGCTTGACTTAAACTCGACTCGGATTCGCGAAATGTTCCCGCTATCCTGTAGTTCGAACATCTGGAACACGTGGTACTCGCCGGCGAAGAAATTGCAAGGAATTTAGAGTACACTCGCGATTCGAAATAGGTAAGTCATATGTTTTCGCATATATATATGCATACATTTATATATAATTTTTATTAATTATTTTACATAATTAATTATTGCATATTAATTATTACATATAATACATATTAAATTATTACATATAATAAATTAGGTATTATAACATATTATAATACATAATTTATATTCTTATTGATTACACATAAATATATGTAAACTTAATAATCATGTATTATACGAAATAATTAGCAGTTATTCGCGATAATCGTGACGAGTTCTGCTTTCTTTGTTTGCCATAAATACGCCTCCATTACTTTGCGATAAGTAGCACAAAATAAACTCCGATATAATGCATTATTGTTCTAACGTCAATGACAATTAAGTTTAATTCTTTCAATTATCAATGAAATTAAATTATTTAATAAATAACTGAATGTGATTCTTAAATCGGCCAATAGAGCCAAGCACGAAAATTAATTCTAATTTTTTGGAACGATATCTCTTGGTTTGAGATTACTAAGTTCCTAAGATTACTAAGAATCACATTCAGTTATTTAGTAAATATTGAGAGCCGATAAAAATATTTCTTAATTTAAATTATTTAATATACTCCAGATTTGTTGGAGAGAATCCGTAATTAAAACTTGACACGAGAGACCGCGACGGCGCGTCATCAAATAATGCAAACTTTCGGGAAAATGAAGGCTCGCGTTCAGCGAGGGCGCGATCATTTATTTAATCATCAAACGCGTGATAAGAAATTAAAGAGCGTCGACGCGTAATTAAAGCGCTCTCGCCCTTATAAAAGGAAGAAAGTACAACGGTATATGTATACAGGATAGCTTCTAATTTAACGCGAGATTTTAAACACCGTTGTAAATATCACGGAAATCTGGATAATTACGCGGGGGAGGATAAAACGCCCGATTCTCTCTCGAGCGCGCGCGGCCTTTACATTTATTAGGGACGAACAAAAACGCGCGGCGAGATAAGAGCCGCGCTGAATCACGGCCCGATGAAACACGAAATGTGTAAATGCGTTTTTGGTGTAGAGTCGCGCGAGAAGCACTTAACAATTGCTTAAAATAACCAGAATGCCGCGTGCGCCGCACTCACTCACGGTGGAAAATGGCGCCGTTGGTCGCGTGCCGCTATAAATTCGGACTAAATTCGAGAATCGAAATGGGTATCGCCGATGCAACTTTTAGTCGATCCGTACGTGTCCTGCATGTTTACGCGTACCTGGGTAGTTTTATTTATATATTTTACACAGGAGAAATATGTCCAAATAACATATACGCTTACCGAAAGTATGAAGATTAACGGCATATATATTGCATGTATATATACATATGCTATTAATTTTATATATTATTTAATTAATTTTTATATATACACTTGAAAAGTATATTTTTTCATTGTATATATATAGAAATTAATATATACATCTTATATAAGCATATCTCTCTTTTAAAAATGTTTTGTATAATAGTATATTATATTTTTTATAAGAGAAAAATTTTTAACTGATTTTTGTATATATAGTTAAAAAATATTGTTTTATTATACATATAATAATTAATATATACATCTTATAGATGTGTTTGTCAATTTTTTTTTTTTTTTTTTTTTTTTTAATATAAAAACATCTCTCCTTTAAAAATATTTTGTATAATAGCATATCATATTTTTTATAAGAGAAAATATCTTACGCGTCAATTCTTATATATTATGAATTTTTTATTAAAATTATCAGATCAATTTTTATTAATACGGAGATTGGGCGCAAACCTATCGCTAAGGATATCGATAAGGACCGATTACCATAATCCTTCTGCTGGAAGAGTGAGATAGTCAGATAGTTGGCAGGATCTTTACAAACTTCTCGACGTTTCGGATTTTCAAAATAAAAAGATCTCACGGTCTTTTGTTCTTTTTCCACGGAGAGTTTGGCCGCTACGTTATCTTACCTAGGGAGAGAGAGAGAGAAAAAAATCTCGGGAAGTTCTTAAAGACCGACGCCATTTCTTCGGAAGGGATCTGGCCGTGACTTGTCTCCCTTCGAGACGACTCCAGAAAAAACTTTGAAATTTTTCGTTTGCACAGACTTGCAAAAGCTCGCGTCGGCTTACATGTATATCCTTGGTTCCTTCTCCACCCGCTTATCCACTCGTCATCCTTCAACTTGATCCTGTCTTTTATTTTTACACCGTTCGTCTCCTCCCGCGGGAGAAGAGATACGCCGAATGAATCCTAAACGAATGAACACGAATTATAGAAAGAAGGAATTATGGAAACTCTCCTATCGTCTTTATATGATCATTTAATTTCTAATTCATATCTAACGTGTATAATAGCCAAAGGAATAGGATGAATAACTAGTGAGAGTTAATGATCGTCGTAATCGCGCGGGAGATAAGTCTTCGACGTCGCGTTTCGTCGTTTTTCATTTTACAGATAAGTCCTATACAGATACCTTTCGCCTTTATGAAGTGGTGGTGGACTCTCTTGCGATGAAGAGCGGAAAATGAGATGAAAATCGGAAGACGAGACGGTGCGTGAGAAGAGGGAGGACGTGAAGGACAAACCGCGGGCGAGAAAATGAGATACGAAACTGCGCTCTACCTGCTCTTCCTGCTGATCCTGTCGCTAAATGATCCTTCGTGGGCTTCCGCCGAGATCAGAGGTTTGCCGATTAATTAGCTTGTCTCAATTAGTGCTATATATTAAACGATAACATTACCGTTTATTAAACGATAACATTATTGTTTATAAAAATCGATATCACAGTATGATTTTTTTAAGTAAAAAAATAATTAATATTTTTTTAGAGGGAATATGTTATTATTTTTTTTAATATAACGACGTGTGTTATTTCTGTCATCAAGTATGTTAGCACAAATATGTTCGAATAGCCGGATGATTCGCGGATGATTCGATCGAAGCTGCGATCCTGTATAGAAGCTTCGATGGGAATGAAATTGCCTAGCTTAATGAAGCGCTGAGGGGCGAAACTTCGTTGAGAGAAAGAACGTTAATCACCTTTGTAATGGAATAACATTCGCCTAGATGGAGGGACAACGTATTTAGCGTCATCGTTAAGGTTCGCGGGGTAGAAGGAAGGGAGGTTGAAAGAAAGAGACCATCTTTACATTACTTTATAGAATAAAGATAAAAATCGAGTACACAGAAATAATTCATACATTATTTATTAGCGATAATAGAATAAAAATAAATGTGCCTCGTATTTTTCTTGTGTACCCGATGCGTCAAAGGAGTCGTTAGTTTATGACTATTCATGTCCCCCGTAACGAGAAAACAGTATGCGTACTAGAAGCTATCGCCCGAGGATACTTGATGTAATTAATTGTATGCATTGTCACGCGTCTGTGATATGGATAGCCTCTGGAGCGGTCGTATATACTACTATAGTATTGTAATAGATGTCAAACATATCCTTCTTGAGAAACATATGATATGTATCGGAATAAAAACAAGAATTTTAATTAAGACAGACGACAAAGAAAAATATGATTATATGTATATTATTTTATTTATATAGATTTTATTTTATTTA
Organism: Prenolepis imparis; assembly: GCF_030444845.1. Lineage (NCBI taxonomy): Eukaryota > Metazoa > Arthropoda > Insecta > Hymenoptera > Formicidae > Prenolepis > Prenolepis imparis. Next base: position 21,540,108 of record NW_028141161.1, read on the forward strand.
TCATACTTATAGTATTTTTTTGCACAAAATAATATTCTATTTTTGGCATTTTTCAGATTAATATTTCCGATTGAAATGCTTTTTATGTGATTTAATCAATAATATTATTCACAAAAGAGTATTGTGGAACGCGAGACTTAAATGATATCGATCTATCAAGCACGAGAACATACACACTCGCACGCATACGCGATAAAATTAAGATGACAAATATAGCCGAGAGTCGAGAAGCACACAGAGAGAGAGAGAGAGAGAGGAAGAGAGGTACGCGGTGCTTGATTTCAGCGCGAGATCGCCGACATCAATGGCAATTAATTAGCCGGTAAACTCTGAGTAATTTCATCAGTCCGGTGCAGTCGAGGGTCGTTGAATAAATAAGGTCGTGTTGTCATCGGGAATACCGGCGGCGACGTTTCGATAACCATTCCTCGCAACGTCTTCGTCCTCCTCCGCGAAATACATTTATTTGAGCGAGATCGATTCTGTGAGACTCCCCCAAGGGTCTGAGAGAGCCTTGCGGAAGGGCCAAAGAGAAACATTGAGTAATGAACGAAAGATTGTAGGGGTAGCTGAACGATCAATCTGAATTCTATTTCTCTCTCTCCAAAAATATCTGATTATATTGCTATTACAGACGATTTATACACATTGTCCAAAAAACTACCGAATGTCCTTTTAAGAACAGATGCTATTCAGGAATGAATTCTTCAGCTTCGTCTTTTTATTATCCACGTTATGCTTGTTTCATTGTAAGTTGTTTTATATTATTTTTTTCGTTTAAACGATATATTTTTCACGTAGGATGCAATCGTACCATCAGACATTCGGTGGGCTGGATTCGCTGGACAGGACGAATGGGACGATGCATCGTCCGAATCAGAGCACCACTAAGAGATCCGCAGGTTAATATAAACATAAATCTCCGTTATAATTATTTTTAAATTATTTTAAATTATTTGATAATTCTTCAATTTGTAATTTGCCATAAAAATATATATAATTTAGATAATAATAATATACAAAAATATATAATGTAAGTAAAAATAAATCGGAAGAATATATAGAAAATATAGATAATAAAAGATCAAATAAGAATTGAAGCAGGTAATTAACGAATTAATCAGTAATTAAATTTGTAAATTTATGCGCGTTGTAGGTGATTGAAGTGAAGGTCAGGAAATTGCAAGTGGGTTTCCTGAAGGAAGCTCGATGCGAGGGAGCGTATTTTCAGTTCTCGGACAGCGCGGACGATCCTGACGACGAGACAGGTCGATATTGCGGCCACGTGACCGGAAACGTTACGAGGTATAACATCTCGTCTCGTCCTTGCGATTCTCTCTCGGGTTCTTCGCCGCTGATAAAGTCACGTCTGTTTTTCATGCAGGCTATTTCTGCGACGTGGCCCGGATCTGACCATCACCCTGTCGTCGGATGCGCACTTTGCGTCGACGAACCCGGTCATCTTCTCCGCGCAATTCTCCATCCTGCCGACGCGCCTCGCGGTCGAACGTCATCGTGGTTACTCAGCCTCATCGTCGCCCACGTGTCCCATGGAGTGCACCGTACGAAACGAGCGCAGATCCTGCAGATTGACCTCGCCGGGTTATCCCAGCGTCTATCCACGTGGAATCAGGTGCGCGCGAATCACTAATAAGGTCTCCCGATCCTTGTTTATGTGAGAGTTTATGTGAGAGCCCATATAAAATCTATCTTTTTATCATAGTGTCGAAGTCGAGACAAACCTGATCAAATTGATAAATTTGACAAAGATATAATTTTCGAGAAAATAGAAGATCTTCTTAGTTTTACACAAAGAACATTCTAAAGTTTCGTTTAAATTTTATGTCGCGATATCAATTATATCGAAATTATTCTCATACAGATGCAGGATCGCGTTGGAGTCGAGCGCCGGTCGCTTCAGGATAGGCGGTCAGCCGGAGGACCTTTTCGACCTGATGAACTACAGCGATCAAGAGAGTTGTCAAATAGAAGATTGCGAGGACTCCCTAGAGTCCGAGGGACTCGGCCGATCGTCGTCCTCGGCCCTCGCGAGGGTCACGAGGAGTCGGGATCGTCTCCTAGAGGACGAATCTATTATCGGGGACGATCGATTGAGAAATGGGCACAACTGTCGAACGAGACGCGCCTCGGAAACGAATAGGCAATTAACGAGGCACTACGAGAAGAAAGCGGCACGGTGGTACAGAGACAGGCAATATCATCACAAAGAGCCGCCGAATAGGCCCGGCACGAGCGAGCCGAGACTTCGCATAAAATCAATGCGTTCGAAGATAACGAGGCAGGACCAACGGAGGGTCGACCCGAACCGTTATCTCAATGGCGACCCTGAAAGGCCGAATGAGACGTTCGGTAGCGCGACGGTACGTAACTCGTTCAAGCAGAAAAGGGGGGTATTAGTGAGAGCTTCCGCTAATAACTTTTCAAAGTATACTATCTATACACATATATTTATATAGGACTAAAGATATTAAATAGTTTTATTATTCAACTACTATTCAATTATTCGATTTTCAAGTTTATTTTGATTATTATATAATTATGAACCAAATAATTGAAACTAGCCTGGCTACTTTAATACCATTTTTTCCATTGATAATTTCAAATCCTAAATTTTTTACTTAAAATGTCAATTGATATTTAAAAGATAAAAAATAACGAGAGGAACATTATTATTTGAAAGATTTAATTATATTATTTATTAATTATATTTCCGCAACCATACTTGCTCTGTTGTAGATGATATATATCTTGTATAATTTTTTAAGATGCTGAAATATCCCGGAGAGTCGGAGAACATCACGTGCGACGGCGGCGACTATCTCGCGCTGCTGGAAAACGTGAACGGGAGGATCCTTGAGATCTCCAAATTTTGCGGCAGCGGACGCGTGCCGCGTATCTATTCGCGCGGGAGAAACGTGATCCTGGAGTTTTACGCTCGAAAAGACGGCACCGTGACGCACGACGGGTTTCAAGTGACCCTGCAGGAGGAACACGTCTCGCAAGAAACGAAACACGCGAGATGCGAGTTTGTGTACAGGAGCTCCCGGCGTAACAGCAGGGAGAACATCAGATCCCCGCGGAGCTGGTATCCGCCCAATACCGTGTGCACTTACAAGTTTCTCGGTAGAGCCACGGAGAGGGTTTCCGTTCACATAAAGATCCTCAGAAACGAGCTCGACCACGAGAAATTGGAGACTAAGCGAAACTTTAGCCTGAACTATTGTCCAGGGAATGAAATCACTGTTTATAATGGAGCGCAGGTAATTGACTCTGTAATTGACTCTAGTCTTGTTTGTACTTTGGCCACTTTACCCGAGTTTATACAAATCGACAAGCGTTAGTAAAAATTCATCTCGTGAGAATCAATTTCTAATGTTTGATTTCTTTAATATTTCTTATTGATGCATAGATAATTAAATGAATACATAAATAAAAAACAATAAAAGATAATTAAATAGTTTTACGTTTTTTTAAAAGATTAAAAAATTTTAATAACATAAAATTCTAAAAATTATAATAAAAAACTTTTAGATAATTTCATCAAGCCAATTTTATCAAATAAATTATTATTTTTTAAAATAATTATTATTTTTATGATATCGTCGTCGAGTACCGAGTCTTGTGTCTTAAAGATCGACAACGATTCGCAGGTGAACGGTAGCTTCCTGATGTGGTCCTATTGCGATGCGTCTCACTGGGACATCAACAACATTCAAGTACCTTTGACATCTAGCGGAAACGAATTATTGATCCAGTACTACAGCGCCAAAGGGTCCTACGATGGTCAAGGATTCACTTACGCCGTATCTTACCGATTTGTCAGAAAAGAGCAAAACTTCACCACTACAAAGCGTAAATATAAATCGATCTCATTAAGGCCCATCAATCTGTCGACTCTGAATCTCAACGATACCGATGTCGATTACGAATGCGACAATAGAATCGGCACGTTCAAAAACTGGTTCGCGGTACTCATGGTCTTTGGAGTAGTGTCCTTTATCGGGGCCGTCGTTACTATAGTTACTCTGACGGCCAAATGCTTAAAGATCAAATCCGCCGAAAAGAAACTCTTGCAAAATACAAAACAGCAACAATAAGTTACAAAGTTTCATGTTTCTCTTCTCTTTTTCTCTCTTTCGTCTCATCCACTGATTAATATAAGTAATTAAAAACGATCTCAGGAATTCGTTTGAGAGACAAAGATATTGGAAATTTGAAAATTTAAACAATCTTGCGTTTAAATGACAAAAATAAAACTCACTGAGGTCCCACCGAGACTTGAACTCGGATCGCTGGATTCAGAGTCCAGAGTGCTAACCATTACACCATGGGACCTTGATACTTTTTCTATGAACAATTAAACGGCACATGTAAATATTTGCGAAAAAAATATCACGAGAAGCTCTTGAAACACGATTGCATAGAGTCACGAGAAAGTTAATCGTGTCAATATCTTCTTGACATCTTTCGCGATAAACGAGTTTCTCTTTTCTTGACAAATGGAGAATAATGTACAATGTATACCGAACTGAATTTTTATACGTAACATAAAAATAATAATGAATCGTAATAAAGTATATATGAATAAGCGAAGAGGATCGGTAAAATTATTATTAATTACTAATTATGTTATATTCTTTTTTTTAGGTTCTACTCGTATATTCTACGTGGAAAGATTTCACTATTCTCATCACTATTTAATATTAATATATTAAATTATTATCCTATCTTGCAGGCTTATTACTTTTGCATGAATTAATATTATATATATGTAAGATTTGAACAGTATTGAGTAAAAAAAAATTAAGACTATAGTCTACGACAAATTAAGATAATTATTTGTGAAAGTAAACAGTATTGCCAAAGAAGATAATGCGGGAATTTTTGTTTTTCAATAATTCAGATAAATTACGGATACGGAAGACACGCGCGGCAACCCGTTATACACATACATATACGTAGCATCGATTATTTCATATCACGAATTTCTCGCAAAATTACAGTAAGGTATATCACATTCCAATAATTATCAGATTGAAAGAAATAAAAAAATAAAAATGCTAATTATTTGAAATTTCCTAATAAAATACAAATGCTAACAATAATATTTATTTTATTTATATTTCGTATAAGTGCGCATGTCTTCTAATAAATAATTTCTTCAAGTACAGGTACAGGTTTTATAGATATGTACGAGAAACTGGACAAAGATCTGAAAATAAACACGATGGATTTTTAAAAATTTAAAAATTGTTAAATATATAACACATACATTGTATAGAAAGAGAAAGAGAGAAAGAGATACTTTCTCGCGCATGCGCGGCGCAGCGGTGTTGTGCACGCGCTGCGCAGGCGCAGGAGCAAAGTCCCGTCGAGACAACAGTCCGGTTACTCCGATTTATCTCTGTGTATTGCCTTCAACCGAATTTCGACGGAACGCACGACGAAGATGGCCGGCACGGGAAGCGGTGATGCCGGTGGTTGCTGCTCGATCCTGAAGAAGCTCGGGCTTCAACCCGTCACGCGATGCAGCCTCGCCAAGTTCTACGTGCCGGCATTCGGCGCCGCCTCGTATACGGCGATGTCCATCAATGTCATGAATCCGAGTCTCGTCGTCAAGTAAGCAGACAGTTCCGTACCTTATTTCGGCTATTATTCGTACATGTAATACATATTGTGTAAATGTTAATCATTGACGAGACAAATTGTAACCTGACGACGAATCTTCTCTCGTTCTGTCTTTTTCTCTCTCTCTCTCTCTCTCTCTCTCTCTCTCTCTCTCTCTCTCTCTCTCTCTCTCTCTCTTTCTTTCGTTTATTACGTAATTTCGATCGCATGCAATTTATGCGTGGCTTGCGATAATAGATGAGTCTCCGACTTAATGCGATCAACACATATATCTATATTCTATATACTTTCATGTAAGATCGACATGATATTTTTTCTCTTGAAGCGAGACAAGCATACTTATAAATAAATAATGTAACAGAGAGAAGAAAAACGTGAATAGAATGTACAGTGTCGTGGCTACAGAGGTTGCGACATTTTGGCCCATATTCTGGATCTTCTTTTATTGATAAAAGCGCTTTTATAATAAATAAACATTAATTTCAATAAATATAAAGGCCCATATCTGGATCTTCTTTTACTGATAAAAGCGCTTTTATCAATAAAAGAAGATCCAGAATATGGGCCTTTATATTTGTTGAATTTAATGTTTATTTATTATAAATTTTCCACGGCATTTAAATTTATATTACACACTATATACATAAATTTGACAGCATGATTATTTATCCCGCATAAGCACATGACAATGATTCGCATCCTGAATTTTACTGCATATTTATAAACTCATTAAAAAGAAAAGTGTTATAACCTCTGTGTCCATGACTATACATACATATGAAACTAGAGATCTAAGAATTTGAGGATCGAAGAATGCAAAGTTCTAAAGATTCAAGTATCTAAAAATTTAATTATAAAAGAAATCAAACTTCAAATTTGTATTGTGCTACGTTTACAGAGGAAGAATAATAGCATTATTTTCTTTTCAGAGTATTCCCAAAGAGGGACATTACAAACGTCTTGCTAGTTGGTACTCTAGTTGGCACTGGATCGTACATCTACACACGTGAGCACATAAAGACTGCGCCGCAGTCTGTAAGAGTTTTGTACAGGTGAGAAAAGACATTGGTGATACATACGAGTATATATTTATCTCGTATTATATTTTTCACTTATCGAATTTACCTTTTAGTGTTACAGGTGCGGTATTATTGAGCTTGGGATCTGTCTTATTGTGGGCAGTGATACGTTCCATAGTGCCGCCAAGTCCAGCCTGTTGTACGATAGCTGGTATCGGCACTGGAGTAGCATTTCTTAAAATTGGCACGAGCTACCTCGAGTTTGTCGACAAGCAAATAGCGAAAAAGTAGGCTATTTTTGTTACATGCTTTCTGTTTTGCCTTTTTTTTTGTATTTCAAACTTGTATTTTAAATTATTACGAGAGAAAATTGCGTTGAACAAAATGATACCTTTTAAAGTATCGTTGAATTTCGACTGAAATTTTTATGGGTGCAAATAATACGCGAAAGTATATTATCCTTTTCACTAAGAATTTTGTATTTACGTGAGAGAATTTCTTCTAAGAAAAAGGAGGAATATGAGTCAATATTTTCATGAAAACTCAAATTTATCACATTGCACACAACTAGCGCAATTGTCAGCAATTCCAGTGTTGATGAATTTTTTTGCACATTAGCGAATGTGTCGAGCATTCGCTACTTTTTTCTCTTTCTAACGCTCATCGTCGCATTATACCTGACAATGTTACCGAAATTGTTAATTACAAGATATATTTGCACGCATTTTGGGAACTTCTGGGAAAGTTCTCGCATAATTCCGGATCGTTTAGAGAACCGGAAAGAAATATGTGCGTACGCATATGTTTTGTTAACTATACAGCATTCACATAAGAATGCATCATCATGTAGATAAATGTCACTATAAATATATACGAATATACGAAGCGTGACACGAATTCAAATCTATAGGAAAAAAAGATACTAAATTAATACTCTCATCCTCGTCCGAAAATTCCATCGATATCCGCATCTCTCTCTTATGCTCCTATTATAAAAATAAGATATAAATAATACCGAGATTCTTTTTTATCTGTCAGTGCAAAAATTTATTGCAACTAATTACGCAAATTATTCTAGAATCGATTCAAAAGACATGACAATCTTAAGATTAATTTTTTTAATTACTTATTAAGAGAATACTTGAAAGTATTTATGTAAGAGTTGAAAATGTCGGGACTCGCGAAGCTCGTTTCTTGTAACAGAGCGGCTAGTAAAGGCTTGCTATTCTTTCTTATTATCCGTCGTTCGTTTCACTGAACTGTATTTGTTTCGTCGAGCTGTCATCGTTTATTTATGCGTACTATTGCACTCTCGGGCGATTGAGACGAGCACCGAGAGTCAGATAAGAGGAATCTCCGGACAAATGTAAACAAACGACTCGCTGCGATACTTAGTACATGCATATATATAGGCACGAGTCAATCTCGCTATCGATTTTTTTATTTGTCGGTCGTAGCACAAAAGGAGCGTTACACTATAGTGTGTGTGTGTTGTTGTTGTGTGTGTGTGTGTGTGTGCTAGTTAAGATCAATTTATAATACGCGGTAAATAAATGACGAAACTCTAAAGGATGCGTAGATACTTTCAAAATCGCACGTGCGAAATGCGAAAGTCCCGAGTCTCAGGGTCGCTTTTCAACCATGAAGCGCATCCTGTTCGTCAATCGCAATTAAATGCGATTGACACGAAGGCTCGGCTCTTTATATCTTATCCTGCGCGACACACATTGCGTCGTTCAAACTGCTGAAATTATGCGATAATTTATCTTATTTTTGAGAGAGAAACAGAGAATTGATATGTCTCTCCCCTCCCATATATTGAAAACCGAAAATATAGCAGCGTTTTATATACAGAGTGTCTTATCGTCTACTTATGAGCTCTTCGCGAATTAGGAATAAATTTTTTTTTTTTAATAAATTTTTCACTTATAACTCAAGAATGATATAAATGTTTAAAATACAGAAAATTAAACTTTTGACATTTAAAAATGCGCGATGAGTTTTTTTCAACATTTTCGTTGAAAAAAACACTCGTGCCATAAGTAGACACAGGTGGAAAATACTCGCTAGGGCAAGGACACCCTGTATATATATACTGTTGTACATGATCCCTCGTCGTGCCTTGTTGCAGTGTCGCTATTATTTCATCGCATCGCAGATAATGATACGGCATGCTTTCCAACAATAGTCAGTCTCGAGTCTCGACGCGAAACCCGACGATGATCACGAAAACATTTCGCTTCACGGAATGACAACGAGTTTGACAAACGCGCATCGTGATTTATTTATTGCGATAATAATTGTCTCGAAGAGAGAAAATATATCGCGGTGAAAAAACATCTCGTTCCTCTTCGAGAGACAAGATATCGGTACGATTGCCTTTCCATAAAAAAATTATATTGATCCTCTACAACTCTACAACAATATATGGCAAACAGAAATTATAGAAACGTACAGAAAAGATTTATCGAGTTATGCCTTATTTCGTTGCACTGGGTAGAAAAAAATTTGACGCTCGTAATAAAAAAATATTGCTATAATTTATTAAAACTTCTTATACAAATACAACGTATTTTTGGATCCGTCAAATAATTATAAGAAACTAGTTCTGTATGGACCTGCTCTCTCTATCACGACAAAGGTCCATATGTTTTTTCTTTTCGCATGTTTTCGAAGATGAAATGCTTGAATGCTAAAACACACTCTGCCCAGTATTAACAATAAATACTTTCGTTACTGCGTAGAGTATCGTAGGTCTCGTTAAAGGCACTTAAGCGATATATATATTTATGAGTATAATATTAAACTTATCTACTATCATATATCTAAAAAAAAAACGCAAAATAACTGCTGCACCGAATACAGATATATACATCTACGTGAAAGTCTTTTCCCAAATATACAATCTTTGTGAGCGGGAAACTCTTCGGGAGTTTACGAAATACGTCAGGAAACCACGTTTTTTTTTCTTTTTTTTTTTTTTTTCGTCAACGTACAATTTTCGATCGGAGCAGCGGTAAAAGGACACCCATCCGACATACGTAATGCAATACGAGTCTTCTATTGGCGCATCGCGGAATAGAATCAATCACGATCGACATGTAGAGAAGGATCCATCAGCCCTATCTTTTCCTCGGCTTCCCGCGTTCCCTCTCGAAATCCAAAGTAGATGAAGAAAATAGACGAGGGACATCTCTCTCTCTCTGTCTCTCTCTCTTTCCTTGGCAAAAGGCGACATCGTGATCCGTCGAGATCTGCGAGAGACCGAATATCTCTCTTACTGAAGACACAACCGTGGAACTCGCGGAAAAATGCACAGGTCGATCCCTAACTGTGATGAGGGTGCAATGGGTTGGTCTCGTTGATATCCCTCGGCCGTATCGTCGTCGTCGAGGACGTGAGCGCGTTGGAGAGGGCCTCGGCGAGGCTGACGGTCACCTTGTCGATCGCGTCCGCGACGACCCCGTGCTTGTGATCGTGCTCGTGGTCGTGATCGTGATCGTGGTCCTCCTCCATCTCCCCATGCGAGTATCCGTGACCGTGGCCGTGATCGTGACTATGCGAATGAGCGGCTGCAAAAGAAAAGCGTGGAAGCTTGAGATTTTTTTCTCTTTTGCGATTTTTTTAACATCTTGAAATTATAATTTTTTTAATGAAAAAAAAATTAAGCCCGCTTCTTAGATGCTTTTCAGCTATAATTCAAGATCGTATTTTGTTTATATAATTTTATGTGTCGCATATCTCTTATATATGTGTCTATATATATTCCTCGACAAGTGTTTTTCGTATATATTACGTGACTCATAAAATTATAAATAGAATTCTAGAGCTCGTTCCAAAGAAGGCTTTGGAATATATTATAGGAGAATATAAGGCTCTTGCCTTTTTTCGTCTCTACGCATTTATTTTAATTTTCTCGAAAATGTATTTTCGGAATAACTCATCGTATATAGTGACGTTAAATGTTATATCAATAGACTCAACTAGCCGAAAGTGCTTAATTAACGGTAATTGCCTGGTACGGATCGCTCCGTCGAATGAAGTATCTAGAGAAAAGCTCTACGTCTATAACAATAATCGATGATAGTTAGTTCTATTACCAATTATGTAGACTAACAATAATGTTAATTGGTAATAAATTATTATAGAGTCCTCTCGAAATAATAGATCGCGTTTCGTGACAGGGGTACATATATAGAGCGAGTAATTTGTCGTGCATCTGATCGCGGGCCGTGTGTCCGTTTCCCGTTTGTCTGCTTATTTCCGGCTTGTAATTGCCGCGTGTGCACGAAATTCTCCAAACGGTGTTCAAACAGACGACAATTTCGTCATAACTCGAAATGCGTCAAACTCTGAGCTCGTCCGAGAAAGCCGTCGAAAGTCGGTCGGATCGTCCATCGACCTACACGTCCTCGGGTCATTGCCGTTGGGTGGAGAGAGAAAGCCTTAAGATATATATACAACACGGGCAACACACATCTTTTATACGAGAGATCGATCCGATTCTGTCTTTCGAGCAGACGCGACGGCTGTTTAAATTAGTATGACACGATGACGTCGGTTTCTTCCCGGCGCTTCTCGTTACGCGAAAAAGAAAAATGTGTCTCGGAAGAAGTGGGTTGTTTCCGCATGCAATTTGCCAATCATATGGCAGTCGAGACACGAGTTGTGTAAAAGTTCACGTCCCGCATAGTCACGTAGGAGTAACACGCAAAGCTCGTGTATTTTATGCAGAATAAATGCCTCAATAGATCGTTTAATAGATATTAGAATAGAGAAAATGGAAGTCTAACTTTTAACTTTTTCTCTTTCAGATACATATATACATATATAAAATATTAAATATTATATATAATATTATATATATTACATTTAAAATTTAATATTTAATATTATAAACATCTAAAATATTACTATAATTACAAATATTATAATAATATTTCAAATATAATTAATTATATTTTTCTATTAATATAAATTAAATATATATATATATATAATTTAATTAATTATATAAATATTAAATAATGTGTAATTTATATTAATATAAATATTTATATTAATATAATTTGGAATATATTATATACTTAATATTTGAAATTATATTTTAGGTGTTTCTATTTTTACGTTTATAATATTATTTTCATCGCAGAATTAGTTTCACTCTCTCTTTCCCTCCCCTCTCTCTCTCTTTTTTGCTAATGCATAGAAAAATATTGTGTAACAACGAGTTTTGAATTGCGACTGAACTTTGCGTTCGCGCACTTTCGTGAGAAGGTCAGAATGCAATTAAGATTATGCAATAACAAGTGGCATATCTCGTGGAGAGATATAATCGTTATTACGATCCATCTCTTCTTCCCACCTGCTGTCACTTTCTCGACGAAATGACACTCATCGTGCAATCTGTCCGGGCGTTATTGAATATGTCAAAGTAATATACATCGTGCACGTGCAATTAAATGTTTTCGCGCCGAGATGCGAAACGTGTATCGACGCGAAAGTAGAGCATCGCGTGGTATTTGAATTAGATATTTAATTAGGTATTCAAATGTCGAACTTCTTCGGAAATAATATAATTAATTAAGCATTTTGTTTTTAATTTAAAAATTCTTTGCAGATGCACTGAAATATTTTTTACTGTATTTTTTTCGACCACATCGGCCATATTAATTTTAAAATACGCCTCGTATATTAATGGACCGCGATCTACAAAAAAATTAAATAAAAACAAAGACAAACCCTCTTGGCAACACGTCTCGAAACGAAGGCATTATTTTAATAATAATAATAAGAGCACACAAAGTAGAAACATTTTTCGTATATCAAAATCACATTGTTGGAATCTACAATCGGCGTCAGTTTTATCAGAGTCATTGACTTTATTTGCATTTAAATAAACAACGCAACAAAGTGACATCAATTATCAACAGAGTTTATCAACTAGTCGTTTCGAGATTGATAAATGTTTCAACATTCTATATACATATATAGATATATATATGCAAATGTCTCCCGTACAGTCGTCCGTTAATTAACTCGTCTGTTTAATTATGATATCAATGTGTAACTGTATAACTTCGATAAGAGCTACCGTTTTCGCGACATTAAGCTCTCTAAACGAAATAGCGTTGCACGCGATTTGAGGATTTTGCCACCAATTATTATTCCCGCTTCGAAATTCGTTCTGACCCTGACTTTTCACTTGTATGTATAAATTCATCGGCAAATCGATTAGATTAAACGAGAACTAACACGTGCGAAGAGTGCATCAAGGGCGTACCCGTAATAGGTTTGCACCGAGGCGAACGATCCTGCCGAAACCAGCTGGGCGATAACTATTACGGATAACCTGCTGGATGCGCGAATGACGTAAGAAGAAGAATCGCTCGAGGCGATCCTCCGTATATTACGATCGACCAACACAACTCGGCATTTTTTTATAGATCTGCATTTTGAATCTCTCTCTCAGAGAGAGAAAGAAGCTCTTTACATTCATCTTAAAAGAGATTCCTCGCTTTAATTATATTACGAAACTTTTCGATGCTCTCGTTGTTACACAACAAGCTCATGATGGTCCATAGAGTTCCCTTTTTATATTATCATTGATAATTTTGAGACGGATCTTTCTTAAACACAGTCCCATCGATACGTTGAAGAGATATGTTTTCATTTCAAATAAAGTTAAAAAATCTCGTTCTCCATTATTAATCTTCAAGCACACCTTCTGTTACGAGAAAGAGAAAAGATAATTTAAATTCAATTGTAAGAATATCGAATATATTCGACATGAGAGGAGAAAGGAGCTCGCATTCATCGTAAACAGTGATTCTGATCTGAATAAGATATGAATTATCCACGATAAGATAATTGCTCTTTGATGAATAATAACGCGCGCACGGATTCGAAATGAGAAAATCGAGGAGAGAAAGAGCCGCCTTAATGGATGGGAACTTTCACCCTCGATGGCGATAGATTTATGTATGCGCCGGAAGACACGCGGAAATTCCCGCGATCACGCGGGAGAAACCGAAGAGGAAAAGCGCGGAAACGCATGATAATGAGGATCATGCAAAAATCTGTCCGTCACGACACGCTCCTATGCGCTTTTCTTCCGGGAAACTCACTGGCGATCTGCAGACCCAGCATCAGCATGAACCCGACGATGATCGCGACCAGCTGTAGCAACCCGCTCTTCTCGTTCGCCCTCTCACGCGCCAGCACCTCGAAGAAGACCACGTAGAGCAGGGTTCCGGCCGCCATCCCCTGCAGAATGGTAGGCGTAGGTCCCAGAGTTTCGCTGTCGTTCTTGAAGTGGCCCAATGCTAGCCCGATCCCGATCCCGATCGGCGTCACCATGGAGAAGATGGACAGATATCCGAGGGTAGCTCGCGTGGAGGCGCCGGCCACGTAGAGCTCCATCCCGACGCAGAAGGAGATGACCAGCTTGTGGGTCGCGATGGCGGCCGCCAAATAGATGACCGAGCTGATGGAAGGCTCTAGTCCTACCGCCAGGCCTTCGAATATCGCGTGGAAGGACAGTGCGAGCACGGTCAGCAGACCTTGCACCGAAGTATTTTGCGTCATCGCGCCATGCTGATGCTGATGATGATGATGCTGATGGTTATGATCATGATGATTGTTATGGTGATGGTGATGATGGTGATGATGATGATGCTTGATCGGCGGGTAATTCAGTTCCGACATCGCCAGTTCCGGATCGGACCGTCTCTCGACGACCTGACGTCCTTCGTTGGATAACGCGACCGGTGACAGGACGAATATAGCCGGCAGGACCTTGTCGTCCTTGCCCACATGATTGCGCAGTTTATCGAGCTTGGATCGTTCCAAGCCCACCTGGCTCTCCTTGTCCTCGTGGTCGTCGTGGTCCTTCCACACTGTGGATTTTGTCGTCGTTGTGGATACGGTGGCGGTCGAGCCGCTCAACGTCGACGGTCCCGTCTGATTGTTGTTACATCTACGCACCGACACGGTCCGATAGAGCAGCGCCTCCGAAGACTCGGGTTTACCGGTGAGGGCCGCGTGCACTGCCTCCTCGACGAGGTAGACGAGGAAGAAGCCGCCGCAGAAGAGCAACTCTGCCAGACCGAGGGTGCCCAGGGTCGGCAGCTGGCCGTTCGACTGATGCCTCTCGACGCTCTCGCGCACTTCTGGCGCCAGATGCAGAAACGTCGTGAACAGGAGCACTCCGCCGCCGAAGCAAAGCAGCAGCGACGTCAGAAGACCCTGAGGACGATTTGCCGTCTAGGATAAGAGTGCCCGGCGTGCGAACTCGCAGATCTCTACGGCCTCCCCGATTGTTTCAGAATCGATCTTTTTTTAGAAGAGGTAAGTAAAAATTTGATATATCTCTTTTATATCTTTTCAATCTTTTTCAGCATTAAATACTTTAGTAAGAGTCTCAAATGCATAAGTTTCCAATTTTAGAATTTTAAAGTGTGGAAGAATTATATATTTTATTGTTTATTTAAAATGATAATTTTTTTAAATGTTATATTTAATATAATTACTTTAAAATTACTGATGTTATTTCAATATTTCTGAATCTTTTGATCATATTATGAAATTGTTTTTCTGAAATTTTCAACAATAATAACAGAAATGCACTATAATTACGTTATACAATATTATTTTGAGAGAAACAAAATTATTTTTTTTCAATATTAATTGAAATACAAAATATATTAATCGATATAAAATAATAATAATTTATATCACTCAATACAAAATAATAATCTGTTGCACAGATTAAGCAAAAGATCAATTGACTGTTTATTAAAAATTTTACACAAATCTCAGTCGGTTCTAATTAAATGCATATATAATTAGATATATATATATATGGCATTCATATAGCATCATGATTAAATGGTTAAGAAATCGATTAATTCCGGATAATTCAGAGAGTCCGTAGATATAGATTGTAAATACCGAGCACTCTGTATATCAATCAGCAGCTACTCCGGATGTGTTGTAATTACTTCACGATCGACCAGCAATTTCATATTATTTACAAACGAACCGTGAAGTGAAAATAAACATTTCCTTTGTACGGACGATTTTTTTATTTCCGACTTTTCGATCAAATACGATCTCTCGTCTGTGCCGGCTCCAAATATGTTTACGTTACGCGCTAATGCTTGAAATCATATGATATATATATCCGTGGAACATGAAAAAAAATATTAGCTACCATATCTAAATTTTAAATGTCCTTATATTATATCTGAAATTTAATTATGCCTAACCCTAACAGCACACATATCCGAAAGACGTTCAGAGGACATCCAGAGGACATCCAGAGGATGTTGGGATGTCCTCTGGATGTCCTCTGGATGTCCTCTGTACGTCTTTCGGATATGTGTGCTGTTAGGGAAATTTTAACTAAATTTCAGGCGTAATATAAGAATACCTGAAAAAAATTAACTATAGTAGCTGATGTTTTTTTTTTTTTTTTTCATGGAATATTCGACACGAAATCGATTGATATTCACGAATTAAATTTACGATTTTTAATCGAGAAATGATCCGTGCAGCGCAAAAATATGCAGTGAATACCAAGGATATCCGCCGCGTTGTGGAGAATAAATATCCAAGGACGTTCACTGAGTGTATCTCCGTTACGTCGATTAATTTCCCGCTAATTCGACCTGTATTCGAGCAAGAGATGTGCTCCAGATTCGCTCGAGATTTCTCGAAACAAAAAAAAAACACGACGAGAAAATTCCGGAGACCCTGCTGAGTTGATCGAAAAGGGACCGGCGGATTCATTGGAAGAGGATTCTTCTGCAAGAGGATTTTTTTCTCGAACGTACTTGTTTGTTCGCCGCGGAGGCCGAGTCGACGCCCGGAAATGACGACGAAATGCTGGAGCGATCAGACGAGATCGGCCGAGATTGTTTCCGAAGTCGTTTCTTGGCCCTGCAACGACCCACGATCAGCGGCAGGGTTCCCAGGGCCAGAGAACCGAAACCTAGGCCGATCATCGCGCCGATCTTCGACATCAGGAGAACGTTGGAGGTCGTCGTGTCCTCTTCCATCTCGTACGTCGGTCTTCTCCAAAGATAACGATATGTAATCTAGATCTCGTATCTCGAAATACGAAAATAACTCCAATCAGCGTGCGTGTTAATCCGTCTGTCTCTATCGCTCCAAAGGACTTCACAACTGCACTACTGCCGATTGATCTCGTCACCACTTCACCACCTCTCTCCTTTGCGCCTTCTCGTCGACGACGAGGCTCATCTCACGAGCCCCCTTCTGTTCCTCGACCTTTTTGCCGAAATCACCCGGACGAAATCAGGTTGATGATCGCGGAACTAATTTCCCGTTCGAAGCGGAGGAACTCCACGCGCCGCGACGGCCGATCGGACACTACTCCGACTCGGTCTCGACTCGAAGAGAACTCGGCTCGATCGGACCCCTCGGCCGCCGCCTCGTCGTCTTACATAGTCCGAGCCGAGCCGCTTCCTGCCCACTCCCGACGACGGCCACGTCTCATCCTTCTTCAACGATCGTTCGCCGGCGCGTGTACGCTCGCTCTAGCACCTGTACGGTGACTGATCGCTCAGTGGCGTAAAATCAACACTGGACCCCCCTCGAGGAGACGGGAGGGCCGTGTCAGACTGCGCGCGTCGAGAGGGAAAGGAAAGAGAGGAAAAAACAAGAATTTAATAAAAATTTTAAAAAGAAAAAAGAAGAGGAAATGGAAATAGATTGAAGCGAGGACAGAGCGAAAAAGAAAATGTAAGATGTTGAATTTATCATTCATACTGTCTTGGTGACATTAGTCCCGATCATAATCTCTTCTATGCTTATGCTCTACTTTCTTTAATGAGAAATTTCTTTGTTTAACGATATATGTATCTATGTCAATTGAAAGAGGTATGGAAGATAGTATCAATGACGAAAATTTAATCAGAGATTTTAATGCACAACTCCAACAATCTTGTCTTTAATCCTTCTGCCAATCCATAGTTCACTCTTTCATCAAATATTCTTTCCCGTTATATCTTAGGATATTTCCGAATACAAAGGCTCTTTTTATCTTTATGTTAAAATTTTTCCCCGAAAAATTTTTTCTACGAAAAATTTTGACGCGTTTTTAACATTTAAAATTGCTTTGAGTACCTGAGTACTTTTCGTCGACAGAAAGATTAAGCCTATAAGCCCATAAACCAAACTAGTCGTTCGCATAAAAGGCTAATAATCCTCCGAGTTGCCTGCTTTTATACCCTTCACAGGATAGGGCACCCTAAACAATCGGTTACATCGCTGCGATGCTATTCTATGCCCGACGACGAAGATAAGCTGCAACGCATAACGCATTTTCCCTCCTTCGCGCGTAGGCGCGTGCATGATGATACACACATGAATGAAAGAAATCATCATCGAGAGACGACACTCTCTCTGCGCGGAGGGAACATGAACGCGTGCAGACGTCGCCTACGTCGTAATAAACATTTACATCGCCGGATTGGAATATACGAGAGGATGAGGATAAATCTTTCGAGAGCGCCAAGTGTCACCGAGAATAAGAGGGGAAGAAAGAGATTAATGGACGATGGAGAAGGGAAGAAGAAGTTGAGAAGAGAAACTCCCAATTACCCTTCGGAGACTTCTGACGAGATTGATTAAGAATTTTATATGTGGAAATAAATTTCTCTGCTTTCAATCTCATATCCCATTTATTTAATTTTCACGGCGTGTCGAGATACGGATGAGAAAATGTAAAAGGCCTTCTCGTCGGTCGCTTTCGAAGCAAAAGGCGTGAATTTAGAGGCCTAGCGATCTGGGCCAGCGACACAATCACGCCACCCGGTTATTCACTAGGCTCCGGCGATATACTTTCACCCTTCTGCGAAAAAGCGAGAGGATACGCGCCGCTCGGTTTCGGACGCGCCATTGAACGTCGGCGATCGAGGCCTGGAATACGGGATTCAACGAGCCGTGGAAACGATCTCGCAAAATCGAGATCTCGATCGACGGCACGAGCCACTTGTACGTGTGTATGTATCGTTAATTATGTCGATAAAAAAGTAATTGTGCCATTCACTTTCGCGATAGTTTTCAGGGCTTCTTTTTCCTCTTCTCTTGCTTGATCGCGGACCATGAAGGACCATGCGAGTCATGCTCGAAAGAAACATCCCTCTCTCCTTCGCCATGAGTGACTCACAGAAATGGGAAAAGAAAACTAAACTTTCCGGCGAGGAAAATCTTTTCATGTCGAGAGTCAACCTTATAGAAGAATCGTGTGTTTTGCGTCTAGTGTGTGAATCATCATCGACAGGACGTCCTCTGCATCTCACGTGCCGCATTCTCTTTTCTCTCTCTGCCCCCCATCCCTACCCCATCTTTTTCTATGCGACTAGTTTGCGTCGTTTCGTACGTTGGCCTCGACGTGCTCCTTCTCTCTCGTTTGATAGACAGAGAGCATCCGTGATAAGTGACTGTTGACCAGCGAATTGTTTGCTGATAATCGATAAGTGCCGACCTTCGACCTCGGTTATGTGTTCGAAATATCTTTGTTTTCAAGATTCGATCCTATGAAGCTTTCACGTTTCTCTCTCTTTCTCTTATCTCTTTTTTTTCTTTATCTTCAATTGTCCATTTTCGAACACTCGAATTTATTTTTAAAATGTATTTTTACATATTTTTAAGATTTTTCCAAATTAATGATACATTTATATTTTATTTTAAAGAAAGAAGAGAAAGAAATCTTTTCTGGAGGGAAAAAGACTCCATATCGCGGGCTTAATCGGAAGCAGAAAGTTAATTGATTATTATCAATTACTGATTATTTAGCGTCTTATCACTGTATTTGCTTAGCAACTAATCTTTTTATCGCCATATCGTATTTTGATTTTTCCAAGTAACTGTGTATGAGGAAAGATCGAATGTAATTTTCCAATTGGAAATAAGCAATTAGTTACGATAAATATAAGCAAGACATATATTAATATTTTTGATAAAATTATCACTTTTATTCGACGAAAAATGTATAATTCGAACGAAGCGTGAAGATAGAGCGTTTATTTCGAGCATCAAATATATAAATATTGAATTCCTGACTGTTATTATTGAAGGATATAAAACTATGCTAAACGTTAGTGCAAGATAAAATTGTCTGTACTTACTCGACATCTGTAGACCGAACATTATGAGGAATCCGAAGAGAATCGAGACGTATTGCCACAATCCGGTTCGATGCTCTTGCAAAATCTCGAAGAAGACCACGTAGAGGAGAGTACCAGATGCCAATCCCTGCGGAGACACAAAGATATAGGTATATAAATTTTGTTACTTGATTAATTCGTAGAAATAAACGTGTTTCGACGTGTGATTACTCCAAAATTTACAATTTTTTTCTAAAAACGCCGATAATTATCATTAATTTTGAAATCGTTTTTACGTCGATTCGATATCATTCGATTTCAGATGGTACTTGAAAGAAATCGATTTACCTGTAATATCACGGCCATCGGTCCACTCGCGACCGCGCTTCCACCGCCGACCAAACCCATCCCGATACCGATTCCTATCGGCGACACCACGGCGAACGTGCACGTGTAAATCACCGACAGATACGGCCTGGTTCTGGAACCGAGCAGTTCCACGCCGATGCAGAAAGCTATGACGAATTTGTGGGACGCCACCGCGAGGAACATGTACCTGCGGAATAATCGTACGATTTAGATCAATAATAATTTAATAATTATAATTGTAAGCTTGCAATTACAATTATATATTTTTAAAAAATTTTTTATTACAATTTTTAATTATTAAAATTATAATTTTTAATTATTAGAATTTTTAATTAGTAGAATTATATAAATTTTAATTACCATACGTGATCGGCGGAGCTCTCTAAACCGATCGCTAGTCCCTCGAATAGCTCGTGCACAGATAAGCCGAGTACTATTAATAATCCTCGTAACGAGCTTATTACAAAGTCATCGTTGGCGTTTGTTATCACCGGTAAGTGGCTGTGACCTCTGTAAATATTAAGAGATGATAAAATTTTTTTTCTCAATAAATGTCATCGATGTGCTCCATCCGTGAAAATCGATATTTCCACATGGTGAAGAAAAAAAAATCTTACGTGTGCGAATGACCATTGCTGACATACGACGGTGTCATCTGGCCATTTTCCACCAATTCGTTCGTGCTGCGATTTATGTCTTTCTTGTCTGTTATCTGCCGCTCCACTTGTTTCTTCCTCAGATACGTGTGTACAGATTCCTCCACTAAATACATGATGAAGAACCTGCGGAGAAGGTCCGCGAAAATTAATTTATTTAGCCTTAAATAATATAAAATTCGGATATTTTATTTTATTGAAAGAATAGAGAGAATAAGCAGTGAAAAAATTAATATATTATTTAATATATTATTTTATAAAGTGAAATATATATAATTATATTTCATAAATTATACATAATTTATTTAATATATATAATTATATAATTTATATTAAAATAATATTAATATATTAAAGTAATATAAATTAATATATTAATATTATATAATATTATAATATTAAAAAATATAATATAATATAAATATAATATAATAAAATATATTAATATTAATGTAATAACTTAATATATGTATAAAATATATTAATATATCGTTTAATTATTATAATCGCACAAAATTAGTTGCATAATATTCGTAAAATTGTGACTTAGTGATTCTAAATTGATTAGAAATCTAAATTGAGTAATTGGTTTTTTTTCATTACGGAGGAATCTTACGCACGTCAATGGAAAGATATTCCACCTTTTCCCTGACGCGATTTTTTCTTTAATCTCAGCTCTGACACGCGATGAGACATCATGAAGGATAACTCACCCGCAGCACGAGAGCATGTATGCCAATGGAAACCTGAGCGGTTTCATCTTGCCAATGGCAACGAGATTCTCTACACCTTCCGCGACTTCCGGTATCAAATGGAGGAACGTTGTGCTGAAAAGGACGCCTCCGCCGAAACCGAGCAGGAGGCTCACAATTCTCGTCGATCTATAAACACGATATTTTTTATCACTTTCACACTTATCTTGCTAATTCGTATTTTTATATCATGTGTGGGGATTCTTAAAAACGATATCGACGAAGTGCGAAACGTATTATTGTGTGTCGTAATCTCTCAAGTATCAGAGCAAATATATACGCCTTGAACCGTTTACCCAATTTACTCGCCATTTCACCATTTTATTTGCCGTACACAAGTAAATGAATTAGTGATAAAACAGTGTATCGATAAATGTATATAAATTTTTTCTGATTTCTACATTTCTCTATTAAATATTTCTCTTTGTCGAATATAAATTATATCGAAAATTTGTCGTTATATTGTCGCATGGTTCATAGAGATATAAGATGACTGATTGAACAGCGATACTAAATATCTAAGTAAGAGCTATTTGATAATAGCTCTATTATTAATTTCTATTAGAGTCGTTAATATGTATTTCTATTAACGACCTAAAGCAAGTGATGTATATATATATGTGTATCTTTACCTGGGATTTTGTCCGTTCAAGTCCCACTTGAACCATTTGGCCAAGAACATCGGTATGATGCCCATTATTGTGCTGACACAGCACAAAACTACCATGGTAACAGCCTTAGCGATTAGCACGTCATTCTCCTTATGCGGATCCAAGGGATCATCATGATGATGATGATCATGTTCATCGTCATCGTCATGATAATGCGTGCCGTTCGTTACCGAAAGGAACTGTGCCATGATGCCGAATTTCGCGACTTCTCTGCAATAATTTGACAATAATGAATTCAAGTCACACACAATACAAAAAGTATTCGCGAAGAATCAAAATTTTCTCATTTTTACATCGCATCGTGTCGATCGAAAATAGTTTTTTTCAGGTCAATTTAAGACATACGGAAAGGGAGAGGGAAAGGCGGAGGAATTTTAACATTAATAACTGATATCTTAGAAATAAGCTATGTGACTATATTTGATGAAAATAATAGATTATTTAACAATCACCGATCGATTATCGGTTAGATGTCCAAAACTTTTGGTCGTAACTTTCGGATTTATAGCACGAAATGTCTCTCGAATTTCGTCGCACGGAAATGCGTGCCTAATCTTTTTACGACCTTTTATCTGGGTCTGCATTCTTCGCGCAAATTTGTTACAATCAGCAGTTTAAACTCGTCAGCAGTCGACTCGCGCTTTTGTAACATATATTTTATCTTTCTTTCTCTTGTGGCTTGACGAGTATTTCGTTACATGTACATGAGAATTTGGCGTCAGTATGACATTACTAAAAGAGAGATATCCTCGTGTTTCTGCGTGATTTTCACGTTCTTGAATTTTTTTTTACATCACCTGTGTAGAGTTTACACAACTCACACTGACGTTTGTACAATTTGTTACAAGAAACTCGCGTCGTCGTTACATCCTCTTTTTTTTAACCGCCTCAATCACTCTCGATTTTATCTCAATTAACTTAAAGTGCCTCGCAACTCTGATGATCAAGATGGTCAGAATAAGTCAAGTTTCTTTACAATTTCACTGATAAAAGTGCGATTCGCGTCTTCACAATTTACATATTTGGATAATTATCGCGCGATAAGTTGCACTGATAATTAATGTTTCCCGACGACAACAAAGATATAATTATTATTGTGTCAAGGCCTTATCGTAAGTTAATTGTGATCGATCAAAGTCGAATTTGGACCACCCGCGAGTGAGACGCGACATATTAAGTGGAAGATAATTCAGATTGGCATCTTTAAGCAAAAGTGTTTCGCGATAATCTTTATTTATTTTACTTTCTCTTAAAGAAGAAAAAGAGTGAATTTTTAGATGTTAAATTGGATATAATCGGACCACTTTCAAACTTCGACTTTTTGGATTTAAATAATTTATACGAATAATTTCTCCTGTAAAAATTTTCCGACAGTTTTGTAATAATTTTCATGAATATATTGCATCTAGAAAGGAAGTTGCACTTATATTTGCATTATCTCGGTAATATATGATAATAATATTTCTATTATTATATATATCGCGTTATTTAAAAATTTAAATAGCTTTATTATGTCTTTGTGATGTAACTTTTGTTTATAGGAATTATGTAATTTATGAGATCAGCAGTTGCGATTAGGATACTCTTCCGAATATGTGTGAATGAATGCTTGATCAGAGATTTGTTCGAGATTCGAAACAATCAGATCTTAATTGCTAAATTAGAAAATTAGATTGCACTAACAGTGCAATGTGCAATCGCGGCAAAAAGCTGTTTCAAAATGATACGATGTTGAGAAAGTAATCAACAAGCGACACAGTTTCGCGAAATTTAATAATAAAACTACCAAATTATTATCGAAATATCTATTCAATCTTGTGTTATATCAAAGTTATTATTATTATTATTATTATATGTTAATAATAATAATAAATTATACGTAAATTTTTATTATTATAATTATATGTTAATCATCTCTCGTATTGTCAAGCTAGCAATTAATTTGTTTCTTTTATTAAGCTATTTAAAAATATAAGAAATGTACATTTAGATAAATTAATTGTGCAGAAAAAAACATATATAGTTAGCATGTTTAGCGTATCATATTATATTTGGATGTGTGATATAAGGACTTCTAAAAATAACGTGTATTATTTTACACGCCTCTCCGAAAAATGCATCCCGATAGAATGGAACTTTATTAGAAAAATCGATAACGAAAACTTCGACGATTAATCGCGCGTATCGAGAAATTGATAATTGTTTAATTATTTATCCGATATTTTTGTACCTGTTTGAACGTTTTCCTTCGGCTTTCTCCTCGCGTTCTTCTCAAGTATTCTACGATCAATCAAATTAAGAGAAAAAAGAAAGAGAGTATGTTTTCAACACCGTGTATAATCGCGACAATCGACGCACTACTAATCGCACTGTCTTTTCCATCCATATATATATACGGTGCGTTATTCGATATCTCCCGGTGATCTTCAACGTTGCCGGGGGCGTCGCGCGATAACATCCCCGGATAGTAACCGCGGGTCCGACGTTGGTGGGCATTATGTATGTACATTAGACATAACACTTACGAGACATATCCCACGTAGAGCGATACCGCATGCACGTATATTGATGTCAAAATGACGCGCGCTTGAATATGCGATGGTCCAGGTGATGGGATGTGCACTTCCGGAAACGATGATCGGTCCCGATTAATTCTTCTGTCAATACATTAATTTTTCATCTTTTCATCGGGGTACTCGGGTACCAACCGCGTATTTTCCAATTTCCACAATTTCACCTGCATTGCGACAATTTTTTTATAACTGCTGGGTATCAAACATTCTTTCTCGATTTTAAGTTTCCGATTACAAAAACTCCTTGTATTTTGTTTCGAGCGGAGAAAAGTTCCAATACATTTTTAACATTTTAACATTGACAGAAAGATTAAATGATATAAATAATCGATGAGGCGGCTGTATCTTTCGAAATTAAAAAATACAATACCGTAAAAAAAAGAATAAAAAAAGAACAATTAAAATGCGGTCTTAAATTCAAAATTATATCTTTTTTATCTAAATCTGTTTTAATTCCTCGATTCACATACTTGAATTTTTCTTGTCGACGCTTTCGGATCGAGGTCGGAATTCTCGATCCTAATAGCGTTCGCTACGGGAAAGAAAGAAGAAGAGGAAGGAGAGATTGGTTGCGAAAAACTCGCTCGGGACCTGAGAATCGCGAATTCTTGCCGGTCATAAGATCGGCAAAATTCAACAGCGCGAATTAATGGCTGCAATCGATGCGAGGACGGAGCGGGAACAAGTGGTAGTAGTATATAGCCTTTGAAATGTTGCGGCACGATACACCTATAGAGGAAAACGAATGTAGTGAAAGTGCATCGGCGACGTGACCCTCTGACGGACAGTGAAAAAAAGCCAGAGGGACGGGAAGGAGTGGAAAGGGGAAGGGACGGAGCGGAGAACGATTTTCTCTGTCGTTCAAGGTAAACTCGAGGAGATCGCGATAATCGATCTGATACCACATACCTAGAAGAATGAAGAAGTTTATTAGTAGATTGTTTCCCTCATCGCGTTTCTCTAAATTTCCAAATCGACCCGATGAGACTTCGGGAAAATCCTTATAGCGTTGAATTCTCGCGGGAGTGAAGTCATCGTGAAAAAAATCGATTCTCTCCTTTTTCCTTTCTGCTTCGTTGACGTCGCTTGCATTGCAATTGATTGACTCGAGAAATATTCCCTCATTTAATATAGACACGTGTTATTCCGTCGTCTCGCATTTGCGATTACATTCGAGAGACGTTTTCTTTATTTCTCCCTCTCTTCAGCCTTCTCTTCAACTCGCTAATCCGCGAGTTATTTGAACAGTTGATACGATCACCTATATGTATTTCTATACAGCTGTGTAATCGTGAGCCTCTCTTTGTACAAATACAGTTGTTGATCATGCATCGCTATATCGTAAACGCGATTCACCCACTTGTATATGTGATTAATTAATGATATTGGTATTCGAATCACAAGGTGAGAGATCCCTCGCCCGATTTCAACTTTGAATAACTAATGGATTATTTAGTATCGTAAAGTGGAAGATAACTTGATTGTATGGAAGATTTTCTTCTCTCAAAATATTGCACCATAAGTAAATAAGTAAAAGTACTTAATAAGTACTTATTTACTTATAATTTTAATTATCTTATTAATATTATCAATTATTATAATTAATATATTATCACTAATATTATTATCATTATATTATTATCATTAAGTGGATAATATTATTAAGTCTATTAGATTATACATATATATAATACTACTATATTGCAAATTATATTAATTATAATTAAAAAGAAGTAAAAAATAATAATAAGAGTTAGTAATAAGTAGAACCCATACACTTTATTGCGAATCAAAAATTTAAATCACAAATATAATTAGTGTATGACGTGAGAGACTTCAGCAATCAATCGAATAAAAAAAAAATATGAAAATATTAATGTAAAAAATAAAACTGAAGTCTCTCTCACATCATCAAGAGCATCATGAACTCGCTACTGCTTTTGATAACGTGAAAAACTTCAGTATTATTCTTTATATTAATATAATTAACAATTTCTATTCGTTTGACTATATTGTGGATTTATTTATTATATATGTATAATCTCTGTTAATATATATTATTATACAATTCACAATTGTACAATTTAGTAGCGCTCTTGTATTTCTTAAAAAATAAACATAAAATGATATAAAAAGGCCAACTAACGAGCAAATATCTAGATGTTGTTGAACGATTATTTATTAAATTTAAAAAAACCAATGTGATAATTGGTTTTCGATGTTTAAACAAACTGAACAAAATTATAAAAACCCATAAAGACAAAAATCAACATTCACATAATTCCAGTGTAGTTTACAAGATTAACTGCAACGACTGTAATGCAATATACGTTGGCCAAACAAAGAGACAATTACAGACTAGAACAAAAGAACATAAAAACAATATCAGATTGGATTCGAAGAGACACTCTGTTATATCAGAACATAGAATCAAAGAACAACACAATTTTGATTGGGATAATGTTAAAATTTTAGATTACGAAACAAATTATCATAAAAGAATGATTTCTGAAATGCTGCACATAAAGGAACAAAAAAACAGTATAAATTTAAAAAAAGACACAGAGTTACTCAGCGAATCATATTCAGATATACTGGATAAAATAGCTAACCTTTGAAATAAACAAACAAAACAAAAAAGTCAATAAGAAAAGAATAACTTTTACATATCATATGGTATATAAATATAAATTTGTGGCTGTTTCTCATGATTGTGTTGGAGGTGAGATGTGTCACAGACAATCACTGTCGTCACGGATGGTCATAAACTCATCTATGGGCATATATTACAAGAATCACACATACCATCGGGAACTAAGACAATTTCACGCCTTTAAACGATGGAATTAGAAGATTTTTCCACCTTTAATTTTTATAACTTACTCTATTCGCAACACGTCAATAAATCTTAGCAATGTAATCGTTCGCATTATCAAAATGTTCAGAAATTATACTGTCATAAATATTAAATGACAACACTGAAGAAGACTGCGTACAATCGAAACGTTTGTTAATTTATTTTAAATATCTTTAATGTTAATATTTAATAAATAATCGTTCAACAACATCTAGATATTTGCTCGTTAGTTGGCCTTTTTATATCATTTTATGTTTATATATTATTATGTTTTTTATTATGACTGCGCTGAAGATAAACAAATCGAAAAACGTACATTAATTATACTTGCGACTTATATTTCTGATTCACAATAAAGTGTCTTACTTACTGCGCTGGCACTTGGCACTTTTTTATTTCTTTTTTATATTTAGGACAGCCTTTATAATTGTATTATATTAATTATGTGTTTTTCCCCGATTTAGACATATGAATCATTTGGAATTTCTTCAGTTAATTGTTGGAAATATCTATTCAAATACCTACTGAATGAGATGCGCGATAAAGATGTCACGGCTTTTACATGTTGGACATGGACATTATCCAATGATAATAAATAAAACTTATTTTTTTTAATCCGAGAAGGGAACGTCATACTTCAGCATTAGCATTTCACTAGCCGGCCGTTTCTACGTGCGTTGAAAAATCGTAATCGTATCATAAAATTTTATTTTATCGACTAGACAATTTTTTAAATATTAATCAGAGTAATAGCGAGGGAATTGACTTTTATTGTATTCGTCGAATTAAAATTTTTCTTCGATGAAAATTTTTTTCTTACAATCTCACAATTTCTTGTGCTCAGCGCTTTCTATCATCTCGAAAAGATATCCATATTGAAGGAAACTGTTAATTGTTTGATCGTAAACGTATTGCAATTTTATTTTATCGATTACGAAATTTTTCTTGCAGTAATAAGAGAATTTGTCGTTGGATTATATTTAATTTATTAAGAAAGAATTTTTTTTCTCGCAAATTTTCGGAGGCGTCTTCTCTCACCTTAAAAAGTTATCTTATTTACATTTGCCCTAATCCGGGAGTTTTCCCGGGAACGTGGGGAATTCCCTCGTGAATGCTCAGGGGAAACCGTAATATAAGTATACGACTCGTGCCTTTTTAAGCGTATATGTGGCACACGCGTGTTATATACTTAATATGCGATACGAGACGCGTGTCGGTTTTGTTTGTTAATGTATAAGCATGATTCACAGAGCATAACTCGCAGCTATTGCGGATATTTTTGGCTTATTCACAAGCGTCAATGTCACTGGTACCAACAAGGTATACTGATAGCAGTAATAACGCTATTCATCACTTTTGCTTTACTACGCCGAAAATTAAATCGGAAGACACACGTGGCAATAAACATATTTATGTCTGAGTGTGTGTGTCTAGAATTTATTCTGCGAATTGATTGATTGATTTTATTCATCGGAATAAATAGGAGAGAAACGGAGAACGGAGAGAAAAAGGAATTTAACAATCAAAGATTATAAACATTCCTAATTTTTTATAAATCCAAGTAATTGTATGAATAAAATACGTGACTTATTCAGACAAATACAGGAGTCTCTTCAAACTTCAGGAAGCTATACGTGTTATAATGGCATGTTCTGTAGTATATTTACTTTTCTCTTACCTCGAATCGCGTAGGGACTCTCTTGAAAGAGACGAAGAACTTCAGCGTCCGTCTGCAACAACAGATATCGCACGTCTGCCAGTTCAATCCTTGGAATGCGTCGTCGAAGACTGACGAGGTTCGTCGACGTCGATGAGAGGAACAAAACGGTAATCGGTGTAATCGAAGTAATTGATCGAATCTATCGTCGTCAATGACGGATTTCTGACTGACAATGAGACACGTTCGGTCACCAGGGAGAAAGAGAGAGAACGTCAACACAGAAGATCAGTCTCCTCTTCGTCGAAGAAGAGGATCAGCGCACTCCCGGCAGCATCTCGATCTTTCGGAGAATATCGGAGATGAAGAAAGATGGTTCGCGCGGCTGATGAATCTCTCGCAAGAGTCGAAGAAACTGTCCTCGGTCAGAGATATAAAAGAAACTGGTGACGGATGAGACGGAGGAACCGTCGAGCGCGGAATAGCGGGCGCCGAGGACGCGCCGGCGACTTTAAATGGGAGAACACGCAGCCTCGGAAGGGATCGCGCCGCGAGACCGATGCGCGAGCGAGAAATGAGAAGCATCGCGTGAGGAGAAGAGGCCAGAGAGCGAGAGAGAGAGAGAGAGACAGCGAGGGCTTCGGAAGAGGTGTTTCGTCGTACCTGATGTGCCGTTCCTCAGGATTCCCCTTCCCCTAGGTAGGGGGAAACATACGGCCGGAGAACTTCGGTGGGGTTGGGCCAAGAATGAATCCGTGGATTCACCCCGATGCACGCGTACGTGCATCACGTGTACACAGTTGGAAAATTTGTGTTTTCTTGTTAAAAACGGTCCCCGTTAAAATTTTTGTGTTAAATATTTAACACATTCATGTGTTAATTTAACATATTGCTGTTATGTTAATTGGACTCAAATGTTAAATTATTAAAACAACTAAAAAAAAGTGTAAAAATAACACAATGTATATCTATTTTTAATTTTACACAATAAATATGTTCCGTATTATTAGTGACAAGATTTATCTGTTAAAATTTACAGAAAAAAAATGTTAATTTTACTTTATAATATAAGTGGAGGTGATAAAATGTAAAATTAACAATTTTTTTAGTTAATTTTTACATTAAAACTATGTTAATTTTACACAAAATTTATTTTAAGTTTATTTGAAGTTTGCATTTATTTTATGTTAAAATATTAACACAATATTCGTGTCACCATTTAACATATCCGTATTATGTTAAATTAACACAAAAATTTCTGTGGACCGTTTGGGACAGGTGATATTTGTTAAATTTAACACAAATTTTTCAACTGTGTACGTAAGGAGTGAAGAAGGGGGAGAAAAAGAGGCGGGAGGGAAGAGGGAGGTTCATCTCTCCGAGTACGGAATGCAGTTAACGACGATCGGAATAATCGGCCGGAATGCCAAAGCGGCGCCGACGAATCTCCTCCTTCTCTCTTCTCTTATGCATTAGTTAGAGTGCGATTATCTTCCTTCGCGCCCCGTTCGTCCCATTCAACGGAATCTTGGACAGGAAAAAGAAGAGGAAACGCGATCTTGTAGATGATCTAGGAGGAATCGCTCGCGTGCCAGAGACCTCCGAGACCTACGATTCTGTTATGCGGTGGTTTTTATTATGAACTCCATCCGGAGGTTCATGGACCAGACATCTTGATGCATAAAAAGTCTTTGACTAATTGTTAAATGTAATCACTTATCGATGTTTGTTGTGTATTATGTAACATATGGATGATTAAACCGAATAGGATTTATCTTTTTTAAAATTATATGATGACAGTCGTATAATTTTATATAATATATTTCAAAATTATATATTTGGCAAACAAATGCAGTATTTTTAAATAAAATATTTATTATTACTATACTGTTGAAATTAATTTGTTATATTATGATTAACACACACGTTCTCTTTTTCATTAATTAAATGGACAGTCAGATAATATATTGTAAGCTGGGATTGTATGTTTGTGTGTGTGAAGTTTGTTTGAATGAATTTTTCTTTTATTTGTCATTCTTGGAAGAGTATCGAAGAACATCATAAGATATTAAGAGAACGGATTTTAAAAAAAGTAACAGTATTAACGTGTTATCGTGAATGTAAATTTTGGTCTTTCCAGAATCGCAAGTGTTTTTTCAGTTTGATATGATACAGTTTCTTGCTTATTGTTCTGTTTCAATTCAATTATCGCCTAACATTTTCTCTTCTGCGCGGGTCATAGTTTTGCTATAGAATTTCATAACGTTCACTATTTTTTATTTTTATTTTCGCTGACGCCAGATAGTTTTGCGAAAAGAAAAAAATGTGATGACTCGAAAAAGAATTTGTACCTATATGAAACAAAATACTTTTTGCAATTCGAGAATCGACTCTAGCATTTTTCCCGATTTCTCTCTCTGTTCGATTTTTTTGTCAAAATCGATAAACATTTGGTGTCAATCGTGAAAGATAGAAAAAATTCAACAATTCTCGATTTCGAAGATCGCGCGCAACGAATTATTATTTTTAATGTAAATAATAATAAAAAAGGCTAATATAAGAATCAAGCGCGAGATAAAAACTTCCTAATTAATTTTAACTACTATTTATCAATTAAAATTAAACGTTTTGAGTCATCTTCAGTAATTAAAAGAAAAAAATAAAACGCATCTTGCGATCATAAATGCATCCCTCTCCGCGAAATTACTATTTTTATATTTAATAACTCATTTTTCGATTCCTGCTAAATCCATCGGAATTGTCGGAGCGATTTTAATCATCTACGTAATTAATTTGAATATCTGATGTAATCCCTCGCAATCTCGAAATCGCAAAGTCTACCGACGATATTCGTGCATACATACATATATAAGCGCGCGAAATCAGACGCATCGTCATCATCATCATCATCATTATCGTGTTCGCCGTTCTTCGGAGCGCGAGGTAAATCGAGCGTTAAATCGCGATTAGCGTTGCCCGCAGCTAGCTTTCGTTCGCGGATTTTATTCGCGGTCGATTGAACGTCGTCGTCCTGTCAGGTCGTTCGTCTTCGCGACATTGCTCCCTTGCGATGAAGATGAAGGACGCCGGTAAACAAATCCGGTGTGTCTCAGCGGCGATGAAATACCGCATATATTTCACGCTTGTTACGTAAATATTCATAGTCACGTCTAGATGTGAACACAAGAGGAGATTCTTTCGTTCTTTTGTATTACCTAATGATGCTTCTTGTTTCGCTCACGCGAGGTAGCGTGAGTCATCGTTTTGTTTAAAACGCATATATTTGAACGTAAAGTCTATACTTTACATTCATTACAATCGATGGTCAAGGAAAAGGGGAAACTTAAAAATTGTAAATGTACAAAAAATCGCTTTCTGAGTATAAATATAATAGCGCAATATTATTTTCATTAAATTCGTCAAATTTTTGCAACTTTGCCTGTCTGTGAATGAAGGAAAGAAACCTCAGGATGTACGAATTTTTAATTATCCTTGAAGAGTGTTGTTAAGATATTGAGAGATGTGGAAAATTTTATCTTG
Organism: Prenolepis imparis; assembly: GCF_030444845.1. Taxonomy (NCBI): domain Eukaryota; kingdom Metazoa; phylum Arthropoda; class Insecta; order Hymenoptera; family Formicidae; genus Prenolepis; species Prenolepis imparis. Next base: position 21,572,987 of record NW_028141161.1, read on the forward strand.
TAATTTTTTAAATAAATAAATTTTTCTTCATCGCTTTTGAGGACTTTTATTAGACCTCTGAGGATTAAACTCTTGAGAGAGAATGAATGCAACGCAAAACACGATTGACATAATCGCAAAATCGAAAAACAAGAGTTCAATGTCAACGAACTATTTCGTCGCACAATTTAGCTCGAAATCCAACCATTACATAATAATGATTTCAATCGCTAATCAAACAATATGTTGTTTTTCTACTGATATTGTATGAGAGTTCTCTCTCTGATGTTTGCGTGTTTGCTCGAAATGTTTGTCGAGATAATTTGATATAGAACAATATTTCTCCTTAAATATTAATCACTCGTCGATATTAACGAGCAACTATCATCATCTTCAAATCCTATTTTTCTCTCTTATCCGCTTATCGTAATCAAAATTATCTCTGAATATTATATCTGTGAATTGTACTGTGATCTCGACCTATCTAATAATTAGTTTGCCTATCGAGCGGAAACTCTTCGAGATATATCAATTTAGCTTATAATTGCAAAATATTGCATTAATTGCATAATTATCTCTCATTCTGAAATATAAACATAAACATCTTTTTTTGCTTTTTCTCTCGCGGAATATATTTTTTCAAGAAATTCGCAGAATCTATTTAAAACTACAAAAACAATAAATAAGAAAATACGAAGAAATAAGGTTCTCCCACCTCCCATGTTTTAAGAGAAAGATAGTCTCAAAATAGAAGTTATATGTATCATTAGATTCGCAGATTCCAGGACAGGAATCAGAGCGGTATGTTTGCGGAATCGCAAGGTAAAAATAAAAAGTTCCCCGTTCTTTTTCTCGCCGAGTATGCACTCTTTGGGTCAAATAATGCTATTCGCGCGAGCGCATCTAATCTGTCTGTATGGTGTAATTTTGCGGTAAATAAATTGCTATCGAACGACGAGGAAAGAACCGGCTCCCGATGCTTCTCGGTACTTTAACGCGATGTTCGCATCGTAATTCCCAACGTTGCGTCCGCACATACATGTACATCATGACCAAATTACACGTAATGATAAAGATGGAGAACAATTATCCGGACTATGCGATTATTTTTTGAGAGCATTCCCGAGAGAATGGGGAATTTTCGAAATCCGGTTCTAAAAAGTCCGATATTATAATCTCATATGATGTCATCGATACGTACATACAGTCTGCATAAATAAATAAATTATAGAAATTATATGAATTATATATAATTATAATTATAATTATAATTATATGAATTATATGAATTATACGAATTATATGAATAAAATTTATTTATTTATTATTTTGTACATACAAAAAACTAATTATAATAACTATAACAAATTTGATTATCAACGAGAGATTTGAAAAATAATCCGTCATCTATCTACTCGAAATATTAAAATATCGTCTCAAGAGTTGATTTCTCTGCCCCATGACTAAGAGAATTTAATTGATTTAGTGGACAGTGATGTGCGATGATGAGGACGCAATTAAAGGTAATCAACGTCGGCTTAGAGAATCGGTCCTATGTCGATCAACAAGTAGCAATAGCTGAGCGAGTGTTTGCCATTCGATTCGCTTTTGCTGTTAGATTTCATTTATTTTCGGAATAGAAAACAAGCTACTATTAATGACGATAGTTGTTGATAACAGTCGCAGCAAAAAATGATTCTAAAATAATAAAAAAAGAAATAATTCTGTATATGGGCTAATTTGACAACACATTGCGATATATCTTACGTAGAATACGATATTATTAGCTGTTGGACATGCGATATTAAATGACTCCATGTAATTCAAACAGGTTCCAGAAGATATCACTACGTTGGATTTCTAAGAAGACATCGATAATATCATTTTTGCAAAAAAAATGATGATCGATGTATCTTGGATTTTTTTAAATAAAAGACTGAGTTGAATACTTTAGCTGTTATATGAAAACTATGAATTATTACATAAATAATGAAAAATTATTATAATTATCAATCAAGATATATATGATTTAAATAAGTCTCGATTTCAAATTGTTTCTATTTTTTTAATATAATTAATATTGATTATAGTAATTTTTTTTTATAGTAATAATACTGACATATAGTGATTTATATAGATTGATATATTATATTGATAATATTATTCTAAATTTTTTTTCTGTAATATTATGTTATATAATAAATGATAATGATTCGCTTTTTGATATTTATAGAAAAACCACATCCATCTTCATAATAATCACCTCAACATCCAACGAGAATTGCATCGATCAATTATGTCAGTGCTGTCATCCTTTAAAATCTATTTGAAAAATAGAATATTGCGAATTTCTATTTTATTTTATCGTGGTTCTCCAAATTGTAAATTTCCTCCACAAATTTCTGTAAATCGATAACTCTATGATATTTTATGTTATTTTTTTTTTAATATTAAGAGAACAATTTCTTATTTCGCAGTATTTTGGAGTAATATGTTTCATAAAATTCTAAGTACGCTGTGTTTCGGAAATTATTTCATCAGTAGATGCAAACATATATAATAGTAACTAATAAGACTAGTATGGTCAGACAGACGTGAAATCTCCCCCCTTCTTTTTTTACTGTCATTTCTCCTTTCCCATCATTATTCTTCATTCATTATTTGTCATTGTCACCCTGTCGCTCATTGGTGAATGAACGCAAGCAATTGAACGGGTTCGGCGCAAGTCTGACGTAAGTCCATAATTCATAATTTATAAGATTCACATTGAATAATTCGACCTTACTGATTGCAGGCTCATTTCGTTCTTTATTTTTAGAATTATTTTGTACCATATGCGACATACTTTGTAGAAAGATTTCAAGCATATCGGAGCATATCATTGACATCTATGCGCGTGCAGAAATTATTCAAAAATTCATTACACAATTCGCAAAGTTTGTATAAAGTATAAAATATTAGAAAAAAAATTAATCTTACAATTAATTACTATCAATTTTATAAATCTTTCAGTCTATCGTGCTATTCGTTCGAAATTGACGACAGAGAATGATCTATGATTCGTATTTCATAAATGTATAAACAAACAGTTCAATTTTACGGATGTGTGTGTGTGTGTGTATGCATGCACATGTGCGCATTTTATTCTTCCGCACGTTGAATCATGAACGCTCCATAATTCTTTTGACATTGCGAGGGATATATTGTATTATATTGGGATCACCCCCCGGGATATCACCAGGTGCGAACGAAGTGGGTAAATAATTGTATAGCTAAAGGTAATATATAGAAAATGGAATCTGAGCTCTTTTAGTATTTAATATTTATTTATTTATTTATTTATTTGTTAGAGGATATAATAATAAATATATAATACATATAATAATAAATTAATTTTAGTAATAATTTTTGGCTCTATTATTTAATATATTAATTTATTACTATCCCCCTTAACAAATAAATATTTTATCTCCTATAATTAAATATTAACCTAATTGATATTAATAATCTAATATCCCCAATTTGATTATATAAAGACTTAATTCTGAATTATACACGATATAATAATTTTGATAAAAAATATAATAAAAAATTAAACTTATATATAACTCACCTCCTTCAAATAAAACTCTAATTAAATTTGAACTGTGTGATAACTATAAAAAATATATACATATATTATTGAAATAAAGACTTAATTCTGAATTATACACGATATAATAATTTTGATAAAAAATATAATAAAAAATTAAACTTATATATAACTCACCTCCTTCAAATAAAACTCTAATTAAATTTGAACTGTGTGATAACTATAAAAAATATATACATATATTATTGAGGAAGTAAATAAAATTACTAATTTAATAAATTGATCAAATAAAAATTTTTCCTCTCACATAAAGCATTCTATATAATATAATTATTAATGAGAAATTAATAATTCCAATAAATAAACACGAAATTCGTTCAATTAAAATAAAAAATTGTACATTAATCGATTCAAAAATTAAATAAATCACGCAATCACACTCTATTACATAATCCCCATACCTAATAAATATATAATATTAAAAAAATCTACAAAAAATACTAAAATACTATAGTATAAAAAATGAATAAATATTTAAATAATTAATTATTTACCACCACTCGCACGATATGATCTACCTATATACGTGCTGGCGCGATCGCGGCACTGTTTGCCGCGTGGCATCGGCGGAAACGGCCGCTGATCGCCGAGCTAGCTAGCCGCTCGCTCGCTCGCTCATTCCGGCCGCGGTAACCCGCAGTTGCATGTCGGATTTTGTGCCCGTGCGTTGTAGTTTCGATCCGGTTGCTTGGCTGGCTGTCTTTCGCACTCGGTGAAGACCGCTCTCGGTGAGTAAAACCTCTTTTTGGATCTCTTTAAAACCTCGTCTGACCCGCGTTTATCCCTCGAAATCGAACTCCGCGAAGATCATTTCGGCGCCTTCGCTCGAACGAGCGATTATTATTTCGACAGGTGTCAATAAATAAACGGTAACAGTTGTTGACTTCGTGACTGGTTCGTTCGATGATAATGAATCGATTCGAAGATGATAACTTTGCGAGAATATAGAATGTAGAATAACAAAGCCGGTCGAATCGGAGCAACTTGTGTCAACGAACGTCGGTATTCAAAGACAGCTGACGTATAGCTCTTTAGAAATACAGTCAAGGCTATATATGAAGGATCTTATCTTTCCTCCTATTCAAATAATATTTCCATTCAAATAATATTTCTGAATAAGAGCTCCGAATTTGGAGCTCAACGCCTCAGAGAAGAAATTCGCGACGTTCGACGTTATCTCTATTTTACGAGACACGCGAAGAATACAATGACTCGATAGAGAGCAAGAAAGAAAAAAAAATTCTAATTATCATTCGCATATTAGATTAACGATAATTTATCGGCGAGAATGATTCAGAACGTTTTACGTAACGCGCGTATTTCTCCTCTATATACCTATATGCGGTGAGAATCGGAGCGGGAACGAGGAAAAATATTGCCGGACGAATTTTTGTTTTCAACGACCGGCACTCTCTAATCTAGTCCGTGATTAGGGGAGTGGAACGATAAAGGAGAAGGAGAAGCAGGTGCAGTGCAAATGCGAATGCAAAAGCGAAAGAATTAGTGTGTAAACCTGCTTAAACGCCTACTAGTAAAACTATCCGGTAGTCAGGGGGCGAGAAGAGGGAAGAAAAGGGAAGTGATGAAGAAAAAGAAATGGCGTTTGCGCCCGCGATATGGCGAAATATCGCGGGGCGAGCTTTCGCAAAAACAGAGAGGCCGCGTAATTATTATACTCGACGTCGACTCGGTGCGTGCATCGCGTTTTTTTTTTTTTTTTACCTTCCGATGCGTTCTCTTCTCTCGCAACCGTGTCTCTCTTCCGCAAAAGCGGGAGAAAGCGATCGCGATTTCGGATCATCCTATGATAACGATAAACGCGATTGATAGCGATTAGGACGCGCGAAAGAGTTCTCCTTCTAGAGATAAAAGCTCCAGATATATAAAAAAATCGGAGTACAAATGTGTGACCCATCATATGGGCGTTTAAAGAATTAATATCCGAATTTATTTTCGATACACTATTATTGCGAGTTTTAAATTTATTAATCTTTGACATATCGAAAGTAGTTTCCCATTATACTTTGTAATTTTTGCATCATTAATATTTCTTATCGAGATTATGACGCCTTGCGTCATATAAAGTTCTTCTCGAGAGCCAAGTTTGATCGTTGACATCATATTAATTGCATGCTCCTCTTAATCGGGGATACTTAAACCAATTTCACGATTCCTCGGAATTCTTCTCGTTAAACGCTCGAGAAGACGTTATTATCTCACTTTATACGTAAAAATATTAATTTCAGATCTCGAAGAAGCTCGATTTATCCTCGAGTGCTTTCAACACACGATCAAACTTTTATATACCTACATTTTGCAGTGCGATCTATTTATTCGGAATGACATTGAGTATTAATTAATATAAATTTCGCGTATTATTCACGACCTTCTGTGTGCAACCTGCAACAAAAGTGCATACGGGAGAAACAATACGCTATTATGTTTCGCTATTTGCTCGCTTCGCTTCGCGACACGTGCGAAAGTCATCAAGAAATCGGAGACGTTTTACATTAGACGTTTCTCTCGTTTTTTTAGCGAAAGTTAAAGTCGGCGAAAGCGAGTTTGAACAGAAGATCGAGATTAACCCTCTCCGCGCGTTTGGCCGCCCGTGAAAAAAAAGCGTCTCGCTTTTTTCGTGGATCAGCCAAGCGTTTTACGTATGACGTATGACAGACATGCACGTTACGCAACCGCGGGAAGAGAGAAGAATTGCTCCGATCCTTTTATACATTACACGTATAGGTAGGTGGGCGTGAGAGACGAGGATATCCGTGACTCACGCACCTCTCTCGATCCCGATCGTGTGTACTTGAACGTGAATCGTCGACCACTTCCGATACCGGTTCTCTATATTCAGAGCGACTCGTGGGCGAAAAATTTGCATTAATGATTTTCCGTTGAGATTCGTTTTTTTAGTCGCACGAAATATTATTGACAAAATTTATTAAATTAGATAAATATAAAATTAATTAGATTAATAAGAGTATATTTAAAGGATGATGATTAATGCACCGTGTAAACAGTACATTTACATCTGGCAATGGTATAGTGACAATTAATATGTCACTTTTCTCGTGGGCGAAAAATTCGCATTAATGATCTCTACGTTAGCTTTTTTTAATTGCGCGAAGAAATACATTGTTAATGAGAAAAAAAATTACGTATTAACTGTCACACTATCATTGTCATAGAGATGATATAAATATATTATTTATACAGAACATTTAAATCATTATCCCTCAAATATATTCTCATTATTATAATTTATTTTATATTTATATTTATATTTTTTTAATGAAAAAAATACATTGTTATTACTATTTTAAACAATGATACTATGCAGAATAATATAAAGTTAAATTAATTATGATGTCCGCAATTATCTCGTGAAATTGACCGAGCATTGTTCTGTATAATATATCTGATTGGATTGAAATGAGGTGCAAAATATGCGCAGCTAGATTAATCAGTGCAAAATGCCGAGCGGAACTCGATGTAAATGGGAGAGACGGCGGGACCAAAAGCTCGACCCACTGCACTCGATTTAATCACCAAGTGTCCTCGATGACAGCCATGGTGCGAAGGTTGTTCCAATTAATGTTAAACGATGTAAAACGTGTCGAAATATATCGACGCGAGCAATCTCTGTCTCGCGCGAATGATGAATTTATTATAATTAAATCGCATTTGCTGAAACTGACGTTTATATTGAAATAATTTTCACTTGATGAGAAAAAAACCTTATCGTTTAGAAATGTGTATTCTCAAAAATTTTTTAATATTCTTTTAATAATTTTTGATACCTTCTGTTTCGCGCATTATAGATATTATTCGTAATTAATAAAACAGGGAATTTTTTTAAAAAATACGATATAAATTTGATGATGACATTTCTCTTTCTCTCTTAGTATAGAAACCTTCAGACATTTTGATTTCGATTCACCAAGAAAATATTAAAGATAGGACCATACCTCTATCAATATAATATTATTCTATCGAGAAACCGGGTCACGATAAAATTCACAGATGATGTTTGTTGTTTTTTTTTGTGTATTTTAGCTACGGTGGGGGGAAATTCGTTGCGCGCTCACGCGTGTCTCCCCTTTCTATTCTGTATGCCGGTCCCACCTGCCGTTTCCTGCTTCCTCTCGTATCCCTTTCATTCCCTTCCGACGAATTAGGGAGGCGCGACGCACCTCCGCACGCAAAGTGCATTCGACATTGAAAAAAAAGCACCGATCTCCCGTCGGTCGACTATCTTTATTAAGCGTGAGGTCGCGAAAGAAGGCGGAGAGGGAGCCGCACCTCGCTTTGGAGAACAATACGTAAGAGAGCGCGGACTTAAACATACACGTCGAGTAGAAAGAAGGACTCCGGGGTAAAGGGCTGCTGGGAGGATCGATATCTCCGCTTCAGACCGCGGATTGAGAAGAAACGAGAAAAGGAGAAAAAAAGGGTTAATGACGCACGCGGAAGGGGAAGAGAGAAAGAGAGAAACGATGCAACATCTGGACGTTACGGTTTCTTACTGCTATATAGAAGAAGAAGGTGAACGAACCGATCTTCGAACGAACGATCCTTCGCCTCTTTTTCTCTCCTCTCTCTCTCTCTCTTCTCTCTTCGCGATGTGCATCTTGCGCTCTCGACACGCAGAAGATTGCTTCGGATGCCTTACATGCTTAGATGCCGCGACCATGTGTTGCAACCGCATTGTCCGCTTCATTCGAGTGCATCACATCGTTTCGGGAGTTAGAGTCGATTAAATTCGACAATTTACAGGAGAATTTCAGCGAATCCGCTATGTCGGATGCCCTGTTTACGCCGCGCTTATGATGCGTTTCCGTGGATGCAAGAGCGATGCAAAACGCGACGGTGCAGACGACTCGCCGCGAGTGTCCTGGGGATCGACGCAAGGATTTACCGGTGGCTTTTACCGTTACGATATCTCTAACGGGAGATGCGCGACTGGAGAGAAAGAGAGAAAGAGAGAATACGACAGAGAACAAGGCAATTTCTCTCGCGCTTTCCAGATCGGTCGCGCGCAGGTTTCAGGCAGTCGACTTCACCGTGATATATATTTTTATATGCATATATTAAGCGGAAATATCTGATGCCTTAGCCTCAGTTAAAAGAATTAAATTTCCTCTCGACGCGTCGAGATATGTATTTTATTTCGATTAAAAAAAAAAACAACGCAGGGTTCAACGAAGATACACGAAAGATGAGGATATGTATATTTAGTATAATATTAAGATTGTTGAGAAAATAATGCCTACATTTCTTCTTCTCAGAAAAACTATTTATTTAACAGGTTTGAAACACACACAGTATACATGGATATATATTTCCTCTTTATGCATATATTATTTTTCAACATAATCTTCATCAACTTCTATAGCCTTACGCCAGCACGATACAAGTGCATGTTTGCCTTTACTGTACTAGCTCTTGTCCTATCCACATATATAATCATGTGCTCACTGCTTGAATCGCGCTTTCATCATTTTCCAAACTTTGTTTCGCAGAGTGCATCTTTAAATGGCCCAAAAGTTGGATATCAGAAGCAATCGCTAAATTGTGCTCCCCTATTCATCCTATAGTTCCGATCTGGCTCTTTCCGATTTTCGGAATACATCTCTTTGAGCCACTTAAAGATATCTCTGCGGTGCCAGATTTGAAGATGACGAGGGCGCAATTCAAGCGGTGAGGACATGGCTACGTGAACAAAACAAGAGCTGATACAGTAAAGGCAAACATGCACTTGTATCGTACTGGTCTAAGGCTATAAAAGTTGATGGAGATTATGTTGAAAAATAATATACGTAAAGAGAAAACATCCATGTGTATTGTGTGAAAATTTCAAATCTGTTGAATAAATAGTTTCTGAGAAAAAAAAATGTAAGGCATTTATTATTTTCTGAACAATCCTAATAAATAGAAAATAAAAAATTATACATCTTACGCGGCGCTTGCTCTTGTAAGCAGAAACACGTTGCATTCGGCGATTGCATTCGTATGCAAATGCAACACCGTATCGCGGGGTTAGCGCACCCGAGGTGCACCAGAGAACGGATGTCGAAGCTTTTTCGAAATTCTGTCACGGTGTGTATAAACACGAGACGCAACGGCTCGTGACGACCTTTGATCACGCAGTCATGACTGTCGATCGTCGAACCTGGAAACCACCATGGGGGAAAATATATATGCGTGAGCGGCTATTTTTTTTTTGTCGTTCGCCAACAACGACGACGATGACGACGACAAGACGCTTCTCCTCTATATCCGCCTGTCTGTCTGTCTGTCTGTCTACCTATGCCTACCTGCCTGATTTTATCGCCGACTGCGCAATCTCCTAGCGTGTCCGCCGCGCCGCACTGAACTCGAAAATCATCGCGAAAGAATAATCATCGCGTTACGTAATCGAGAAAATTGTCTCCGCGCGCGATACGGACAGGTGGACGAAAATTGACGAGTAACGGTCATAATGTCGCTGCGATAAGAAAGAAATACATAAGTCTGACAGTTTGCATATTTGTTTTTAACAAGGATCCGCGGAAATATTTAATAATGATAATCTTTATAGTGCAAGAGTGACGTAAAGCGGGCAATAATGTTTTGTTTTACGTGTTTGCGACAAAAAGCGAGGCTACAGCTGGCGTGCTGATATAATGCCTATTCTGAACGATAAAAAAAAATAAATATAAATTTGTGTGCGCATATAAAAGTTGTTGAGACGGAGATATCTACATGCTCAAGCGACATAATATATTTTATTGCGATCAGCTATAGTATATGTAATTATTTATTTTAATTCAAAGTGTCTAATATTTAAAAATTTTATTTTCAAGGAAAAATTGTCTCCCTAAATCGCCTAAAAAATATATAATTAAATTTTTGGTCGCGAGATCTGTATATTGCATATATAAAACAATAATCTTATAAGTAGCTTCCAAAAAATCCAGTTAAACAGTATATATAATTATATTATTACATCATATCTTTTATCGTATTTTATCAATAAAATGATATTTAATTTTTCGGGCAGACTCTTCTTAATTAATGGAAAGAGATATACAATTTGATAAATAAGATAGTAGTCAATATCAAGTTCGTTATTTAAAGAAGTTCCCAGACGATGCAGCTGCACCGTATAATTACGATGAGTAACGACGATTATTTCGAGCTCGTCTCAGTCGCACCTTTCGTCATCGCGTTATCTCGATAACGCCTCGTGATAAGCGATAAATTCGAGCACGGAATTTCAATTTTTGCGTCGACCGCCTCAAGCTGAAAGTGAAGAACTAACAATAAGAGCCTAAAATACGAACGACGTTAAAACGTGAATCTAGTTTTAGGAGAACTAGTTGTTTGAACCACGGATAAGCTTTATTACAGGATTATCTTCCGCGATCATTACTTGAGACGTATCATTATGCACGTACAGGATGTCCCAGAATCAACAATCCTAACTTTACTGGCAGTAAAAGATCTTTTCAATAGTTTCGAATGCTCTATTTAAAATAAAACTGAATTTTCTGAAATACGTAAAATTAATTAGATAATAAATTTTATTTGAAAAATCAAACAGGAAATAAAAAATATTTTTACGATTCTCAAATTCATACAAGACTGAAGGAACCTTTTATAAAGGTTTATACAAGACAACTTCTCGACCTCATCGAATAGCTAGAGTTTACAATTTTATTCTCATGTATTTACATATGATATATATACTTTGACAACACACTGATAGCTAATCATTTATCACAATCATTTATCCAAAGCTCTTTAAATACGCGAGAAGTCTCTCCGATCTAGCCGCTAACTTGGTTCTTCATGAATATGACTAGCCTTTATCGACCGAACGTCGTAACACTTTTGTTGCTTCTTCCGTCAATAATGCACAGCTTGGAATAAGACCGCGGGATTGGACGAGTGCTAAGAATCTCTCCATTCAGCATACCTGGTAGAGCGCCGGAAGTCGGACGAACAAAGACTCATTCGTCGGAAATCTCTCCGACGATGGCAGAGAGAAAGTGTACATCTACAAAAGGCTGTCGTCGACGACTTTACGTTTCGTACAAGCGAATATAATTTTATTTCATTATTCATTTCGACATTGCACTTGTTTCTCTCGGTGTAATTACTTTCTTTAAATGATTATATATTCCAAAATTATACTTTCAACATTTTTATCGACTTCAAATTAACCAAAAAGAGTCAACTAAGGAGAACGAAAAAGTCTTAGGATATGTCTTAGGATACGCCAGCGATGAAATATTTTTATAATATTTCTCATAAATAATGCAATTGTATCTCGTTAAAATTACAATGTATATTATACGGAACATAAGTTCCCAGTAATGTGGCTTTCTCGCATAACAGATCAGAATAAATAGTTATATTCCAAAATCATAAATACCTCAACATTTTCTGTCGACTTCAAATTAATTAAAAAGAATCTATTAAGGAGAACGAAAGTGTCTTAGGATACGAGGTATATAATATATCAGCGATAAAATATTTCTGTAATAATATTTCTCATAAATAATTCAATTGTATCTCGTTGGAATTACAATTTATATGTACGGAACATAAGTTTCCCAGCTGACGCGGCTTTCTCGCATACCGGAGATCAAAATAACGACGATTGCAAAGAGCACTATATTGTTTCGACCGTGCGACCGCGTATATCTGTATATTTCTGCATTTTTTTCAGAGTGAAGCTCGGGATGGAGAACCAGCAGGTATGGGTCCGGGACCCGCAAGAGGGTTTCATAATCGGGAAATTCGCGGACATGGTGGACGGGGACGCCTTGATCATCCCGCTGGATCCGAAATATCCGCAGCGCACCTGTCCGCTGGACGAGGTCTATCCCGCCGGCGAATACACCAAAGACGTCGAGGATAATTGTAAGTTCTTCCCTCTCCCAAATTCGATAATTGTTCGATTTAGCCAAAAAAAATATTAATACGATAATTTTACGCTATGAAATGTTAAGGGGAGAACAAAGAACGTAATGAAGAGAGATACGTTAGCGCCCGTTCCCTCGATTGTTACACACCGTGACGAACTTGTTTCGTCCGAGCTCTATACCGAGAGCAGATTAAGATCGCGCGGTCACGCTAACTTCTCACACGACTTTCGCTCTTTTGCAAAGGCACTTTCACTGATATTCTTTATTTATATATATATTTTTTTGTTTGTCATTTTCTTCTTTCTAAATTAAATCTCCTCATCATCAGGCGCCCTGATGTACCTGAACGAGGCCACGCTGCTGAACAACATACGCACTCGCTATTTCAAGGACAGAATATACGTGAGTAATTATGCGTGTGGTGACGCGTTCGAGTCAAGTAATCGCTCCTTCAACATTATCATCATCATCATCATCATCACGAGACCTTTTTTAAACTCTCGTTACGCTATTCCGGTTGCAGACTTACGTGGCCAACATTTTGATAGCCGTGAATCCGTATTACGAGGTGAAAGACCTTTACTCGCCGCGGACAATCAAGGCTTATCAAGGGAAGTCCCTGGGCGAGACGCCTCCGCACGTCTTCGCCATCGGTACGTGACAATGCTCTTCTTTTTTCTTCTTCTTCCCATCGTTAATTCGGCGACGGTACAGAGTACGGGATCCTTCCTTTTTTATGTTCGCAGGCGATAAAGCGTTCAGAGACATGAAAGTGTTGAAACAATCCCAGAGCATTATCGTATCCGGCGAATCGGGAGCTGGGAAGACCGAGTCGACCAAGTATCTCCTGCGATATCTCTGCGATCTCTGGGGCTCGACTGCCGGCCCGATCGAACAGAAGATCCTCGACGGTAAAGAAAAACGCGACTCGAACATAATTGATTCAACATAAATAATGGGATGATATTTAAAAATTCCGTAAATCTACGTGACTCAAAAGAGCTGCTTTAATCAAGCGTCTAGATTCTCGATGTCATCCATTTAGCACATTCTACAATTATTTATCATCGTATCCGCAGCGAATCCGGTGCTGGAAGCCTTCGGCAACGCAAAGACGAAGCGCAACAACAACAGCTCGCGTTTCGGCAAGTTCATGGAGGTCCACTTCGACTCCAAGTGCCAGGTGGTCGGCGGCTACATCTCCCACTATCTGCTGGAGAAGTCCAGGGTGTGCCTACAAAGCCCGGATGAACGCAACTACCACGTGTTCTACATGATGTGCGCTGGCGCGCCGGCCGATTTGCGCGCCAAGTTGGCCATCACCAAGCCGGACGATTTCTATTACCTAAGGAACGGCTGTACCCAATACTTTTGTACCGCGAGCTCGGAAAAACGGCTGAACGAGGCGCAAAAGAGTCGCGAGCAGGTGCAGAAAGGCAGCTTTCACGATCCCATCTTGGACGACGTTGATGGCTTCAACGCAATCGATCAGGTAATTTCTGTTGAACGAAAAATGCCGTTTTAAACAATATACTTAATTATTATTCTTGCCTATAATAATTTTCAAAATTTTTAATTTTACTTTTTTAAATCTTTTCGCGTGTATATTGTTTTTTCTTTATACATTCTTTATTACCTTTATTATAGGCGTTCACTCGACTCGGTTTAACGGATGCCGAACGCATGGAGATCTATACGATGGTGGCAGCGGTGCTTCATCTCGGCAACATCACGTTCGAGGACAATCCGGAGGACACTAAGGGCGGTTGCAGAATAACTGTCGACTCGGAAAAGGCGGTGGCAATATCCGCCAAATTACTGGGGGTGGATCCCGAAGAGCTGCGACAAGCTTTGGTCTCGAAGGTGATGCAGACCAGTCGGGGTGGCATTAAAGGAACGGTTATCATGTAAGTCAAACGAGATAACATTTCGAATGACTCTTGCACGGTCTCCTTCGATCGTTTTTATTAATTTGTCTGATCGCGAATAGGGTACCGTTGAAAGTCTACGAGGCTAATAACGCCAGGGACGCTTTAGCGAAGGCCATTTACAGCAAACTATTTGATCACATCGTCGCGCGAATTAACAAGAGCATACCCTTCAAGGCTTCGAGTTACTATATCGGCGTGTTGGACATTGCGGGATTCGGTGAGTGAATTTATTCTCGATCATTGAAAACACTCACTTTGATATTATAATAAAAGCTCTCGCAATAAATTTTCTTTTATAGAATATTTTAAAGTCAACAGCTTCGAGCAGTTTTGCATAAACTATTGCAACGAAAAGCTTCAGCAGTTCTTCAACGAGCGGATCTTGAAATACGAACAGGAGCTTTATGCTCGAGAGTCCTTGAACGTTCCGAAAATCTCCTACGTCGACAATCAGGATTGCATTGGTACGTGAAATTAAAAAAAATATAAAATTTTTTAAACTCTAAATCTGCTCATCATCTATTTTTTAAAATACTAGAACAACACAAGCGCGCGTTACACGCACGCCATTCTTCGATTTTATATAAAAAAAAAGATATTTTTATATAAAGTTTGTTTAAACTTGATTAATATTTTTTGATAGAAATCAGTTGATTAAAGCGTTAATTTGTCAATTAAATTATAAAATAATATGTTTTAATTAGTACGTAATAAAAATTATAAAATAATATGTTTTAAATAAAATGTTATAGTACTTTAAACTCGATTAATTTTCGCGAAAAACGTTTAAACTTTGAATTCAAAAATTAAAGCCTGTGTAAGTCGTAGAGCATTCGCTGAGGGCTCATTTTGTAGGTCTTGAAGAGACCTTTAAAACGACAGATCGTTAGATTATTTCGTTATTTTTTAACGTAACGCTAAAAGCAGCGCCATTTTGTTTTCATTTAAAATAAATTTTTTATTTAGAAATAATTTATTTAAGTTTATTATTTCGCGAATGACAAATAGCGCTCTACAAGTTTTAGAAATAAGTCATAAATCATGCCATCTTTTAGATTTAATCGAATCGAGGAATACGGGCATCTTCAGCTTGCTGGACGAGGAATCGAAACTGCCGACTCACAGTTTCGCGCATTTCACCAACGAGGTTCATCGTGCGTGGAACGGTCATTTCCGCATCACTTTACCGCGAACGTCACGATTGAAGGCTCATCGAGAATTACGCGACGACGAGGGTTTCGTGATTCGCCATTACGCCGGCGGTGTCTGCTACCAAACGGTAAAATGACGCATTTCGTTCAAAACTACAGCGAGCGATGTATAAAACCGTTACCGTAAACCGCTTTTAATGAAGCCGTAATTCTTTCGGATATTTTTTTGATTTTTTTTTATATATATTACTATATACTTTGGACTTTTAATAATTAAATTTTTATTTTGATCTTGCAGAACCAATTTATCGAGAAGAACAATGACGCGTTGCACGCTTCTCTGGAGGCGCTCATTCAAGAGAGCGGCAGTAAATTCCTTAGGACGCAGTTTGCCAATCATTCCTTGCAAAAGGGGAAGCTCAACTTTATCAGCGTCGGCAGTAAATTCAAAACGCAGCTAGGCGAACTTATGGACAAGCTGAAGAGTAATGTAAGAAATATCTTTTTACTTTCTCAAATTCTTTTCAATATTTTCCAATTTTTTTTTTATTTCTACCTTTATTTCAATCCATATTGTCAAACATTTCTCCGTCTGCATTTTTAGGGAACAAATTTCATAAGATGCATCAAACCAAACAGCGATATGGTGGCGCATCAATTCGACGGGAACAGTATTATGCATCAGCTCCGCTGTTCGGGAATGACTTCGGTTCTGGAACTGATGGAACACGGCTATCCCAGCCGAGTGCCGTTCCATGAACTCTACAATATGTACAAGTCTTATCTACCGCCGGAACTGGCCAAACTGGATCCCAGATTCTTCTGCGAGGCGCTGCTTCACAGTCTCAAGCTGAATCAGAAGGACTTCAAGTTCGGCATCACTCGGGTCTTCTTCAAACCGGGCAAATTCGCCGAGTTCGACCGGATCATGAAGTCCGATCCGGAGAATCTGCGCAGGCTGGTCGCCAACGTGAAAAAGTGGCTGCTAAAGTCGCGCTGGAACAAGATGCAGTTTTGCGCGCTGTCGGTGATCAAACTGAAGAACAAGATCATCTATCGGCGGCAACATCTGATCGTACTGCAAAAAACGGCGAGGATGTATATCGCGAAGAAGCAGCATCGGCCGCGCATTCGCGGCATCGTGAAGATCAAGAATCTGCGGAAGCAACTGACGCGAATGGAGGAGACCGCGGATCAACTGAAAAATCGGAAGAAATCGACCCAGGACATGAAGAGACTCGACGACGACTTAGAGAGGGCCATGCGCAAGATCAAAGACAATCCGAGGATCGCACCGGCGGAGATCGACAGTCTCTATACGTCTCTGGTGAATCAGGTGAACAAGCAGATGGCCTCTCTGCAAGATATGGTGAAGCAGCAGAAGATCGCCGAGGAACAGGCGAGACTGAAGAAGATTCAACAGGAGCTCGAGCTCGAGAAGAAACGCAAAGAACAGGAAGAACGCAAAAAGAAAGAAGAAGTCGAGAACAGAAGGAAGAAACTCGATATGGAAGCGAGAAGAAAGATCGAAGAGGAACAGAGGAGAAGGCAAGAAGAAGAGGATCAGAAGACGGCGGTTGCTCTTCAGGTTCGTTGAAATTTTTCGAATAATTATTGAACAAATTCTCTGTTTTTATTATTATACTATTAACTTTTTTATAAATTATTTTATTAATTCGTTCGAAACATAAGCTTTATTTTTATACTTATTATTGGAAGGCCCAATTGGAAAAGGAGGCCATGGAGGAAACTCGATATCGGGAGTTACTCGAGCAAGAAAGAAGAGACCACGAACTTGCGGTCAGACTTGCTCAGGAATCCAATGGCCAAGTGGAAGATTCGCCGCCGCCTGCGCGAAGGTAAGAATCGAGATATTTATAAAAGAGATCGATTTTAGAATCGACGCGGTAACTTTATGCATTAATATTAATATAATTTATGTGGATAATTATATGCGTGATTTAAGCGAAATCTAAAGTACCTAATATCAAGCAGATATGTTTAAAATATTACAAATTTAAAAAAATCAATCTTAGGTAATATCTTCAATTGATATATATGATTTAGAATCGATATACGCGATGAATTAAATAACGAATGGACGCGTAATCGATTGAAATGCAAGTTATCTAATTGCATTATCTTAATCTTGATCGATAAACGCGTCGATCGATCATTCTTGTCGTCGCGTCGTAAAGTTAATTAAAATAAAATATTTTTTGTTTAAAATCACGCAGTGGCTCCGACGTACGAGTATCTACGAACAACAACAGGCTAATGAGGTATTGTATAATTAATCGGGTTTTTTTGCATGAACGACTAACCAGTTTGAGAAAATTTTATTCCTTTCTCGATCCAATTAACACTCCAATCATATTAATTTCCGTTGATCGATTCTTCAATGAATTTCATTCTCGGATAAATTATTCTCTTGACCTCCGGAGAAAGATTACTCATAGGCTATCGTTTGAAGAATCTCTGCTGTAAAAAATGACATTCTTGCTGTATTTCTGGATGTGTATTGGCTGTAAAAAAAATGTATTAGCCCAATATTTCTCGGTTTCCATCTTTCGTAGAACCTCATGCATGACTCGCCAATTTCAACAAGTGCAAGTTTAATAACATTTTGACCTCCTAGACTAATGCGAAAACGGAAACGCTTATACTAATCGAAAATTGCATAATATTTGTGAAATCTCGCGATTATTAACGTGCTATTTTCTAATGCACGTTTGTTCGCGACGTAGATCGGAACAGGTGCGTAATCAGCAAGCGGCTATGAGCAACAAAAAGTACGACCTGTCCAAGTGGAAATACTCGGAGCTGCGAGACGCAATTAACACGTCCTGCGACATCGAGTTGCTGGAGGTACGTTCATGATTACGATGTCGATTAGATAATCGTATATACCTATATAATGTCCTTTATTAAGAGAAATAAAAAATCTCCCAGGCTTGCCGTCACGAGTTCCATCGTAGATTGAAGGTCTATCACGCCTGGAAGGCGAGGAATCGCAGGCGAACGACCATGGACGAGAATGAACGGGCGCCCAAGTCCATCATGGAGGAAGGTAGATAAATTACAAATAATAACGATACAATAGTTACAAATTAAAATATTGTAAATTAATAATAATTATGATGTATGTATAAGTATAAATCGTGATTAATTTGAAAAAAAGAAAACAAATGAATCGATTGCGCGTTCCAGCTGCAAGAACACCGAGGACAGCGTTGAAGCAGCAGATAGTCGAGTCGTCGCAGAGATACTTCCGGATCCCCTTCGTCCGTTCCTCGGGGGCGGGTCAGCAAGACAATAATAATCACGGCGGCGGCAAGAGGGGCTGGTGGTACGCGCATTTCGACGGACAATACGTGGCACGGCAGATGGAACTTCATCCCGATAAACCGCCTATACTTCTCGTAGCAGGTAAAGTCCTTCGACGATCCTTACGTCTACCGATCGATGTGACGATTCTCTCTTGGAGAAATAAAAAAAAATCGCGTGTATTTTGAATGTAAAAGTCTAAAAACACGTGAACGGCCATGGACATAAGAGTCTACTGATCTCCGAACTTTTAGTAAATTATAATAAATCAACAGAGCTAATGGAATGTAGAGAAGGCGGAAAAATTTTTATCTACAAATATTTCGAAATGAAACTGCGTTGATAAATTTGAGTAATAAACTTGATTTTTAATATCCGGATACGCTCGACGTATAATTTATCGCATTTCATAAATAAATTATTAACGAATAATTTATTTATTATATAAATAATTTATAAATAAGTTATTAATAAACGCGTGCCATAATATTTTGAACCGTACTGCATTTCTCGTGTTGGAGAAGAAATGGAAATTTTTTTCTCTGTTTGCCAGGCGTCGACGATATGCAGATGTGCGAGTTGAGTCTGGACGAGACCGGATTAACGCGAAAACGCGGCGCCGAGGTCCTGGAACACGAGTTCAATCGCGAGTGGGAAAAATATGGTGGTAAACCATACATACCGCCATGCGATCGCAAAAAGTGATGGCTTCTTGCTTCGGAGAACTTCCGTTTATGTAAAAAAAAAAAAAAAAAATATATATGTCCTCGGAAAGCAACGTGGAAGTTTGGGCGATCGATATTTGTGTATTTTACATATTATAGCCTTTTGCGTCCGATGCAGTGTGTAAAATGCGATTCTTTCTGTGCCTTGCAAAGTGTGTCGCACGAATTCTACATATACATACACATACACACGTCTGCAATTTATAAATTAAATCGCAACTACACGAATTGAATGTGTCGACGAAATTTTCATCAGCCTAAATATCGCTTATCTCGTCAGAAAGTGGGGGAGGTCCTATTTTTTCTAGAATGTGGCTTCTACCGGTTCTAAGTTATCTAGTTTTACTACCGGTTTTAGTTGTCAATCGATCAGTATTTCGTAAATAATAAACGCGTTTATATTAAAATTATGATCTATAAAATCGGGTCTCTAAACATTTAGAGGTATGTATAGAATGATACGACGAGATGTAATCGAGGTTCCTTGTATTAGGCTTGTGCATCGTTTTCGAGCTACACAGAGATGTGTAAGCTTTTGTTATTTATAAGATCCGCGTTAATTCAATAGCGATAATATTTATCGCATAAGTCGCGTTTCAAATAATGATTAATAAAGATGATGCAGAAGAACGGATATATAACAAACGATTTATGCTGCAATAGTAAAGGGTAGAATCATTGTAGAAAAAAAACGCAGTGATGTATAAGTCGAATTAAATTTAACGAAAGTTTTCGCAAAAATTGCAAATTATAAAACGATAGTGATCTCATTCGGGTGATCTATCCATGTGGTTGTGCTGAGTATATATTAATATAATATTATATTAAGAGAGTTATATTAAGAAAATATTTATAAATATATATTAATAAATCTTTAGCAAAAGACAAAATATATCTTATTTGATTAATACGCATTCTCAAGTTTTTTGTTAAAACAGCTGTCTGTAAAAGACTATAAAAATAATTCCTTGCTAGCTTCATTATTTGCGCTTCGTTTTTCTATGCGAGAAAAAGTTGTAACATTATTTGTTACTTACAGAATAAACCATCTCGATAATTTGTTATTCGTTTATCGATATCGATGGTGGCACCCAGCCACCGAAAGCAGTCTCCAGCTCTTTCGCAACCGCCAGACACAGACGATCCTGATAAGGCGCGGCTATCACCTGCAATTTTTTTTATTTTTTAATGCAACTTTGTTCCATATAATGCTCTATTTCGAATTATTACTTGCACATTTTTAATTTTTATATTAGCTTTTGAGAGAAAGAGAAAACTGACTGATAAGCTTACCTGAACACCGATAGGCAATCCCTTGTGGTTGAGTCCCATCGGTATATGTACCGCAGGAAAGCCAAAAGTATTGAAAATACCGCAGTAGGCAATGTTCAGTGCTTCAAATAGACTAAATTCAGGAAGGACCGCCGGGCATCGGAAAGTCGGGTAAATAAATATTCCGTTCTCTCCCAATAGATCCTGCGCGAGAACGATGAAGAGAGAGATGACGAGAACCGCGAATAGAGATGCTTATGATAATTAATGGTAAACTCTCGGGACACTAACCAGTAACTTTTGCCGAATCTCTGTTCCCTGCTTCGTGTAATGCGTTAAATCCGATTCTGAGAATGGAAAACGTACCTCTAACATTATATTAGTGAAGATTGCCTGCATCGTGTGTTGCGACAAGCCGAATAGAGTTTTCAGGAATTCGATAACTGCATTTTTCTTCAGCTACGCAACAAAATAAAAGTTAATATCAAGAATGTAAATAAAAAAAAATAAAAAAAGCTGAATTTTATATTTGCATTTAAATATAATTTAAGAGAAAAAAATTCTCGTAACATTTTATATCTACGCAACACGTAGGTAAAATATGTTGCGTTCCAAATCTGAAGCGTTGCAGCAATATTGTGTAATATAATTTTATAGTAAAATATCTTGTATTTTCAACGCTGCCGGAACGTAACTTTCACGTGTCACGAGACAGAATTAGTCGATTAATTGAATTTTGCCGATATATATCTATATCAAAAGTAGGACTATTTTATGGGAACAATCAACTATAAGCTATAAACCCGAGTTATTTCATATAATAATTTTTGTGCGTGTTTTAAAAGAAATCATTTTGCGTATATAAGTGTATAAGTGCATAAATACGTTGAGATTATTGGTGTCCAGCAATATTTTAGGTGGATTCTTCTTCCATCTAGCGAACATAATCTCGACCATTTCGGTCGGCCACTCTATTGGCAACTGTAACATGTCAAGCAACTCTCTGTGTCAAATATTACATCATATAGAATAAATAATCGCCGTATAAACAACCGTCGTGAATACCTTCTCCGGACGAATATCGTATTGCGTAAAGTGCATCATGGCTCTCTGAACGCAATCTTCCATTTCCGGCGCTATCGATGACATACCGAATGCCTCGTCCATGCTGGATCGATAGTAAACCTTCAATTGACGTAGATTCACCAAATCATTAAGACGCAGGTTGCGATCGCACTTGGACGTCAGAACACTCATAAGCAGCCCGAGGTCCTCTGCGTATCTGGTCATCGGGCCGAAGGTCAAGAGATTTTGATCATACATTGGAAGGTGTCCTTCTGTCGGAACAATTTCTGTAAGAAGAAAAAGTACGATTAATATATATATAAAGTTAAAAAAGAAAAAATCGACAAAAGAATTACAATTAAAATATATTTAAAAAAATTATATATATATATTTTTTAAAAAATTAACTTACCAGACGTAGGCTTGTGTCCGAAAACGCCATTGAAAAGACTAGGTATTCTTATAGAACCAGCGAAATCCGAACCGATTCCAATCAAAGAAGCGCCTGATCCAAGCAACGCACCCTTGAAAGAAAATATACTTCAACACATTTTTCACTTTTTATTTTCTCTTTTTTATTTAACACTAGAACAACACAAGCGCGCGCTACGCGCGCGCCATTTCTCGATTTTATATATAAAAAAAATTTTTATATAATATTTTTATATAAAATTTGTTTAAATTTGATTAACATTTTTTGACAGAAATCACATAATTAAAGCGTTAATTTGCTAATTAAATTTTAAAATAAAAATATGTTATAAAAATAAAAAATGTTATAAATAATATTACAAATAATATGTTTACTACTTAAAACTCGAATAATATATTTCATTGTTCGCATATAACTTTTATATATATAATACAATGTACTATCGAAATATACAAGCAATAAATTTTGAATATTAAAAATCGATACTTTGTAGCAGCGGATCTTATATGGCGCAAAATTTATTATGTATATCAAATAAAAGAATTTGCACGCTCGTATCTATTTGGTATAAAAATAATCTGCAAACAACGTACTATTGAAAAAAACAAGCGATTAATTATTGGCTCTTTATATTAAATAAATACGAGCATGCAAATTATTTTATATAATATACATAACATAATTCCGCTCAGTGTAGGGTTCGCGGCTATAAAGTTTCATCTTTAACTATTCAAAAAAAGGATAGAATTCATAGCTTGTTTTTTTAGTAGTACATTTTATGCAGATTACTTTTATATCAAACAGATTCGAGAGTACAAATTTTTTCGTTTAATACACATAGTATAATTCTTCGTTATAGAATTTGCGCCGTATTTTATATATTTCAACAGTACATTATCTGCACAATATGATGGTACATCAGCATACAAACTTTTTGATCTAATATAAGTAAACTGAATCCGTACAAACTTTTTGATCTAATATAAGTAAAATTAATCCGCGCCGTATGGGATCCGCGGTTTAAAAATTTTATTTTTCAATTGTTTAGAGCGAGCCAAAAATTAATCTTGTATATATTTCAACTATATATTATATGCACATTATGATGGTACCATCAGCATACCAGCGTACAAACATTTTGATCGAATATACGTAAAATGAATCCGCGCCGTATGGGATCCGCGGTTTAAAAATTCTAATTTTCAATTGTTTAAAGCGAGCCAAAAATTATACTTTCATATATTTCAACTATATATTATATGCACATTATGATGGTACCATCAGCATACCAGCGTACAAACATTTTGATCTAATATACGTAAAATGAATCCGCGCAGTATGGGATCCGCGGTTTAAAAATTATAATTTTCAATTGTTTAAAGCTAGCCAAAAATTAATCTTGTATATATTTCAACTATATATTATATGCACATTATGATGGTACCATCAGCATACCAGCGTACAAACTTTTTGATCTAATATACGTAAAATGAATCCGCGCCGTATGGGATCCGCGGTTTAAAAATTGTAATTTTCAATTGTTTAAAGCGAGCCAAAAATTAATCTTGTATATATTTCAACTATATATTATATGCACATTATGATGGTACCATCAGCATACCGGCGTACAAACTTTTTGATCTAATATACGTAAAATGAATCCGCGCCGTATGGGATCCGCGGTTTAAAAATTTTAATTTTCAATTGTTTAAAGCGAGCCAAAAATTAATCTTGTATATATTTCAACTATATATTATATGCACATTATGATGGTACCATCAGCATACCAGCGTACAAACTTTTTGATCTAATATACGTAAAATGAATCCGCTCTGTATGGGATCCGCTGTTAAAAAATTTTATTTTTCAATTGTTTAGAGCGAGCCAAAAATTATTCTTGCATATATTTTAACATTACATTGACTGCACATTATGATGGTACCATCAGCATACCAGCGTACAAACTTTTTGATGTAGTATACGTAAAAAGAATCCGCGCCGTATGGGATCCGCGGTTTAAAAATTTTAATTTTCAATTGTTTAAAGCGAGCCAAAAATTATTCTTTCATATATTTTAACATTACATTGACTGCACATTATGATGGTACCATCAGCATACCAGCGTACAAACTTTTTGATCTAATATACGTAAAATGAATCCGCGCCGTATGGGATCCGCTGTAAAAAATTTTAATTTTCAATTGTTTAGAGCGAGTCAAAAATTATTCTTTCATATATTTTAACATTACATTGACTGCACATTATGATGGTACCATCAGCATACCAGCGTACAAACTTTTTGATGTAGTATACGTAAAAAAAATCCGCGCCATATGGGATCCGCGGTTTAAAAATTGTAATTTTCAATTGTTTAAAGCGAGCCAAAAATTATTCTTTCATATATTTTAACATTACATTGACTGCACATTATGATGGTACCATCAGCATACCAGCGTACAAACATTTTGATCGAATATACGTAAAATGAATCCGCGCCGTATGGGATCCGCTGTTAAAAAATTCTAATTTTCAATTGTTTAAAGCGAGCCAAAAATTATACTTTCATATATTTCAACTATATATTATATGCACATTATGATGGTACCATCAGCATACCAGCGTACAAACATTTTGATCTAATATACATAAAATGAATCCGCGCCGTATGGGATCCGCGGTTTAAAAATTATAATTTTCAATTGTTTAAAGCGAGCCAAAAATTAATCTTGTATATATTTCAACTATATATTATATGCACATTATGATGGCACCATCAGCATACCAGCGTACAAACTTTTTGATATAGTATACGTAAAAAGAATCCGCGCCGTATGGGATCCGCAGTTTAAAAATTGTAATTTTCAATTGTTTACAGCGAGCCAAAAATTATTCTTTCATATATTTTAACATTACATTGACTGCACATTATGATGGTACCATCAGCATACCAGCGTACAAACTTTTTGATCTAATATACGTAAAATGAATCCGCGCCGTATGGGATCCGCGGTTTAAAAATTATAATTTTCAATTGTTTAAAGCGAGCCAAAAATTAATCTTGTATATATTTCAACTATATATTATATGCACATTATGATGGTACCATCAGCATACCAGCGTACAAACATTTTGATCTAATATACGTAAAATGAATCCGCGCCGTATGGGATCCGCGGTTTAAAAATTTTAATTTTCAATTGTTTAAAGCGAGCCAAAAATTAAACTTGTATATATTTCAACTATATATTATATGCACATTATGATGGTACCATCAGCATACCAGCGTACAAACTTTTTGATCTAATATACGTAAAATGATTCCGCGCCGTATGGGATCCGCAGTTTAAAAATTTTAATTATCAATTGTTTAAAGCGAGCCAAAAATTAATCTTGTATATATTTCAACTATATATTATATGCACATTAAAATGGTACCATCAGCATACCAGCGTACAAACTTTTTTATCTAATATACGTAAAATGAATCCGCGCCGTATGGAATCCGCGGTTTAAAAATTTTAATTTTTAATTGTTTAAAGCGAGCCAAAAATTAATCTTGTATATATTTCAACTATATATTATATGCACATTATGATGGTACCATCAGCATACCAGCGTACAAACTATTTGATCTAATAAACGTAAAATGAATCCGCGCCGTATGGGATCCGCGGTTTAAAAATTTTAATTTTCATTTGTTTAAAGCGAGCCAAAAATTAATCTTGTATATATTTCAACTATATATTATATGCACATTATGATGGTACCATCAGCATACCAGCGTACAAACATTTTGATCTAATATACGTAAAATGAATCCGCGCCGTATGGGATCCGCGGTTTAAAAATTTTAATTTTCAATTGTTTAAAGCGAGCCAAAAATTAAACTTGTATATATTTCAACTATATATATTATGCACATTATGATGGTACCATCAGCATACCAGCGTACCAACTTTTTGATCTAATATACGTAAAATGAATCCGCGCCGTATGGGATCCGCTGTTAAAAAATTCTAATTTTCAATTGTTTAGAGCGAGCCAAAAATTATTCTTTCATATATTTTAACATTACATTGACTGCACATTATGATGGTACCATCAGCATACCAGCGTACAAACTTTTTGATGTAGTATACGTAAAAAGAATCCGCGCCGTATGGGATCCGCGGTTTAAAAATTTTAATTTTCAATTGTTTAGAGCGAGCCAAAAATTAATCTTGTATATATTTCAACTATATATTATATGCACATTATGATGGTACCATCAGCATACCAGCGTACAAACATTTTGATCGAATATACGTAAAATGAATCCGCGCCGTATGGGATCCGCGGTTTAAAAATTCTAATTTTCAATTGTTTAAAGCGAGCCAAAAATTATACTTTCATATATTTCAACTATATATTATATGCAAATTATGATGGTACCATCAGCATACCAGCGTACAAACATTTTGATCTAATATACGTAAAATGAATCCGCGCCGTATGGGATCCGCGGTTTAAAAATTATAATTTTCAATTGTTTAAAGCTAGCCAAAAATTTATCTTGTATATATTTCAACTATATATTATATGCACATTATGATGGTACCATCAGCATACCAGCGTACAAACTTTTTGATCTAATATACGTAAAATGAATCCGCACCGTATGGGATCCGCGGTTTAAAAATTGTAATTTTCAATTGTTTAAAGCGAGCCAAAAATTAATCTTGTATATATTTCAACTATATATTATATGCACATTATGATGGTACCATCAGCATAAAAGCGTACAAACTTTTTGATCTAATATACGTAAAATGAATCCGCGCCGTATGGGATCCGCGGTTTAAAAATTTTAATTTTCAATTGTTTAAAGCGAGCCAAAAATTAATCTTGTATATATTTCAACTATATATTATATGCACATTATGATGGTACCATCAGCATACCGGCGTACAAACTTTTTGATCTAATATACGTAAAATGAATCCGCGCCGTATGGGATCCGCGGTTTAAAAATTTTAATTTTCAATTGTTTAAAGCGAGCCAAAAATTAATCTTGTATATATTTCAACTATATATTATATGCACATTATGATGGTACCATCAGCATACCAGCGTACAAACTTTTTGATCTAATATACGTAAAATGAATCCGCTCTGTATGGGATCCGCTGTTAAAAAATTTTATTTTTCAATTGTTTAGAGCGAGCCAAAAATTATTCTTTCATATATTTTAACATTACATTGACTGCACATTATGATGGTACCATCAGCATACCAGCGTACAAACTTTTTGATGTAGTATACGTAAAAAGAATCCGCGCCGTATGGGATCCGCGGTTTAAAAATTTTAATTTTCAATTGTTTAAAGCGAGCCAAAAATTATTCTTTCATATATTTTAACATTACATTGACTGCACATTATGATGGTACCATCAGCATACCAGCGTACAAACTTTTTGATCTAATATACGTAAAATGAATCCGCGCCGTGTGGGATCCGATGTTAAAAAATTTTAATTTTCAATTGTTTAGAGCGAGTCAAAAATTATTCTTTCATATATTTTAACATTACATTGACTGCACATTATGATGGTACCATCAGCATACCAGCGTACAAACTTCTTGATGTAGTATACGTAAAAAAAATCCGCGCCGTATGGGATCCGCGGTTTAAAAATTTTAATTTTCAATTGTTTAAAGCGAGCCAAAAATTAATCTTGTATATATTTCAACTATATATTATATGCACATTATGATGGTACCATCAGCATACCAGCGTACAAACTATTTGATCTAATATACGTAAAATGAATCCGCGCCGTATGGGATCCGCGGTTTAAAAATTTTAATTTTCATTTGTTTAAAGCGAGCCAAAAATTAATCTTGTATATATTTCAACTATATATTATATGCACATTATGATGGTACCATCAGCATACCAGCGTA
Organism: Prenolepis imparis; assembly: GCF_030444845.1. Taxonomy (NCBI): domain Eukaryota; kingdom Metazoa; phylum Arthropoda; class Insecta; order Hymenoptera; family Formicidae; genus Prenolepis; species Prenolepis imparis. Next base: position 21,601,383 of record NW_028141161.1, read on the forward strand.
CAAACTATTTGATCTAATAAACGTAAAATGAATCCGCGCCGTATGGGATCCGCGGTTTAAAAATTTTAATTTTCATTTGTTTAAAGCGAGCCAAAAATTAATCTTGTATATATTTCAACTATATATTATATGCACATTATGATGGTACCATCAGCATACCAGCGTACAAACATTTTGATCTAATATACGTAAAATGAATCCGCGCCGTATGGGATCCGCGGTTTAAAAATTTTAATTTTCAATTGTTTAAAGCGAGCCAAAAATTAATCTTGTATATATTTCAACTATATATTATATGCACATTATGATGGTACCATCAGCATACCAGCGTACAAACTATTTGATCTAATAAACGTAAAATGAATCCGCGCCGTATGGGATCCGCGGTTTAAAAATTTTAATTTTCATTTGTTTAAAGCGAGCCAAAAATTAATCTTGTATATATTTCAACTATATATTATATGCACATTATGATGGTACCATCAGCATACCAGCGTACAAACATTTTGATCTAATATACGTAAAATGAATCCGCGCCGTATGGGATCCGCGATTTAAAAATTTTAATTTTCAATTGTTTAAAGCGAGCCAAAAATTAAACTTGTATATATTTCAACTATATATTATATGCACATTATGATGGTACCATCAGCATACCAGCGTACCAACTTTTTGATCTAATATACGTAAAATGAATCCGCGCCGTATGGGATCCGCTGTTAAAAAATTCTAATTTTCAATTGTTTAGAGCGAGCCAAAAATTATTCTTTCATATATTTTAACATTACATTGACTGCACATTATGATGGTACCATCAGCATACCAGCGTACAAACTTTTTGATGTAGTATACGTAAAAAGAATCCGCGCCGTATGGGATCCGCGGTTTAAAAATTTTAATTTTCAATTGTTTAAAGCGAGCCAAAAATTATTCTTTCATATATTTTAACATTACATTGACTGCACATTATGATGGTACCATCAGCATACCAGCGTACAAACTTTTTGATCTAATATACGTAAAATGAATCCGCGCCGTGTGGGATCCGCTGTTAAAAAATTTTAATTTTCAATTGTTTAGAGCGAGTCAAAAATTATTCTTTCATATATTTTAACATTACATTGACTGCACATTATGATGGTACCATCAGCATACCAGCGTACAAACTTCTTGATGTAGTATACGTAAAAAAAATCCGCGCCGTATGGGATCCGCGGTTTAAAAATTTTAATTTTCAATTGTTCAAAGCGAGCCAAAAATTAATCTTGTATATATTTCAACTATATATTATATGCACATTATGATGGTACCATCAGCATACCAGCGTACAAACTATTTGATCTAATATACGTAAAATGAATCCGCGCCGTATGGGATCCGCGGTTTAAAAATTTTAATTTTCATTTGTTTAAAGCGAGCCAAAAATTAATCTTGTATATATTTCAACTATATATTATATGCACATTATGATGGTACCATCAGCATACCAGCGTACAAACATTTTGATCTAATATACGTAAAATGAATCCGCGCCGTATGGGATCCGCGGTTTAAAAATTTTAATTTTCAATTGTTTAAAGCGAGCCAAAAATTAAACTTGTATATATTTCAACTATATATTATATGCACATTATGATGGTACCATCAGCATACCAGCGTACCAACTTTTTGATCTAATATACGTAAAATGAATCCGCGCCGTATGGGATCCGCTGTTAAAAAATTCTAATTTTCAATTGTTTAGAGCGAGCCAAAAATTATTCTTTCATATATTTTAACATTACATTGACTGCACATTATGATGGTACCATCAGCATACCAGCGTACAAACTTTTTGATGTAGTATACGTAAAAAGAATCCGCGCCGTATGGGATCCGCGGTTTAAAAATTTTAATTTTCAATTGTTTAAAGCGAGCCAAAAATTATTCTTTCATATATTTCAACTATATATTATATGCACATTATGATGGTACCATCAGCATACCAGCGTACAAACTTTTTGATCTAATATACGTAAAATGAATCCGCGCCGTATGGGATCCGCGGTTTAAAAATTATAATTTTCAATTGTTTAAAGCAAGCCAAAAATTAATCTTGTATATATTTCAACTATATATTATATGCACATTATGATGGTACCATCAGCATACCAGCGTACAAACATTTTGATCTAATATACGTAAAATGAATCCGCGCCGTATGGGATCCGCGGTTTAAAAATTTTAATTTTCAATTGTTTAAAGCGAGCCAAAAATTAAACTTGTATATATTTCAACTATATATTATATGCACATTATGATGGTACCATCAGCATACCAGCGTACCAACTTTTTGATCTAATATACGTAAAATGAATCCGCGCCGTATGGGATCCGCTGTTAAAAAATTCTAATTTTCAATTGTTTAGAGCGAGCCAAAAATTATTCTTTCATATATTTTAACATTACATTGACTGCACATTATGATGGTACCATCAGCATACCAGCGTACAAACTTTTTGATGTAGTATACGTAAAAAGAATCCGCGCCGTATGGGATCCGCGGTTTAAAAATTTTAATTTTCAATTGTTTAAAGCGAGCCAAAAATTATTCTTTCATATATTTTAACATTACATTGACTGCACATTATGATGGTACCATCAGCATACCAGCGTACAAACTTTTTGATGTAGTATACGTAAAAAGAATCCGCGCCGTATGGGATCCGCGGTTTAAAAATTGTAATTTTCAATTGTTTAAAGCGAGCCAAAAATTATTCTTTCATATATTTTAACATTACATTGACTGCACATTATGATGGTACCATCAGCATACCAGCGTACAAACTTTTTGATGTAGTATACGTAAAAAGAATCCGCGCCGTATGGGATCCGCAGTTTAAAAATTGTAATTTTCAATTGTTTAAAGCGAGCCAAAAATTAATCTTATATATATTTCAACTATATATTATATGCACATTATGATGGTACCATCAGCATACCAGCGTACAAACTTTTTGACCTAATATACGTAAAATGAATCCGCGCCGTATGGGATCCGCGGTTTAAAAATTTTAATTTTCAATTGTTTAAAGCGAGCCAAAAATTATTCTTTCATATATTTTAACATTACATTGACTGCACATTATGATGGTACCATCAGCATACCAGCGTACAAACTTTTTGATCTAATATACGTAAAATGAATCCGCGCCGTGTGGGATCCGCTGTTAAAAAATTTTAATTTTCAATTGTTTAGAGCGAGTCAAAAATTATTCTTTCATATATTTTAACATTACATTGACTGCACATTATGATGGTACCATCAGCATACCAGCGTACAAACTTCTTGATGTAGTATACGTAAAAAAAATCCGCGCCGTATGGGATCCGCGGTTTAAAAATTTTAATTTTCAATTGTTCAAAGCGAGCCAAAAATTAATCTTGTATATATTTCAACTATATATTATATGCACATTATGATGGTACCATCAGCATACCAGCGTACAAACTATTTGATCTAATATACGTAAAATGAATCCGCGCCGTATGGGATCCGCGGTTTAAAAATTTTAATTTTCATTTGTTTAAAGCGAGCCAAAAATTAATCTTGTATATATTTCAACTATATATTATATGCACATTATGATGGTACCATCAGCATACCAGCGTACAAACATTTTGATCTAATATACGTAAAATGAATCCGCGCCGTATGGGATCCGCGGTTTAAAAATTTTAATTTTCAATTGTTTAAAGCGAGCCAAAAATTAAACTTGTATATATTTCAACTATATATTATATGCACATTATGATGGTACCATCAGCATACCAGCGTACCAACTTTTTGATCTAATATACGTAAAATGAATCCGCGCCGTATGGGATCCGCTGTTAAAAAATTCTAATTTTCAATTGTTTAGAGCGAGCCAAAAATTATTCTTTCATATATTTTAACATTACATTGACTGCACATTATGATGGTACCATCAGCATACCAGCGTACAAACTTTTTGATGTAGTATACGTAAAAAGAATCCGCGCCGTATGGGATCCGCGGTTTAAAAATTTTAATTTTCAATTGTTTAAAGCGAGCCAAAAATTATTCTTTCATATATTTCAACTATATATTATATGCACATTATGATGGTACCATCAGCATACCAGCGTACAAACTTTTTGATCTAATATACGTAAAATGAATCCGCGCCGTATGGGATCCGCGGTTTAAAAATTATAATTTTCAATTGTTTAAAGCAAGCCAAAAATTAATCTTGTATATATTTCAACTATATATTATATGCACATTATGATGGTACCATCAGCATACCAGCGTACAAACATTTTGATCTAATATACGTAAAATGAATCCGCGCCGTATGGGATCCGCGGTTTAAAAATTTTAATTTTCAATTGTTTAAAGCGAGCCAAAAATTAAACTTGTATATATTTCAGCTATATATTATATGCACATTATGATGGTACCATCAGCATACCAGCGTACCAACTTTTTGATCTAATATACGTAAAATGAATCCGCGCCGTATGGGATCCGCTGTTAAAAAATTCTAATTTTCAATTGTTTAGAGCGAGCCAAAAATTATTCTTTCATATATTTTAACATTACATTGACTGCACATTATGATGGTACCATCAGCATACCAGCGTACAAACTTTTTGATGTAGTATACGTAAAAAGAATCCGCGCCGTATGGGATCCGCGGTTTAAAAATTTTAATTTTCAATTGTTTAAAGCGAGCCAAAAATTAAACTTGTATATATTTCAGCTATATATTATATGCACATTATGATGGTACCATCAGCATACCAGCGTACCAACTTTTTGATCTAATATACGTAAAATGAATCCGCGCCGTATGGGATCCGCTGTTAAAAAATTCTAATTTTCAATTGTTTAGAGCGAGCCAAAAATTATTCTTTCATATATTTTAACATTACATTGACTGCACATTATGATGGTACCATCAGCATACCAGCGTACAAACTTTTTGATGTAGTATACGTAAAAAGAATCCGCGCCGTATGGGATCCGCGGTTTAAAAATTTTAATTTTCAATTGTTTAAAGCGAGCCAAAAATTATTCTTTCATATATTTTAACATTACATTGACTGCACATTATGATGGTACCATCAGCATACCAGCGTACAAACTTTTTGATGTAGTATACGTAAAAAGAATCCGCGCCGTATGGGATCCGCGGTTTAAAAATTTTAATTTTCAATTGTTTAAAGCGAGCCAAAAATTAATCTTGTATATATTTCAACTATATATTATATGCACATTATGATGGTACCATCAGCATACCAGCGTACAAACTTTTTGATCTAATATACATAATATGAATCCGCGCCGTATGGGATCCGCGGTTTAAAAATTTTAATTTTCAATTGTTTAAAGCTTGCCAAAAATTAATCTTGTATATATTTCAACTATATATTATATGCACATTGTGATGGTACCATCAGCATACCAGCGTACAAACTTTTTGATGTAGTATACGTAAAAAGAATCCGCGCCGTATGGGATCCGCGGTTTAAAAATTGTAATTTTCAATTGTTTAAAGCGAGCCAAAAATTATTCTTTCATATATTTTAACATTACATTGACTGCACATTATGATGGTACCATCAGCATACCAGCGTACAAACTTTTTGATGTAGTATACGTAAAATGAATCCGCGCCGTATGGGATCCGCGGTTTAAAAATTTTAATTTTCAATTGTTTAAAGCGAGCCAAAAATTAATCTTGTATATATTTCAACTATATATTATATGCACATTATGATGGTACCATCAGCATATCAGCGTACAAACTTTTTGACCTAATATACGTAAAATGAATCCGCGCCGTATGGGATCCGCGGTTTAAAAATTATAATTTTCAATTGTTTAAAGCGAGCCAAAAATTAATCTTGTATATATTTCAACTATATATTATATGCACATTATGATGGTACCATCAGCATACCAGCGTACAAACTTTTTGATTTAATGTACGTAAAAAGAATCCGCGCCGTATGGGATCCGCGGTTTAAAAATTTTAATTTTCAATTGTTTAAAGCGAGCCAAAAATTAATCTTGTATATATTTCAATTATATATTATTTGCACATTATGATGGTACCATCAGCATACCAGCGTACAAACTTTTTGATGTAGTATACGTAAAATGAATCCGCGCCGTATGGGATCCGCGGTTTAAAAATTTTAATTTTCAATTGTTTAAAGCGAGCCAAAAATTAATCTTGTATATATTTCAACTATATATTATATGCACATTATGATGGTACCATCAGCATATCAGCGTACAAACTTTTTGACCTAATATACGTAAAATGAATCCGCGCCGTATGGGATCCGCGGTTTAAAAATTATAATTTTCAATTGTTTAAAGCGAGCCAAAAATTAATCTTGTATATATTTCAACTATATATTATATGCACATTATGATGGTACCATCAGCATACCAGCGTACAAACTTTTTGATTTAATGTACGTAAAAAGAATCCGCGCCGTATGGGATCCGCGGTTTAAAAATTTTAATTTTCAATTGTTTAAAGCGAGCCAAAAATTAATCTTGTATATATTTCAATTATATATTATTTGCACATTATGATGGTACCATCAGCATACCAGCGTACAAACATTTTGATCTAATATACGTAAAATGAATCCGCGCCGTATGAGATCCGCGGTTTAAAAATTTTAATTTTCAATTGTTTAAAGCTAGCCAAAAATTAATTTTGTATATATTTCAACTATATATTATATGCACATTATGATGGTACCATCAGCATACCAGCGTACAAACTTTTTGACCTAATATACGTAAAATGAATCCGCGCCGTATGGGATCCGCGGTTTAAAAATTATAATTTTCAATTGTTTAAAGCGAGCCAAAAATTAATCTTGTATATATTTCAACTATATATTATATGCACATTATGATGGTACCATCAGCATATCAGCGTACAAACTTTACGATCTAACAAGCGCGCGCTACGCGCGCGCCATTTATTGATTTGATTGAAAAAGATTGATATCTATATATAACGTTTGTTTTAACTTTATTAATATTTTTTGACAGAAATCATCTTTAAAGCGTTAATTTGCTAAATAAATTTTAAAATGAATGTATATTACAAAATAATAAAATAATAATATATTTTACAGAGAGAATTTTCTCTTAGAATTTGATTTATAATTTAAGACTTTGAAGAGATCTTTAAAACACGTCCAAATAAAATGTTTTACGATTTACACAGGCCTTAATTTTCGCATAAAACGATTAAACTTTGAATTCAAAAAGTAAGGTTTGTGTAAGTCGTAAAACATTTTCTGAGGACTCATTTTGTTTGTCTTGAAGAAATCTTTAAAAGATCGTTAAAAGTTCGTCTTGTAGAGATCTTTATGGAACGTTTATACTTGAAAAGATTAAGGCCCGATTGCACCAACATCATTTTAGCTTTAAGTGATACTTAAATATGTATCTATCTTTATCTTTTTTTCTAAATAAATAAAGGCAAACATATATTTCTCGCTTAAAACCAAAATGACGTTGGTGCAATCGGGCCTAAGGCCTCTATAAAGCCCAGAACATTTTCTGTCGGCTCATTTTGTAGATCTTGAAGAAATCTTTTATAGATCTCTTCTATAAAGCCTAGAACAGAAAATGTTCTATTAGGCTTTATAGAGGCCTTAATCTTTTCAAGTTTAAACGTTTATCGGGCAAATTCAGCAAACTATAAAATTAAAATAGCAATATATTGAGTCAATGAAGAATGCAAAATGAGAGCCAATCAGCATTGCGGAAAAGAGGCAACAATACACTTCGAGACTTTCGAGTGGACTGCGATACATTCGAGAATCGACTTAACATGCCTTTTTTAAAGAAAGGATTAGATAATTATAATATAATTTTTCGATTTCTCTTACAATCAGAGCGGTACTAATACTTCAAATCAGTTACAAAATAACACGTTGCGTGTTCTCTCTTCGTGCAAAAAGAAAATGTTCCGTGCGAACAATTAATAGATTACATATTAGCAAAGGATAAATTATTAATAAGTATTAATATATCCTTTGCTTGCGTAAATATATATTTCAATCAAGTTGATGCACTCGAAAGACAGTTTTTCATAATGATCGATAATGATAGTATTTCCGACTGAAAAATCAATGTCAATAATCCTGGTCGGCTAGTTATATAGATAATAACATATATATATAATTAAGATCATTTTTCAGTGTATGATTAATCCTATTTTTATATATTATACAATTAAAAATATAAATATACTATATCAAATAAAACTATTGCACGATCTTGGAGGATTTTTAAAACGCTATTTTACCATCAATATATCTCAAAAGAGTGTTATAATTTTAATTTACGTGCGTCTGTATTTATTTTACTGCTATTAAAATAATAATTCTATATTAAATATTAATATATTATACATTATAATATATTAAAATAATGGTATACCCTCCCCATAAGAGCGCCATAACGCTCTTATGAGGAGAAAACTATTATATAAATAATTTCCTTGAAAAAAACTAATTCTTTTCATTTATGCGATTATCTCATTATTAGTGCCGATGATCAAAACTCAATTACCTCTCCGCCAGACGATCCGGCAGACGTGTATCTGGTGTCGTAAGGATTATGAGTACGACCGTACAGTAGATTCGAGCTGTCGAGGCCGGTGCACATTTCCGGGGTGTTCGTAACGCAGACCAGGATTGCTCCAGCGTTTCGGAGCAGCTTGATGACCTCGGCATCGCAGGATGCTTTTCTCTTTACGAGGGGTAGAGAACAGCCTGTATGACTGAGACCTGCACGAACAAAGATTTATCTCTGTTTACATCTTGTTAAAATAAAATTTATGATTTTAATATACTATTGATCCATATTTAATTTTTGATATTTCCAAAAATAATAAAGAGATGATTTAAAAGAGATTTTGTGCAAAGAGAATCTTTTTCTTGTAAATATTCAATATATAATACATTACTGAAAAATTTATTTAAATTATATGATGAAAAATTCTATCTATTAATTAAATTTTCAACAGAAATAAAAAAAGAAAATGAATATTTTATTTTATTTTATACTAATATTTTATTTATTAGTTTATTTTTATGTTATATACAAATGCAAATATTATATTATCACAAAAAATTAATCATACCTTTAACAGCACAACATTCCTTGACTGTGAACGGCACACTAAACAATGGCTTTTCCTTCTCTAATATTTCGATGTCAAACTTGCCACTTGCTAATTGCTCGTCGTAGATTTTCGCCTCGTATATAGCATCGCCATATCGATTGTCGACGACGGCGTTTAAGATAGGATTCATTTTTTTAATTTGCTCTGTATATGCGTACACCACATCGTAACACGTAATCTATATTTTTTACGGAAAAGTAATTCTCTATATTTGCATATTTATGTTCTCTTTGATATTCTTTTGAATCGATGAAATTATATAATATACATATGATAAATTATATTTTATCGTAATATAATTTAATTATAGTGTAAAATAATTATATAGCATATAATTAACAAAACTTAAAAATGTTATTAAAATATGTAGTGAATGTACTTACCTCTCTTTGTCTAATTTTTTTAGCAAGCGTAGTGGCGCTCAACGTGAATAAGGAATCAGTTATCGGCGGTATTTTCTGCGGCTTCTTGCGAATAAATAACAAGATCCAACGTAGTATTGCAAAGGGAAAATATATTATACTGTAAATCGCGCGTAATTTTAACAACATTGTCTGTAAAATAAACATTACATTAGCTGACGCATTGCATATTGCATGTTAAGAGAATAAATTCAACCCGATTAATTAAATTTTTCTGGCTTGTCATGTACGAGTATATATTGATTTAATTATTATAATATTACAGAATTACATAATAGAAATTGTAAAATTATGGACGCATCAAAATCATACGCAATGATGACTATTCTTAGATGGTCTATTTGAATTTCGAATCACGATTCGCAAATAAACGCAATCGTGATCTTGACAAATTCTTTGCGCGAAAGACAACGCAATTGTGTGACGGTTTCTTTCATAATCGATTACCTACATTCTTTTGAACCAGAACAATAACATAGTCAATAGGGTATATATGATTCTCTTGCATTTATGCAATAGTGCATAATTTATATGTATCGTGTCACGATAATTATATATATATATATATATATATATATATATATATATATATTATATACTTATGCGTCATCTCTTTAGAGGCATTTTAGTATAATTCTAGTATATAATTGCAGTATAATTTTTTTATAACTACGACTATATCGTAAAATGACTTTAACTGGAATATCGTAAAATCGATAACAGTGCAATTAAAAGATGCAACTCTTCATTTATTTTAGCCACTCGTAAAAGGAAAATCGGTGGGGATGTTTCGAAAAAGATCGTAACTGCAATTGTCGCAAACAAAATTCATCAGACTTGTTTTTTTTACACTCTTCGTTGTTTTTTATGTTCAATAATTTGCGTAATTCCAAATGAATCGAATACATATCGCAACTTCACGCTTACTTCATAATAATGTAATTAACTTTGATTGAATCAAAATTGTAACATGTGAGAAATCTCTTCCCATTTTGCGTTTCATTCTTTCATATAGATATTTTTTGCGTTAATTCTTGAAGAGTCCGAATTCCTTGAACGCGGCTCTCAGTTTCGCTTTTTCTTGCATTTTACGATGATATTTTACGCCGATATTTTCCGCGAAAAACGTCATTGCTAAATATACTCGTGTAAACTAACCGACGCGATCTGAAAATTGCCCTTTGGTCAAGGCACGTTCGAAACATATTTCTGCGGCGCAAATGCCTAGACTTTTCTCTAAATGACTCTAAATACACGTATATCGCGCGTATCTTAAATAATTCAGTTTCTTGTCCGCGTTATTTCTTCATCATCATAAATAAAGAAAATAGACTTTTGCTCGACGATATTCAACGTCAGCTCAAATATTTAAACCGATTAAACCATTTAAACTGATTACGCATCAAAATATGTGTAGTGATGGAAAACTTATAACGCGCGCATCACAACATAACAAAAATTTCACGTTTCCAAAGCTAAAAGTTATCGAGTTAGAAAATCGTATTGTCAACTCTGTATTTAAGACCAAAACACGACTACTTTGAGTTGATTTTTCTTCGCCCTATAGATTAATTTTTTTTATTAAATTAATATAAAAATGGGAAAAATTATTCATTCGTTATATGAATAATAATTGCAATCATTTAAAACATATACTTTCCTAAATAGAATAATTGTTACCGCATTTTATCACTGAGAAAAATAAACAGAGAAAATAAATTATTTATTAATCAGAATTGTAAGAAAAATCGCTATTCAAAAAATGAAAAATATTCGTCTTTAATGTTTTTCAATGTGACGATTTCGAGACAAATAATTCAATTTTAAGAATAGTTTTTTTCACTGAGAAAACACGAATGGCTCGTAAATCACTCATTCACGCAATAATAAGTTCTAAATATTCCGCTTTTGAAAAATTATGCTGAAGAATGCGGGAAAATGTAAATCCTAAGGAAGATTATATATAAACGATAGTTAAACGTGACATAATCATCTATTATGACTCTATCATAATAATAGTCGACATAAACAAATGTACGATCGAATAAGCTGTCGCAAGCAGAACAACAAGTTAATGTCGTCGAGATTATTATTAACAGTTACATTGCGTAAAATATGCATTGTTCTCACATCTTGTTTGCGTATAAATCCAATCGATTTAATGATATTGATGTCTCCAATGACATTGCGGTTGTTTCTAGAAAATAACTTTTCCTACTGAATATGAAATATATTCTGAAAGTCACTCTGAAGAGGAGTACAAGCCATTTTAGCCGATAGAGATTCGATTTAACGATTTGAGTCTAACTCTTTCTCTTTCTCTTTCTCTTTCTCTCTTTCTCTCCTTGACTCTACAAATCTTGTTTTTCAAATTGTCATCACTTAACGCCTTTCACTTTTCTCTCGCTTTCGATTTTTCATTTTCTTATTATCGCGCACTGATAATAATTCTTAGAGCGTTTTATTATTAAAGCTAATTATAAGGAACATTATACATTTCACTTTTTATTTTCATAATTATTTTTGTAATTTTTATTTTTATAATTATTATTCAGTGATTATTTATTATCGTTCTCTAATAAAAATTTTTATAACATATTCTTGAAAAAAAGGAAATAAACGAAAACATTACATCTTTTTTTTACTTGTTCACAATTTTATAGATATTATTAGTTGCTCGAATAATAATGTCTGTCATATATTTATGTCGTTCTTATTTTACATTAAATTTTGCTCTCTTTCAACATTATTGTAATATATAAAATATATTACACTGTTAATAATTTTAATGAAATATTCGATGAAAATCTGAATTAAATCGGTTAAAATTAATTAACAAAGAAAATTTATTTGATCTTCATCTCCGTCTTATATCTCCAAAGCGATTGAAGACGAAATGAAGAATAAAGAGCTTATATATATATAAAAGGAAATAAAAAAGAAATTTTATAATTAAAACAAAAAATAAAAACCGCGTATGTATGTCATGATCTCAGTGACATAAAATAGCATTAACGATAGTGAAATATCAACTTTTTGCTTGTCTATCTCAATTATTCTGAATAAAAAATGTGAAATACGCAGTAGCGAAATATCATGCTCAACACACAATCAATTATGTGACGAAGAATATATCTATCTATTTATATAAAGGATAAACGAGAATACGTTCTGTTAAAAATTGTAGATCGATTTCGATTATTCAAAAGATTTGTAAATATATTGGTCTTATCGCGTCTTAAAATGTAGAATATGTTTCGATCAATGCATATTTTACCCAAAGCAAGAATATAATTGAAATATATATTATTCAGAAATAAATATAATCGTGTAAAAAAATTGTTTGCTCGATAGACATTATGCTAATAAAAAATTACCTTTAGTTCTTTTACGTCATAATAAGAAGGATGAGAAAAAAATTAACAAAAAATTGCAGGCTTCTAGTCTTTGATACTTCAATATCATAACAATGCTCTTTGATACGTATTGCATTAATCACGTGTATAATAATTACAAGTATAATAAATACAAAAGTATATTCCACGTAATTATATAACTTGACAATAATCGCGTTATGTCCGAGAGAATACGCGACAAAGTATATTATAGTTATTGTACTTTAAGGTAATAATAAGATTAATAATATTCTGAAAATTGAAACCAGAAAAAAATAAGATTTCTTGTTACTAATTTTTATCTATTGACAAAGATTTAATTCACGATATAATTGAAAACTGATCACGTGGACTTTCATCGTTAAAAGTAGTTTCTCTCCATATCTTTCTATAAAACAAATTTTCCTTAACTATACTACTGTAACAAGAAGCGCTACTCGACATCATCTATAATAAATAACTATTTTAGAAACAGACCAGTTTCATACGTACCGTTAAACAGCAATATACAATGTTGAGTACAATTTTATCAACACCTTATCTTTTCGAAAATGGACACTTTTACAATGTCGGACAAACTGCAATAAAAAAACGGTGTTCAAATGAACGTTTTGTCGTATTTTTTTTGTGACGATCTCGGTGCTGAATAATTTCCGCGTGCACGAAAATTGGCGCGGGAAGGCACCGCTTCGATAATTTATGCGATCACGAATATAAACGCCCGCGGGTATAACGCTATCTCGAGTCGTAGAAACATTCTGAAGTGCATGCCATGTGTGCGCGGTAAAAAGGACTGGGAGAAACGATGACTTGACTTGCTATTTTAACAAATATAATATATGGAGGGGGGAAGAATGTGTGTATCTGGTAGCCTTGCACGCGATGGTCGCATGCGGAACAATTGGTTTTTCCAGAGAAGATCGGATCTGATTGTAAGTTCACGATCTAGAAATATAAGTCAATTATAGAAAGTGGCGCCTCTTATTGTTGAAGGTTGCACAATAGTAGTCTTTGACATAGCCGATGTTTTTACACCGCATCGCATTTATACGACTGCGAACATAGTTTAATTTCACAGTTTATTCAACAGATATAGAGATAGTGATTATACATTCGGAATGTAATTCTATCCACATAATGTTACGTTGTGTTACGTATATTAATTATATATCCAATAGTATTAAAAAAAAATATATATATATATTAACAAATCTTTAACAAGAGACAAAACATACCTTATTTGAATAATACGCAATACCAAGTTTTTTTTGTGAAAACAATTATCTATATAAGACTATAAAAATAGTTCGTCACGAGTTCCATTATTTGCGCGTCATTTTTCTATACGACACAAATATGAATGTAACATGTCATCTGTTATTTAAAAAATAAATCATTTGCAATAATAATTTGTTATTCGCTTATCGATATTGATGGTGGCACCCAACCACCAAAAGCAGTCTCCAGCTCCTTCGCAACCGCCAGACAGAGGCGATCCTGATAAGGCGCGGCTATCACCTGCAATTTTTTTATTTTTTTATAACTTTGCTCCATAAAACGCTCTATTCCAAATTGTTATTCGTACATCAACTTTCATATTATTGTTGAGAGAAAGAAAAAACCGACTGATTGAACTGATTGACTTACCTGAACACCGATAGGCAATCCCTCGTGGTTGAGTCCCATCGGTATATGTACCGCAGGAAAGCCAAAAGTATTGAAAATACAGCAGTAGGAATTATTTATTGTTTCGCATATGGTAAGTTCGGGAAAGATCGCTGGGCGCCGGAAAGTCGGGTAAATAAATATTCCATTCTCTCCCAATAGATCCTGCGCGAAAAAGATAAGGAGAGAGATGACGAGAACCGCGAATAGAGATGCTTATGATAATTGATGGTAAACTCTTGGGACACTAACCAGCAGCTTTTGCCGAATCACTGTTCCTTGTTTCGTATAATGCGATATATCCGATTCCGAGAATGGAAAACGCGTCTCGAAAAGCGCAACGTAGAAGGTTGCCAACTTCGTGTGTATCGACAAGCCGAATAGACTTTTCAAGAATTCGATAACTGAATTTTTCCTCAGCTGCGCAACAAAAAATAGCAAGAATGATACGAAAAAAGCTGAATTTTTTATTTGCATTTAAATAATATATAATTTAAGAGATATTTTCGGTATATGCGTTTATATTATTTCTCATCAGTAAAGAAAAAAAAATTTCGTAACATTTTATATCTATGCGTTGTAATTCTAACAACATTGCAGTAATATTGCGCAATACGACCGCGTAATGCTGTAATTTTATAATGAAATATCGTCTTGTATTTTTCCAGCGTTGCATGGAAAAGGCACGAACGTAACTTTCACGTGTCGACAAGACAGAGTTAGCCGATTAATGAAAATTTCCCGCCATGTCTCTATCAGAAGTGGAATTGTACTTTATGGGACAATCAACAATAAATATGAACCTAATATGCCGTTATAAACCCGAGTTATTTGGTACAACAATCTTTGTGCGTGTTTTAAAAGAAACTATTTGCTATGTGTGTGTGCGTATATACATAAATACCTTGGGATCGTTGGCATCTACCAATAAATTAGGTCTGTCCTTCATACTCAAAAGTGTAGACAATGCAATTTCAACTATTTCAGTCGGCCACTCTATTGGCAACTGTAATATGTAACGAGCAACTCTGTCAATATTACATCGTACGAAATAAATACGACGTATAAATAATCATCGTGAATACCTTCTCCGCGCGAATACCATATTGCGTAAAGTGCGTCACGGCTTTTTGAATGCAATCCTTTATTTCTGGCATTACCGATAAAATACCGAATGCCTCATCCATGCTGAATCGATAGTAAACCTTCAATTGCTGCAGATCCACCGGTACGTTTAGACGCAAATTACGATCGTTGGACGTCAGAACTCTCATAAGCAGCCCGAGGTCCTCCGCGTATCTGGTCATCGGACCGAAGGTCAGGAGTTTTTGATAAACTTTATCCTCGCAAAGTGGCATGTGTCCTGTTAACGAAATCATTTCTGTAAGGAGAAAAATGTACGATAAATTAATATATAAATTTCTTTAAGAAAAAACAAGATTAAATTAAAAATCAACAAGAGAAAATTACTATTGGAACATATATTTTTAAAAAATCAATTTACCTGCCGTAGGTTTGTGTCCAAAAACGCCGTTGAAAAGAGCCGGTATTCTTATAGAGCCAGCAATATCCGAACCGAGTCCGATCACGGAAGCGCCTGCCCCGAGCAATGCACCCTTAAAAGAAAATGTATAATACTTCAACACATATTTTTTCACTTTTTTATTTCCATTTTTTTTATATTCCCATTTTTTATTTTAATGTATGTGATTGTCCTATTATAAATTTTCGATCGCTTTTAGAACGGTACACTTTAAATCAGCTACAAAATAATAATATCATGTTGCGGTAAGTTTATCGTTGCGTGTTCTCTCTTCGCGTGGAAAGAAACTGTTCCGGGCGAAAGTAGTTAATAAGTATTAATTTATTTGCTTGCGTAAATATTTCGCGTAAATATCTCAAGTTGACGCATTCGAAAAGTAGTTTATCAACGATAGTATTTACGATTAAAAAAGAAATGTCAATATAATCCTGATCGGCTAGTTATACAGATAATAACATATTTGAATAATAGAGATCATTTTTTGCGCGCACGATTAGTCCTATTTTTATATACTAATAAATAAATAATTAAAAATATAATCCATGTGCGTTTATATTTTATTTTACTTTTACTGTAACTATTAAAGAACACGAGAACGCGCTTTTCGCGGAGAGAGAAGTATTATATAACTAATTTCCTTTAAAAAAAACTAGTTCTTGTATTTCAGTTACGCGATTATCTCATTATTAGTGCCGATGATTGAGATGATTAAAACTCGATTACTTCTCCGCCAGACGATCCGCCGGGCGTATATCTGGTGTCGTAAGGATTACGGGTACGACCGTACAGTAGATTCGAGCTTTCGAAGCTGGTGCACATTTCCGGGGTGTTCGTAACGCAGACCGGGATTGCTCCAGCGTTTCGGAGCAGCTTGATGATTTCTGCGTCGTAGGATGCCTTCATCCCTTCGTTGCCTAAAGAACAGCCTGTATGACTGCAACCTGCAATCAAAGGATTCATTTCTATTTACATCTTCCTTACATAAAATTCATGATATTTAAGATATCGATTACATTTAATAATTTAATTTTTAAAAAATGATAAAGAGAGATGATTTAATAGAGACTTCATAGAACACAGAAAGAATCTTTCCTGTAAATATTTAAATGCATTAATGTATGATATATTATTGAAAAATTTCTTTAAAATATGATCAAAAATTCTATCTGTAAATTTTCAATAGAAATAAAAAGAGAAAATAAATATTTTAGCTCTGCGTCTAACATTAAATATGTATTATATGTATATGTACATATACAATACATATATATATAATTTTATATTTATATTTATATTTTATATTTATTTTATTTTTATATTTATTTTATTTTATATTTATATTTTATATTTTATATAATATCTTTCTTTTTTATATTTTTTTTCTCGTCTCAACATTCTGTAATTTATAAAATACATACAAATGCAAATTATTATGGTATTATCACAAAAAATTAATTATATACCTTTAAGAGCGCAACATTCCTTGACTGTGAGCGGCACACCAAACAATGGCTTTTCCTTCTCTAATACTTCAATGTCCAATTTGCCGCTTGCTAATTGCTCGTCGTAGATTTTCGCCTCGTATATAGCATCGTCAAATCGATTGTCGACGACGGCGTTTAAGATAGGATTTACTTTTTTAATTTGCAGTATATATTCGTTCACCACATTGTAACACGTAATCTATATTTTTTACAAAAAAGTAATTGTCTATATTTGCATCAATTCTCTTTAATACTCATCTTTGTATCGATTATGTATTGACGAAATGTATATATAATAGATTATACTTAATCGCAATAAAATTTAATTATAGTAAAATGTTTATAATATAGCGTATAATTGGCCAAATGTATAATAAATGTGATTAAAAAATATATATATATATATAAAATATGTATATATGTATACATATTTATGTGTGTGTGTATATGTTTATGTGTAAATGTAATGCACTCACCTCTCTTTGTCTAATTTTTTTAGCAAGCGTAGTGGCGCTCAATGTGAATAAGGAATCTGTTATCGACGGTATTTTCTGCGGCTTCTTGCGAATAAATAACAAGACCCGATGCAGTATTGCAGAGATAATATATAGTATATTGAAGAATATGCGCACCTTTAACAACATTGTCTGTAAAATACACATTATATTATCTAATGCATTGCATATTGCATATTAAGAGAATGATTTAATCCGATCGATTGTATTTTTTCCGGTTTGTCGTGTGCGAGTATGTTGTCATAGAGAAGATAAATGTAGAATATGCAAAAGGTGACAGCCTACCAGATTTTTAATTAAAAATTTTAATCACTTATGTAATTACGAAATGATTATGACTTCAATACTTTGATATTAGAAAGTTCGGCTAGAAATATAATTTTCAGAATATATATATCTTATTATATTTTATTTTATAATTTAGTTTATCAAATTATATACAATAATACACATTACATTTTCTGTTCGTAATATTATCTTATAAAAATGAAAACTTAGAGTACTATAAATATTTGACAATATATGTATGTTAAAGTCAATGAAAATATAATATAGACTATAAAATCACAGTCATAAATTATACTGCAATTATACATATATACGAGAATTATGCGAGAATATCTCGAAGGAGATGACGCGCAGGAATATTAATTATGAAACGTGAAACGATGTACGTACATAGATTTATGCACTATTGCATAAACATAAGAGAATCATAGACTATATTATAGTACTAGTTCAAAAGAATGTAGATGATCGGTTACGAAAGAGACCGGTCACACGAATACGTTATTTGTCATTCGCGCGAAGGACTTGTCATAAAGTCACGGTTACGTTTATTCGCGAATCGATTTCGTATAACTAAATGTAAAAAAAATAACAAATTATTCTATATTAAAAATATATAAAACGTAAAACACATTTTCATTCTAACAATAATATAATTTTTTTAATATTTGAAAAAATTCTGTCTGTGTAACATGAGACAAAAACAGAAACATCGTTACATATGTTTGAAAATATATCAAAACAAGTTATTAACAAAAATATGACTATATCTTTTAGTAGTTGTATCTTAATTTTATGTGAAAATATAAAAGTATTTTTTTTTTTTTTATTTATGTCTCAATGTCACATATCTCATTGTCAATACATTTGAGCATGTGCTAATCACGTTACTGCATTCTTTAATTAACATTACGTAAGAGAAATTGTAAAATTATGGGCGCGTCAAAATCATGCGCAATGTTGACTATATTCTTAGGTGGTCTTATATATCTTCATCTTGAATTTCGCGTCACGATTCGCGAATAAACGTAACCGTGACTTTATGACAAGTCCTTCGCGCGAATGACAAATAACGTATTCGTGTGACCGATCCCTTTCGTAACCGATCACCTACATTCTTTTGAACTAGTACTATAATATAGTCTACGATTCTCTTATGTTTATGCAATAGTGCATAAATCTATGTACGTACATCGTACGATGTAATTATCGTCACGATTAATTATCGTCACGATAATTAATATTCCTGCGCGTTATCTCCTTCGAGATATTCTCGCATAATTCTCGTATATAATAATTCGTAATTGCAGTGTAATTTATGACTGTGATTTTAACTGGAGTATCGTAAAATCGATATAATGCAATTATAAGACGCATTTCATTTTTTCAACTACTCGTAAATAGAAGATCGGTGAGTCGCACGTGGTCATTTCAGAAAATCATCGTGGATGAACAAAAGGGATGCTTCGAAAGAGATCGTAACCGTAATTAACGCAAACAAAATTCGCCGAACTCGTAACTTTACACAAAAAGACTATTTCTTGTTCCTTTTTTTTAATACTCTATCGTATTTTATATTAAATTATTTGCATAAATAGGTCTCATATTTGTTTCAACCATAAAATCGATTTTGATTTAGACGAAATTGTAAAATGCAAGAACATCTCTCGCTGTTTTGCGTTTTGTTCTCTCGCGGGCACTTTTATTCTCGAAGAGGCCGCGATCCTTAAACGCGGGCTCTCAGTCAGTTTCGCTCTTTTTTGCATTTTTCGCCATTTTCCACAGAAGACGGCATAAATAAATACTCATGCAAACTAATCGGCGCGACCTGGGAATCGCCCTTTGGTCAGGCACGTTCGAGACATATTTCTACGACGTACTCTACGAAAATGCGTAGAGTTACGTCTAAATACATGTATACCGCGCACGTATCTTGAATAATTCAAATTTCGTTCACGCGCGCACGTGGGACGATGCGTGGTAGCGCTATAATATTTCTTCATCATCTCATCGTAAATAAGGAAAACGAATTTCGCTCATTCGGCTCGACGTCGATTATTACGACAACTCAGCTCTTTAAATAAACCGATTAAACCGTTTAAATTGATTATGCATCGAAATATGCAGTACTATGAACTCTTGTATAACACATCACGATAAAAAGTGCATGTTTTTATTTCTAAAGTTCAAAGTCTTCGAGGTAAAAAATCTGTCGACTGTATTCGAGATCACAAATACGATTACTTCGAGTTGATTTTTCTTCAACTTATAGATCAAATTTTTTTATTAAGTTACTGTGAAAATAAGGAAAATGAGAAAAATTATTCATTCATTATATATGAATGATAATTACAATCATATAAAATATACTTCCTATTTCTAAATAAAGCATTTGAGTTTTGCCGCATTTCATTACTGAAAAAAGAAGAGAAAAAAATTACTTAATCATAAATCTTAAAAACGTCGCTATTCGAAAAATAAAAAATGTTAATTAATGTTTTCGACATAACGATTTCGAAAATAGTGATTCAATTCTTAAGAAAATATTTTTACCCGCTGAAGAAGCACAAGTGGCTCGTAAATCGCTCGTTCACACAGTTTCTAAATGTTTCGCTTTTGATAAATTATGCCGGAGAATGAGTAATAACATGACAAAGCTAATTCTAACGAAGATACGTATCATAATAAATCAATCATAATATTAATAGTCGACATAAACAAATGTATAATCGAAGCAGTTGCGAGCAAGATAACATGTCTTACAAGATTAACGTCATCGAGACCATTATAATCCAAAACAAATTTTGTTTACGCAGCGTAAAATATACATCGTTTTCATAACTTGTTTGCGCATAAATTTGATCGACTTAATGATATTGGCGTTTTCAATAACGCATTGTGATCATTTCCAGAAAATAAGTTTTCTTATTGAATATGAAATATGTTCTGAAAGTTTTCCTGAAGAAGTGTCTAAACCATTTTTTAACGCCGGTAAAGATTCGATTCAATCTCGATTTAATGTTTCGAGGATTAACTCTCTCTCTCTCTCTCTCTCTCTCTCTCTCTCTCTCTCTCTCTCTCTCTCTCTCTCTCTCTCTCTCTCTCTCTCTCTCTCTCTCTCTCTCTCTCTCTCTCTCTCTCTCTCTCTCTCTCTCTCTCTCTCTCTCTCTCTCTCCCCCCCCTTCCCTCTTTCTTTTTCTCTATGACTTTGAAAATTTTGTTTCTCAAAGTGTTATTACTTATCGCCTTCTCTCGCTTTCAATTTTTCATTTTTTATTATCGCTGATAATATTAATAATTTTTTCGAAAGTATTTTTAAAACAAATTATGAGGAACTATATATATTTCACTTAGGAGCTTTAAGTACTTTCCAAATTTCACTTTTTATTTTCATAATTATTTTTATAATTTTGATTCCTATGATTATTATTCAATAATTATTTATCACTCTCTAATAAAAAGTATATATTTATATACATGATTATATTTATACATATTAATATGGCCTTTATTTATACATATTTATTATATATGACTTATTTCCGAGTATATATGGGTGATTCTACAAAAATAGGAATTATTTGACATTATTTTTGTCCACATTTTTTTTTATATATTTAATGGATTATAGCCAGTCAATAAAATATGTATTTAAGATTTTATGAGCATTTTTTCAAAACATAGTCAGGAGGCTGGAATGATTTCCAAGGAACTAACAATAAGATTTAAATAAAAAAATTAACGAATAAGTATTTAAAACTTTATATTGAAACTAAAAACTGGTATCATTTTTACAAAAAAAAAAATCTACAGTTGCAATTACAAAATTTCTTTCATAGGAGAATATTGAATAAGTAAGTAAAATAATAAAATAACTACCAATAACTTTCAAAAAACAATGCAAAACGCTCTTTAAATACAAAGATACATTCATTTTAATATACATTTATCAATCCCACGGTTAGTGCTTAGTCTCCTATCATATTGTTTCCAAGAAACTGAGAATAGGGACTGAAAACCAGGGGACTGAGAATTAGTGGACTGAGAATTTTGAGATTTATAAATTAAAAATATCTCGTTTGAATTATATAGAGGTTTAAATAATTGAGGAAAACTTAAAAGTTAAGCTTATACATAATTTACATTAAATAAAAATTAATAAAAACAATAAACTTTTAACATAACACTTATTACCAGGGGACTGAGAAGTTGACTGACCCAACACGTATTCATCATAACAAAGTACGTTAACTTTACTTAAAACTCATTCATTCGGTACAAATAGCTATTTCGCTGAGACCATATATGACTTTACAATGCAAATAATTTTAATGTCAGGGGACTGAGAATTAAATCTTGGGACAAAGTTTAATAACGTTGTTTATCAATAAAATAAAATTAAATAATATAAATAATACAGTTGTTGATATCAGTGACTAATGTAAATTAGTTATCACACATAAAAATTTTATATAATTCTAAAATTATTGTGACTATGTATTATAATTTGAATTCTCGGTTTGTGTGTGTGTGTGTGTGTGTGTGTGTGGTGAGTGAGACACACCAGAGGGAACTGAGAATTTCTTATTTATAAGTTTTGAAAATAAAAACATTACTTTATCTCTTTTTTATTATATGTCTATATGTATTCAAGTATTATCTTCATTTTAATTCAAAATAAAATCCAATTTAATGTTAATTAAAGTATAAAAATACAGGAACCGCAAAAAACTCCTATTTTTGTAGAATCACCCATATAAGACGCACAATGTAAGGTACGGTCACGTTAACTACTAATTATAAATATAGAATTCGCGCACGTGGAAATGTAATTATTCAAATATGTGCACTCTAGATATCTAGATAGATATCATTTATGTACATCTAGAATTACATCTAGAATTTTCACAGTGTAGTAAATATTAATTCTACCTATTTCGTTTTTTATATTTTGTCATATACATGCTACAATTATTATAAATTAAAACTTGACTTTATATAGTGTTTGTATATCTGACACCAAAATTTTACCTTGAAATCTCTGATTCTATCTCGATACTATTCTAGACAAAAAATGTGACATACGTGGTTGTGAAATATCATACTTTATACACACAGTGAATTATGACAAAGAGTATTTTTGTATATTTATGTATAAGAATAAATGAGAATACGTTCTGTTGTAGATTCGGATTATTCGAAATATTAGTAAATATTTTTATCGCGTCCGGAAATGTAACGATATGTTTCGATCAACGCTTGTTTCATCCAATATAAGATGATGTATATATACACTAGCGGATCCTGACGTCGATAATGGGGGGGGGGGGGGTTGTAAAATTATTTTATTTAATATTTTTGGTTTCATGATTAGCTTTTATTCCAGGATCAACGACGTCGATAGCTCTTTAATGTTTGTTTTTCTTTACTTATATTTTTTAAACAAATTCAGCAAAACTGTTTTTTTTTTATTTCCAAGGGGGGGGAGGTTTAACCTCCCTATATATATATATATATAATTAAAAGAGAGAAAGAGATATATATTATTCAGAATTATGATTACCCATTTTTGTTTACTCGAGGAATGTATTATGCTAACTTTAAAATTATAATTATATTTTTTTTACGTTATAAGAACAATGCAAAAAAATGGAATAAAAACTGTAGTCTTCTTCATTTTAACATACTTAAATGTCATTTCAATGTCATTTGATATATATCGCATTAATCATGTATAATTCCAAATGCAAAGTAGTACACATATAATTATATATAATTATATATAACTTGATACACATTATAGCCGTTCGCCTGGATGTGTCAAAATATTATGATATTATTAAAACCAGAACAAAATAAGGATAATATCGTTGCGTTCAATTTTTTCATCTATTGACAAAGATAAATTCAAGATATAGAAACGATCACGTTAACTTTCATCGCTGACTCGAGTAAATCTTTCTCCATATCTTTCTATAAAATAAGTAGAATGTTTTTCACTATTTTACTTTAATTACTGATGAGTATAATCTTTTTAATATTCTATTTTAATCACTATTACAATAAGAAGCGCCACTCTATTACATTATTTAAATAACTACTTTAGAAACAGACCAGTTATTTCTTACATACCGTTAAACAGCGATATATAATTCAATCTTGGGTTGTACAACAGCCTTATTAACACTAAGCTTTATCCCTTCAAAGACGGACACTAATCCTGGAATGTCGGCCACTCCGATAGAAGTGCCGCTAAAAACGTTGCTCAAATAAACGTTTTCTAACGTTTTGCCACGTATCTCTTATTTTTCTTTACGACGACCTCGGCGATGACCCTAATGCCCTTAAGGGACCAATGCTATCTCGAATTGTCGAAACACACCGAAATCCAACCATGGGCGCGCGGCAAAGCGGACTAAATGCGGTGATCCACCGACTTGCTGTTTTAACAAATGTTATTTATGATGGTGGGAGAGTAGTTCGGTAATGCCGCACGCGCTGCTTGCGATGATCGCGTGCTGAAAAACGACCGACTTTTCCGAAGGAAAAAAAAACACATCTGATCAATGACCGACTGATCATCAAGAGTATTCATGGTCTAACAATATAAGCCAAGACAGAAGTGTTTGTTATCGTTGACGGTTGCACAATCGTATAGGATCTTTTTCACGCTGCTGATATTTTTACAACGTGTCACGTTTGTTCAATTGCAATCCTGAGACCACATTTTTTCAATAGATATACTACGTATATCAAAGTCTATTGTATGAAGTATATATGTATATTGCGCTTCTTGAAATTAAATATAAATTAAATTAAATTAGATAATTGAATTTTTGAAATAGATTTTTTCATTCAAAGTCAAGGATATTATGTACAAAAAATATAACGTTGTGTGATTAAAACACTTGTAGAAATTAATTTTAATATAAATTTAATTAAAGAAAAAGCTAATAATGTTAATTTCAATATTAGTTTTCTATTAAACTGTGTATCTACAGAAAAATTTATTTTAAATTAAAATCGGGAATATTTTCCATTAAATATCAATTTAAATAAATAACAATATTATTAAATATCAATTATAATTTATTAAATATCGCTGTAAATTTCCTCAATAAATTTTGACTAAATTAAAATTTGAGGACATTTATTTTAGTATTACTATAAATTCTATATACTATAAATTCTACCAATAGATCCCGATGACAGTACAGTATAGTATCATTACTTTTAGTATACAGGATAGAATATTATGTAAATGCAATACCATAGCAATGCAATATCTGACAAAAATTTTATCATGTTTGAATACAATAGTTAATCATACACTTGTCTCGGCTTTATTTTGCGTCATTTTTTATTCTCTGATTTTTTTCTTAATAAAAATTTGTTTATTTTTACATTTTTGCTAGCTCAATGGGTTGCAGAAAACATAAAAAGATTAAATTTTTATTTTATAAACATTTTATGAACACAAATTTTTCTTATTACATTATGTGATAAGAAACTCACATCAATGGAGCGAAGGCATAAACTTTTCTTAATCGTTTCTGCGTAAAATCGTTTATCATTTATATTTATTCCAATATGTTCATTCCACTAACAGGATTAACAAATTATAGAAAATAAAAAATAGAATAATAAGTTGATATAGATAAAATTTAAATTTTATGTTTAAAAATTTTTATGTTATAAAGATATTTTATAGAATACTCATTTTAAGTTAAAAAATATCGTGATAAAAAATTTGTATCATCAAAAAGAGAAAGAGAGAGAGAGAAAGAGAAAGAGAAAGAGAGAGATTTTTATCTATTTTCTTATCCGTGTTTACGAAAAATGCACAAAAAGATGATAATTGCAAACAAATATTATTTCTCTACAAATTATTAGAATATTAATATAATTAAATTATTAATTTTAAAGAAGATAAATTCCTCTTTAAACTAAAAATAATTGCAGATAAAATATCAATATTAATAATCAATAACTCAGGTAGCACATGTGCAAGGGATTTAAATATCATTATTATATACGCGTTTATGAAACCAACATGTGCTACTTGAAAACTTTTTATATAACAAGATATATAAAAATATAAAATATATATAATATATAAAATCGCGATGCTCCTACAATAATGCAACAAATTAAATCTTGCTGCAAGTTTCGCGGTCGTCATATAGTGTAACCACGACATTATTTCAAATGACTTTTACAAAAAAACAGATACAAAACAGAAGAAAAAGATATAAATATCTAAAAAAAATAGTACATCTAATTTTCTTTTTCTCGTTTATCTCTATCACACACGGTCGAACCTTTCGATATTTTTATTAATTGGTATAATCGCTGGGGCTAGCCATCGCAACCGAATAATTGGCAAGGGCGCCACGGGGGGATAATGACGGTGTTGCCGAACGACGCGTCGATTGGCCGATCCGGGTTCGCCGAGTGGCCGCGAGAGAGCGCTCGCGCGCACGCCTCGCACTCGCGCGAGAACCAGCGACCGATGGCGACCGACGAGAGACGGTGGACGGTGGTGCCTGCGAAAAGTTACGTTTGGCCGTCCTTAAAGCGCCGTGTTTAGAGCCGCGTGTGTTCCGTTTCCGCGTGCTTTCCGTCCTCCCCGAGACGCGCGCGTTCGCGAGGTTTCGCATCGCCTCGTGTCGTTTTAAGGCAACAACGACTACGACGTTTCGCGTCGGTGAATGCGTGCCGCGATTCCATCGTGTACGACGTGTCTGTTGTGTGTGTGTTGTGCTTATGACGACGAAGATGTGGTGATAGTGGTGTGCGCGCCTTGTCGAAGAAGTGCCGACCAGTTCACGGTGGATCATCCGTCTGTACCGAGCGAGGGAGAGAGAGAGGGATACACATATATAAGGTAAATACTAGAGTGTAAGCAAGAGAGAAAGAGCGAATGAGTATGCGCACGAGAGAGAAAGAGAGGGAGGGTGAGAAAGGACGGGAAGAGAGAAAAGTCGTCATGTGTCCGCGTTGCAGCTTACGACGAGCCGCGCCGAGTTGACACTTTCATGAGAGCATGGACCCGCGGTTGCGTCGTCGTCGTCGTTGTCAGTAAACATCGAGGACCGAATATACAGAGTGAGTCATTGGCTCCTTTGCTCTCGTTCACATTCGTTCGTTTTTCTTCCATTCATTCGTCTCTATTCCCTCCCGCCTCGTTCGCGTCTTTTCGTGTCCGAGCTGTGACCCGTATTTTTCGCAAAACACAAACCGATACCTGATCTCGAATAACAAAGAAGCAGACAGAACTGTGTTGTTTTCGATTCCTCGAAAGAGAGGAGCAAATCTTCTTAAGATAGTCTTGGTATGCCGGGTCCAGCATTGATTCCGGTGAGTTTGGTTTTGGAAAGTTTTGAAAGAGTCAATGACATTTTACGTCTGAGCATTTATAAACGTACGGGATATTTCTACATCTGTATTTCTACAGCTTCTTCAGAATCGGAATTCTTTTTTCGATATTTCTCTAACTGAATTTAAATTTCCAAATGTTTACACATCCGTCTCCTCCCTCCGTCCTATTATCGCCACCTCTCTCTCGTCTTTCTTACTTTTGTCGATTTCGTATCGCGGCATCCTCGTCCTCGTTAGTCTCGCATCTCTCGCCTCGATTCTCGTTTCCTCAGATTTTAGAAGTTGATTACGAGCGAAAAACCGTAGTCGAGATCATCACCGAAATGACCAGGTCGGGGCGATATATATACGCGTTTTTTGTTTTTCATTCCGCGATAGAGAGATTCAACGACCGCATTCAGAAATCCCCGTTTTCTCGCTGCCTCCAACACACAGGCGTGTGTATACAATGAACACGCACACACGCACGTGTGCCCGCACACACGCCGGACGCAGCCGTGCGTTTTCTCGAGCCGTGCTGCTTTTCTGCGGTCGGTGTTTTCGTTTCGACTGGTCGCGACTCTGGTGCTTTTTCTTTTTCGGCCCCTGCGCATCTCCCTCGTCGCCACTGTTGATGCTCTTCGTGTTCGTGTATATACCGGGTGTCCTTTCGGTTCGGCGAGGGGAGGGGGGATAAGCCAAACTTGGACAAGTTGAGAATTCTTTGAATTTATTTAATTGCACGATGCGCGAGATTAAAATCGCAGAGACGAAGAAATTAATATATAGTATCTTATTTCTTGCGTCTTGTTTTTTTTTATATTTTTAATATTTTTTGATCAATTTATGTACAGTCGAATATTTCTCGACAAGTCGAGGCACCATTAATTTTCGAGTTTTCAGCGATGATTTTTTTCTTTTGCAAAATAAACCTCGATGAGGCACAAATGGATAAAAGTAGGTTCTTCGGTGAATTTTAAACAGAATTGATTTTTTAAGAGATATTACACAGGTTTTACAAAAATGTAAAAATTATATACTAAATTAATGTACTAAAAATTGAAAGAAACTGTAATAAATCATCGGAGAAAAATCGGCTGTAAATTCGACTCAAGAAACCTATTTAAAAAAAAATATGTAAATAAGGAACACTGCATATATTTAACACTCCGACAAAAACCATTCATTTCTAGTCGTGTTCCGACCTACACCAAGTATCAGCCTCTCGCTTATGTTTATGCAAATTTTCGCGGCAAACTTTCGCGTCGAGAGAGAAGACACTCGAATCGGACGATAACCGCTTCGCGTTTTCCGAAAGCCCAGAGAGAAAGAAAAAGAGAGATAGACAGAGAGACTTTCTGACGTTTATACGGCAAAAGGTACGACGTCGCGCTGCGACAAGGGCATAAGGCAAGGATAATGATATTACTGCTTAAAGAGACGGCTTAACCTAACCTAACCCTAACCGTTAGTTTATTGGCGTAAAGGAGTCGCGGAGCGTGTCTACATCAAAGCGGCCGCTTCCGAGCTCCACTTTGCCACGCCGCCCGCTTCTGTCTTTCTCTCTCTCTCTCTCTCTCTCAACCCCTCTGTCACTCTCCCCCACCACACTTCACTTCCCCTTTCCCTCCCTTCCCGCTGCCCTGTCGCCGTCTCGACGCCGCCACCGACGCTCTATTCGCTTCACCGAACTACGATGTACGACACCCCGCGGCTCTGTGTCTCTCTGTAGCTGTGTCGCCTATTAACACCTATTAACATCTGAAACGGGACAGGCACCGCCGTGTCGGTGCGACATAGAGAGAGATGCGGATCTTCTCGCCGGCGATAATCTCTCGCGATCCTCTCTTCGATAATGTAGTTATCGTCGAAAGACGGCAGACTTCCGGGATGAAAATATGTCCGAACGAGATGCGAGATGTAGTGGGATAAATAGAAACGGTTAAATGAACGGTAAATAATGAACTGAAAATTGTTGTCTATTAACTCCGGAATATATAGACATTTATGTAATATACATATATTATATACGTTATATATAAAGTTTTCGTATATAGCAAATATATATGCAGTAATGCATTGCGTTGACTCTTGCATTCAACTCGAAGGTTATCGGGTCATTAGATGCTCATTACGTTCTCTGTTACATATATCGTCATAGCTAAATTAGAAACTAGTAATCACGGTTTCATAATCTTTGGTTTCATTTCAAGTAATAAATATCTTCAATGGATTTATTTATATCTCATGTATATATAAAACTTATTTTTCACTTTATATATTATTCAGAATGAATTGAACAACTACTAGCTTCGTTATATTAAAAATTAAATTGCTACCTTTTCAATTATAAATTGAAAATGAAAATAAAAGGAAAAAATGAAGTTTTTCTCGCGAATTTATCCATTAAGTGAAATAATTAATCAATCAAACATGGAAATTTTTTAAGATTGAAAATTTCTGTCTCTTCAGGAATTCTATAACTTTTATAAATATATATCGCGACAATTATTATTTCTCTTTTCTCTTTTTATTTACCGCTGCGGCCGGAATTGCGGTCGGTAATGGATAACGCGTCGACGAAATCTGCCGTGGTCGATCACGCGAGCGGAAGAGACGCCACCCTCCGTGAAGGCGAAAGGGTGGGCGAAGAGTGAGAGAGAGAGAGAGAGAGAGAGAGAGAGAGAGAGAGAGAGAGAAAGAGAAGTGCGGCACGCACAGTTTGGGAATCCCCTGGAGCACGACACGCTGAAGCGTCTCGACAAAGTAGCTGCTAGGGCTCTCTCCTGCTCTTCCTTCTCCTCGTGCCATCGCGCGTTTGATACCACGTGCTCCGAGGGGGTTAAAGCGACCGACATCGGCGAAGCAGAGAGGGAGAAAAGTCCTCCCTGTTTCGATATCAAAGACTCTACAGCGAGAACCGCTAAAACGATGCTCTTTGACATCACAAAGCGCGCCGTGTTTCCCCTCATCCCCCTTTCTTTCTTCTTCCTGCTCTAACCTTTCTCTTTGACTCTTTGTGTGTGTGTGTGTGTGTGTGTGTGTGTGTGTGTGTGTGTGTGTGTGTGTGTGTGTGTGTGTGTGTGTGTGTGTGTGTGTAAGAATGTGTGCGTGTGTGTCGCCCGTTCTTTCTCCACTTTTCTCAAGTCCGTTTCTTGTTTGCGGCAAACGCGAGCCCGCCAAAGAAAGTGGCTTACATCTCGTATATACACTCGGTGCCGTCGTCGTTGTCCTCTCATCCTCCTTGTCCTCTTCCTCTTCTCTACTCTACTATAGGCAATATTTTCTCACTGAAATCGCGCCGCGCGGACAGGAGGAAGATCCCTTTAAAGTGTTGCTCCTCTCTTCGCGCGCGATACCGCCTTTCCTTTAATTCACTCATGCGCGAGATATACTATATGCATATGTTACACCCTCTCGTAAACGTTTCTTTTTTAGCCACATGTGTGCGATAAAAAACAAACATTGCGCCTCGATCACGAGAGAGACCGATCTTCCCTAACATAAATCTCCAATCTTCACTTTTAAAAAATTGTCTAATTTATCCTAAAATTTTGTTTTTTACCAGATCTTTCAATTCTTCGCTAAACATGTATGCAGAATATCCATTTATAGCGTATTTATTTATTTTTATTTATTTATTTATTTATTTATTTATTTATTTATTTATTTATTTATATTTTAACGACAGATTTTTCTTAGCGAAAATTATATATCAAAGGGGAATTATACATCGTCATTTATTCTTTTTAATCTTTTTCATCTCAGCATCATATCTTCGTAATTAAAATTTAAATTAGATTTTTTATAAAAGAGTAAACGTTATCAGAAATTATTAAAAGATATGTATAATTCAGTATTTGTTTCGTCTATAGAATTAGCTTTTCCTAAAGTTTAATTCGCAAAAAAAAATAATGTACGAAAAGTGGGACATCCTGTATACAGTCGCAGTATTATGGTATTAGTCGTTAATCGGGAGACGGTATAGGAATGCGCGTTATAAATGATGACGATTGCGGCGCGCAATGTGTTGATAATCATTGCGAGACGCGCTCTTAATATAAACCGGAAGTATCCGCGCGCGAGAGAGAGGAAAACGGCATTTCGCGCGCTTGATACCGCGTTTGATCCCGCGTCATCTGCTCTCTCCTCCTCGTGCAATAATTGCCTCTGTATTCTCTCTGCTGTTTGTCCGCCTTCTCTCCCTCTCTCTTTCTCTCTCTCTCTCTCTCTCGCCCTCGATCTCTCTTACCACTTCTGGTTCCTCGGGCCCCTGTGTGTCGCTTCATCGCCGCCGCCTCTTCCAACCGCTTTGATTCGTCGCAATACCTATCGCAAAGCTAACGGCCGGGGCGACGCTAATCGTCCGGTGAATTCAAAGTGCGCTTTCGCTTCGAGTGTCCTTGCCCTTCGGCCGAACGAGCGTCACGCTCTCTCTCCTTCTTTCCAAAGCATCCTTCATGAATTGATGAAAGGACACCGGTAGGCCATCCAAGCACAATATATAGAATAGGAATAGACGGTATCCCGGTATCCCGTTGTGAAAGACATTTCGGCGATTTTTTTTCTCGACGAGCATGAAAGTAAATGCGCTTTTCTCACATGTCATGTTAGGTTTTGTTCCGGGTTTGGAAAGAAAAATTATCGCAGGAAAAATTCACATGAATCTTCACACGATGTACTTGAACGCAAATATATATGCGGAATAAATTGTAGTGTAAATCAGGAAAGAATCAGTTTCTCCTCTCGTGTAAAAATGGAACTTGTTTTTTGGACGAGACTTCGAGAAAGTTACAATTGAAAAATTAGCAATATTTAATTATGCATTTCTAAGTTTAAATAATCTTGAATGAATATAGCATATATGGCGTTGAATTTGTCTTGACAAAAATTTAAAACAAATAATAAAATACATTTAATAAAACAATTTGAAATAATTTAAATCACCGATAAAATTATAAATTAAATAGATGTTTGTTTTCAGAATGTTGTATCTTTTTATATTTCATGATACTTGTTGTTGAGATGAAAATATCGCGCAAGGAACATATGAAGATTAAATATGTATAACTTAATATAATTATATTGAATCAATGCTTTAATTATTATAATAATTAAATGTATATTATAATAATTAATATGTATATTATTATAATAATTAAATTATTATAATAATATACATACGTATATTAAAATATCTGATGCTTATGAAGGAGTGTTATCAAATACAATAGAAGATTAAATATAATTTAAGAATTATATTGTCAATATGATTTAATATTACAATAATGTACATATGTATATTAAAATATCTAACGCTTATTAGGGAGTATTATCGAATATTTCTGTGTGATTATAATTGCGAAAGCAAACTCCACTCCGGGGTTTACGTTTGCACTTTAATTCACGTTGTACGCGAGGCATTATATAGTTCGATCGCCGTTTGCGAAGCATATAAGCGCATATAGTCTCGACGAAGCACGGCATGTAAATTTTTCAGCCGCAATACCGGAAGCGACGGTCGCGTAGACTCTGAATTGCCTCCTTATCCGGCTGACTGAATCTTTTAACGTCGGTAAGAGGCAAATCTCGTCCCGCTTAATCCCGCGTAAAGGACGTTTCAGTAGGTTTTGTCGGTGAAACTTGTCTCTCTCTTTCTTTCCTCTCTTTCTCCCTCTCTCTCTTTTGCTCTTGCTCTCTCGAAGATCGGTCGATATCGATCAAACGATGAAACTCGGAGAAAAACTATGTTTTTTTTATGCGACTTAAAAGAAAGCTCGTAAAACTTGGAAAGACTCTACGGGATAATCCCATGCTGTTTCCTCTCGTTTCCTTCTCAGCAAGATTTTAAATCTCCAGTTTTGCAACGATCCTTAGTATTCCGGTTTTAATCTCTTTGTGTGCGATTTAAACGTCACGATTTTTAAAACGTTTATAAAAGAATTGTTGGCAAGATTTTACAACCTCATTAAATCTTCAAATTCGACACAACAATTGTACACACACAATTTTACTATATAGTCGAAAAAAAATACCTTTATTTTATTTTGTTATGCTTTAAACTTAAACAAATCTAAAAGAAAAGATCCTATTCAATAAAACATTTATAATAAAGGAATAACGTTTCGCATGATACTTTTGCTACATGCACAAATGCTCGACAATTTGATCGATACTCGTTCGATTCGAGTTTTAGAGCGCGGATTTATCCATGGTGGATTTCTCTCTTAGGCTCAAGCGAGGATCCCCTACTTGCTCGGACAAGTCTCTCTCGCGATATTCCTCTGCCGTCCCCCGAGCTCCCTCGGCCACGACGGCGATCCCGTTAACGAACGACGCCATTAAGGGCGCATTAACATATAATTTTCCGTGAGAAATTATAGGCGACTCAGCGCCGGGTTGCTTTGCACGGTGTTTATTACGCGTGTCCGCCGCATCGCGGAGCAAGAGAGAAAGACAGGGAGAAAGCAAGAGAGAAAGAAAAAGAAGAAGAGAGAGAGAGAGAGAAGTCAGGAGCGCCACACCGACGTCCGGAGTCGATTGGCAGCGAGGGGCAGGAAGGGGGGATCGCATCGGATCACGAAAAGGAGAGGAGGAAGGAGACGCAGAGGTTTTAAATCGCGTGATGTGTTAGTGCATTCATGCGAATCCGCATCGCGCATGGAGAGGTCGGGACATGGTGGTGAGGAAAAGGGGGAGGGGGACAAGAGGAACGCGCGTGTGTGGGATCGCGTGCGGCGGCGAGATCAAACGAACGCGCTTCGTCTCTGTCTACCGCACTTCAGGTCTTTCTCTCTTTCTGTTTCCATCTGTTCGAGACTATCGCTCTCCTTCTCTCTCTGTCTCTCGTCATCATCGCCCTCCTCGTCTCGTCGTGACTTCTCTCCTTTCCCTTCTCGGACGCGCCTGAACCTCTTCTCCGGCAAATACGCTACCAGTTTCTCACTTTTGCTCGCAAGCGCGTGCGTCTCTCTCTTCTTCTCTCCTCTTCGACAACGATGACGACGACGACGACGACTCAACACCGGTTCTCTTTCTTCCCTCTTATCCCTTTTGCCTTCTGCCCTCTCTTTTTGCGCGACGAGGAGCAGGCGCGATTCCATTATTATCGCCGATAGTTTAATTTTCATTAATTACTGGGCGCGCGGACCTTCCCGTGTGATCCCGCAAAGTTAAAGCGCTGTAATCCTTTTTGGTTTTGGTATCGTAAAAATTCTAAAGTGTCTGAGGAAAAAAAGTAACGCAACCGACTCGCTAAATTTCGAAAGCGGCATGTATCCACAAACGTTAGAGCTCTTTGTGTTATTAAAAATCCCGCCTCTCCCCTCTCCTGAATGAGAGAAAGAAAGAATAAAATTGAATTAAAAAAAAATTTTTTTTTAATATAAATATTTTTGTAATATTTTTTAATTAATCTCTCAATTCTCTCCAAAAATTTATTTTATAAAATTTTAATATTCGTTCTTTTTAATAAAATTATACACTTTTATACTCTCTTTTTATAAGCGATTCGAGTCTTTTCTTCGTACATTTATTTTTTGTCTAATTTATCTATGTTTAACAATGACTATAGAATGTACATATATAATAATACTAAAATGTGTATGTACCTACTCGTTATAAAAAAACCAATCATGCTCCAGACGTGAAAATTGAACAGACGAGATCGAGATTTAGTTTGGAACAGATGAAATCAACCGCTCGCCGGCGAGAGCTTGATTTTAAGAGAATTTCATATAACGGGGCCGGTCGTCGTGTACCTGACAATCTCTTTAAATCGGTATTTACCGAGGTTGATAAGATTGTCGGAAGGCTGCCAGCTGCCAAGCCGCACCGGTTTGAATCGCGCCGGGAAATGCTTAGTCGCATTTCAGGTGCACTTGATGCATCGATTTAAGCTTCTTGGCCGAAGGCGTCTCGGCGACTAGATGCGGGCATCGGTCTTCTTCCTCTCTTCGGATGAGAAACCGGTTATCTTCTTGAAAACAAAATCGCGAGACTATTTCTTTCCGAAGTCTTAAAATTAAAAAAAAAATATTGTTATAGAAAATACCATCTTTTCTTATAAGGGAATACAATGCTTTATTACTTTGAACTCGAAAAATATTTACTTTGCCGCGAATGCTAACGATGTCAAAATCACCAATGGAGCGATAAGAAGCGGAATTG
Source organism: Prenolepis imparis (assembly GCF_030444845.1). Taxonomy (NCBI): domain Eukaryota; kingdom Metazoa; phylum Arthropoda; class Insecta; order Hymenoptera; family Formicidae; genus Prenolepis; species Prenolepis imparis. The sequence goes on from NW_028141161.1 coordinate 21,637,460, forward strand.
AAGAAAGATTGACATACATAAATTAAATGAACCAGGATTAAACTGTTCAACGAGAAGAGAAATTCAGAGCATATCGATATAAACTTTCTTTCTCTTTTTCTTTCGGGATACCTCATATATAATATATATAAAAATATATTTTATATATGTATCATATCTTTCGAGATCGAGTGGTTCATCCGGCTTCTTTCGTTGACGATCCTATGTCGGACCGGTAGGTCAAACCACTGACACCTTTTAAGTCGCCGACTTTCTTCCCCTTACGTTTCCTTACTTTCCTCGCTCTCCTTTGCTTCTTCACCGCCATCCTTCGGTCTTTCGTATATTTTCTTTGTCCTATTCCCGACTGTCACGCAAATTTCTCGCTTCATTATTGCCGGTCACGTCGCTTTATTTTCAAATCGTACATTTTTTTTATTAACAAAAATTTAGCATTTCAATAAAGAAAAGTAATTTCGAAATCATATATCAACGCGATAATCACACTCGAATTTTTTATATTGGAATGCCCTTCTCTTTGTATATTTAAAATAAAAATTTAATTTTTTTGAGAACGAGCGATATATTGAAGATATATTGTTCAATATAGATATAAATTCAATAGATTTTGCCGACTTTGACTTTGGGACCATGTGAAAGAAAAACAGAAAAGAATATTATATATTTAAGTAAGTGCCCATTTTCTCAAAAGCAATTTCACAATTTTTGTTTTTATTTAATTTTCTTAAAATAAATATTTTCTTGGATTTATTACCTGACGACTAAATATGTTTAGCGATAATCGCGATAATGATGAGAACCGATTGATCCGATAATATAATAGAATAGGAGAGACAGAGAGAGAGAGAGAGAGAGAGAGAGAGAGAGAGAGAGGGGTCATTATCCGTTTCGACTGGAAAAAAAAAAAAAAAAAAAAACGACCGATTGGTCAGTACTATCGAAAAATCCGAGTTTCCATTTAAAGATCCTCTTAAGAATTTGCCCTTGTACCTGGACCCTATCATTTTTTTGTCCGCGTCCTCGTATACGCCGACATCTATTTCTATCTCTCTCTTTCTATCGCTAGAGGAAAGAAAGAGAGAGAACAGAGGCGGGAGAGAAGATCAGTCCAACCGAGAGAAGGTGGCGGTGAAGAAGAGATCGGGGGTGGGGGGTGCAGTACGGCGGAAGGGAAGAAAAAAAGAAGAAGCACCGCGCCGAGGGGGAGGGAGGGGGGATACAACGTGAGGGAGAGACGAAGATGATGCTCGCTCTCTCTTCCTTGTGGCTCCTATGGCTCGCTGTAGCTTTCAGTCTCACCGTGTACGTTGCATAGGACACACGGGTCTCTCGGAGACCCTTCGCTCTCTTGTGTGTTCGCCGGCAGAATCCTCGTCTCTTCTCAACCGTGATCATTTCATTTGTGTGTCGGTCGTCGGTTTGAAATATGTGCTCGAAAAAACCGTGATCGATGTTTCGTGCACACGAGTGCATTTTTTTCTCACGGAGATATTTATTAATGTTCTAAAGAACGTATTGTGACGCGTGTGTGTATAGATGTTTAGAGGAATAAATAAATGAGAAGATCCTACACCATCGCTCCTATTTTTCGCGAAGATAACAAAATGGAATTTTCATCGCCGATTTATCCAACAGGATTAATATGATTATATAATGGTGCGTAGCTGTTGTCGCGAGATAATTTCCGACGAAAGGTGACACGGTGTAAGTAAAGATTCGGTGATCGATTCGCGATAAGGAGAGGAGGGAGAACGCGCATCCCGCCACCGGGAGACTTCGATGCCTCCGTCCGGAAAATCTCGACGCGAGTGATGCAGTCACCTGGACGCGATACTCTATCTGTATCCGATCGACATCAGACATTTCCGAGTCATCAGGGATGAGTTATCTTTCCTTCCGCGCAGATCACTCTTTCGTTAGACGGAAGACAAACAGCGGAGAGATCGCAACGAGAATAATTCTTGCTCGAAAGAATGATTGGAATTTCTGAAATGTTCGAACTCGTAGATTTGTGATTATGATATTTAGGATTTGCGATATGGGTTTGAGTTAAAAAAAAGTTTCTTTCTGCGAACTGTGATAATTCTGTAATAAAGAGTGTTTTTCTTCGTGAATTGTGATATATTAGAGATGATAATGATATATATCGAACAATAATTGTTCGCGGTGTAACGCGGTGAACTTCAAAAAGAGGAAATAGACGGAGTAAACCGGCTAATAATCATCGGTCAGACATAACCCGAGGACGACGACGACGACGACGATGATGATGATGTATGAACGAATCGTATCGCCGAAGTCCCATGAACCGGCACGAAGTCAAGGTATTAATTGCGGTAAATTACTGAAGGCTATTAATTACAGCGCACCAAACGGATCGTTAATTGAGACACTTACCGAATGGGTGAAAAGGGAGGGGAATTACTTCCGCTTCGTGATTTGGTATTTAAAAAATGTATATACAAAATCTGAAAGATTGGACTATACAAAAATGTATAATTTTCTCCTTTCGCCGAAAAGAAAATATAATAGCGATCAAAGTCAAAGTATATGCTAAAATTTTCAAAATTTTTATTTGAGATGCTAATCGGATTTGATATTTATGAAAACTACATTTTATATTAAAAACAACATAATTATTTTATACATATTTGAAATTTTAAGTTTGATTTTTTGTGGAGTCACGCTTTTTAAACTATAATAACATAATTGATTAGAATATTTTGAAGATGAAATGGTCCTCCAAACTGCCTCTAAGATATTTTCATTATTTAACATGTTCCTATACAATTTACCAGGTTGTAATTAATCGCATTAAGTGAGAAAAATTATTTACATCCATTGATTTTGGGATACTTTTATGCAATATAAATATTATTGCAAAGTATCATCAGAATATATTTTTTTAAATCGATCTTTTTACTTTTATTATATTTTATTATATTTATTTATACTTTTGTTTCGTGTGTGGCTGCACTGGCCGCGTACGTATATCTTTAAATTTTAAAGTCGGTCTTTTTAAAAGCCTATAGACTTTTGTAAGCCGCCTGTCTACAAACAGAGTCGGCACGCTTTATTAAAAGACTACAACTTTTTCTATCTATATCTAAAAACCGATTCATCAAAAGAGAACGGCAACGCATGCGTACGGTAATTGCTTTAAGATTGCCATAAAGTTTCCGAGCGCGGTGCGTTCAGAAGCTTCGTAGAACAATATTCGTTTTCTTCTCTTTGTACGTACAATTATCCCCCGACAAGCCATGGAATATCTATTTTGGTATTTTTTTTTCCTTTATCGTTGTCTCTTCTCTTTTGTCATCTCTCCCGATTCTTGTCTATCTACCTGCAATGACATTGTCTATGACGATGGCCGAAACCGTATTTGGAAAACTCGGAGAGATACGTCAGGTAGTTGTTTGTTAAGAGGGAAGGGGCTTTGGTTAATACCGGCGCGTCGTCTCGACCGGCCACCACCTGGGGCGAGCGGTCCCTCAGATGTTCCTTTGAAAGATTTGCAGCTCGGGTATAGTAAGGTGACATGCGTAAAGTCATCTGGCGATAACGGTGACACGCCTTTGACCGCTTCCGCCTATGTCTCTTCCGTCGTCGTGTACCTTCCCCTCCTCCTCCCTTCTGTCGCGTCGATCGTATCGTGAGTTATCCTGAAAAACATGTTCTCAGATCTGTATCGAGAGAAAAGGCGACGGATTTTATTAAAGAGAAAGAGAGAGAGAAGACGCTTTAAAGGCTCACGTTCCTCGAAATGTCATCGCGCGATACATTTTAGTTGCTTCGAATCAATCTTTCGGCTGTATACGACGTAACGCTTATGAATATTAATGATATGATAATATATGAATACCGCACATTACACAGAGACATATTAATATGAATGATAATCACTTGACAATTAACCGCATTATCGTTATATGAAACGTTGAGAATGATCAATTGCAATCGGTATTGAATCAATTAAGCGATAATTGAAACGTGAAGGCTTTTAATCTGCTCCGTGCAAAAATTTTCAAGGCCACGCTGGCATCGCAATTTTTGAAAAATTCGGATCTTTGTTTTTAACAAATAAATGAGAGGAGAATCTATGTGAAAAGGTTAAATGGAGGTCGCAAGAAAAAAGGATTGGCCGGGGTAGAGATGAGGGGCAAGGGAGGGTATCTCAGAAATGTCCGCGCTCTCGGGCGCGTAAAAGAGATTTCGCCGACGTTGCTCTCCGCCGAGAGACGAGGCGGAGGTCGAAGGGACTACTTCGCGGACCGGAGCGACGAGAGGAGAAGCGGCGCGAATAAGAGAGCGAGGCGGGAAGAAAGAAAGAAAGCAAGAAAGGATGGAGTATCGCGAAGAGGGAGGGTTAGCTGAAAGGGTTAGAGCTGAATGGGAGCCGTGTGTGTATGCTTTCCTCGTTTGAGAAACCTTCGGGATCTCGCTCAGGGCCGGAAAGGGGGGGGGGGAGAGAGAGAGAGAGAGAGAGAGAGAGAGAGAGAGAGAGAGAGAGAGAGAGAGAGAGAGATCGCGACTCCCTAAAACGCACTCTGCGGACTCTCTGCGCGATAAACCCCCGGTGTTCGTAATTATTTAACACCCGTTAAACGGCCGACCGGTGTCCACATATACGTCTTCGCCACGCCGTATATGGGGTAATAGTGAGAGCCATTCGATTGGTCCTCATTTCCTCGCCGATATTCGTACGGCTTCGAATCGATCGTGGAAGGTTCATACAGGGTGATCCGAAAAGTGAGAAATTTGGAAACGTCGGTAACACTTTGGGCATGTTCCGATATACACTGCCAGTACTGAAAAGCTATAGTTTACGTTACGTATATTATATATTTTCAGTACTGGCAGTAATATCGGAACATGGGGTTTGTCGAGCTAACTAAACGCGATGAATGGCACGTCGCGGCTGCTTGAAACGCGTTGAGGTTGACCATTATCGCTTTCGGTTTTATTAGATTTAACGATACGTAGGCGTAAGGTATATAAGAGAGAGAGAAAGAGAGATAAGCGCGCGCTTTTGTTAATACCGAAACGTTTACGGTACCGCGACGAATCGAGTTTTCGGTTCGCTGCATCGGTATATCTCGGTTCGTGAAGGAACGACGAACTTTTACCTGCCTGCCGCGATGGGACCTGTCCTTCCTAGAAAACGTCTCCGTTTTGGGATGCTGCTATCTTTCGCAGACATTTTTCAGAGGGGAAAAGCTCTATCTATAATCCCGATAATATTTTATTACTTATAATCTTATCAACACAATATCGAAAATCGAATTTCTTACTTTCATTAATTCATATATTCACATTATTAGCCCCTCAACCTCTCTACCAAAAAATTAAAAAATAAAAAAAATCCAAGTTTACGTCTCCTCGCTTTTCATCTCGCACCGTAAAGCGCCGCTCTATAATTAGAATTTCGAATGCTTCGAAGGAGAGAAAGAAGAAGAAGACGCGGCTTTCGTCGACCGCTCGTCGTCGGTCGTCGGCGACGAACCGTGGCCGGACCCCCCCGGTTACGCGCTCGGGACACCCGTTAGAACACGCGGCGCGACGAGGGAAGGGCCCCGGCCCCGGCGGAGACTCTCGAACCGCGCGCGGCTCGCCGAGCCGAGGCGTTCCGAAAACCTGTAATTACGGACCCGGCGTACATCAAGCGGTGCCGCCGCCAGCCGCCGGCCGAGGCCTACGTCTTCCGTCTCTCTTTTTATATCCGTTTCTTTTCCCCGCCTTTCTCCTGCCTCGCTCTCGCGCTTCTCTCCGCCGACTTCTTTGCGTCCCCCCCCCCCGTCCATCTCTCGTAATTCCTCCCTTCCAAACCCCATCAGGGCCGTACTAAGGCTCGCTAAGGCTACGCAGGTCGAAATATGTACGTACGTTGCTCTTCATCTAGCTAGATGGTCGATTTCCTGCGAATGTCTCCTTATGACGATTTATTGAAAGTTGGAGCAAAAACTATATATTCCATGAGGATTTGTATAATTTAATTAATCTACATGTGAAAATTTGAATTAATTTTTTTGTATAAACTAGTCTGATTCTTCATAAAACAATTTATGACAATTGATCAGTCTGTAGATTCTTAATTGTAGGCTGTGACGATATTATTAATTATTTTTTATCTTTGACAGACAGCCACACACATGATGTGCAAACGTGTCCTATAGGAATATAAAAGAATCGTACTACGATATTGCTTCTCTCTTTGATCTCTCACTCTTTTCTCTTCTCTTTTTATTCTTCCGAAAGCACCGTACCTGCTCGATTCTTCTTACCTGTACGCCTCCTTCATTCCTCTCTTTTCGCCGATGCTTTCTCTCGCCATTCGTGTGCCATTCCATCTTTTCTTCTGCTATCTGTATCCGTCCTACCTTACGTATACTCCGAATAGAGTAGTGCGAAAGTTTTCCTCCTTCGCACGGTCTATATACATACATATAATGACTTTTGTGATTATGCATTCTTTGGGAACTGTTTCAACTAAGTTAATTAATTAATAACAAAAGATTTTAATTAATGAATATTACTTCAATTTAATGTATAAATCTCTTAAAAGTGCTAATTATATCATTCTATTACCGAATTCGTTTAATGTAATTATTTTACATTATTTAATTTAGCTTTGTCATAACTTTTAACATAAATTATACATTTAAATATTTGTTAACACGCAACTGCCAGTTTGATATGATTTTATTGTTACATTTAATCGGCGATTGCTGAAAAATATAGAAAGGAGAAACTCTCGAACTCTCTTGGGAGATTCGCTCGAGGAATGGAGCTCGCGTCGTTGATCGCGACGTACAAAAAGCCGGCGTGTCAGCGGCCGCATAGAGAGGTGTATCGTCGGATGGCCTTTAAGATTCCTCTTCGTTCGCCGATGCGCCTTTCTTCTTCCCGCAGCATCAGCTCGGCTCGCCCTCTCGTCTCCCGTTTTTTCGAAAGAATCTTAATCGCTCGCCGATAAACGACCCTCGCGAGAGATCGGGAGCGAGACCGGCGGTGTTGCTGGTCGTTCTCGCTTTCAATCCGTTTATATCTCCGCTTTCTAATCTCTTTCAATCATTCTTAATTGTGCGTATGTATATATGTACGTATTTGACGGAATTTTAATTATATACCTGTATCATAATTTTAATCAAAATAATTTAATCGCATCTCGAAACACATATCTCGGTGTTAATAATCCCCCCTTACGAATTCTCTTTCTTATTTTCTTATTCTGTAATTAAATTTTGAAGTCGCTGAAAGAGAAAGGTTCGAAAGAGATCAAGGATCTATTAGCGCGAAAAAAACATCACATTTAAGTAAAATAAGAGAAAGATATCGTCAACTCTCTCCCTAACGGGGGATGAGAAATGGATCGCGCGAATATATCGGGTGAATCCGTAGAGCAACAGCGGGAGGGCAAGCTTTCGCGGCGAATCACACAGGCAGATCACTCGAGTGGCTTCGGATGAGCAAATCATTTCGCGATGGTCCTCCACGAGACGGCGTTTCAAAGCGCGTTCTCGACAATTCCATCGTTGCGCATCTCATACGGCGAAAGAGAGACCAAAGGGCCCTGCCAATTCTCATTTCCAGCTTCCATCCCCTCTCCCTCCTCCCCGAAATGCTGTCTTTCGCGAGTCGATTGATCGCGTTGCAGCTTTTGAAAAATGCCTTCTACTGCAATGCAATCGATCGCGCATTAGTTTATTAATTATTATTGCGTGAGACATAATTTCATTATGTATGTTAAATGTGTATCTTATTTATACGTATGGTAATTCTTTTCGCGTTTATACATATACTGAGAGTAAAATTATTAATTAACTCATATTTATCTTTTAATAGATGTTATTCTACAATGTTTTATATGACATAACTTATAACATTTGTGTAAATAATTCAATTTGAAACATCAGTTTTTGATATATTTTAATGTTTTATTTTTTTCTTTTTTTTCTATTATCTTATACTTCACATCTCCCGAGATGCTGTACAGGACTTTAGTCGGTAATATCGCATCTAGTAAACAGAACTTTTTATCGTGGCGCAACAACTGTTTCTCGAATTGTATATCCCGATGGCGGTAAAGATCTCGCGATACTCTCGATAGCTCGCGATTATCGATTACCGCACCGCAGCCTCCGTTATTTGCATTTATTTTAACATTAGTTTGACACTTGAAAAAAATTATACCGCACGTATTTTTATCATTCAATACATCACTACGCCAGTTTATGAAACCCTAATTAGATATATCGCGAGATACACAAATAGCGAATTTTCTTCTCGAATTGACCATAAGACAGATCCTACAACAATGACGTAAATTTATTTAAACAATGGACCCTGCCTTGCGAATTCGAGAGATCGGACATTCGCCAACACGTTTACATCCTAACACGTGTCTCTATACAAGCATCGGATATCGGCGGTGACCGGAAGCCGCCGATGTGAATTCTTTGGAATTGAAAGTCACGGGAGTGTGAATTTTAATATCATATCGCGGGGGAAGAAGAGAGAGACTTTTTCGCGCGAACGGACGCGGGAATTCTCGCGAATTCTTCTTCGCCGCATACACGCGGCTTTAAACACGCCTCGACGGATCTTAATATCTCGTCGAACGTGTCCCTTATAATACCTTCTTCGCGGTATGTGTTTCGCGCGTCCTTTCGTATTCTCAAGCGAGATCCCGTCGTCGTCGACCGCGCGAAACGGACGTGATTTCACGCCGGACCGAACCGCGATTTCTCATACTCATGGTCACTTCACTGTAAAATTGGCAAGTGAAACGAATATATTTCGAATTTTATAATATTATGTAAATTTATTAAAAAGGCACAATTAAATTAAATTTTTATATAAAATTTTATTTTATTTTTATAATTTTTTTTATAAAATGCCGATTGTTTGACGTTGACATTTGACGTTTTATGAAAAGGCTGATTTTATATAAAAAGCCTGCTCAATATATATAAAGTACATATATCTGTATTATTTTTGCATGCAAAAATCGAGTAATTTATTTATACAGCTTTTATGTGTATAAAAATAAAGAAAAAAGGCGCTGATAATAATAAAATTACACAATTAAGCAAATATATAAAAATTCGAAACATTCGATTCATTATTGTAGATTTTACATCGCATATATATAATTGTAGCGAATAAAATAATTATAAAGATTGGACTAAAAGAGTAACTTTTGCAATTACGTGACATCCCTATCCGGAGCAAAATCTCTTTACTGCGGTTAATCCTCGACTTCAAAGAAAATGCAAAGCGACGGATTGAAAGGAAAAGCGCGCACTCAGATAAGGATATCACGCGCGCGATTCCGCAATTGAGGAGTCGCCGAGCCGGAAAAGGTTAATATATTCCCTGGTCTTTCGGGAAGAGCACGGGAAGTATAAGGGTTAAGGTCATTAAATGGGATGGCGATGATGGTTGTTTGGAATATTAAGATACGTACAGATATACCGTCCGCGTAATTCGTTAGCGCGACTCGAACATAATTTTAATTTGCGCATCTCTTTCCTCCCTTTCATACATATACATATGTATTTGCCTAATGACTTTCGTCGCGCGTTGTATAATTATTCCTACAACGCGCTAACATATAATTAAAAATCGCGAAAGTAAACGCGACGAACTATTAAGAGAGGACGTCGACGAATCTTTCCGATTTAAGGGTGTAAAGAGAGGGCAGGGAAGGGTGAATTTCGTTAAATCTTGTAATTCTGTAATCTCTCCAGTTACCGATTTCCCTTATGCAATTGAGTCTAAGGGAAGGTACAAATATGAAGGTTTTTTCTTCGGCGAAAATTGTGGAGGGATTAGTGCGATTAATGATGTTGACTAAGAAATTACAATTATAATGTTTTAAAGAGGATCACATGAAATACTTCATGGTATTTATTTATTTAGAATGTAAAATTGTGATTACTTTTATCTTTTATAGTGTCTTTAGTATATACTGATATAATCTGTATATTGATCTAATTTGTGATTTTTTAAAATAATTATTTAGTAAAAGTTGACGTTTTAATTTAATAATGCAAATTCAATAGGAAAATTTAATGGCAGATTCAATATCGCGTGATTGTAACTAATAGTGGATTTTGATTTATTAATTATAAATTTATATCAAATTATTTTAAATTATTTATATTACATATTTAATTTAATATTATAAATTTATAAATAATAAAAGGGTTTTGTGATCAAACAAAAGCTTTCCTAGCAAATGATGTCGTTCGACATCAAAATCGTCATTTAATACTTGGCCACGTGGGTTCTTTTGACAGTTGAAATGACACGTGTTATAATACTCTACTCTTTGTGATAATAGTATATTCCGGTAATAGTAAATTTGAAATGTCAATTCACTATTTACCTTATATGCATAAGTAAATATAATGAAACGCTTCTCTGCATCCTCCTACGGAAATTCGAAAACGATCGGCAAGATAGATTGTTCCGTTTGCAACTTTCAATGTACGCGGTGTCCCCTATCGCGCGACAGATGGCGACACCGACTTGTCAAATATTCCCGGGAGGAGCAAGGGGAGGAAAATGGATAGTTTCCGAGTTCCTGAGTAGATATACGTGTTATTTGAGAAATCTCTACGATTGACAACTAATTCATCGTCAGGATCGGATACGGGAAGTTCGCTTTCCCGGTGGAGAAAAAGAGCGATGCAGTTTGACCATGTGAAAAAAACGTCGAATAAGAGAACAACAACAACAACAACGCGACCGGCAAGGATCGTGCGGCGGGACGCGTTTCATCGTCGCCACGAGGAAGAGAAGAAGTTGATCCGTGAATCGAATCGAGAGAGATCCTCCGTCCGTCCGAGAATGAACGCGGGGATCTCAGACAATGAGAGAAGAATGTCCGCGAGCGAATTGATACGGCCGAGAAAGCCTCTTAAGTTAATACCTCGCGGCCGCCGTTGCTGACAAACGTTTTTCTCCCCCTTTTCACCGAGGGGGGGGGGGGGGGCGGTATCTCGTGTTTGAGAGACGGGTCCAGCTTTCGGACTTGCTCGTAAAAGAGGTACAGTGGTACAATCAGAGGAATTCGAAGTCGATTATTACGTTCGCCAAGTTGTTTGTAAGAGTATATCGGTCGCGATTGTCCGGAGAAATTCTCAAGCACAGTCGCCAAGATTTATTTATTTATATATATTTTTCTTCTTCCCTTTCTCACACAGACATTAGGAGGCAGATAGATTAATTAGCGTGAATATATAAAAGAGAATTGTGTATTAAGCAAAGCTGGACACAAGTGTAATGTACGGTTGTAATTATAGAGCAACAAGTGAAGTGATATACTACTCTTCATGTTGATTGAAAATAATTCTTCTATGTTATATCTTATGATTCTGATTTTAATAATGCAATATATTTGTAATGAATCCTATGAAAACACAGGGTTAGTACTAGAAGTAAAAGCTAGAGAATTTTGGTTCTTTTAGGAATGATACGTGAAAGTACTTCTCATAAGGCATCTCTCTGGAAATCTGAATCAATGTAGTCCGCAAGGACTCTAGCTTCTACCCCTACTCTGCCATCGCTATATCAATGTGGCGTCAGTCCTGGTCAGGACGCAGCCTTAGTTCAGTGTGCCTCCAGCAGTGCTATCGAAGGGATCGCAGACTTGCAATCTAACAAAGAGGTTTTTGCAGTGTTTGTAGTTAACAGGATCGCTCCACTTTCATCAGAATCATAATAGATCCTTGTAGATTTAACAAATTTGAAGGCTGCCTGTGTTAGATTCCACCGTTAAGATGGTATGTACTTTGATTCTTCTCTTTTGACTCAGGTAAATGTGCAGTGGAGCGAGATGATTCACTATGACAGCTTCTCATTTCATATTTCTTTCCTTGTATGGGTCGGGATCAAATTTCCACACTTATTAGAGAGCTGTACCTTCTCTCTCCAATAGCCCTACAATAACAGCGACATATGGCATATAGTAATATCAAAACTATTAACTTATAAATTGTTTACAAGTCTGTGATATCAATTTATTACATACTATATGAATATATATAAAGAATTTCTCTTTTAAATTTGTATAATTAATGTTATATATATATGCCATATAAGTTTTGATCTTCCATTGTAATTTGATTTGCATTAATGTAATAGAAGCAACAATTGTTAATTGTGCATACAAGGAGTAATATCCCTTACTCAAGCATATAGTTGCACATTTGCCACTTAAGGTGCGGGTCATGTGAACTACATTTCTATGCCCTGCTGTAACAAAGGGGCAGACCCCAGAGATATAATGGCCTTTTCTTCCACAGATTGCCTTACTTCATAAATCTATTAATATTTTTCTGCTATGTTAGATCTCGATTTCAGTAATATACAGGATATTAAACTCACAAAAGATAGATATAGACATTTTCAGAGCTGGCAAGAGCATTCAATGGATTGCGTTATAGGTTTGGATCAATACCACACAAAATGGTCTGCGCAACAGACCAATAGGAGTGTTCATATATATATGTATACGCAGAGATGCATCCCTCTGCGCAGCCTGCTAGGAGATGGTTCCTTCGCTATGCTCCACCCTTACAGTTCCTGACAACAGAAAAAGCCTCCCTTAGCTGCTTAATTGAGAGATATGACTCACCGCAGAGCTCCATCGATCCAGCATCCCAGATTTCCATTCTTTGTTAGCACGTACCAACTCTCTGCTCCTCCGCAGAGTTCTACGCTGAAATCAATAAAATCTTTATATTCTTTCTTTGTTTAGCAGACATTTATACTGATGATAAAAGTATTGTATTAAAGATACAATCTTTCTGGTTTTATTTCAATTTGTATATTTCATTTTTCTTTTCATCAAAATGTAATTTTTTTATTTATTAATTATTAATTATAAAGATTGTGATTGAATACATATACTTTGTTTCATTGTGATTAAATAAAATATCTTGGCGGTTGTTTTTATGTATTTACATATTTATATATATTTTCTCACACATTGTATTTTGTTGTAAAAATACAAAATGTTATAAGTCAGATTTATATTGTAAAATCTCTGTATGTTTCAGGTCGGGACTAACCATGTCCTCTAAGAGGCATCGCGGGCGAGTATTAAGCGTAGATAACAAAATAGTACATGAAGGCTATAATAGATAGGATGAGCGCACCTCGACACAACGAAGCGCGTTGCTTCAATGAGAACTCTCCCAGGCCACCAGTGCCAGGTAAGATGAAACAAGCTTAAATTAAACGAGACGTCAGGGCAGAATATATGCATATGAAAGAAAGTCATATGAGTCAGTGTTAGCTTATATATTTTTTTACAACTGCGATTGTAGCCCTAAAAACTTTTACATTTTTTTTTGTAAAAAAAAATATTTAAAAAATATATCTTACTCTCAAAAAGTACAATATAAAGATTATTAGATTTTGTTGATAATTTATGGCTTTTTTTCAATTGCATGACAATAATAGAATCTAAATGCTTGATTTTATAAAGAAAATATACCAATGCTATGAAACTTATTTCAATAAAATATCTCCGCGTGTTTTAGGAGAGGAAACCGGAAGCTATGTCAGCCGGATCCGTCCACAGAGTCCCGCTCTGACACCTAGACGTTCTTCATTCGCGACACCGCACGCCTCCAGCGGTGATTGCGATGCTTCCGCGCCATTGGGATTCGAACCGGAGGGTTGTTGCGGAACCACTACCATGGAGAGCAATTCGCCTCCCGCTTATGCAAGATGGGCGAGAAATCTGCACTCCCTGTTAGAGGATTCGGTCGGTCTGGAGCTATTCAAGAAGTACCTGGATCAAGAGGGACACTTGGATCCGCTCAATTTCTGGTTTGCCTGCGAGGGTCTCAAGGAGCAAAAGGACGTCGACAGGATCTCGCAGCTGGTGAAACTCATCTATCGGAGGTTTTTTCTCAAGTCTCAACTAACCATACCAGAAGATGTGATGAAGGAGGCGGATCGGCGGGTCAAAGAAGGCCGCGCCGATCAGAAGGTATTCGATATCGTGCAGCTGGAAGTCGAACGACTGATCAACGAGACGACGTATCCCAACTTCCTTCAATCCGACGTGTATCTTCACTACGTTCAATCCTGCCAGAATACCGATTCGGGCGGTTGTCCAAGCTCAGGCTCGGGCAGTCGCGAGATGTCCATCTCCTGCGGTCCGAGTCTGCTGCCTACCGTGCACGAAGACAGCGAGTATGACTTTATGCACAATTCGCACTCGACTTGCGGAACACCCGGAGAACTGAGGGAATTAAGATTAACCAAAGATGTTCTGATGGCTACCCAACAGAGTAGAGCAATGGATCTACGACCGAGGCCGGAGGCGTTCGCAGGGTAAATGCGCTTTTCTTCAAATTACCGAGCCTTACATTGAAGTACCATTCGTCATTCTGTACAGTACGCTTCAAATCAGTCCTGCGATGAATGCCTTAACAGCGCTATCGTTTCTTTTTGAAGCTTGATGTGATGAAACTCTTGCATAATCTAAATTAAATTTTAAGTTTACATTTTATTGTCACCGATTCCCGAGCAATTGACATCGTTGGAAGACACCCCCCCCCCCCCCGTAATAACGTTTTTGTTGTTTTTTTTTAATCATGCCCAATTATATGTATATTTTTTATTTTATTTTATTTTTTGTTTGTAAACCATATCCCATTTTTTTTTACTTGTTTATTTAGTTGTTCTTGTTTTGCTGTTTTGCGTGGCGTTTGTAGCATTTACTTGCAACATGGGACTAGTCCGTATCACATGCACGTATCCAGATTGCACGCACAATATTCCTCCTACAATCCAGTATCCAGACAGGATTCCGAGCTTCAGAGTTTGAGCAGTGATGCACGTACCGAAGTGGACAATATGTCCCTCAACGATGGATCCATGTAAGTTTCTTCTTTTTTTTTTCTTAATTTTGCATAGCTTCTTTTATTTTGCATCCAAAAGAGAGTGTCTAATTTTTACTTTAATTACATAAAAATTTTTTATATTTAATGTCAGATCGAATTAATAGTAATAATAATACTTGTTATTAATTCGTATTTGCAACTTATCCACAGCGACGGAACGAGCGGCAGACAGAGGAGCAAAAAGCAATACGCGAAGCAATCTAGTAGGGCGATCAAAGAATCCGCTAATATAAATCGTGAATCCATGGTGCACCACGTCGTTCCGCGAACCCAGCGTATGGCGTCTCCGAAACAGATGCCGGCGAAGCAGTTCGCAGAAATGCTCACGCATAAATTGGAAATTCTGGCGCGAGAACAGAAAACGCAGGAGAAATTGGACAAGTATTTGCAAGAGGACGATCTGTCAGTCGGTAACGACGCGTCGTTAGACGCGATGAACGGGGCAGCCCACAAGACTCTGGACGACACGCTGAAGGAGAAATTGTTCCTGGAGGAGGATAGCGATCAGGCGATCCTCGACGAACACGTGTCTCGCGTCTGGTCGGATCAGACACCGTCGAGAACCCCCAGGCTTTCGCCTGAGAGGAGACGTCCCGCGCACAATCATCCACGATCTTACAAGCAGAGGAAAGAAAAAGATGTGGACTCCACATTCTCAGTGGATAGCGGTAATATCCACGATTTCCAGGATGGTAGCGACCTCGTCGGTGCTAGTTCCATGAGTTCGTTAGGCTCGCATCTGCCCAAATCTAAATCCGTGCCATCCGATTATGCCGATTCCCTCCACAAGCAGGATCTGTATCTCCAGGGTAAAAATCAAACGAACGATTCGATTTATACATATGCGCGAATCGAATTACGATCGCTAAAGTAAAACGTTTTCTCATTTGCAGGTCATGAACAAAGATTCCGAAGGTCGGACGTAACAAGACGATCAGCCACAAAGAAATCGATGGCAGAATTAACAGATAGTGGAGTGAGCGTCGTCAGCGACGTGCCGCCTTCCATAAATAAGGATATTCGTCTGATGCCCCGGTTTAAGGAAGCAGACAAGAAGGCGGATCTGAAACATAGTAGTCGTCACGGCAAGAGATTCGGTTCGCGTAGTGGATCTTTGGAAAGACCGAATAGAGAAACGTGGAGTATGGGTGTACCTGCTCAACCGTTTGTTGCTGATCCAGGAATGCCACCTTTAACGCCACCTCACACGGTAAATCGAAACTATTCCTCTCCTCTCTCTATCTCTCTCTTCGTTTGACAGTATATACGTTACAAATGTATATATGTTGCAGGTTATACAATTAGAGGAGACATGTAGGAGATTAATGGAGGAAAATAGAATGCGCGCCAGTTGCAAGCAACGACATTTGAACGTTTCTAAACAGACGTACGAGTCCGCGTCGCAGAGTCAATCGTACGTTCAGTCCAATCAGTCCACGTTGAGGAAACCGAAGCAGGACGCGGGCGATTTTACCATTGTTGTGTTCAGTTTCTGTGACGAGCAGTTTCCATACAGGACGAAGATTCCTGGTCACAACGTCACTTTAAAACAGTTCAAGGAGTATCTTCCGAAGAAAGGGAGCTACCGGTAACGTATAATAAATATTTATAACATTACCGCAGCCTTGCTATCAATACTTGTACTAATTTCGCTAATTTTATAATTCTTTTTTCTTTATCGTAGATATTTCTTTAAAACGGAGTGCGAGGACTTGGATACGAAAGTCATTCAGGAAGAGATAACGGACGATTCCGAGGTTTTGCCACTCTGGGAAGGCAAAGTGATGGCGCAAGTTAAAGCGCTCGAGTAATAGACTGAATAGAAAAAAAAACGAGCGAGAGAAAAACATGCACGATTTTTAACCAAGTGCCGCAATAAATATTTAAGGGATCCGACACGCGCGCGCACACATATACAATATACACATTAGGCCGGCAAGTCGATTCACTCGATATTTATACATATATACATATTAACGCTTGTCACGCGGCCTCCATCTTTCATAATTGCCTAAGAAAGTAGTTTTAATCGATCAGAAAAAGAAATTATCGAATCGAGCAATATCGTTGCACGGATGAACGGATGTGGAAAGGAAAGAGATAAACGGCCTCACGATAAACTGTGTCGGTCGAATGTCCTCGGAAGAACGTTTGACTCTTCTTCTCACTGCCTACTTCCGATTTTTCAAAATCGTTTACGCGTATCTAGGGCAGAGAAGAACGTTCTTTTTTTGTGTTACTTTTCGAGATTACTTTATCAACGAATTTACATAACTCGTGCGCGACAGCGCTTTTTATTGTACATAAATTAGTATGTAGTGTGACTGTTTCGCGACAGGATGACAACTATTACGTCAA
The DNA here is from genome assembly GCF_030444845.1 of Prenolepis imparis. NCBI lineage: Eukaryota > Metazoa > Arthropoda > Insecta > Hymenoptera > Formicidae > Prenolepis > Prenolepis imparis. The sequence continues at coordinate 21,654,745 of NW_028141161.1, forward strand.
TACGGACTTTGCCAAGCGAAATTATTTGCCGTAATTCCGTCTGGTTTGGTATCTAACGTCACTTTTACGGGGCAATTTGGACAACAACAATGCGTCGAATCAATGTACCGAATACATTACGACCGGCTGAACAATTTCTTCCTCTCGAAGACTTCCCATAGTTCTCCAAACGACTGTACAAAGGTAGTGATCGCGTAGTTGATCGCCTTAGTAAGGTCCGCGTAGGCACTAAACTTATATAGGAGAAAGAGTGAGAGAGAAAGGAGAGAGAGAGAGAGAGAGAGAGAGAGAGAGAGAGAGAGAGAGAGAGAGAGAGAGAGAGAGAGAGAGAGATCATAAATTGGCGTCTTAAGATATTGTGTATTTTACGTGAATAGGTCATCATGCGTCTTGTTTAATATATATAATATACATAGTCTGTCAGAAAGTAACGAGATTGAATTTGCACAGAATGTATAATCCTTTAAAAGTGTGTAATCCAAGTTCCGATTCGCTCAGTGCGTTCATGTATCATAACATTAAGAGTGTATTAGTAGATCTCACTGTTTTCGTTTTGGGATGGCAAAATGTTAAACAAAAATATACATTTTTTTCTTTTTATTAAAGGAGAACAACGTCACGGATTGTTATGAAAAATTAAGAAAACCATTTGGTGATCATGCTTTATCACATCCTTAAACTAAAATTTTGCCAGCGCGCGGTTCTTTCATTTCATAGTTTTTCCGAAAAGTTGCCATCAAAAAATCTGACCATATGTGATAAAACATGATTATCAAATACTTTTTTAACTTCACATATCTTTGTTCAGTGATTCAGTGTTTTGTCGCTCCATAATTACGAAAACTGACAACGTCTATTAATACGAAAAACATATGTTATAATGACACATGAATGAATCGAAACTTGTATTGCTTTTAAAAAAAGGATTATACTTTACATTACACGTGATTATAATTTTTCATTGTTTTCACATTATGCGCTGTATATTTAATTTCATTACTTTTCTGATGGATCAGAAATTTCACGCAATGCGACATGCAATGTTTCGGAGAATATAAAATTTGAGGAAAAAATTGCGTGCAAATCATGTTTTTTTTCTTTTTTTTTTCGTTTTTTTTTTTTTCCCCTTTTTTCGTATTTTGTTGTGCCACTATTACCGTTGTGTCATGATCATCCATCCGACATTATTGCGAAATCTTACAATTAGCAAGCATAGGGCCTAAACACATACATGACGATTTACAGTACATGTATCCAAACACGCAATTTTGATATCGGAACGGCGAACACCGGTGGAAAAAAAAAAGAAAAATCATTAGCATTTAGATTGTAATAATGTATTATCAGGTGCGGAAACATGTGCCTTTTTAGTACAGTAAGATCGAAATAAGCCTAAGAAAAAAAGAAAGAGTAAGAAAGAGAAGGTTGAGAGATATTTATAAATGCAGTACAGGGGCCCAATCCTGAAAGAGAAAAAGAGATAGGAAAAACATTTTGTGTCCAATATTATTAATATATTCCCTCAAAATTGTATTTACACCGATATATCGACGATTATCCGCCTCGTATATCGCGGATTTGTTCATAGCAGTTTATTTAAACCTTTCAGTCTTATCGAGAATTGTCAAATATTCGATTTTGAACCGGAATCTCTCCGGACGAAGAAGAAAAATCTCCGATCTGGAGATCTTTGATGCAGGCATACAATTTTATATTGTAATATTTATTTTATAGGCACTATATATATAATCGCGCGCGTGTTTCATTGTATACATGAAACTTTTTTTTTAGAAGATGACTTTTCTGGACAATCTTAATCTTATCCCTCCGAATTGCTCAAGTTCTAACTCTTATTACGAAATTAAAAATGTCATCTTTGCCTATATAAGTATAGACTGTTAGTTGGATATCCTATCGAAATCTAGCAATAAACATTGGATTTGATTAATCAAGTGGATTTTTGTTTAATCATCATCAAATGTTTTATCAAATTCTTTTATATTCTTTAATTAGTAAATAAAAAATACTGATTACATTACGATTATTATAATTTTATTATCTCGATATATTATTCGATTATTTATTATAATATATATAAATCTTATTTAATTTTAACGCTCCTATATATCATGCATGTATATATGTATATGTATATACAAACTCTATCTATATTATATATTTTTACAACAGACACAGTCAATTCTTATATAGTCGAAGCATATTACATTTTAAAGATCGCAGTAGCATAAAGAAATACCTAATCTATTACTTATTCTTTCGATTTGTAAAAAATAACGTTAGTTCCAGTTGACTTGCATCTCTATCTTGCATCAGAGAAATTGTAAAAAAAATAGAGATTTTTTACCTAAGAAAAAAATCAAATTAAAATTTGAGACTGAAGGGCTTAAATTGTAACAATCATTTAATTGAAAGTACAATGTAAAAACTGCACGTCGGTTTTTTATCAGGTGGCCCTTTAAATCGATGATTCAATTTTGTTCTAATTTAACGGAGCTCGCTTCCTACGCGTGATTCCCTATGGGAAAACCGAGGAGGAAAAAAAAAACTAGAAACGACGCACGTACCGTTTATTTATAAATTCGATCGCACTGCCGCGAATCGACGGTGGTTGACGTTTTTTAAATTGTACGTAATTGATTATCATCAATTAATATCACTCGAACGTTAAAGTGTTCCTGTATCTAATTAATTAATAATTGTATATCAAAAATATTGAGAGAATAATAATGCGATTTTCACTGAATTACATGAATACCCACTGTGTATTATACATGTTCTTCAAGATCTTTCGTCCTATCTATCCCGCATCTGTTGCATGATACAGTTTATATTGAAACAAGATAATTTTTTTAATATAATGATTTTTTATGACTGCATATAATTAAAAAGATAACGAATGTAAGTCTTCTATTGAATCTATTAATTTGATAAAATTTGTGCATAATAGTGGAATTAGTTTTATTTCCCCTTTCTAAAAAAGGCATGTTATTGACATTGTTGTCGCTTTTTCGCGATGCTGATTGGCTCTTTGTCGATTTGCGTTGTGCGTTATATTCGTAGGTTAATTTCCAAGTAGAAAACGAAGGATCGTGATTCAATATCGAAGATAACACCAAAGAAACTATCTTGTGAGTAAAACGTAAAGGTGCCTTTTCATGCCGACGCTCGACGCTCATTTTTAGCGTCAAAAGACGTCACGTGACCAAAAATAAAGATACCAATTCGTCAATTTTATTATATGTTTGATATTATTAAAATATATATTTAAAGTAATTTCTCTTCTCTTTTTAAGATTAGATAGTAAAATCGTGAACATATATTTGTGCGTGCATAAAAATTTAAAATAATATTTATTAAAATTATTAATTAGTAAAAATTATTTTTAATTACTGTATAATATATATTTGAAATATATATAGAGCTTCAATTATATTATGAGCTAATAGATGTATACATAGTTTAATAGTCGCGAGGGTTAGCAGTTTGACAGTTTGTCCAAAATAAAATAAAATAAAATAATATGTTTTAATAATATGTTATAATACTTTAAACTCGATTAATATTTTTGTCAGTTATCAGCTGATATTTCTGTCAAAAAATATTATTCGCGGATAAAATATTATAACATATTATATTACTTACAAAATATTATTTTAATTATAATATTTTGTAAATAATATAATATGTTATATATAACATAGACTTATAATATATACTTTGTCTGCAATTAATATTTTTTTGACAGAAATCAACTTAATATAACTGTCGAAAATATTAATCAAATTTAAAGTATTAAAACATTATTTAAAACATATTATTTTATTTTATTTTATTTTGGACAAACTGTTAAACTGTTAACCCTGGCGATGACAGCCTCTTGATGCTACGAATATAACGCACAACGCAAATCGAGTCTGATAATCAACACCGTGAAAAAGAAATGTTCTACGACTTAGACAGGCCTTAATTTTTGAATTCAAAGTTTAAATGTTTTTTGCGAAAATTAAGGAGAAATTAATCGAGTTTAAAGTACTATAACATTTTATTTAAAACATTTTTTAATTTTTATTACGTACTATTATTTTAAAATTTAATTAACAAATTAACGCTTTAATCAGCTGATTTCTATCAAAAAATATTAATCAAGTTTAAACAAACTTTATATAAAAATATCATTCTTTTTTATATAAAATCGAAGAATGGCGCGCGCTTGTTGTTCTAGTATAATAAAACTTCCAAGAATATCTTAGTATTTTATTAATCTTGTAATTTTAAATCCGTTAACAATAATACATTTCAGTTCTGTACAGTTTAATAGAGTTCAATAATATATACTTTTCTCATTATAAACTTGTAATTTATTGAGAGTATTTCACAAAGTTTGTTCTATTCGTTTCACGAAATCTATTAATTATAAAAAGTGTTCTTTGAAAATATATTTTTTAATACATATGTAAAAACGTATGATAAAATCAAAATATCAAACACTTTCAGCAAGGTCTATCCAGCAAGAAGAACATATCGTAATTTGTAAGTGTATATTTGTAAAAAGTGTACGAAAGTATTTGAAGATGGATCGCGTGAAACGCGCATCGATTATGATTTTGCTTGTGCTATACAACGGCGAGATGAACACAACGTATTCTCTGTATTGACATCGAGCTCAGATTCGACAAGAATTGCCTAAAGTGATGGGGGACAATGATAGGAGGAACCTTGTAGATATTCCATCACTGTTCAGATTTCCATAACTGGCAACTATAATCTGGAACGTTACTGCGACGGTGGTGGATATGCGGGATTGTATGGAGCTTGTTTAGCGTAAGCTTCAGTGGTGTATGGCGGGGGTTGTGGCATTCCTAAAAAAATTAGAGAATAGAAATAATTATCTGATTATTTTTAAAATAGAAAAAAAAGAACTTTGCAAATTCTTTTTGTAGCCTTTTTATAAAGTACCGAATCTCTTTGTATAGACCGGCGTTTTATAAGAAAGCTTGAATTTATACAAAGAGCATGCAATGTAATAATAAATGCGTATGTAGAAATTTTGATCAAATACCTGTCGAACTCGTTGGATACGGAGGAACATATGGGCTTGAATTTGGAACTGCTTGACTGGTGTAGCTTGGTGGAAGATTTGTCTGGGGCTGAATTATTTGCACAACAGGTGTCTGAACTTCTGCAACAAGTACTCGTGTAACAGATACAAAGAGATCCTGATCCATACGTAAGTTCGTGTCAGAGACAGCAAGCAAATTAGCATCAAGAATTCAAATCAACGAAATAAAAAAAAGCAGACGTAATAAAATTTACTACATACAAACAAATAAAAAAACAATATCTCTTCTAATTGATGAAAACTAAAAATCCTTGTTCTTAAGAAGTATTTTTTTTATATTAAACATATTTCATTAAAAAGAGAGGAATGATATATAAATGGTGATATGAGCGATGAATTGGGTTATATATAAAATAAGTTTAGGTTTCTTTATAAAAAATGTATATATTCTTTAGTATCTTTTATGTTTAATTATAAATACATAGCCTGCATGTTACGACTACAATATTCGATTAGCATTTCTAAATGCAAGCGAGTTTAAATAAATGAGCACAGAAGATTTATATGTATGTATAGGAATGTTTTACTTCCTATTGCGCATTCGTAAATGAATCAATCGAAATAAAAATCAAATTTACATACGAAATGTTCCATCAAGCTTTAGCCTTAATGACTATTATAACTATACAACTTTCTCTTTCTCTCTAGATAGATGTGCATGCTTTCAATAATATCACAAATATTTTATAAAATAAAAACTGCTGTATTATATATATATATATATATATATATATATATATATATATATATATTATATATATATTATCACACACGACATCTACGTGAAACATTTCGTAAGTACATTAAATACATTTTGGTAGATTCTTAATACTACACAAGATAAAACCGACAAAAGTATCGAAATAAACCTTATACAAAATTAAATTCAGTATCACAATGCAATACAGTTTCTCGTATGTCAGATTCGATTTTCACTGTGCGAGCTACTTTAGACTCTAAAACGGATTCTTCCATGTAAAAATACTGTTTTATTCAAAAACTTAATATGACTCTTACAGAAATAATCTGCTGCTATACAGAGTGTTTCTAAAATTATGTCGGAGATTTTAAGGGCGTATTCTAGGGGTCAAAATAAGAAAAAAAGTTCGTATAAACATGGGTCCAAAAATGCTTTCCCTCTGAGTTTATAGCCTCCTAAAGTTGGGGGGAAAATCGAAAAATTAGCTCTCGGAGACTTTCACAGATCATTGACATCAGTACATCAGTACAGTACATTCAAAAATAAAAAAACATCAGTACATGATTCTTACAGCATTCTTACAAGGAGGATTCACTTAACGATATATATGTATATATAAGAAATATATATAAATTTCCCTATGTGGGAATATTATCTTAATGCAAAGCTACATGTAAAAAGCAGAGGATATAAGTAACTGTGAAAAAATCTTTCAAACCCTGACACATGCAAATACTCTTCACAGGAGGTTGTGTCGGAATGATATTATGCCATGGCCTTAGATCCTAGAAAGAATGACGGTTTCCATTACTGGCCAATTCAAAATTCGTCGATATATTTAGTTTTATTATTAATTTATCGTCGGTACTTAGTTTTAGTAGTAATGTTACGATTGTGTTTGTCGCGCGTAAAGACATAATTTGCAATTTGTAATTGTTTGGATATCTTTTGAAGAGTGTTTTTCCACGAAGGCTATTGCTGCTGTCTCTGATCATTCGTTTCATACGTAATGGAAGATATTGTATACTATCGAATGTATGGTGAATTCAACGTTAGGGAAAATCGCGAGTAGAATGACATAGTTGATACTGGAAAAATTCAAAACAAAGGCTTACTTCCATAGACGGTGCCTTGGTGACGACGGCGATACCACGGACAACAGCTGCAGCAGAGACAGGATATACAGCACACTATCAGCCCAATTGCTATAGCCGCGGCGATTATCACGGGAACGACGATGCCGAGTCTGTAATGTAATATTACATGTATTGAAGGTATTGTGTATTATTCCCCGTTTTGTTAAGCCGTAACATTCTCAAAAAAATAATATATAACTATATTATATTTCTATATATTATTATAGAGCTTATTATATTAGCATTTTATGTAAGTATTGTATTAGCTAAGAAATTGCGTTATTCAGAATTAATGTATCAAACATCACGCATGAGAGTTAGGTTGAACAAAAGTATGTTACGAACGATTATGAAGAGACTTTACCCGGTTTTCACTGCAAATTCCTCGGCGTCGCAACAATAGGTACTTTCATTGACTATATCAAAGCAGCAATAAGACTTGTCGTTCGAATCTAGGATACTCGGACACGAGGTAAATGGCTTCTCCCAAAAGTTTTTGGTCTGTCCAAAAGAGCAGTCCATCCCTAAAAATTAAGCAACTTGTAATGACTTTTTAGGCACAAGATATTCTTAAAAATATAAAGATATCTTTGCGCGAACTAATAAACTAATTGCTGACAAAACGTTATTTCATTAAATAATGTCAAATAGATTTCAATTAACGAGAGAATAATTTTTTATGTTATTAATAATAAAGATATTAATAATTGTTTTATTTATATGTATATTTAAATGCATTCGACTGATTTTTTAGGAACTATAATTATCGAGATAATTATCTAGCCATGAAAATTATGCGTTCGAAGTACTTTGTATAAGTCAAAGTTGCTAGCGCGAAGTTTAGAGACGCACTTTGTTTACAGTTTACATTATCAACTATAAACACGAAACTGTATAATACGTGAGCGGGATTAAATGCACGTCTACGATGACGCACTTCGTTCTTGGAAGTAGAGAGCTCGCCGTGCACACGTTCGCCGATGTTTCGATAATTTTCAAAGGAAAAGAAATCAATTTTCTACTACTTGACGTGTCTCTTAAATTAGCATTTTTTTTTGTTCGCATATTTTTCCGCCTCGACAAACCGGTTGGAAAAGTCCAGAATTAAAAATATAAAAATTAATGAAATAAAAATACACGAACGAATTTAAATGTTTTATTTATAAATTTTTTTCAGTTTTTTTAGCATTTTTTTCCCTAAATTTTTGGAATATCAAGAATATCTGTGATAAAAAAATTATGGAAATTAAGCACATTGAAAAGTAAAAACGCACGACTATTGTAAGGATAAACTCGTTTCTGCCGATTATTAGAGGCCGAGGATGTTTTGCTAAATATAACAGATCAATGTAGGTATAATTCTAATTCACTACGGATATTATGCAAGTATCAACCTCGCTGCGTGAGCGATCTCGCTCAACTTTATGACATTGAGTCATCTTTACCATTTCTCAAACGAGCGAATTTCCTTTACCTGAACGAGCCCTACATGATTTGGTCTAACAATTCGGTAGCGTTCTCAAAGAGAAGTCATTAAAGTTGAAAATCGCTAGGAAAATATGTCTCCCGATGAGAGACTTTTCGGAGAAAAAATATATCCTACCGAAAAATTTGGAACGGTTCTACCTGGGTGGTCACCAAAAAGGGTAGACAAAGTAGGACAATACTATATCACGATTTACTTAGGAACAAAAAGCGAATGGAAGTTAACGGAAATTAATATTATGATAGAAAATCGATAACAATCTCGTCGCCGAATAAATACAGTCAATTGTCAGGCGATAGCATCGCATATTATGTAAAAAAAACTAATGATCGATAAAGGCCATCGCACACGAATTTCCGTAATCGTAAGCATAAGACGTAACGTAAGAATTATTTTATGTCTAAAATATGTGTATAATAAAATAAATATTTATATATATTACATATTAATATTCTTTAAAATTATTAAATATCAAATCATACATAAATCAGATATATGTATACATATGTCTTCTTCTTCTTATCTATATGGCTGGTTAGGCTTCCTAGGGAATTTGCCTATACGCCAAGTATACATATGTCATGCAATGAACATAAATCGAGTAGAAGAATAGAGATGTGCCATAACCTTCTAGTAGCAATACTCATATATATATGTATACAATTCTTCGTACGAAAAATTTCAACCAACTGAAACTCATGTTACGTGTTAAGATTATGGTTATTTCTGATCTTACGGAATAATTTAGATCAAAGCTAGTTTTTGATTGGTTCTCGAGCTTATGATTACGTCTTATGCTTACGGTTACGAAAATCCGTGTGCGATGGCCTACTGACAATCAAATTGCGTCAAAAACAAGTTTCGTATTAATTTGCAATACAATCTACGAAGAAAAGAATCTTCGCGCAGGAAGCATCTACTACCTACGTACGCAAATTGTTTTTCTGTACTATCTTATCTTTCTTACGGACACCAGACACTCTCTCTCCGTCGCTGGGCTGGAGTCAGCCTCGTAAATGGAACAATTATTTCTGCTCTCTTTTAACTTTGTAATATATGTTACGCGTATATATATATATATATATGTGAAATGACACGTTATAAATCATCTCTTTATCTGATGAATATCGATAAATAATAAGATTATATTTTTATAAAAAAGATATAAAAGTTATTAAAAGAAAAAAAAAGTTCAAAATTATTTCCACTCTATTTTATAAAGAAGAAAAGTATATTAGTGTATTAGTGTGTAATTTTTGGGTACAATAAAAAAAATTAAAACAAAACATTCAACTCAGAAGAATTCAAACGAAGTTTTAACTAAATCGTTCATATACAGCCGATAAATAATCGATTCATTATCAATCTACGATTAATGTTAAGATTGATGGATTAATCACAGAATATTTACATACAGTAGGGACAGTCCTTTGTTCTCAAATCAGCCGCGCAGATTTGCTTGCGCATCGTAAGCGACCATTTTTATAAGTCATGCCAATCCCGTTCAACATAAAGAACCCAATAACTCCATTACTGTGATTACATTTATAGTAAAATATAATCTGTAAAACTACAATACTATCATTTTGATTTCGCGTTTTATGCAATATTAAATTTTTATTCAGAAAAAATGACTATAAAATAATATATCGAAAATATTTCGCGCAAAATTGTTTTAATAATAATGGGTACAACAAAAATATTGATACGGTGCTGCAACCTAAAGACATGGCGGACTGCTGAAAGGTCAGCTGAAAAAGATCAAAGGTTCCGACGCTGTGTGTCCCTACTGTATATAAGTATACTGTGGATTAATGATATCCATTCCTTTTTCGTTCTTTTTTTTCGCATTTGATTGCGCGTCTGAAACAACGCGATATGCGAGATCAAATTTCGCATGGTATACAAAAAAATTTGATTAGAGACGAATATACTTTTAACTTTAATTCAACCATCAAACAGCTATTTATATCTTTTTTATTAACGTATTAATAAAACATAAAATTGTAAATTATAAAAATTAGCTCGAAAAGTATGTATATACCTATATATGTATACATAATATAAAAAATTGTATCAGTTAATGATTTGTATATTTAACGATAGCGATTATCATCAAAAAGCGCGAGGCGCTGTAAACTAGCGATACGTGACGCATATTTATGACGCTAATAATTATGTATATATTATTCTATTTTAGATATTTGATTGTATAGAATGCACTTATTTTGCCTTCCTCCCTCGCGTCTATCGTAACGAACATGAAGAATGAGAAAATCTTTTATCTATCGATCTCTATTCCCCCTTTATCTATCCATTTTCTCTCGCAAAATTCTTACTCGCTACTAGGGCGAAGCTTTTTTCGAAGCGCGTGTTATGTACGTACACGCCACTCCCCTTGGTTTTGAATTCGGATAATTTAATATTCTCTTACCGTGAACGTATCCCGCGTGCAGGCAAATCAGTAAGAATGCTCCTGCGAGGCGCAACATCTCAACGTTTGTTCAGAGTGGACTCAAAAATGCGTCAGCCGTTCGGTGGTCGATCGCTCGTTATATGTCGTGGAAAGCCCTACCAACCTTTGCGGAAGACTACGATCGAACTGACTGACTGACTGACTGACTGACTGACTCAACCACTCACTCAACACTCAACGACGAGCGAGAATACCGAGAGCCGAGAACCCAAACAACCACGGACAACAACCTGTCGAGTAACGATTCGAATGCCACTGACTGCAACTGCAATAGTGCAATCCGTATGAAAGCGAAACGCGTAATTCGTAAGAAAGAGAAAGACGATCCTTTGTCTCTCTTTCTAACGAAAGGAAATGGAAAAGGAGAAGGGTAGTCAGCGTCCAATCGTGCGGGATGTCACTGCGCAGGCGCGAATGAGAGAGGGAAACACTGCACTTATTTTCTTTCTTCTTTTTGTACCATCAAACATATCATTTGGAAAATGCTCGATATTTTCTTACGATTAAAACTATTTCCTTATAAGTATTTAATTAGAAATTTTAATGTCGCGAATTAAAATTAATTTAATCACATTGATAAGAACGGGAATCAGATAAAAAACTTAAATTATTTTCATATACATATATACGCATACTATAATCTATAATCTATAATATACATATACATATACATCATATACACACAAAACTAAATAAAATATGACGAAATAAACATGCAGATTGTTCCAGATGTATTCCCGTATTATATCTTTAAACAGCACTAAATGGAATATGAATGGAAATGAATCATTATTCTAATCGAAATCTAATAAATACTGATATTTTGAAATAACAATATATCAATATAATCTTTAATATCATTTTATACAAAATAATTTCTTATTTTTGATACAATGTAAATTGAGCATCGTATTGTGTATATTTACTTCTTTATATATATAATTATAAAAAAAATCTTTGATGTATCACCTTGTGTTGGAAAATATCAACCGAATTTATATAAAAAAATAACAATAAAAATACAATAAATATATAATATAAAAAATGATAAAACAATAATATAACACCCATATCCAAAAAAATCACAAAAAATTAAAGTGAGAGATAAATGCAACTATTAAATGTAATTTAAATACAAGATCAATCACTGTCCCGAATCCTCATTGATGAGATCGCCAACAATGTGTCCCATATCCACGTCATTTTTGAGTACAAAAGAATGTTGGAAACCACGTTGGCATAATTGAGCATTCAGATCAGGATGTTTGGATATCATATTTTTATAGTATTCCATTGGAGTCCAACCGTCACTAGTGCCATAATAAAACCAAAGCTTATCAGTATATTTTGATATAGTCTCATGGTCAGCTTCTTTGACGTATTTCATTTCTTCCTTTGCAAGAGTTATCATTCTATGCAAGACCTTTGGATTCAACATTTCCTGAACCGCTTTGACAGATCTGGCTGGAATACCATAAAATAGACCAAAAATACGTATCATTAATGATTGCAAAGAAAGGGGAAACATTGCTGTGAAGATCCAAGATAAGAAAACCAACACTGGTGCAACGCGTGATACCTATGTGAAAGAGAGAAAATACTTGTAATCATTCATACATTTTTGAAAAATATTTTGCATATCGTAACAATGATATGATATGCAAAATAAATATATCATAACAATGTATGATATACAAAATAAAAGATATGCAAAAACTCACGCAATTACAAAAGAACATTCCATTACGGCTCTTTGCCATATATTCTACCGTAGGAAACAACAGATAACATCTCCTTATCCTTCCATTAATGTCAGGGTTCTTCAGTAAATTAAGCGTAAACCAGGCACCTATGGAATGTCCAACAATATGTAACTGCGCATCCTCTGGAACGTACTTCTTTATGAATTCTACCTACAAAAAGAGATATAATATTATAAATCATATACCATAATATTGTATGAGATAATAAATATCAGTAAATTAATTAGGAAGCAGCCAAAGAGAGAGATGTCTAAAATGTACCTTGTGTTGAATCTGCGCTGTCAAACTATAGTATTCTACCCACTTGTCATCACTGGGCATAGCAATCTCCAAGTTCTTCGGTGGTTGGACGTGTCCAGCGTGTCCGATGACCCACACAGGTGTGTCCGGGGTTAATCTCGAGTTGAGCGCCTTGATGAAGCCCTCGTAGAATCGTGGAATACCTGGATTCCCAGGAATGACGAGCACCACCTTCTTGCTGGAGTGGGGTATCGGATCCTCCTCTATCCAACGGCCCTCCGATATCACTTGGGTTTGCACTTGATTGCAATTTATCATCGATCGTCGCATTTTTTTGTCGTTCGCTTGAATTGCACAACGTTAAACTTTGCAAATACTTTAGAAATTGCGAAATGACAGCTCGCTACTTGCCACGTTCGATAATGTTCCCAATACAAGACTGATCGAGATTGTACATATGAAGGCTGAACAACGCTATTGACGAAGGTCTATTAACATACATACAAAATTGCAATGTAATGTATAACGGTACATAATTGCAATGATATACCGAGTTGCGATTATCAAAGAATGGCAGAGGAAGGGTATATACTCGTGAGCCGAAATAGCTCAGTTGGGAGAGCGTTAGACTGAAGATCTAAATGTCCCCGGTTCAATCCCGGGTTTCGGCAAGTCGATTTTTTTTGGTAATTTTATGCGATTAGATATTACCCGATATAGAGTATAAAACCGACATAATTTTAGCGATTTATTTTTTAGTGTTATATAAATTTCAAAGAATATACTGTGCCTATTTGTTACATATCGCGTTCTATCATTATCGAGTGAACATAGCACAAAACAGAGTTTTACATAATATCATTGAAATTTGCTATGCTATCTATTGAGATCACGCGTGTTCTATTACTTGTTATAGTTTTAATATTGTATATTCAATTCTTTGAGTTAACTTTGCTGATAATCCGGGTATTCTTCTTACGATAATATTTAATACTTTTCAAGAGTATCGAACAAAAAGCAGGTTCTGTCACTGATTTTTTGAAACAATATTAAAAATTTCCATTTTTGAGTCTTAATTAAAACAAAGTTCCATTAAATTTTAGTAACAAAACATGTGATGATGATGAATATTCCGAATTGTATTATATATGTGTGTGTATGCGTATTTGTTCTGTGATTGAATCGAGATATAGATCAAGAGATCTTAATTCAACACAAAAATCGAATTATTCAAACTGCCTGAAAAATATCAAAATATTCAGAATCGGAACATTTAAAGATTTTTTAGACTCATGAACTTGTTTGTAAACAAAGAAGTACAACGATCCTATAAATTCGCGACGAATTGAAAGCTGCCCTAAGTCATTCCCTTAAGTCTTCTCAAATACGTACTATCGAAAATGAAAACATAATAAGACGTTTAGAAGAGCCAAAAACTAGGTTTGTTCGTTTAGTTAGACTGAACTGGCTGCACTAGTTCAGAGTCTATCTTTTTTGCTCGACATTGGAAGAAAAAAGATAAACTCTGAACTAGTGCAGCGAGTTCAATCTAAACGAACAGCCCTATAATACTATTCGTCGCGGAGATTCGCGCCGTAACGCGACGTCAAGCTTGTCGTCTTCTCGTCCGGGAAGCTGTAACCAGCGGTTCCATCAGCTGATTGCGGAAAACGCAAATGAGAAGAAATTGCGAAACGAGAGAGGGGGGGGGAGGGAAGAAAGAATCGGCGCGGCCGGCCTCGCGTCGCGTCTCGAGCGCGGCTTCCGCGAGAGTCCGGAGTTCGGAGAGAGTATGGCGGCAGTAATTCGAACGCGCGTCATAGAGTCCCGCGGGTGGCGGGCGCACGCGTCATGGCGTTTGATCGCGCGCCCGCGAGGCGGAGCGTCCGCGGGCCCGCGACGACGAGGTGCACCGGCAAAAAGCACGTTCGGATCCGCGCCCTCGTTATCGGGGCGTGGCGCGCGCGAGCGAAACGCGCGGGGAGATCGCGGAGGTTTGTTGCACCACCTTCGCTCTCGGGAAGGCGCCATGCTGACGCGCACGCGAGATCCGCGTAATCGGAACGCCGATCGTCGTCCTTGCGATTTGCGAGTCGCGAACCCCCGGGAGTTTTCGGGAGCCGGCCTGCGTGAACCTGGGGACCGGCGATGACGGAAGGCGTCGACGACGGCTCGGCTGGACGAGGAACGACCGACGAAACGAGTCCTGGGATTCGCGAACTGCATCAAGGTTAGTTCGTATTTGCTTCCCGATGATTATCGTAGTTATTTCTCCTTCTTTCTTGCGTTCTTTAATGCGTTCGAGGAAAACGCGATTAATTCGAAAACGTAGAACGCTTATTCGTAACCTTTTGTTTGTCGTATATACATGCTTTCTATATAAGATTTATTACTACGTTGTTTACTATCGCCTGGTAATAGTAAACACAAAGTTGTGAGAATATTTATAGTCGGGACTTTTGGAAATACAATTTGTAGCAAATTTTACTTCGATATGAATCAAGCATGTCCTGTGCGCGAAGAAGAAGAAAATGTGTGTATCTATGTGTGTATTAAGTTTCTGATGAAAATTATTAAACTTATTCTGTTTTAAATATTATATATTTTGAAACTCGAAATCTCAGTAATTTCATTATTATTATTTTATTATAATATTAATTTATTGTTAGTATACACGCACACACACATGTACATATAACCTTTTATACATTACATCCGGACTCGAGATATTTTCGGATAAACAAAATATAAAAGCGATTTTTACATCTCTCGCTGCATCCATATAATAAATTGTCAAAATGTAGCTTGGTAATGAAAATAGAACATAATGCGTCTTACATTTATATTGATCAAAGAAATGCATTTTTCACTGTACAACCATAAATGACTTCGAGATAACGTTTATAGAATTTTAATGAAATAATATAAAGTTTTGTGTCGAGAAACGAACACATCTTAAGTTACCAGCGCGGAAAAAAACAGCATATGATTTATTACAAAATATATGAAAATCGCGTATTTAAATTAGAATTCTTTCTCTGGTAAATCAACTAGACATTCTTCCAAAGAAGAAAGAGAAGAAGAAAGGGTCTTTTGTTGAAAGTCATACATGTCGATATTAATAAATTGACCGATTTTTCAATTCTAGCAAGATTGCAGAATCATAGAGGTTAGAAAATAATGATATTTGACGTATACTATCTTGAATCTATTGTTGCGACATAATAATCAGAGATGTCGCACAAGTAGCGATGGCTTTAACTGCGGGGATATAGTAAAAAATCGGTCGAATTAAACTAATGTTAAACATATGTATGACATTTAAGAAAATATGCTTCTATGATCGTTTTAAATAATAAAAACAATAATTTGACTGGAATGAGCAATGGAGAAACTTTATCATGAATGGATCATAAGGCAATCAAAGTATTAATTACTTAGGATACGCGTCACATTATTGATATAGGATTGAAAAAGCTCTTTCTTCATTAAAACCGTCGACCTTTTCAACGACGATTCATTAGGGAAAAACGAACTTGATCAGTCACATAGCTCAATTATCCGCTAACGATTCCCGATATATGTTTTCGTAGAAATTAATTATCTTACAATTAGAAAGCGATCTGTCCCGAAGAGGGAATACTCGAATCCGATTTCAATCGCGGAAGCTAAAATCTTGACGTATCGAACTCGCCGATCGCTCTCGCCGTTTTTAACGTACGATTAATTATCGGCAATGATGGAAAAAAAATTCGATCTGCCTTCGTACGTCGCGATCGTTCGCAGAAGCGAGCGAGTCCGCCGCAAAGAAGGCGGCGTCGATCGTCGAAGGGGCCCGGTTCTCCGACGAGATGGGCGTGGCTTCGGCGAACTAGGCGGCGCGCGATTCATCCCAGCCTGGCGCCACGACGGGACACGGGACCGCCCGAGCCCATAGTCCGCAGTCACAATTCGGTCGTTCGGCGGTGCAGACGTTACGCCGCTTTGTGTGCGCAATCTCTCCGGAGAGATTATCTCCGGAAGTGCGATTCCGCCCGGCCGAACGCAGCATTTTCGGCCGTGTCTTTTTTCGTTTTTCCGGTCGATCGTCCGAGAGATCAACGTTTCCGGCGAGGCCAGACGATCGAACCGTGTGTTGCGTGAACTGTTTCTACGACGAAACTTCTCCGACGCGACGATTCGGCATCCGTCGCTGTCGTTTCTCGTCTCGACTCGTCGCGAAAATTTAGCCGTCGCGAAGTGAATATAGGATCGCGAGTGTCTACCTTCGAGACATCCGGGATTCTCCGCGGATGTATTCTCGCGCGAGAACTCGCGATAAAGCGCGCAACTTTAAGCTACGCCCGGCCGGCGCGTATTAAAGGGAGATATGCCCGAAGCGCCGACGGCAGCGTCGACTGACAGCCGCGGCGGAGCAGCTGCTTGTTGAAACATCGGCGGAGCGATACGATACCCTTCTCTCTCGTCGTCGGGCAAGGAGATGCGAGATCGCCAGGGCGAATCCACGTAGAAGCGTCACGCGAGAAGCGCGGGTGTTTCGTACCGAGACGTTCCTGCTCGTTCCTGCCGAGATGTAGCTTGTCGTGCGCGGATCCCTCCGTTCGCTTCCGCGAAGGGAAGGCGGCGATTATCATCCTCGGATTCTTCTCTTCCATTGTCGATCATCGTCTTTCGCGCGCTGTGGTGCTACTACTCGCTCTACGTTACTTCGTTCGAGGTTATGGTGTTATTACTCGGCCGCCTTCTTCCCGAGAAGTGACAACATCGTCTCGCAGCTTCGGAGTCGTTTTTCTTGCCGGCGCTCCAGAAAACAGAAAACACAGAGACGTCGACGCGATGTGTGTGGGATACTAGGGGGGAAAGGACTCCTCTTCTCCTGCGTCGCGCCGAGATGACGGAACGTTATCTGCCGGACGCGTTCGACTAGTCGTCACAGTGGAGTTCTGCTTAATCGCAGGTAATTTCTCCGACGGAACGCGAGCGCTCTCGAGACTCGGAGTCCGAGTCTCGAGATTAGCCTCTATTTTTCTTTTAAATAATGCATGCTTTAAATAATGTATCGCGGATTGTGAACCGCTTAGGATGTAGCTTGACGTATTTTGGACGACGACTTTTTTACACAATAATTATACCGCGTGTCTCTCAGACACGCTTTGTATTTTTCTGGAAGGAACGCGCTGATGATTGCTTTAGGTTTTAGGTTATAGAGAATTCGGCGAAACGAAGCGTGGACCGAATACGACAATCGGTGTCGCGAAATGATAGTGTTTCGCAGGGATCATTAATATCGTAAATACTTGTTCGGGGTATAAAAGAAGAATGATGACTTAGATATATGTATATACAGGCAGACTGTTGCGGAGAAAATAATACAGTTGGGATCGTTTCCTTCGGATCTGATACGCATAATTATGCGTTTCAGCCGCGATTATTCTCATTTTCGGTTCTGCCGTACAGTTGGGAAGATTAAAAAAAGATTATACTTCCTCTCGCTTAATGCACCAAGACATCTGCGAATGTACTTTCTCCCATCGTTAACTATACGATCGATAGCGCTATTAGCTAGTATATATATATATATAGATGTCACCCCGTCGTTAGTTCCTTTATCTAAAATTGCAGCCCGATTTCGAAAATGCGGCCGTTAATATTTGAGGCAGCCCAGGAATTTTTTTCTTGATGATTCATATTTTCGAAAACTCTGATGTCAAACGCGTGACTGTCCTGAAAATAAGCTCGTGAAGTTTGATCAACGCGATCGACACACTATAGATCTCGTTTGCAAAGCTCTCTCTCTCTCTACGCGAATGTAATTTTACATCTATTGTCAGATATCGACAGCACAACCCTGTCAAAGATCCGTTCATCCGCTCACATCCCACGAAACGAGCTATCTAACAATCTATGCGAAACAAACCTTGTTTAAACCGTGTCTAGTCGTCGTTTTGCGTTTGACAATAATTTCTTTTTGAGTGAAATTTCTGGTCCGATAATTCGAGTTTTAAATATTTATCACGAAAACGAGAGAGGAATATTTTTGCGATAAATTTTCGCAAATTATACGGAACAATAAGCCAAAAACCGATATATAAGAATGACATGTAAGAACAAGGTTAAAAAGAGAGAATAATAGAAAAACAGGTAGATTCATACACAAAGATAGATTTATTCTGGGGTCTGAATTGACAATGAATCTCCTAAAGACAGTCAGATAACTGAACTTGCGAGTCACTACAAAAGCGATTTACCTACAAAAAAGCGTGAGATTTTCAGGGTAAGTGAAAATTGAGAAATTTAACTCAAGACACGAGGCGTAAGTTTTCAAAGTTCAATAACAAGCCGAGCTATCGCGAAAGATTCGAGAGTTCGGATTACGTAAGTAGGAAACAAGCCGATATATTTCGAACGCGACCGATAGTATCAGCACGTGTGGGAGGGGGAGGGAGGAGGGGTGGAGAGGGGGACGAATCGCGATGCGAAAGATTTGCGAAAAGTCGTTGCACGACACGAGGTTGCCGAGAACCAGTCGTAAACAAACAATTGCTAACAAGCCAAGACTTACGCTGATCTTTATTTAACGCGAGCATGTATTTCAATTGAAAAATCCGACAAATATGTTACTTTTGAAGAAGGAGCTGTCGATTCTCCTTTTGTTTTCTTTTGTTAAAATTCGAGTGTGTGTGAAGTCAGCGTATCATTTCGCGGAATATCATAAATTTTTGAGAGTTCTGACTTCCTTTTTAATAGTTCTAGAGTTCCTGATAGGTTAAACGCATAGTTCTGCTCATTAAAACGAAAAAATCGCTTAGTGCAAAGTGAGATGCCAACTTCACGCAGCATATCACTTTGTTCTATGGCATTTTCCTTATCAGAAATTATCAGAATTGACTAGATTTATAGTTCTACATGAGTTCTAAGAAGAGTTCTACCTTTTAAAAGCAAAAAATACTAATTTAACTAAAATACAGATAAAAATCGATTTTCAAAAGTTCTGCTTATTCTAAAATAGTTCTCGTATAGTTCTGGGCATGTACATTGCCTTTCAAAAGAGTTCTGATGAAAGAAAGTGTTAGAATATTTTTTAAAAAATTATTTCGCCCGAAAAACGCGTATTTTCGATAATATAGGTATAGGTGATATGCTGGTCGATTTTCAAGAGTTCTGCTTATTCTAAAATAGTTCTCGTATAGTTCTGGGCATGTACATTGCCTTTCAAAAGAGTTCTGATGAAAGAAAGTGTTAGAATATTTTTTTAAAAATTATTTCGCCCGAAAAACGCGTATTTTCAATAATATAGGTGATATGCTGGTCGATTTTCAAGAGCTCTGCTTATTATAAAGCAGTTCTCGTATAGTTTTGAGCATATACATTGCCTTTCAAAAAAGTTCTGATGATTAACACATAGAAAAATTTTTTAAAATAATTATTTTGCCTGAAAATATGCATTTTTCGAGCAATCAACAATAAGAGACGATAGTAAGAAGGTAAACATGTCAAGGGGCGAGTCATCATCGCGATAATTTGCGGTGTAATTTATCAATTCCCCGTTAAATCATTATCGATGAGCAATAATAATCGAAAGTTAAGCAAAATATCTAGAAGGGACGAGATGTTTACGTCCCGTACAGGAAAATAAAAAGGAGGGAAAGGGAGGAGGAGAGCCAGCCATGATTCCGTTCGCCCGATCGAAGGCAAAAATGCTATGCGTCGTGAAAAATTTTGCACAGAAGGGAAATTCAAGCCGGATAAGCGAAAACAACAGCAGCACGTGGCTGTGTGTCATGTATGTGTGTGTGTGTGTGTGTGTGTATGTATTTGTATGTATTCGTGTGTATGTGTATGTGAGAGAAGCAATGAAAGAGAGAGAAGACACGCCGCGAATGCCTCCTTTTATTTCGAGAAAGGCGATTCTCGCTCTCGTCCCAGTCTAACGTAAGTTTATTTAATACGAGGATTTGCTTCTTTTTTCTCCCTCTCTTTATCAGACGCTTCGCGGGTCGCCGATATCTATCCCATGGCTGTGTGTTTTTCAGCGTCGTAGAATAATAAGGATAAGGGCAACGTAGGATAGAGCCAATAATGTGGGACACCGTCATTTTCGTCCATCTGGCGGTGCAATTTCACGGGACACCCGTGAAGGACCACACCGTCCTCTCCTCTCGAAAGATCGCTTCAGTAGTCCGGACAGTAGGCTATACTTTGGCCCGAAACATAATTTCGTTCTCTTGTTTTTTGTTTTGTTTTGTTTAGGAATCCAATCGATGTTCGGCGTTTTGTTTCCGCTCGCACTTCACACCAGATAAAGCTGGTGTATGCTCGACTATTTTAGATGAGTAATTCTCTTTCTCTATCTTATTTATAGGAGACAAAGAGCGCAAACTCGATCGCCAATCGATAAAGTTTCTTTTCTCGTAATCGACGATAATTCACACGAAACATATACAGTTTCGCACAAATAATTGGCAAATTTCCGTAAACTGAAATTTTTTTTTAGGAGGCGGAGAATTTTCTTTAAAAGGGTCGTTCGCTGATGAAAGCGTTTAATATCTTTTATTGGTGTGTTTCGCGACACAATGTGTAACATTGTAATTCTCATTTGATATAAATAATACACTCTACGCATATTTATTATCTACTGTTCTTTTTTTATCTTATTCATTGTGTTAAATATATCCAAATCGTAATTTTGCTATACACTTTTATTTTAGATCTCTCAAACCGCGTGGTCTCATAATATTTTTATGTATTGTTTGCATTGCGATAATCTTTTATTTTTAGTATAAAAAATCCAGAAACTTATATACATATAAAGAGAAAATATGAGAGAGGACAGCTAGAAATGTCCTATATTGAATTCTGTAGGTTGACATGTAAAACTGTATATATTTAAAGATTAAAAATTTGTTTTATTCTTGGCACAACTTTTATAGCATTACAATGCAAACGTACGTTTATTTTATTCCTGATGCAATTAATACAAACCGGAGAGCAAAAATTACGAAAATTACATTTGATCGATAAAATCAACCCGAATTCCGGAATCCCCTTAAACGCAAGGAAAACAATTATCGGCGTTCTCGGACGAGTATATACGGACGCAATAATTTTATGTTTTTTTAAGTTTTCACCCGTAAATGTATCACGCTATACCCGTTCGAGTCGTTTCCGGTTTGAGCGCGTTCGTTGCACAATTTATTAATCGCCGTTAGCAACGCCGTATAAATGAAGAAATTTTTCCTCGATCAGACACACGTATGTATATCGGCCTTCGCAGTTGCATGATTACCTTTAATATCGATGATACCGATGAATCTCATGGACTGGCATTAGTTATTTCTAAGAGTTAGCTAACAAAAGAGCGATTGACGCGCGTCAAATGTGGTCGTGAAAAACGCCTCAAAAAACAGATATACCGCGAAATAAATATTAATAACGCGCCCCGGGGCCCTGTAGATCTATGTGTTTCTCTTTTTGCCTCGCGGTAATGAGCGATTACATTAGTCACTCACGCATTAGCAAGTTACAACACGAATAGGATAAGGAAAGCCGCGCGAGAATTTGGCCGCGTAAAGAGGAGATAAATCAACAAATCCAACAAATCACGTGTATATATGCGAATTCGTAAGTTCAGTCTCAGTAACTTTTAATTATAGCCAAAGCGTTTAATCGGTCGAATAAATTATCATCGATACTTAATGCCGAGTCTGTTTGCTATTAATAGTATATTTATCTGAATTACATATGTGGTATCTTGCGCGTAAAAAATATTGGCCACGTAAATTAAAAAAATTATTCGATAAATGATAAAAAGGAGCAATAGAATTCCTGGTTGTGCGGAATTCGAAAGGGAAAGCTGTAACATATTTAATCGAAGTAAAAAAAAGTAGCCGAGTTAATAAAAGCGCTATTTCTTATCGACGTGAGAAAAGATTCACGACCATCGGGGTATTGTTACGTTTATCGCGTACACGTTATCGATCAATGTAGCCGTGATTAGATGACGATTACATTATCTATCCCAAGTTCGTTCGGACAACGCTTGTTCATTTAATAGATGATAACCAATACATATACGAGTGTACACGAGCTTTTCCCTGGCTGGGTTCTTCGATTCTTTGGCAAAAAGGACATTCGACAAGATGCAAATACGTAGACCTCGAGTTTGCTGTAGATAAGCGATATCGTTATATTACGTTCACAGCGAGAGTATTACGTGAGTTTACGTTTTAATATATTCTGATTAATTTGCTTGATATTGATATATATTTTTATCTGTCAATGTGTAACGCATAAGATGCGCATTTATATATTCAAGCTCGAAGCTTCGTGATATTTTTCCCAATACAACATAGACACGAAGGTTACGAAGAAGTGGGAAAAACGTGGGAAACCGGTTTGTCGCATTAAGGCAACATTATGCGATGGAGGGTCTAACAAAGTTCTTAAACTGGATACTTTTTCGCGGTAATAATTGCACGATAAATTGATTGCGTCTACTAATTTCGTCAAAGTTCATCGAATTAAAGTTATTTTACGACAAAATTTTCGAAGAAACAGGAAGAAAACATCGAGGTTTTTTAGGCAAAAAATCAATTTGCAGAAAATCGACGTAAAAGTTTCTTATCTCTCGCGTTTTTATGCGTTGCATGCGTGTATATCGGCGAACAGCTGTAACATTTAATCGAACGAGATGAACAAAGCTTGATCACAATTAATTTTACACCACATTCTTGCGGTCTTGTATAATATCCGAAAAATAGGAACAGAAACAGTATTACAAAAACAGATTACAAAAAAAGATCAAATTACGTTATACGCAATTTATAACATTCGATAAAGTAAATTCGATAAAAATCATTTTAAAAAAATTAAAAGAGAAATATGTGATGAATGAATCATTTTAGAAATCGTTTTCTATGCGCAACCCTTTATCTTTCATATCTTACTACGCTAATTATCTATAAATAAATTGTCCCCTAATTGCGTTCATCAAAGTTCATCAAATTAAAAATAAATAAATGATAATTTCTTAGCCTACAACAAGTCCTATAAAATTATAATTATAAACATATAAATAAAACCCAAGTCCTACAGTTCTATATAAATCTAACTATAGAGAATTTATCTAAATTTGACATTACATCGCAATGAGTTTTTTTCTTTTTAAACATTCCGGCCGCGGGCCTCGCAATCGTCGATTCAATTTTTCAAAAGCGCGGTTTGCTTTTTTTTTTCGTCGACGGAAAAAGGGGATCTCAATCGTATCAATCGTTTGCTGTTTGTCTGCTCGGTGTCGGATAAAGTGGCATTTATTTGGCTCTGACGACTATCATTTCGAGCGTCGAAGTTACGAACGCGCCGAGAGGTGCGTGCAAGCCTGTTCCGCCTACTTTGCCGAAGGAGAAGAAGAAGAAGAAGAAGAAGAAGAAATAGTAATAGTAGTAGTAGTAAGTCTCCCTCCTCCTCCCCCCCGCGCGGGGAGTCGCCTCGCGCGTTACATTATATGTTGCACACGGTATATGTATACACTTTTGCACGACGTTCCCTAAATTGCGCGCTTTCGCGGAACACGTGAGACAGAAATTGTTCACGACGATTCGCGTCGTCTCGTCCCGTCGTCGTCGATTAATGACGCGGCCTCTCCTAACGAGCCGCGGGAAGAATTCCGGACCCGCATACGTAAACTACAGGAAAAAGCAATTTCGTCTCCCCTCTCCTCCCCTCGATGCCGATAAGTTTTCTCTCTGGTGTAAAGGAATATAACAGGTGTTGTTGTACAACGCGCGCTCGCATCGAGTCATTTCGTTATGTCATTAGATATTATTAGATGGAAGAAGGACTTCTCTTACTCTACTGTCTCTTTCTCTCTCATTATAATATATGTCTTATATAATAATATATAATAAGAATAATATATATATCCTTGTAGAGACAATATAATTTTTATTGTGCAATAAGGTTTTAGAAATTACTAGTATTACATATTTTTTTAAATTATTATTAAAGAGAAAATGTCACTTGTTATTTTATTAGATATTTTATATATATATATATATATATATATATATATATAGATTATTATAGATGGAAGGACCTCGCACATCCTTTATTGCAAATTCACTTTAGGCTACCGTTTCTCTTCTCTCTCTTGTTCTCACTAATATTATACTGTTTTATATAACATTATATATCCTTATATAAACAATATAATCTTTATATGCAATAAGGATTTAGGAACACTATTATTATTTTTAAAAATTATTATTAAAGAGAGAATGTCATTCATTAAAGCTTGTATTAAAAATGGAAATTTACACAGATAATGAATGACATTTTTTTAAATTATAATACTATTTCTTTCTTTGATACGTACGATTTTTCTTTGTTATATTTAGAGGTATCTATATTTTATTAATAGTCTACCGACAGTCAGATCGCAAACAGATATTCATAGTAGCAATAATAGTGTTCAATTTTGTCGATGATACTGATACTGATTGCATATCGGATATATTTATGAATATTTAATAAGATCAACATGTTTGTCAGGCTAAATCTATGCGACACGGATCGAATTAAAGGACTGAAAAGGATACCGTCATTGATTAAGAAAACAAGTCGTGTTTCAAGCTCGAAAAGCAACAAGCTTTGTACGAGAACAAGTTTATATACTTCTCAAGATTCTTCGAAAATTGAACATCTGATTTTTACGCCGACATACTTATACTTCGTCAAAATAGCTCGTTGGGAAAAATTATCCAAAAAAAGTACGAGTTCTCCGATTCCCCACAATCCACAATCTTTCTTCACACGACGTTCTCCGCGTTTCGTAGAACAATAGCGCGTATTTGAGACGATCCGAATAAGAGGGCTCGCGCGCGCGAACGAGTGAACGTCTTACCTCGAGCTCGAGCTCGAGCTCGAGCGAGCGAACGGACGCGCACGTGTTTAAACTCACACGCGCGAGACAGGAGCGAGGCGGAGGTGAAGGTAGACGGGGAAGGGAGGTGAAAGAAGAAGTAGAAGCGGGGCTTTCCACTACGCTCTTACCTACGCGCATCACGTTGCGTGTAGGACCAGCGCGTCGCGAGTGCATTTCATGTACTCCTCTCATCCCTGTTGAATGACATGACCGCTGGAGAGTGCCCCGAAGAAGAAAGAGAGAGAGAGAGAGAGAGAAACGCGAGACGAGGCCTCTCCTCTCCTTTGTGCCTTGAACCGGTCGTTTTACCGTCTTAGCGCCGTATTGCGAAATTTTGTCCTTTCAGCTTTGCGAAGCAGCCTCGCGAAAGCGTTCGCGATTCGTGTAAATGGCAAATTTTCTTTTTTTTTTTTTGCTCGTGACACATGCGGCGAGAAATATATATTATAATTCTCGTATATTAATTGTATATCAATTATACAAGGCGGAGAGAAAACTTGCACCCGAGAGATGGGGAGATATATTTTTTATATACGAATTTCTTATTTCTCTCTCTCCTCGAGAACTCTCGAAAATATCAAATATTTTGTGGAAGCGGATTCGAAATTCGATAAGTTTCTCCTCGTAAATAAACTGTGTCATTTTTATATATTTTGGATACGAAGGAGAGACCGGAGACATTTCGCGTTTTGCAGAAATTATTAATCCTTTTCAATTTACTCCAATTTATCAACTTCTTTTACGATGTATTAATCAGTTCAGTCGCCGGTGTTTTTTTGTCGACGCCGGTTTTCAGCGATTCTGAACGGCGATATCGCCGAGAAACGTATGTCAATTTTAATTACGTACATCGGGAAGGCGGAAGGGACATTGAGAAGAATATGAATTACAATATATCGTCAAAGATTAATTGCTGTCAAAGATACCGTGGCTTTTCCGCACACGATTTTATCTTATCGAAAGTATCTCAAAGGAATTTTTCATCTCTTTTTTTCGGAGAGTTTTGCGCTTTTTAAACCGAGTTTGCGACTCTGAATGCACGATCGACGGAAAAATTCAAACGATTGAGTTTCCTCCGATGTCTCGGTCCGAATCGTGTCTTATAGCGCATATTTATACCCTTCCTCCTCCTCCTCCTCTCCCCTCTTCGTTCGGACGCATCGTTCGATCGCGAGCGATTTACAAAATTTATGGAAGCTATTCTGCCTTCGTCTCTCTCGATCTTGATTTTAGTGCCACCGGTTCAACACGCGGTCGACCGAGTTGTGTCGGGGACCATGACGTAAGTCTCGCTTCCTGTTTGCCCGGGTCGACTTGACACTGGCACGACCACTGCTCGCCTCCCGGCCTGCCCGTTTTTTTTCTTTTTTTTAGCGACGTTTCTCGCGATGGTATTCGCAATAACCTACGCCTCGAATGCCCGGCACCTTCGAAAGAGAGCTTCGATTTCCCGTCAGTTTGCGCGATATCAATTCCTCTTTAAGTCTAAGA
This sequence comes from Prenolepis imparis, assembly GCF_030444845.1. Classification (NCBI taxonomy): domain Eukaryota; kingdom Metazoa; phylum Arthropoda; class Insecta; order Hymenoptera; family Formicidae; genus Prenolepis; species Prenolepis imparis. Next base: position 21,682,099 of record NW_028141161.1, read on the forward strand.
TACTGGAAAAGTCTGTTCTCACATCAGCTCGATACAACAAACTGTAAGCATGCATTCTTTTATTTTTTATTTTTTGGATTCACAATTTGTTACCAGAGCGATCGAGGAGAGAAAAGTGTAACGATACTTAAAAATTTGACAAGTTTTATCTGTTAAATCCTGGGATTTGTAGATATAGAGCTTTAATTCGAGAAAATTTTAAAGCTTCTTTAACCTTTCTGTCAACGTATCATTTTTCATCTCTTCATTAATGCATGGATACCCGCGTGTTTTTGACACGTTGCACTGTGACAAGTTTTTTATATTAGTAACTGCTGGACATCGCGAGCATTCTTTACCGTTAGATTTCAGAAGGTTTCCGAATACAAAGGCTCTTTGTGTTTTTTGTTTTGAGCGAAGAAAAGCGACACATTTTGAACATTAAAGTTGCTTCGGGTTACCTGTTCATTGACAGAGAAGTTAACCGCGGCACTTTGAAAACAAATGTCATAAAATTCCGTAGTATCCAAACGTGTCCACCGAATACGTTTAAGTACATCTGCGCGATCTCTCAGGCAATTATTATTTTCGGTATCCGTCACGGTAAGGGGGATACAAATGGACTCGACAGATACAGCCGGAGAGTTTTCTCCGGCGAAAATGGGGAACTCTTAATGATCCCGGCCTATACTCGCCGTGGGTCGGCTAGGAGAAGGCTAGGAGAACATTTGGAAAGCACACTCCGGGCCTCCTCACTCACCGGGTTCTACGTTTCTTCGACCATCGTTCTCTCTCTCTCTTCTCTCTCCTCTCTTGGCCCAGGCCGACCGTCAATCATTTAAGGGACACATACACACACTATTCCGCCGCCGCCGCCGCTGTTGCTGCTCTGTGCCTCATCTCTCCCCATCACTCCTTTGATCCTACCCTGTAATATTGTTCCTCTCCTCCTTTGACTTTCCCGAGATGTCAGTTAATGCCGCTGGCGGCCGCGCCATTCTCGTATACAGATAAAGGTGTATCCTCTCTTTCTCTCTCTTAGCCTCTTCTCGATTTCGCCTCGTTGTTTTGTCGCTCTCGCGCGACGATTAGCCATTCGCTTCGCCGGCAACGATAGCTCGTAGCTCTTGTTCCTCCTCGTAAAATTGAAAATATCGTCCAATTATTATATGCATATTCCTGGTAACGCTTCTTTTTTACGAGCACCGACTCTTTCGCTTTCTTCCGGAAAGTTCTAGCTCGTATATGCTCTTCAAACTCGCGCTCGAGTAGAGATATGGAGAGAGAGAGAGAAAGATAGAGAAGAGAGACGAGGGAGGGAGAAAGAGAGAGAGAGAGAGAGAGAGAGAGAAAAGTTGCAGAAATTGCTATATGGAACTTGAAAGTTCAGGACAGAAAGGAAGGAAGAAAGGACAGTTTTCTCGACTAACAAACTTTTTCTCTCTGACCTTCGCGCGCGAACTCTCGAGAATCTTTGTTATAATTATAATTATTAAGGTTTTGAGAGAGAAAAGGCGCGCGCGAAAAGGCAACGAAACGAAAACGAAAACACGCGGAAGAAAGTAACTTTATTAATTTATATACATTATAATACTCGATGGCGATTTATCATCTCCCGGATACAAATAAAAAACACGTGAAATATTTCGATACATACATATATCGATTATTGAATTTCGGTCATGGGATATCATCGGCTTTCATCGATGATGCTTAACTCTCTAATTAACAAGATCTCGGCCCTCTCTTTCTCCTCTCTTCTCCGTTCGGGAGATAAAGCTTTATAACAGAGAGAGAATAGGAAGAGCGAAAATTGTAACTCTCGTGATTAGTTAATTTACACCGTTCAAACACAACTTACTAGCCTTAGGGACCCTTACTTTGCGGGGGAAAGCGATGCAAATTGTGTTACCACGATAATTATCGGCGGTCCTTTTGAAAGTACGCGAACGCACCCTCTTTGTTGTAGATATATTCAGGTGCAACAACGATGAGAATCGTAGCTGCGAAAGACGATGGATGCTCGCGTATCGAGTAATGCCAGTTTCGCCGCACAGCCAAGCCCCAGTGACAATAACTTCGCTAGAGTTTCCAGAGATATTTCTACAGCCTTGTAGAAATGGCAGTAATTGCCATCATACAAGCTACGTGCAGCGAGGAGACAGCCTCTCCAGCATGAGACTATTGTACATGTTTCTTTTGAAAATATCTTGTAAAAGAATTTGACAACAATCGCTTCGCAATTTCGAAAAGATGCCTTCCCATTTTGTAAAAAAAAGAAAAAACTGGTAATAAAACCATCAAGATGGTCTTCCGTTAGACGCTCGAGGTTGAATTTTTCTTAATAAAATTGTTATCGATTCCTTGTTAAAACAATCGTGTATTTTTTTAATTTGCCCTATATCTTTGAGGGAGAAGGGATTTCAATACGCGTCTATCTATGTACTACAATGACAAATAGGACAATAACCTACTATGCAATCTTATTTCACACACCAGCGGAACAAAACCGCACATCCGCCGGGATTAATTTCCGATTACGCCCCTGGCTGACCTGTACTTGTGCTTTATCCGAAACGACAAGTGCGTGCAGTTGGCTAGGTGATTGCGCTAAAAATTTACTCTATTGACAAGGAAAGGGGGGGACGAGAAGGGATAGAGCCTGCAGTAATCGACCTGTATGCGACGTAGTGAGAGGATATGAAAGAAAGGACGCGAGAGAGAGAGAGAGAGAGAGAGAGAGAGAGAGAGAGAGAGAGAGAGAGAGAGAGAGAGAGAGAGAGAGAGAGAGAGAGAGAGAACAAGAAATAACGGCGAGGAAGGGACAGGATGGAGATAGCGCAGGCATGCAACAAAAGTAGATATCGCAGCATGATATCGCTTGAGCGTATTGCTGTGTGTAAGCGAAAGAGAGGAACGGATAAGAAGGAGACGGAAAGAGAGAAAGAGAGAAAGAGAGAGGGAACGAGTGCGGACTGGTCTCTCGTCGGTGGCAGAACCGACGAAGAAGAAGGGGACTTCTAACCACTAGCGACGTATACAGCGGTGCTGAAGAGGGTTTTTGCAGTTGGAACTTTGCTTTGAGATTTTTTTTTCATCCGAAGAGACTCGGAAGATTTACAAGATGTGAAATATTCGGAAAAACTTTTATAGAGAATATTCGGAGACTCTTTTGACGATTTAAAAGACATCAGTTCATATAGATTGATATGTGAAAGATATATTAATTTATATTTTTATTATATTGTATCTTATATTAATTGACAATTCTCATATTAATCAATTGTTGTACGCGTTTCGAGTTTTAAATTGATACTTTTTTATTACATGGATCTGATGATATGATAAGAGAGAGAGAGATTGTCATGAGACGTCTTCTGTTAATCATCCTGTACAGCATTCACGCGGGATCTCTTACGAAACGTTTTAAGAACTTCCTACATACAGATCGGTTTACAACTGTTGCAGAATATATATTCGGGACAAATGCCAAATTTTCAGGAAGAAAATACTATTTCATCTGTCTACCTTTATCCAACTTGTGTCTCAATCATATCCTATGATGTAATTCCGACTGTGCGCCGCAATCTTTCTCTCGGGTTTTCCAACCGAGAAGGCTAGGAGTTTTCCAAAACTGCAGTCAATCTTGGTACAGACCTGACTAACCCCGTTGACCTAATAAAACCGGTATCCGAACATCGGGAAGAAAATTCCTCTAAATGTCGGCGCTATTCGTCATTAGAAAAAGTCTAGCGCGGCGTGCTGGGTTTTTTTTTTTTTTATTAATTATACTTATGCCTTTTTAATCGGTCGCCGCCGGGAGAGCTGTCTACCTTGCTCCAAGTCGAGCAATTAAGCGGAATGGCGCAACTGCGTGGAGTAACCTAGTTGTGCGTCTTATCTCGCATCGGCGGCGTAGCGTGCGAAACGCGTGTATCTCGTTGGCGCCATCTTTTTTCCCCCTGCGACCGACCGTTCCCGTGATCGTGGATCGTTTTAACCCTGTTTCACCCGCTCGTTCGTTCGTTCGCTGTTTTACTTTGCAACGACGCTTCTCGACGGGATATTCCGCGACCTCTAAAATCGTTATCCGAGTAAGCTGTACGTCTGTATGACACTGACTATTTTATATAAATCATTAACATGACATGCGTATCAATTTTATTGATATTAAACGGCTGAAAATAAAATTTCGTCATAATTTGGTTAGAAACCTCTTAGGGTGCATTTTCACCTGACGTTATGACCAAAAATAAAGATACCAATTCGTCAATTTTGATCATGTGACGTCTTCTGATGCTGAAATCCAGCGTTATAGTGTTAGATGAAAATCCAGCCTTAAATGTTTGATGAAAAAAATGGATTTTCATACTTTAATGATGATTATGAGAGAATTGTCAATTAATATAAAATAAATATAATATAAATTAATATTTCTCGTATATCGATCTACATATTATATCATATGATCCGATCTCTTCTAAAACGCCAATTTTTTTTTTTCAAGTAGGTAGAGTAGTAAGGAGAAACGATCGAAAATTTTCTGTCCTCGCTGTAATATTTTTCGATACAGTTTACAATTCTCAATGGGAGTGACCTTAAACGAGGTCGAGAGTTAAGTTTCCTCGCCGTTGTCCAACGCGCGATCGTACCTGATGTACAAACGCTACGTCAATCTGATAAGGTGATAATCACCCCGTTGCAGAACACGGCAGATAGGGGCGGTGATCGCGGATGCGCTTTTCGCGTCGACCCTAAAGGTGCTTTTCCGTTTTTCGCGTCGACGTCGAGACGCGACATCGCCGCCGCCCGCCGCCACCGGCGTTCAAAGACGTATCCCGGTACGTTGCATCAACTTTGACTTTCCGCATCGCCGAACTTTTTAAAACAACAAAAAGATCTCAAATTTCATGTGAGAAAAGTCGTGAAATAGCTGTTACATCTATCGTCGAAATTGTGATTTTCGCGCGGAAATTCGCGGTTGGAAGGGCGTAAAAGTAGCTGGCGCGTGAGAGATCGCGTGATATAGCGGGAGAGTAATGAGAGTTCTTAACTCACGGACGGAGAAGTACCAAATCGCTTCCGTACGAGGCCTTTGCTCGACAACTACCGCATGAGCCGAGCCGTATGGGGAATCATATGGAGATGTGTTGAACGCGCGACAGTATTTGTCTCTCTCTCTCTCTCTCTCTCTCTCTCTCTCTCTCTCTCTCTCTCTCTCTCTCTCTCTCTCTCTCTCTCTCTCTCTCTCTCTCTCTCTCTCTCTCTCTCTCTCTCTCTCTCTCTCTCTCTCTCTCTCTCTCCTCGCGTGCGCGCACGCGCACACACAAAGAGACAGAGAGACAGACGCTCGCTCGAGCGGAGGACTTCGCTCTGTCTCTTTCGCTATCCGTCATAGGCTAAAAACGTTCGCCGCCTGTCCCCTTATTCACGCGTGTAACCCAATTTTCACACGCTGTTAAATTCCGTCAAGAAAACGAGCGAGAAGCGCTCTATTAGAAGCCGTCACAAATAGCCGAAACACTAGACTCAGGAATTCCGCCTTCCGTCTAGATGAAGGTAAACGCATACATGCGACAAATCGCGTGTACTTCGCCAAGTATGCGTATCGACCTTCCTCTCTCTCTTTCTCTCTCTCCAAAGTCTCCGATTGCAGTAATTTTCGTCGCGCAAACGTATACATTTCGTCGAATGTACACAAGTGTCCGATAACGACGCGTAACGTAGCTCTCATGTTAAAGCTCGCTTCTGCTTTTCTTTTCTTTTTTTTTTTTCACCACCGGGTTCGATAACGCGAGATGGAGAGATCGCGACGGATGGAAAATCGTTAACGAATGAAAACGAAACGCGCCCCCGTGCTACTCGGCAACGACAAATAATAAATCGGCACTTGTGTCCGCGCGCGAGAGGACAGGCATGCGAGACGAAAGGAAAAAGAGAGAGAGAAAGAAGAGAAGAGAAAAAAAGAGAGAAGGAGAGAGAGAGCAAAAGAGGAAAAGAAGCGTAGCTTCGCTCGGAGAGTAGAAGAAGAAGAAGCGGATGCGAAGAGAGTCTCGCGTTCGGTAAGGCGGTGGGCGAGTTGCTGCGGGGAGGAGGAGGCTGAAAAATTCAGAAAGACACCGAGCAAGAAAAGGGGACGGCGAAGGTGCAGGAGGAAGCGGGAGACGCGAAGGGAGCGGAGAGGTCGGAGGGAGGAAGGTTGGTGGGGGCGGGGGAGGAAGGGGGAGGCAGAAAGCTCTGAAACTCGTTGTTAAAGCCGATAGAGCGCTACTATGGGCTCGTCGGCCTTGCTCACCAGCCGAGCAGCGCGTATATCCCCTTTATGCCGGGTGTTGGAAAGAGAGAGAGAGACAGAGAGAGAGAGAGAGAGAGAGAGAGAGAGAGAGAGAGGGGGGGGGGGAGGCCTCTCTCTTTCTCCTTCTCTTTCTCTCTCTCCCTCTCTCTTTCTTTCTCTCTCGTCCACTTCCTATATATCTGAACGCGCGGGCGCGCAGATACGAGAGTTCCACCCATCTCTCTAGCCGCGCGGACATATATACGGGGTGATCCGTGAAATCGTGACCGACCGATCGATCGGTTTTTTGATGGTTCTCTCTCTCTTTCCCCCGTCACGCTCGACGTCCGATTGCGGCGGGACGAAAGCCCGCGATCCTTAAGATCGATCATCCGAATTTTGATGCTAAATTTTTCGAGCGATCCGGCGAGATCAATCTTTCCTCGATCGAAAAATATAAAAATATCTGTGTGTCTCCGGTGATAAAAGCGAGGTGCAATAAAATAACGAAACTTTATTGTTCGCTTGAATTCAAGTGAATTTTATTTTTTAAACTTTTAATTAAAGATAATAAATAAAATATACTAAATTAATCTTGCTTTTAATATTAATGTTTGATACTGAGCGCTAAATTTTTTTCTCAAAAAGACATTGGAGTTACTTGATTACAATAACTCCGTTATTAGAACTGGGATCAGAATTTTCAAGACACTCTATATCTATCTGGGAGCCTCCCGTCGTCGTTAGAATCTCGGAGGCGTCTCTCGGCCGCGCGTTAGAAACGCGAAATCGAAGCATACGTTTATTTGTCATACGTGTATCGTAGCCGTGGTTCTGAGTTAGGTCTGGCGCTCGACTCAGGTTGTGTTAGGTCTAGTTTACTCCAATTTACGAACGGCGGGCAGTCGGACGGCGGACAGGAGGGGCGGGGAGTGGGGGAAGAGGGAGGGAAGAGAGCGGCCCCGAGGGACTTTAATTTCCTCGGCGTGTGTACGGGGCCCGATGGTTTAAAAGCGCTCCTAAGAACCCGCGGGGCTTTATGGGGGTATGCCAGAATTAACCATTAACGTGTGATTGTACTGGCGGAACCCCGCCGAAACTTGACACCGCGATATCTCTCTCTCTCTCTCTCTCGCCTGCTTGGTGCCAAGGCTACGTCGTACCGAAACGTGAAACATAGACCGACTTGTTCGATTGGTCTTAACCGAGCGCGGCTAGAACGGAGTTAGGCGAACACTATCGCGCTGGTAACGAAACCAAGTTAGTCCCAAGTTCCGAGTCACTTTAGATTTAGATAATGAATAGCCCTTTTAAAGAATGAAAAAGTGCGGAAAGATCAATTTCCGATAATGAGATACAAAGAAACAGATATAATGCGTAATATGTTAAAATATATATTATATATATAATATATAAATAAATATATATATATATATATATTTATTTATTCCGCGATATGGGCGCGTCGTATAATTTTAAAAAAATATAAAAGATTGTTTCTCAACTTGCGGTATACTTTCAAAATGGCGCACGCGCGCGCCATTCGTTCGCGCAGCCTCTCTCCTCATTTTTTCCTAAGCTCTGCATTCTTGATTCTTGCCACTTTTCAGTACATTCTCGTCTTTCTTTGAAGAAAGACGGTCGAGCTGCGGAACGAACGAGAAAAGACTGTGACCGTTTGGCAAAAAATCATTTCATCGCTTCCTGTCTTCGATACGCCCCCCAAAAGTATATAACTTTGGAAGAGTAAAACGCTTTTCCTTGACAGGATAAAATATTACCAACAAAGAGAGAAAGAGAAGGAGAGAGAGAGAGAGAGAGAGAGAGAGAGAGAGAGAGAGAGAGAGAGAGAGAGAGAGAGAGAGAGAGAAAGAGAGAGATTCTGCAACTTTACTATAGTACACTTCGATTTCGCTTTTCTTCAACATCGTTTTCCTAATGCATTCGACGCAGAACTCTAACGCAGACATTATCCTCATTACTGTACATGCTAACTGATGGCTTCCCCGTCGTTATAGCTATTTTATGATCAACACACGCGAAGTTAGCTATATATACGAAACCCCTTACTGTCGTTAGAACGTCGAAGAAACAAACGAACGAAAATGCAATTGTACACAGAACACTCAAAACAAAAGCAATCATTGCGCGAGCAAATCATCTTCATCATTGTAATATCGATTTATCCGATTATTTCTTTTCTTTCCTCCCTTAATTTTCGAATTGTCGTGCGGCCAAATAGCAGTAGTCGATTGATTAACAATTAACGTCATTCCCTATCCCATCCAAGACTATCGCGAGATAGTCGGAGTAGTTTCTCGCGCCGACACGTGTGATTCACGTATCTAACGTGTGACAGGAGTCTTTCACGGGTTTCCGACGAGAAAACGAAGAAGGAAGAAAACGCGGGGTGCGGAGGATCATTTAATTCGGGTACACCCCGTGAACGCGCGGCATCGCGCCGCGGACGATGGTGGGGGGCGCCAGTTGCCTAGCGACCTGCCCCGGGAAGCCCCGTAGTCCTCCTCGGGCGTACTTTGTTTGCCCCCGAAAACACAAAGCTTTTCGTGACTTTTCGCACAGCGCATAGGCCGACTATCTCGGTATAGATGAATAACACGGTGTAAAAATAGTACAAGGTGCAGAGGAAGATGCGTGCGCTCTACAATTTGGCGAGCGCCAGGTTCGGGCTCGCTTTCGATAAGAAAGAGAGATATATGTTAGTGGTAAAACTGCGTAGTTTAATGTCATTCTGTTTTGTAAAAATAAACTAAACCGAATGCAGCGGAATCTCTCTGCTCGTTCGCTCTGGTAGGGCAATTATAGCAAGTTTCTGTACTTGAAAAAGATTTCAGATTGATTTAAGAACCTGCCATTTAGTTTGGACGTCGCCGGATATCTTTAAAAACGAGCGCGGAAGAGAGAGAGAGAGATTCGCCGGACGGATAATCACTAGCAATGGATGAGATACTCCCTCTCTATTCTCTCTTTTCCTTTCCTGCCCCTCGCTCGGGTGAAAGTTGTGCTCGGGAAAATCATACGGATAGATCCTTGATCCTTGATCCTCGCCGGCTCGTGAGAGTATAAATGGAAAAGCGTGCGAAATTCCAGAACGGAACGTCCACTCTCTCGTCCCTTTAAAGCCGGCCTCGAATGCAAATTGCTACGACGAGCGAACCATTACCGATGCGCAGTTTTTCCATCCTCTTCTGGAACGGCTCGCGTATACGATTAACCCTTAGACGCGCAATTTTGTCGTATACTGGCGCTTCGATTGCCGTTCGTACGTATATAAATATATACGCCTGTGTTTCTCTCCTCAGAGTTATGGCAGTTTGCGAACGATCGACGACTTTACTTCCGCTCGATTTCCTATTCGCCTCTCGCAGATAAAATAAAATCATTAATCTCGTAATATCTTTTAATAAAAAAATTAAGTTTCTCGATATCTAAATATGATAATTTCCAAAGAAATGAATATGATAATGAGTTACTCGCATACGACTGCCTTCATGACTGTTAAAATATCGAGGGGAAGTCTAACGTTCCATCGCATCGTCCAGTAAAGGTATAGTATTAGTTGCCGTTGTCGCTCAAATGCGGCGTGTCACGGAGTAACAAGTGTGAAACTAAAGATAGAGTCGCGTGAAACTTTGGATGTTTATAGAAACGGACTACTATACTAAGCTCTACCTGAAGATAGAGAACCATCTCTCTCTCTCTCTCTCTCTCTCTCTCTCTCTCTCTCCAATATTCGAGAAAGTATTAGAATTAGTAGTTAAAAAGCAAATTGAGGCGTATTTAGAAGATAACTGTATTATAACAGAACATCAGTCAGGTTTTAGAAAACAGTATTCGTGTGAAACAGCGATTCAAACAGTCATTGACGAATGGAAACTGGTAGTTAGTGAGGCAAAAATGGTGGGGGTAATTTTCATAGATCTCAAGCGAGCATTTGAAACGATAGATAGAGAAAGACTGTTAGAGAAATTATATCAATACGGAATTAGAGGAACAGCTTTAGAATGGTTAAGATCATATTTAAAGAATAGAACACAGCAGGTACGATTTAACAATGAATGGTCTACATTATTGGCCACAGAATATGGAGTACCACAGGGATCTGTATTAGGACCTTTGTTATTTATAATATATATAAACGATATAATTAAAGTCTGTCCGGAGGGATGTAGTATAAAAATGTTTGCAGACGATACGCTAGTGTATGTGACTGGAGGGAGTAGTGCGGAATTAGAAAGAAAAATGAATATGGCATTTGTTACAGTGGAAAGATGGATGAATACAAATAAGTTAAAAATGAACGCAGGGAAAACGAAATATATGATAGTTCGAAGTGTACGAAAAGAACTGAGAGGTAACATTACACTGAAATGTTTGGATGGAACGGAGATAGAGCGTGTGGAAAGAATGAAATATCTAGGCATAATTATTGACGATAGGTTAAGATTTAAGGACCACTGTGATTATATGCTAAAGAAAATAGGGAAAAAAGTGAGTTTTTTAAATAGAATAGGTAACTACATATCGGCATACACTAGATGTATTATATATAAGTCAATCATAACGCCTCACTTTGAGTATTGTGCGACGCTGTTAATTGATATGGGAGAAACACAACTGAATGAATTGCAAAAAGCGCAAAACCGGGCCATGAGGGTCATATTGCAATGTGATAGATATACCAAAGTGGAGAGTATGCTGCAAGCGCTGCAGTTTATGTCCATAAGACAGAGGCTGAATTATAATGTGTGTATATTTATCTTTAAGATTTTAAAGAATATGTTACCGGATCAATTAAGAAATAAGTTAACAATAGTGGGAAAAGAGAATGAAAGACAGACATGGCAAGCTGGGGACATTGTGGTACAGTTTCGTAGAACAACGAGTGCACAGAAGAGTATGTTTTATGAGGGAGTGAAAATGTACAATGCCTTACCAGCTGAAATAAGACGAATCGAAGAACTGGAAGCGTTTAAGCGAGAGTTAAAGGAGTATATTGTAATTAATGTAAATTAGACTTGTATTTTACAAATAGCTGATAAATATCAATCAATCAATCAATCTCTTTCGTATTCCATTAAGTCAAATGAAGACGCGTCTCTTTACGCGATGACAAACGCAAACGCGGCGAGCAACGAGTAACACTCGAATACACGAAATCACATCGATCACGCAGCCAGCGCGTCTCTTAACGGTGACCCTGATTCTAGGAAAGGGATGAGAAAACGGACGGTCGGGTCCTGGAATGCTGCGCCTAGCTTAAAACCCTTGTGTCCTATACCTGTCCTTCTCCCACGCCGCTTCGTTCCCCGTTGATGTTTCGAGATCCCCTCCTCTTCGACTTTGGTCTTCTCTCGCACGGAAAGAGTTCCTCCCTCTATCTCTTTCTGCCTATCTTCTAAGCTAGAGTTTCTTTCTTCTCTTTTCATCTTTCGTTCCCCTCTCCCGCTTTGTTGCCTCTTTCACGTCCTTCGGTCCCCCCTCTATCATCCACTCTATCGCGATCCCTTTCCTTAGCTTCCTGTCTTCCTTCGGTGCGTCCTTCTCTGCTTACTTTGAAGATCACTGCTTCTCTCTCTCGCTCTCTTTCTTTCTTGCTCTGTTCCTCTTCCTTTCTTTAGCTCGAGGTTCTCATTTAGTTTACGACTAGAAGAGTTTTCGACGATGCTTATCATTACGATTCATTAGATTCGCGATTTGATGGGTGATTCAATCTTCTTCTGCTCCAACAAAAACAAAAAAAAATTATATTTTGGAGAGATTAATTCGAGACCTTGAATCTACACGATGAGCTACGCCACAACAAGCTTCGTTATCTTACGACAGAAAGATACGAGGTAGAAAAAATTCCTGCGTGTTCGAGGGATTCGGTTCGCTCGTCCAGCCAGGTGTTCGGACCGTGAGCGAGCACTATCAGCGAACGCAGGAGCCCGCGGGTCGAGAGAGAAAGAGGGGGGAGAAGAGAGAGAGAGAGAGAGAGAGAGAGAGAGAGAGAGAGAGAGAGAGAGAGAGAGAGAGAGAGAGAGACCGACGAAGGAGCCGAAGCATGGTGTAGGTGAGACACGGCGAGACACCGGCGTCGAAGAAGGACGAAGAACCTGTCCTCTCGAACTGAGCCTCCTCTACTCTCGGGCCTTCTCTGAAGAGGCTTAAAGAGGCCTTCAGGATTCGGCCTCTCGGATCTCTTGGTTTATAGCCGTACACGAACGAACGTTGCCGTAACCGCGTCTCGAGAGAGAACGCGTTTCTAATCACACCAGAATAATTTCCAGACGCAAGAAGAGTTTGTGGCGAACGATGCAAAAAAAATCGCTCGATTTGCATTTTCTCTCAACGCGACGATCGATCCTCTCGATTCCAGAAAATAGATGTCGTGTCGCGAATCTCCCATAAATCTCAATTTCATTAATCGATTTCTTCGAGAAAGCGAAAAATTTTTTCGATCCAGCCATAAATTGTGCGGATTCCGCTAAAATCGGCATCCTTTGCGCGGAGCGTTGTTAAAGATCGGAAATTTCGGCCCTCGGAATAACGTGGGGCTGTATGTGGAAATGACAGCCGGCTCGGCTCGGTCGCCCCTGTCATGTCGCGTGTGGGGCCGGGGGGACGGGGAACAAGAGGGAGAAAGGGAGGGTGGCGCGCGCGGGAATCCTGGCCACCCTCTTCCCCGTCGCCTGGGCTGCATATATCGACCCACCGACAGCGGAGCGGAGCGTACACGACCCCTGACTCGCGCACACATGAGGAAGAGAGAGAGAGAGAGAGAGAGAGAGAGAGAGAGAGAGAGAGAGAGAGAGAGAGAGACAGAGAGAGAGAGAGAGTGAAGAAGGGAGAGGGAGAGACTCCTTAACCCTCATCTGCGCGTTGTTCGCGGGGCTGAATTTTGACGGACCGACGGGTATCGGGAGATATCGGCCGTTGACGATCGCTCTTCGATCATTCTTGGCGCGATGGATAACAAGCGATTGCCGAGGGACACGTAATTGATGAATATAACACTCGGAGAGAGATGTAGAAATCTTGAGGGAGAAGGCAAAAACACGTGTGCGGGTTTTCAAATAGCGGAGAGATTTTCGAGAACTAGGCAGGAAACGAAAAATAATCTATCTCGGAAAGATAGAGCAGAAAAGATCCTCGTGTTCTTCTCTAATTACGAATCTTCTTCATTGTGCGTAGCGAAGAGAAGAAAAAGAGAGCGAGAAGAAAGAAAAATTATATAAAATCTATTTGTCTTGTTTTGCTGTTTCGAGATATATATCTTACGATATATATAATCGATTCTCTTTCGATCGATTCCTTGATAGTTTTACAGAAACGTCACATTGTGCAATATTCGGGTGTCATAAAATTATCATAACGAAATTAGGTTTCCTCGTAGCGATAGTATGTGGTTGCACCAGTCGCGCGCGCATTGCACAAAAAAAAAAAAAAAAAAAAAAAAGCGGAAGTTGCAAAGCGAGATTCCCGCTGATCGCGGCGTAATCAGAGTCGACTCAGGGAAAGAGGAGGCTCGCGATAGTCCCGACCCCGGTAATTCGCCCCGCCAACGAGGGGTGGGCGAGGGAGAGGGGGCAAACAAGAAAAGTCGGAGGTGTCAAATTTTTACGAGCACCTGTTCACCATTTTCCCTTCTCGTAGAAAGAGAGAGAGAGAGAGAAAGACTGGGCCCCGCATCGTCAGGTAGACACGCAGGGCTCGTAGGGCCCTATGTGTATAGGTACTCTATCGACCTGGAAACCTGTTCTTCCTTCTCTCTTCCATTCCCCTTCCCCCTTTCGCGTCCTTTCCCCCCTTCCCCCCTTTCCTCTTCTTCGCTCCGCTCTTCACTCTGCTGCTGGCGGCGGGAACGATGGAAATGAAAAATTAGGCCGTTGTCGAGACCTCTCCTCCTTCGGAACGCGTCTCCTCTTCTCGTCTCTCCTTCCTCCGTCGACTTTTTCGTCATCACCATTTATTTATCGCACGCCGACACGTACGTACGGGGTGTTTGTAAAACACGCGGACCAGATTTCTGACGGCGCGCGATCGAGCGGTATAGTAGTCGCGAGATAAGTTCCTGCGAGCTTACGTCAGATGGTACACACCTTATCGAGACGGATTACGAATATCTTTATTTTTAATCGCTTATCAATTTTTGAGAATCTTTTTTCTTTCGTTCAGGAAAAATCTCGACTTGAAACTGATGCCGAAAATCAGGGACCAAGATTCGCACGTAAAAAGAATGGTGCACTTGGAAGAATCTTTTCTCTCCACAAACCCAAAGAAAGAACATCATCTTATCCCATCGATGCGCATTTTCATACTAATGATCTATTCGTACACGCATCTAGAAAGAACGATAATTCTGAATCATCCGTACGCGCATCTTGTACATTATAGCGTTTAAAAGAGTCTGAATCTTAACGTTAACTTCTAATTCTCGAATATTGTATATGTCTAGCGATATACAAATAGAGAGAGAGGGGGGAGAGGGACGACATGAAAAGAGAGAGACGGTCGATCATAATGATTCGCGCGGCTATCGGCGAGTGGCACGCCACGTGTATTTCTCCGTGAATGTATACCTGCGGATTGACAGGTTATTGGCGGTTAGTCGTTAGTCTCTGCACCGAGGCGATCGAGGGCGAGTGTGTATGCGATTCTTCGCGTAAGCCGTTTATGCGTAAGCGCGTGCGTGCACGCATGACCGAGCGCACGCGAGGGCGCGTCAAGGATCGCGATTAACTCCGTACTTGTGACTTGTGACTGTATAATTCTCTTGCCGCGCCGTAGCTATTTTTCTTATGAAAATGGCCCCGCGCGTTATATTCATTATGTTCCCGCTAATGCGGCCGGTTATGTCGGTTATGTTACATTCCATTGTGCGATGTAACATGAGGCGTTGCCGGAAATTAACCTTTGGCGGCGCCAAACTTTTACTTTGCGATGTGATAAATACAATTGCGTATATTACATCTCGTGTTGGTGTACTCTTGTTTAATAAAGTATTCGTATTCGTAGGTAGAAGTTTATTAATTGGAATCAATGTACTTTAATGAGAGATGTTGCGCAATCATGTTTTGTAGGTCACATTGTAAATTTTATATGATTATAGATTTATGGAGATCTTTCTCCTTTAAAGATTTATTTTAATCAACCGTTTACATTCCTGACACACAGAGCGTAAAATTTACGTCCCTTTTTTTATATTCGTATATTGATTAATTTGATTTTCTTAACACTTAGCCTAATTTTAAGAGGATCAAATTAACTATAAAAACTGAAAAAAGTAAAAATATTAAAATTTATTTATGCAGAAATCCAGATAGGAAAGGCTAATAAGAGCCAAGCGCAGAAATTAAACGCAACAGACTTGTTTTAAAATTCTTCTCCATGTAATTCGTTTATTTAACAAATTATATAAAGAAGAATTAAAAAACACAAGTCTGTTGCGTTATATATATATATATCAGAGTCCCCTCTTTTATTAAAAATTTATGTAACGTCGATTCTTGAAAGCGTTGAAACTAACGAAAGATTGATCCCCTTTTCAAAGACTGATCAAAGTGGTTTACACTTTCAAGATACTGCGAGAACATAAAAGCGCTCGTTTACTATAGCAAAACCGAAAGATTGCAGTTATCAAACCGGCGATCTTAAGACCGGATGTATCGATCTACGATGATTGCCGCGCAATACACCCTTAGGCGCGTCACCCTGTATATCTCTAAGAGACTACATTATGCTTGCCGACCTGTTGCTACCCTTTCCTACCTCGCACCCTTCCACTGTTCCTTCCGACCTAATCCACCCGCCGCTACGAAACGGAACCCCCTCCCCTCCCTCTTTCCCTCGTTGTCCACCTCGTGTGCACTTTCTCATGTTCCTTTAGCTCATTGAAACCGCTCTATATTCTTCATTTCGAATTCTTCTCCGTTTTTTACTACCTGCTTCTCCTCACCCTTCGTTTCTTCTACTTCAATCTCGATCTTCATCCACTGCCTCTTCTCAACGTCTTCTCACCCTTCTTCCTCGTTCCCCGATCCTTTTTTCAAGCTTCTTACGCGAAAGACATTCTTTCGCAATACTACGATATCGCGGTATCGATATACCTTGACACAATATGGCATCGATATTTTCAACTCGATAGTTGAAAAGTACAAGTAATTTCTCGGCTTATATTGTGCGGCCGATACGTTATTCTCTACCGCAGACCTTAACGAGGATTTATAGGCATGGACGTCTGCTACGCATGTATCTACGGGGTGTCCGGGAACGACTAATCATAGCACTAATGACGGACTCTTTATAGCCGACTTGTAGCCGATATATTATCTTTTTCTTCCTTCAATCTAAACGTCAAAACAAGAATGATTCTTTCTTTAAAAGTTCTTTCAACAAATCGACCTTATTCTTCGATTAAGATTCAGATAGGATTTTGCTTTTCGACGTCAGAGCTTTCCAATCGTCAGGATATTTAAAAGTCGATAGCATAAAAATATTGCGACGCGAATAACAATGCGAAAATCTCCCGTCAAAAGAAGTCTTCCACTCGAGGAGAGAGAACCCGCATCCGATTGAAATTAAGATCGCTCTTACTCATCGCGCTCTTACTCTCTCTTTCTCTCTATCTCTCTCGCTCGCTCTCGCCTGAAATTGAGATTAATGCCGTGCATTTTTTTCTCGATTCTCCGATTGCAGCCTCGGGAGGGGGTGGTTCGATGTTGGTCCCTCCCGTGGCCCAAGGTGGGACCGGCGATCGTCCCGTGGGGGACCCGGTGGCACGGGCGCAGCAGACGACCGGCACCGCCGCCGCAACAACGACCCTATGGCCTTTAGCACCTGCACAGCCCAATCAGGTTCCCAATCAACAGGCCCAGGGCATACCACCCCTGGCCGCTACGCCTGCGCCCGCTCACAATCAAGGTTCGCATTACATTATTTATATGTGTAAGTGTGTCTGTCTGTGTATCAATCATTATTATTATCTCGCGGCGGCGTAACTCTTCCAAGATTATATATAAACTCCGATCTTGAATATATTTATCTCTCGAAAATTGCGGAAAGTCGCGTCTGTTTCTCACTTGTGTAAGATGTATAGATGAAACACATCCTCTTTTGTCGTTATTTTTAACTCTAGTCTTAATTCTTTAATATTAAACATTCACAAAAAGGCAAAGAAAGAGCTTGATGAAAGATACCATACTTATGGATTTTCTATGGCGCATCCGGTATATCTGTTATGTAATATTCACTATTGATCGGAGGTCGTTCACGCTCGACATGTAATACGCTTATCGCGCATTATCAACTCGATAACTCGAATTTGAGTTGTACGTTAGAATGTTTATATGCCGAAATAGCTCAGTTGGGAGAGCGTTAGACTGAAGATCTAAATGTCCCCGGTTCAATCCCGGGTTTCGGCAAAGTTTTTTTTCTCATCTTCGATGTAATATTCTTTGTTTTCATTCAGAAACGTCAAGAAAGAGAGAGAGAGAGAATACTCTGCTTTTATTTATTGAGTTTCGAAATGGAACAAATATTTATTTTTTTTTCCTCATTAAATTAACGTTTACATTTAGTATAACTTGGTACAACCATTAGCCGTGTTCAGTAACATCTAACATTATATATTATACCTGACCTAAGCAGGGCTGGATTAACGCATAGGCAAACTAGGCACTGCCTATGGGCCCCCACCACGAAAAGGCCCCCACCAACCAATGAAGAAAAATTTTTTTTATAACCAAAAAAATTATATTTTATAAATAAATTCGTAAATGGTTAATGATGCATTTCACTATTAGTTATTATTTGTATTATATTAATTACAGTTCCTTTTTTAGTGCTCAAATGTTCAATTAATTTTCAAAAAATCCTACATAGGCCCCCACCAAAATCTGCCTAGGGCCGCATATTAGGTTAATCCGGCCCTGGACCTAAGTCAATAATTGTAAGATGATTGATTATTATCCATTGAAAAACTGGACAAAGCACGCCTCATTATTATTAACGTTTTTACGCAATTGCCGAGTAAATAATGAGTTGCTTATTTTCCAAATAAGTTTATCTTCCAAACATTATGAATTTTCATGAGGCGCGAATTTTATGCTAATAGGCATCGCTTTTAATAATTTTATGATAATTCTTGTACATATCATACATATTACCATGGGCAAGTATTTGGAAACATCAAACATCATAGCAATCGTTCGGAGACATAATATAAAGATGAAATTTTGATTACTTTTTTGCACTTGACGATAAGCAGAAGATACGCAGAAGAAATATTGTTACATACGATATAAAGATTGCATATACCTCAGTGTGATTGATCGATATGGTAAAACTCGCGGTTAAATCGAATGTAAAACAAAGCGTTAACAATAGATATAAAAAGATTGACCGGCATATGTCATACTTTTGTCTGGCACGTGTTAATTAAGTCAACTACTACGGAAAGAGAAAGAGAAAGAGAAGCGAAATATCGAATCTCTCCTACTTTTTATTCTATAATAGTCAGTTGCATAGTATCCACAAGATAAAGAAAGAAAGATTCAGTTCTTTTTTTCAGGATATTTCAGGCGATAGATGTCATTATTAATGCCGGATCTATTTTCATATGTACATACATGGTTTGAGAGTGCGTATCTCGGAAATATAAGCGTTCGCGAACCTCGTTCGATCGTTAAGTTAAGCTAAGCGCCTCCTCGATCGCGTGTCGTTGACTTATTTGACCTGGATTAATTATAAACTCTCCGACATCTTAACGATGTTACAGGTGCGAACCGCTACGGACTGTACTCGTTATTCCCAGGGGGTGGCGGGGGCAGTTACGTCGCCGCCACTCCTGCCACCCCCGGGCAACCGACGCCAGCACGGGCTTATCACGCGACGACACACAAGGGTAAGTTTACAACGACTTCCTCTCGCCGATTCGTTTTCTTTCAAGGTCGCACAATCATTTAAACAACAATTTTCGCCGCGCAAACGCGAGAATCTTTGCGATCCGATCGTGCGTTTGGGGATGACGTTAAGAATCTTCCAAAGTACAAATTAATCAAGAATCTTCAAGGTTGACCTCTGCCAATTTTCACAGACATGTTTTCTCCTCCAAAATGTACGTAGATATTGACGATATTTTTATCATTAATCTTATATACAGAGAAAATAACACGAAAAGCTATAAGCTATAATCTGTATATAAGATCAAAGATAAAAATATCGTCAATATCTGTAAAATAGACCTCCATAAAAGACCGCAAAGGATCGAAGAACGTTTGACGCTCGAAGGAACCGATTAGGAGGAATCACTTTTAGATCGAACTTGGCGCGATTTTTTGAACCGTGTCTTGGTGACAAAACTTGGCTCGAGCCTCCCTCGGATAATTGAAATCTCGCCGGAGATTCCATTTTCGACAAGACTCCGGAGGGAGGAGGGGAATCGACCCTTCGACGTGTCCCTCGCGTGTCGTCTCTTTTTCTTTTTCCTTCCGAATCTGCTGCCGGGTCTTTACCACCGCCGTCGCTTTACGGAGCCGCGTTTTGGGTTACACCTCGGACAATGAGGTTGTTAGGAACTGTGAGGAGATTTCGAGATGGGGAAAGGAAGAGGAAACGTGCGGGGAAACAGTCTACAGTCTAACTGGACACGCGGCCGCACGCGGGAATTCTTCAATTCCTCTCTCACCGAATCCTCCTAATCCTCCTTCAAGCTTTAATTGCGTAATTGCTCTATTGTGAATTGGGAGAGGCTCTGCGTGAAAGACTTTTTCGTGTCGCGTATATATAGAACTTATACTGCTAATCGACAGTAAAAGTTGGTGAAATATGAATCAATATAAGTTACATAATATGTATTATACTTTAATATATTATATAATATGGAGCAATATAAATTATATACCTACAGTACATAACTTATATTGTGTTAATCGACAATAAACTGGCGAAATATGGACCCTTCGATGAATCTCGAGACGATATTTTTTCCCGATTATAGTAAAGATTCGATTTCGTGGTTTTTAATCAATTCAATCTTATCTTTCATGCTTCGTTGGGATGTGTTGCAGAACGTACAAGTAAGTATATATAAAGTCGCAGGACGTATAGATGTAGATACGAAATTTTGACAAAATGCGTCTTACAAAGAGTGACACTTTCCGACGTCACGTCATTTCGCTAACGACAGTCAATTCCGTATACGCATCGTGGTAGACATCAACGTAGATATTTTTTACACACGCGTTAATTTGCATAGGCAGATACGTATCCGCATTTAGATAAAATCAATAGTCCTAGCGATGGCGCAGCGCGCTGCCGAAGATATATCGCGCTGCCGCGCGCTTTGATAGAACATCGCGTTCTCTCTCTCTCTCTCTCTCTCTCTCTCTCTCTCTCTCTCTCTCTCTCTCTCTCTCTCTCTCTCTCTCTCTCTCTCTCTCTCTCTCTCTCTCTCTCTCTCTCACCCTCTCTCGCGAGAATAACGCGAGTTTTCCCTCGCGAAACGCGGATTTTGAAAATTCTAATATCCGCTCCATTTCCATACCATCGTATTCTCCTTCATTTACAAACTGCAGTTACCCAATTATCGATAAAATATCCGGTTAGGTAATTATCGATAAAATATGGAATCCTAATTATTGACGAAATATGGGACCAAAGTACCCCTATCTGGAGAGATACTCTCTCCGTATTTTATTAATAATTAAAAATGGAGACTTTTCTTGTTTTTCCGCGAAAAGCTAAATGTTTCAGAGATTACATGCCTTGTACACAAATAAAGAAAATTCTACACAAAATAAAATACCCCATATTCCGAGTAGAGAAAAAGCAATGCGCGAATCGACACACATTGTCGAGTGGACTCGATCTAGAATAGCGATCGCGGAATAGCATAACTTTTCTATTCGTGGGCAGGAGAGAGAAAGAGATAGAGAGCGCAGAATGCCGTACACTTATCGTCCGCTCGCGGTGAGCCGGGTCGATTAATCGGCGACGGCGGATTCTCCAGTTTCAGAGAGCGTGTTTTCCGCGGCGGTCGGAGTCGGGGTGGGCGGCTACACCTGGGGCGCTCCCACGCCCCCGCCGGGATCGCCCTACAGCCCCGTGCCCGTGACGCAGCTGGAGCTGCTGGCGAAAAACTTGGCGAACCTGGCGCCCGCGGCGGCGGCGGCGGGCCAGCAGGCCCTGAGTCTGCAGGGTGTCGGGGTTAACGTTGCCGGTAGCCTGCATCACGCCCAGCACACGCAGCACACTCAGCACACCCTCAACCTCACCGGGCTCCACCATCTGCATCACGGTAAGAGAAACCTATTGAATCACCGTATTTGTCGCACTCGGGAAATTTTGGGAATATCAGGGAACCGCTGCACGTGCGTAAAATTTGATAATTCCTTTCTCGAAACGAGCAACGTGGATTTTTTTCATTTTTAAACGAGAGGGGGAAAATAGACGAGTGTATTTTTGACGACAAACGATAAAGAATAGGATTGTGTGTGTGTGTGTTGATAATGTTATATCAATTATACATGTTATTTTCGTCTTATTTCTACATTATCTATAACGTTATTGTGCAATAAACGCGGAAGAAGAAGCTGTATCGCGAGGAATTAAATATAGCGGAATGTATGCATATATATATCTCTGATTTCTCAACAGAGTGTTATCAAGAACGGAATGATTGCCGTTACAAATCGCGCTGCATTCATTAAATTTCTCATCTTATATTAGTCGGAACTTAACGAATCTAATCAACGGAATCTGATAAGCGAAGCGAAGAAAATGGAACTGACATAAGTAGGATAAATTAGAATCTCTCTCTCACGTACAGATATCTCTTATTTCTTTCGCTTGTTATATACGCGGATAGTAGTTCATACTCATACGACGAATCGACAACTTGTAGCACTTTCCGCGCGGATGAGAAAGCATCTCGGAGAAAGCTTTAAAAAAATATTGAAGCAACTTTTTCCGATCGCGTTTGCTGAACCGGAAATGCTTCCTCTCTCCCCCTACCATTCTAAATTATCCTACATTATCAGCATGATATCAAGCCTTGCGGAAATAGCACGTAATCTGTCACACTTTGTGGGTTCACTCTCTTATGACAAGTCGCGGATAATTGATACTTTGGATGGGAACAATATTAACGTTAAGTTTCCTGTGTTTGGCAAAAGGCGGCCTCCACCAGAACGCGTTCTCACCCCAGTTATCCCTGGTGACCGGCGGCGCGCCGACGTTGACCATCAACAGCTTCTCGACGCCCAACTCGGCCAACGGGATCGTGCCGACGACGGGCGTCCTCCTGCAGGAGTACCAACCGCCGATAGGCGTGACGGCGGCGACAGGATGCAACCTCACCGTCAACTCGGGCTCGTCCTCGTCCTGCCTGACCAACACCAGCAGCATGACCAGCGGCATGCTGGTGCACGGCGGTGGCGCCGTTCAAGCTGCCGCCGTTCAAGCCACCACCGCCGCCGCCACGGCCACGAAGAAGCGGGAGGCCTTTCTGCCCAGTCAAGGCCAACCGGTAAAGCTGGAGAACAAATCGACCAGGACGTCGTGCCTCTGCAGGAATAGCAACGGTACGAGTTCGGTGTCCGTTTGGTACCCTTGATGATCGAAACCTCCTTTTTGTCTTATCCTCTTATCTCTCTAATCTCTCATTTTTTATTCACATTTCTCAGGCGTCAGATTCTAGACCCTTCAACCTCTCTGAAGCTATATACTTTCTTATCTCGGTTTGTTGAATTTTTCAAGTTTCCAATCCCGAAGAGTTCTTGGAATTCTTAAACTCCAATCTCGAAGAGGAAACTTAGAGTTTAAACTTTCGAGATCATTATCGCGCGCGTCGTTCTTGGATTAGATGGAATTAGAAGGGATTCTCTCGATTATGAATTCGCGACTAACGATCGCGGAAACGATGAATTCCAGGCAAGACGAAGGTGGTGCATTCGGAGATAGGTTGTAGCAGGACTTTACCTGTCGCCTCATCTTGGAACGGACAGGACAGCAATGCGGGTGCCCACAATAGCGGTGCCAATCTGACGGTGAAGAGGGAACCCCTGGCCTCGGTGCCCTGCCAAGTCGCCGAGGTTTCCACGTCTCTACACGCCACCACCTCCGTCAAGATCGAGCCCGTTCCACCCAAATCCGAGAACGGTAAGTGTTCCTAAAACACTAGAAAAGAGTCAATTATTTCAATGCAGAGCGATGGCTTTGGAACCAGCAGAGTGGTCAGGGTTAATTACCATAGAAGAGATCATCACGCGTGTCTTTGTCACTTGCCTCTTGATGTGTCCGACGAGATCATCGTACGACGATATATTATTAGCGACAGATGCTGGATGAAAATCATACGCGAATCCACGTATTATTGCGCCACAATATATCACGAATCTGGAGAAGACGAGACGAGCAATCTCGAATCGAAGCAATAATCGCGCGATATAAGATTGTGTCCGAGAGGTAAAAATATCTTCGGTATATCGAAGATATAATCGCGTTTCTCTCTCGACAATCATATACGGATAATCGTCGGTCATTCAATGCTACAACGTAGTAGAACAATCTTTCACATATATATGTGTGTTTAATATACGATTTAAGGAATTTTTCAAATCGCGAGATATAATTACGTTGTCGTCAATTTACTCCGAACATCTTGTCCGAGATCGAAACGACTAATTCGAATCGACATAATCGCATGTTCATTCGATACGTGGACGACTGGGCAATATTTGAAAAAAATATCTTGCTTAAGATATATACAATATAAATAAGATGCGATTACAAAGAATCAAAGATAATTATGTTTTTCAACGTGCGCGCGAGAGTTTCATTAATTTGCGACGAAACTCGTATATGCGCAAAGCACGCAAAAGCTCTTATCTATATATACGAAAATATCGTTCGAATCGACATAATCACATTTTTCATCGGCCACGCGGAAAATCGCCCGCTCGCCTGATTCGCGAAGGTGGCGCGACGCTTTTTTTGATAGGCGCACAACGCGTCGAGAGCACGCTAAGGGAGGGACGGACGAGGGCGAGGGAAGAAACGTACGATATGGCATGAGAGCACAAGAGCGAGATGATGGCGAAAAAAAAGAAAGAAGGAAAGAGCGAGAGGGAGAGAGACGGGGCGAGACGAGATCGCGCAAGAGGACCGGTTGGTTCGCGAGCGAGACGCCGAGAGGAAAAGAGCGAGAGGGACAAGAGGAGGAGAGGAAAGGAAGAGAAAGAGAGAGAGAGAGAGTGAGCAAAGGCAGAGGCAGACAGTCTCGTTAAAGTAGGAGGTGCGTGGCACGCATGGCGACGCAAACACAAGGCGTGGTTCGAAAGAGTCTCGACCCTCTTCTCTTCTCCTGGCCGGTCCCGACACATCTCGCACCGGTTCTCTCACTCTCTCTCTCTTTCTCTCTTTCGCGTGTGCGTGATGCCCACACGTGTTACGTCATGCGAGCGTAACGCGCGTCGCGTCGAAGGCCGCCGCGCCGCGCCGGAAGGATAGGTGTCGGAGAGGACGACGCACGGTGGCAGAAAGAAAAGGAGGAAGGTGAGACGAAGTGAGGAAGGGTCGAGAGAGATCGAGACGGTGATTTAAATGAATGCACTTCCGAGTGCATCGATGAAACGCGACGCGTAAATCCGCGGTCTCTTCTTTCTCGAAAGTAAAAATGTCGAGGCTTATCGACGAAGGGGAGGAATCGAGGGGGAGGGAGACAAATCGAGACGGAGGTGATTGAAATAAATGCGTTTCGAAGTATAAATTGCCTTTTTCGGTAAAACGTGCGAAGAAGCATTTTTCGTGAAAAGGCCAATCAACGGATGAGAAGGGGAAGAGATTTGGATGGGAGATTTAAACGCGGATGCGTATCAGATGTATAAAATATACGCGTGAATCAAGTTCGATTGGAAATATCTCCCTGTTCGCGAAAAATTGCCGTATCAAGACAGATTGAAATTCGAAATAGCGACAATCCTTACTTTTTCAGCCGACAATAATCTCTATGTGTATATTTATTCGCAACGATCGACGCCGTTTTTTCCAGCAGTCGCACATTCCTTAGATTCCTTAAATTCTTCAAAGTATAAAAAGCCGCTACTCGGGAAAAAACGCGACACGTGACCGCAACCTTCGCAACGCTGAAGGCGTCGAATAAAAGAATGTGTGACTTTGTGCGAATTCACGATAGAGATCGATCCTATTCAACCCGATCTGAAAGAGGTTCTTTCCAGGATCTGTCGGGAATTTCCCGTCGTTGATAAATAAACTTTGGTAAACGAAATGAGAGCGACACGTCAAAGACAAGGCTTCGGAGAGTTTGCGGGCGATCTCTGACGTCTTCTCCCGTCTAGCGATTCACGGACGATTTCCTTAATCGTTTCAGGGATAGCGGTCTCGAACGCTGCCGGTGGCATCCCGGTCGGCATCGCTGTGGCGAGACAGCGGTTGCAACATCAGGAGACTTCGACGTCTATGCGTAACGTGTCCCTAAGTCATCACACGTCGCATCACGCGACGAGCTACCATCATTTCCAGCCGGACAGCCTGGGTGAGTGTCTTTCTCTCTCTCTGTCTGTCTTCCTCTCCTTCGGGATTACGAAACTCTCGGGTGTTTATGAATCTGAAATGGCGAACGATTTACATTCAAACTCCTTCCGGTATCACGACGAAAACAAACATTCGATAGAGCAATTTGTATGAATATAACGATGCAGCGTTTATATGACAGAATTCTACTTTTCACGCACAAAAGTCCTAATAAGGTGGATATTAATACGATATCTTTGCGGAAATATATGAATTCCGTATTCATATTATATTTATGAAAACGTGTCACCTGTCACATCTGTGGAATTATTTGTGAGATGTAATCTATATTTCAGTAACCGCGCGCGATCGTCATGCTTTGCGAAAAGTGGATCGTGTATTTAAAGATTCATTATGTGATTAAATATTGGTATCGAATTATAAAAAACGTTTTTGTCGCTCTTGTCCCGTTTATACTCTTACTAATCGCGTAGCGTTCGACAAGTTTCGTTATCGCGTTAATCTTTTGTAATATCGAGAATATCTCACGATGCAATTTTAAAACCCTAAATAATAACGAAATACACAAATTTGCAAAACGCGGGATTATTCTTTGACAATTTTGACAATTTTGACAATTTTGCGCGCGGAAAAATATTAAAATAAAAAAACAAATTTTTCCAGAGACATCCCTTTCGAATGTTAGCATGCAATATATACGGTGCTCTTGTAATTAGTACACGCAAGCTGCAATCCTAAAGCGAAAATTAAAAGAGGGCTCGCTTAGGTTTGCTGGCGTGCAAAATATCATTTGTCGTGCATGTGAACGAGCTTTAAAATCGATCGCATGATCCTTGTCGAGCCTTTTCGCGCTTAACGTCTTAGATATCGACGTGAAAGAAGGAGTAATTTTGCCTATCGCATTGTTTGGAGCGTAATTTATTGTGAAAGGATATCGCGCCACTATTATTGGTGCCTAGGGTTCTATCAAGAGACACGTTAATGTCTCATGCCAAGTCACGCGCAGCAACTGCGTATCTATACGCAAGTCCGCCCAGTTGAAGGTACTTTAGATTAGCCGATCTTGGCAACAACTGAACCGTTAGAATTCTTAATAGGTTTCGATATAGCCTGGGTCTGTTTCAAGTGTCTATTCTGTAAAAATAATAAGTATAAAAGAAAATAAAATTACTTATATTCAAAAATTTATCTTTTTAATTGGAAATTAATTTCGCCTTTTTTATTAACACGTTATTTTTTTAACAGAATCCCAGGCAAACAGCAATATCCTTTCACAAGTAAAACAATATATCTTAAATACTTAAAATAAAAAAAATTAAGTGTGTGATTCTAGAGTTTTTACATTTGTATATCGTATCCACCTGAAAATCCACAGAATAGTCTTAATTAAGAATTATAAGGGTTGTTTTACGAGGCGATCTAAAATACCGCGCGTCAAAAATATTCACCAATATTCAATGAATTTGAAATATCCTCAAATATACAATCGCTCACCTTTACATCACCCGGCGAAGAGCTACAGAGTTGACGCGAGACTCCGGAGTCTCTCGCTCCTGGCGCGCGCCAGGGCCAGGACTCTCCCTTCTCACGATCAACCTCAACCCCCGGTGTTCGCGGTGGACGCGGATGAACCCCAGGCTGAATGAGTCCCCGTTACAGGCTCCAGCACGGCCATGGCGGTAGGCGGCACCACCCTGGTGCACTACGGAGGGCCTGGAGGGGAGGATCGTGCGGCCCACCTCGCTGCCATTCCCTCCGGGGCGCTCGCGCCCTCGCTGAGCCTGAATTCCAGTCTGAATTCCAGCCTGAATTCCACCCTGGGCAGCATCGGCGGCGCAACGGCAGCCGACTCGGCCGCCACCGCGTGGCCGCCCACGCTGTGGCAGTATCCGGCTCCAGCGGCCGCAGGTGAGTAGACTGAGTAGTTCGAATATCATTATCAAAAATAATGAGCGACGCACGGAAGCATTCAACCTCCTCCCCCTTCCTCATATACCTACAAACACACGATCCTTTAATAATGAGCGATACACGGAAGCATTCAACCCCCTCCTATTCTGCCCTCCCCCCCATATACAAATGTACCCATATACAAATGCTTTAATAATGAACGACAAACGGAAGTATTCAACTGTCCCCTCCCTTACATACAAATATATGTATATGAAATATATGTATCTTTAAGATAGATGATATATCTGTAGATAAACGAAAAAAGGATCAATCTATTGTACGTCGTTATGATTCCTAGTATCGAATATAATGCAGATTTTTTTTTACTTTGAAGCATAGGTAAATTATTATTTATGCGATGATTTATATATGCAGAATGAGTACTCGAAGTCAAAAATAATACATGAGTGAGAAAAGAATATATTAGCCCCTACTTCGATCAGTTTTGCAAAATATTGTTTAAGAATATATTACATCGCGATACGGCATGCCGATACTTGTTATAAAAAGATATGACGACTAGAGATTGTAAATAAAATTTGAACTCTTCAATTTTGATAGTGATTTCTGATAGTTTGTACATAAAATTCTATCGATGTTCATTAAATCCTATTTTGTGTATACTAACATTTCGATATTAATAGTAATAATAGTTTATATTTTGTTCTAAGAATATATGTATATAAACACAAGTATTAATACATTTAAAATATAGCAAGATGTAATATTAAAAAATAATGAAATAAAAAAATAAACATATAGTATATTTAAATGTAAAAGCAAGTACAGAGTGTAGGAAAACCCCATAAAAAAAATCATAAATCAAAGAATGAAACAAAAAAATAGAAAGTAAAAATATACAAAAATCATCATAAAAATGTAAAAATGTAATATATAATATATAAAAAAAGAGATGAACATATGATATAATATATAATAAGCTAAATGAAATTAAATTTATAAAAAGCACTCTCGCGGAAATAAAGAGTATATCATAAACATAAACAAAGTATATCGTACACCCTGCATAATTCGCATAATGTGGCAAATTTTTGGCGACGTAAACGGACCACGTCGTCGGATGGACGAAAGTACGAATTAATTAACGTCCCGTGACGTGTATTACGCGCATCCGTCAGCGCGGGGCGATTAACCGGGCCACTAACGAGCGACCCTATACAATTTCGGATCGAATTCACCACCCCTCGCGCCACCCCGACCCACCACCACCACCACCCCCTTTTCCCGGCCCCGCTGACCGAGTGACATTTATCCTAAATAACGCGAACTGAACTACATCGCCGCCCGATCTGCCGTTTGCGCGCGCATATTTTCGCGCCGTGTAAATCATTCACGCGCATATCCGTTTTTAATTTAATTAGCGTCGCTCTTGATCGAGCGTTCGAATCGAGACAAAAATGCGCGCGCCAAGACATGTACAAGACAGTATGAATCAAATCCCAATTTTACGCGATATTTAAATATAACAATAGCGTAGTAGTAACGGATAATATGCAATCTCTCTTCATTTCATATCCCGAATCGTATATACATTTGCAGAATACGGAGTACAGAAATATACCATATATTCAGAATTATAACCATCAACCGGACAATACGGTCTAATCCTTTGGGTCTTTTAATATCGTTCAAGTTATCGCGCGTTCAAAGTGCATATTTATAAATGTGGATTATAAGCGTAATTGAGCCTTCCTATCCTTCCTCCTCGCATACACACACACACACACACACACACACACACACACACACACACACACACACACACACACACACACACACACACACACACACAATGAGGCAATTGAAATTAATACAGCGAGTGAGCAAGGGCGTCCGCAGAATTTTTTCAGGAGGTGGGGGGCATATCACTTGCAGATTAATTGGGAAAAAAAAAATGTTTGCTTTAATATTTTTACATCTTTTAGTATTAAAGCTTTCTTACCGCGACAAGGATGTAAGGTAGGAAGTAGATGTAAAGGTTTTTTTAGTATTTTTTTTAATTTAAAAAATTGTCCATTTTTCAGGGGAGGGCAAGTGCCCGTTTTGTCCCCCCCCCCCCCCCCTGCGGACGCCTATGCTAATGAGGAATTAATTTGGCTTTTGTAGCGATGCCAACGGAGCCGATCGGCTTCCCGCAAATGGGCTCCGGGCTACAGGGCGGTTTGCAGCTGGTCCGCGATCCGTCCGGACACGTTATCCTCATCCACGCCGCGGGTAACGTAACATTCCCCGAAAACGTTGATTCCCTTATGACGGGAGGGATGAGACTCAACTCACCCTTTTGCATTTCTTCTTTCGACAGAACAAATGCAGCAGGCCGTGGTGTGGCCCAATTATCCCAATCACAACGGTAACATCGCACCGCCGCCTCTTCTGCTGCCACCTCCGCCCCCCTCGATACAGCTTCTGAGCGACATCGGCGGTGCGAGACTGGTGCTAACCGAGAACAAGAGAAAACAACAAAGCGCGTTACCCATCGTCAAGATCGAGGCGGAATGCAGCAACAGTCCCACCACTATAATCAGTGAGCAGCAGAACTTTATTTCTTTTCGATAGAGAGGAAAACCATTTTTTTCGGAAAGAAAAAACGAAAGAAAAGATGATGTTTTAGCGAATGTAACTATAGAGAGGAAATATTTAATCACTTTTATCTTTCGCGACGATATAATTAAAATTTCTCTTGAAAAGTTGGATGCAAATTATACAGATTAACAATTATAATTAATTATCATACACATATTTATATAATCAACAATTATAAATAAATTAATTCTTGATAATACAAAGCGCGATATAGAGGAGAAAAGCATAAAGTTCGCAAAATATAAAGGGAGAAAATATACGAGCGATAGCTGAGCACTACGTTGTGATAGAATGAGAGATTCGTTCAAGATATTACATTACATTTTGTATGTAGCGTCGTCCACCGAGTCGTCCAAGACCGCACTGCAGACTATGACCTCCATGACCGGCGCCCTGGTACCCGATGCCGCCCTGGTCACCACGTTGCACTATTATCCACCGGCGCCGGCGCTGGTGCAGATCAGCCAGGCCGAGCCTGCCACGCACTGCAGATCGCAGGTAGGTAGATTGCGTTCCGTCAGGAATTTATAAACATCTAGGTGCAATACTATCTAGAAGCGGGGTATGCGCGCGCGAATTATTACGCCGACCGACCGGCCGGCCAGCGCAATATCTATGCAGATACCCGATGCAAATCGCGTTCGCTCGATGATTAATACAATGTACCGCAACGTTTCCACATTATGCGAATGGCTGAACCGCGCCCAAAGCTTGACGTAATCACCGATGCACACCCCCATCCATCTTCCTCCTCTCTGTCTCTCTGCCTCTCTATTTCTCCTTTCTTTCTCCCTTTCGTTCAAAGATCTCTCTTTCTCTCTCTTCCTCTCTTTTAGCTTCGCCTGTATGAAAAAATCCAACAGATTACTCTCGATGCTTTCATGAAACAATAATTAATTGATACGTGAAAGAGTTGGCTTTTGTTTTCGCGAAGAATTAGAGAAGATTTGGGCGATGAAAAAGAGAATGTAAATAAGAAATCCTTGAGATTTCCAAAATTACTCCAAAACCTTGTATAACAAGAAAATACCTTTTTTTATGAAGGCCACGTCGCCGGTCTCGTATCTGACGCCACCCCCGGAAGTGCCGGCGACGATTCGCGCGATCGAGCCGCCGTCGTTCGGTGTCCAGGACGCCTCGAATCAGACCGACGCGCCCGAGGACGCCGAGGATCAGAAACAGGAACCGCTCGTCAAGCAGGAGCAGAACCCGAGTCCTTGCCAGATCGCGTCCCAGTCGAATCCGGGGAATTTCAAGATCGCGGCGCTGCCTCCGCCGACGGAGAGGATCTGCAACGTCGTCAGAATCACGACGACCACGACTACGGTGAATCCGACCGTCTGCGGCATCGTCGCCAAGGTGGATAAGGCGGAGAACACGATAATCAACATGGCCGATTGCGCCAAGTACTCAGCCAAGGATGGTAAAGCGATCGTCAAGGCGGTCGAGCACGATGCTGCTCGGATGGATGAGGAGATCTGCAGGGACGACAAGTCATCCGTCTGCGGCAGCAGGGCCGGCAGGATCGGCGCTAGGATCATTGAGATCACCGAAGAGAACTGCGACAGCTTCCACGAGAATCTGGAGTTCTTCGCGAGGAGGAAAGACGTCAGCGTGGATCAACGTGAACGTCACGACAGTTATCCCAATGATGAAGAGAACGTTGCGCAAGAGCCCAAGGTTCATGAAAAGATAGAGGTAAAACTAATCGTCATTATCCAAAGTTTCTTAATCTCAACAAATATAAATGCCTTTCTCTCAAAAAGAATTTATAAGAGTTTCTTTGTTCTTTGTAATTAATATAAAGTAGAGAAAAGTTTCTACCCTGAAGTTGTTACTCGATCAATTTTACACTCAAATATTTCGATTTTATAACTATTAATGTTTTGAATCAAAACCAGATACCCATTTCATCCCTTTGATATCTTTTAAATATAGTATAATATTTAGAATTATTGCATACCTTTCAGGTCGAGTCAAAGACCCTCGACACTTCGGAAAATGTCGAAATTCACCATCAAACGTGCGCCAAGACATCGGAGCCGCCAATCTTCAACGGATCCAAGGTAAACATCGTCGATTCCACAGAACCGTCGAGAATCAATTGCGAGAGTTGCGACAAAAACGTCACGAAGGACACTTCGAACGGCGAAGTACGGCCTCAGATCACTATAAAGTCCTTCGACATGCCCAATATCGATTGCGACGATCAGGAGATCGCGCCACAGGTGGTCGTCAAGCAGGAGGCCGATGAGAGCGGCTACGAGGTATGTTACGAGTCGTCTCGATGCGAACCGACGTCCACCAGCGAGAGATCCAGGCTGCCTAGCTGCGAGAAATTATCACCAGAGGCGACGAAGAAGCACGCGTTGGAGAAATCCCATCATCCAGGTATCGAAAACGTGGTCGAGAAGCTGAAGAAGAACGCGGCGGCGCTGCAGGAGGCAGCGGCGCTACCCATCGCGCAAAAGTTCGACGAGTCCATGGAGAGATCCAACCCGGAGAGCGTCAAATCGCGCAGACATTCCGAGACGATCCCAAAGAAGTTGCATTTCTTGAGATCGTGCCAAAACTCCCTGGAGGGTAGCGTCGAGGTCTCCTCTTCTTCGCAGTCCACGACATCGGAGCGGCACGTCCAGGACCAATCGGGACAGTATTCGTCATCGATAAAGGACGACAAGCACTTGAACGATGGCGACAGATCGTGCAATATATCCGGCGAGACTTGCCTACTCGGTGACAACAACAACGACAGCAGGAGCAACAACAACAATATCAAGGCCGTCGAGGGCGACAAAAAACTGTTCGCTAAAAGCGAAAAGAACCTCGTTTGCGAAGTCACCGCCTATGTCAAACCCAAGACCGTTTGGCGCTGCGAGGTGCAGCCAATCGAAAAGCCTCAGACAGCTTGCAAGCCCGAGGACACGTTCTCGGAGACGAAATCCAGAATCGAGAGTCAACAAAAGCCGGCCATTGACCTGAGCGGTCTCGAGTTATTGTCGAACAGCATCGAACAATTGGAGCAACGAGTCGGTCAACCGGAACAACCGCAACCGGATACGGAACCGGCCGAAAAGTCATCTGTTAGAGGCAAGCTGATGAGTCAGCAGAGCGAGAATAATAATAATAACGTCGGCAGTCCCCTTGGCTTACTCTGTGCGTTGGCCGAACAAATTATGGAGGTGGGCGACAAAGCTCCCCGGAAACTGAATCTGGAAAGTTCGGAGGAGATCTCACAGGCAGGTAGGTTACTGTTGAATCTGGGCAGAGGTCCAGATTATCCCGAGCAAGATGGAAGCAAGAGAAAGTATTCCGAGGGCGACGATTCGCATCATTCCAAACGATCCAAGCTCAACTATCACGAAGAACAGACTAGTAAAAACACATCGTCACCGAATCATTACGACGAAATTATCGAAGACAGGACGGCAAAACAGCAGGAGGAAATGCTTCGAAAGAGATCGAAAGAAGTTAATAAAGACATCGCCAAAGACAAGACCACGGAAATTATGAGGAAACAGCAGGAAGAGGCTCTTCCAAAATCGAAGGACAGCATCAAATGTGATGCTTCCCTAGCGAAAGGCAAGATAACTGAAGCTGCAGGAAGGCAACAAGAAAGAGCCCCTCTGAAATTGAAGGACATTAAACGTACCCTTGACTTTTCCGAGGAGGAAATTCAAAGCGCAAATAAAAGAATTACTAATTTGGAAGATCAGTCTCTCGATAGGGATTGTTATTCCAATCGTGGCGCGAAACGTAAGGATCTCCAAGTTTCCTCAGACGAAACATTCGTCAATTCGCAAAGTAATGGTGTCCATAATGATAACATTGGCAAAGAAAATGATTTCTCAGAAGGCGAAGTATTCGAGTCGAAGATTCTTCCCGATCAGTCAACGAGCTGCGAGATTGAAAATCGTAAGATGTCCGTCGAAGAGAGAGACACCCACGATTACAAAAACACACGGACGAAATTAGAGGCGAAGAAGTTTATTGCCAAAAAAGGGAGTTGCGAAAACGATGACGAAGACTGGCCAAACATGAATGCTACCGAGCTGGACATGAGAGTCAAGATGGCCGACATCCAGAGGCAGTACAGGGAGAAGCAGAAAGAGCTGTCCAAGCTGATACCCAAGAAGGACGACAAGAAGAACTTTAGCAGGCCACGGAAGAAGAGCCATTCCTCCACCAGGTGAGCGCGAATCACTTTTAATATATAGTAGCCTTTACTTGCATTATCCTGTACAAAAGATATATATAAGGTACCAATTATCGCTTGCAGTAAATTTAATGAAAAATTTAGACGTACCTGATAATGAACTTCTTCGTCTTCAAAAACCCGATTAAACTGTCAAATTAGACG
Source organism: Prenolepis imparis (assembly GCF_030444845.1). Taxonomy (NCBI): domain Eukaryota; kingdom Metazoa; phylum Arthropoda; class Insecta; order Hymenoptera; family Formicidae; genus Prenolepis; species Prenolepis imparis. The sequence continues at coordinate 21,716,826 of NW_028141161.1, forward strand.
TAGAATTTTGATATTCCGAATAATTCCGAATAATTCAATTATCGATCGATTTCTTCAGTTCCGAGCACGGAATATTGTCGCCGCCGCCGCCCGCGTTGGATTCCATGAACTCCCTGTTGCAAAAGTCACCGTCAAGGTCATCGGAATCGCTGGACGATGGTGCACCTCCACCGTTGGCTTCGGCCGTCCTGACTATGCCGAAATGCAACGTGAATCTGGTAAAGCTCGGCGAGCCCAGGAGCCACATAAAGCTTCTGGATAGCATACCCAGCATCCCGATATCTGTACCGCCGGTGACACCGCCGATTCCTGGTTCCAGCAAAGCGGTACCGGAGGATGACGAGAAGAGTACGGGAACGGTATGTAGATTAATAGAGATTTTTTTCATAAAATTATCTTCTAGATAATTTTATTTATTTATAAATGCGAGAAGAGAAATTTTTTTGAGATACAATTATTTTAACGCTTATACAAGTGTATATCACTAGATAATATTGACTGGAAAACAATACATAGTATTGAAAATAAAAAGATATAAAAGAAGTAGAAAAGAGAAGAAAGAAAATGATAGATAACAGTTATCGAGGATATTGCATTAATTTACGCTTAAACGTGCTAAATGACAAGTGAAAAAAGTCTATTGGATCGGAAAACTCATTTGCTGTTTGTAATCGATTTTTCTAGATTTAAATTTCTCTTATAAAGCACAATGTGCAATTTCTTTTAAATACCAGTGCTTTTTGACAGTTTTTTTTTTGTTTGTTAATGGAAATAAAATTTAATTTGTTCCGAAATTTGTCAAATACACGTGATGTGTTTGTTTAATAATTTATATAGAAATAAGCAATCCACAACAAATAAACAAATACATATATGTATTTAATATAATATTGCGGGATATTTAATAAAATCGGTAAATATAAAGTGATATCTCATAACAAGAATAAATATTAGTCTCCCGAAATAGAAATTAGCTCGTTGGAAAACCGTTGTTTAACATGCTCTATTAAAACACGATAATTAGGAGCGTATCAGTTGACCTGACTAGTATACAATATAATAATTTTGAAATATTTACAAGAAATACAAATCCAAGATTCCTGAATAAAGATTGTCTCTTCATCGAGAGATAAATAAAATTGTCGAAGCATATAAACAGCAATAAACTGAAAAGGTCAAATAATAATACCATCTATTTGTTTAGGTGGGTTACGATGATACATCATCACCTGCGCCGACTGTCGCAAACTTGAGCTCCGCTTCCAAGAAGAGAAAAGTAGGACGACCGAGGAAGTTGACGTGCACGTCAGGCAACGTCAGGCACTTGACGGAGACGATTGTCGCCAAGAAACCCAAGAGTAAGAGTTCTCTAGTGGGTTACGTGCTGTCTTCAAAGAGCAGACATCTACAAACCAAAGTAAGAAGACTTATTTTAATAAATTTGCATTAGAGCGTAATTTTTTTCCTCCTATATCCTACCGTTCTTCAATACACACATTATTCACCATATAAAGTTTCATGTACGATTGTTTTTTATTTTCAGCAATGTATAAACAATAGAACCGGCTATACACCGTTGCCGTTCAAGTCCGGAGTGTCTCTTCCGAAAGCGCAATCAAAGATACAGAAAGTCACGAAAACGAAGGCGAAGCCGACTCCGCTGCACAACAAAAACGTGATTAGCTCGATTATTGCCGAGAAAGCGAAGCTGAGCCAAGAGATGAAGCTTGAGAAGCATAGCAGTAAAGTAAAACCGAAGCTGAAAGCGGAGGTGAAAGTGAAAAATTGGGAGGATGACGAAAACGAAACGGTACCGTCCGAAAACGTTTCACCCGAAGAATCCGTCGTTCAAAAACTCGTCGAGGTAGCGAAATAGTTATTACGTTTTGTCCTTGGAACCGTGTAAAAGTTAAATTAGAATTTAAAAGAAATATTTTCTACAAAAAGTTATTCCTGATTCGAAAATACATTACTTTTAAAGAAAATAGATGAATTAAAAGAAATATGAAGTCTCGATATCACAAGTAAAATTGTTAAAACTTATGCATGAGAATTAATCACGTAAACGTGATTTTAGATAGGATCGATAAAAATTTAATAAAAGAAAGATAATTAATCTGAAATTTGCTCACGTATCAGGAGACGCCGGTGATGGAATCGTCGATGGAGTCGCCGGCGGAGCAGTCATCGGAGAAAGAGCCGGAAAGATCGCGACACGACAAGTCGAAGAAGAAGAAGCGAAAGTCCAGCTCGTCGCAGTCACCTAGCCACGACCAGAAGGAATCCAAGCGTCGCAGATCCTTGGAGTGCAAGCAATGCGCGAAGGCCGCCGTCGCAGCAGTCGAGAAAACCAGCGAGACTATCATCAACAAGTGCAAGCTGACGGCCGCCCATCTGACCATCGATCAGCTGCGCGTTCTCATGGCGATCGGCGGCCTCTTCTACGCGGGCAGACTCAGCGCCGTACAAGCGCCGGATGTTTACGCCATCACTCTGGATGGTGAACGGGGGAACAGACCGCACATTCACTCCCGAGAAGAGATCCTGCGAGACGCGGTAATCATAGATGATAATGCGAGAGATGATGTATATGTGTTAAGAGTCGCTCTCTTCATTTAACATACGCGGAACTTAAAAGACACATACTTATGCAATCATGCATACATCTATGTACACGTTCATTCACAAAACTTGCCTTTAAAATTTAGAAAATACAGTTAGTAAGATAATTATAATGAACAAAATAATAAAATATTATACACTGCAAGCTAATTATTACAATTCATACACATTGTTTTTCGTATTTAAAATTATTTTCTCTTAAAACTAATGTAATTATTTAGTAGAAAGAATTCCATATTTGTTATTTGTTTCTTTACAATAAAATACCTTCACTCCATTTATCGCGGACACCCAGTATACGATATATTTATTTTTTTTTAAACATTACTTGATCTCTATTTCGAAAATCGTGACAAGGCAAACGAGAAAGAAAAAAAGAGGTGACTTTTGTTGATAATTTACTTTCGAAAAATAAGAACGTTTTTCGTTTATCCGACAGATCGTGGAAGTGTGTCCAACTTTGACGAAAGAGCTACCGCCTGGTACAAGATTGTGCGCGTATTGGAGTCAACAGTACAGATGCTTGTATCCGGGAACCTCCGTGGAACCCATCGTACCTGATCCGGTGCACGATGAAAAATACGTCACCGTGGAATTTGACGACGGAGACAGCGGTAGTATTATTTTGGACGATATCAGATTGTTGCAGCCCAATTATCCTCTCGTAGGCAAGTGTCATGTAATAATATACTTCCTCAGGCCAGTGTAAACATTCGAATCGTATTTATTTATTTCCGTCACTTTGCAGAATACGATCCGAATCCTCTTCTCTCATTGGGCAAACGACGCCGGCAAATGTCCTCTTCGGAAGATAAACGTTCAGCGAGCAATCAAACCGTTTCGACGAACGTCGCGATAGCCGACAACAATAGTTTCGCAATGTGTTCCAACGTAGGGGAATCTACGATGAATACCAGCAGCGAATGCGCTAACGAACCGGAGATCGAAACAAACGTCGAAACAAGCAGTACGAGCGGCACGGAGTACCGTAGGAAAAAGCACATGAAGAAAATAAAAAAGAAGCGGTTGCTCGAGTCGCAAGAGGGGAAGAAGAAGCACAGAAAACACAGGTCCCACAAGGAGCATCGTAAGCATAAACATAGAAAACATCGAAAGCATAAGCACAGACATCACAGCAGCTTTGGTGACACGAGCAGCATGAGGTAGGTTCTCTACGTGGTCCATTGTATATATATATATATATATATATATATATATATATAAATCTTTATATATTAAATTGTTATAAACTTTAATGATCACACTGCTCTCTACGAGTAAAAATAAGAAAAAAATATCTTGTAAATATAATCCCATAGACGGTTTATTAAAGCTTCTAAGAGTTTGATCGTTAAAATCTACGAGAAACTTTGTACACGTGGCTTAACTTTGTCCAACTATTGAAAAGATAAGAATTTTTTAAAAGATTTAAAAATACTTAAACACTTAAAAGATACAAAAAGTCTATGAGATTCAAGTTCATAATTATGATACTTGTAAGGTTTATTTTTAAATTGCATCTAAAAAGAACGTTTTGATCAACTTTACAGTATTCTTTTATCTTTATTTCCTAAATGTTAAAATATATTCCTTTATTTCTTAGCAACTGGGAAAACAGTCAGGAGCAGAGGAACGATCAGGAGGAGGAAGCGATCGCAGACTTACGAAGTACAAATTATCCCGATGTCGAGGAGACAGCAAGGTTGTCCGAGAAGGATGACGAGACCGAAGGCTCGTTAGTGACCATTCAGGAAGACGACGAGGCGGAGTCTGAAGAGCCGTCAGACCCAATCCAAAATGACGACCTGGTTTATGAAATAGTATCCAAACAGCCGTCAGAACCGGTCATCCAACAGGCTCGACTAGAGCCCGAGGAACCGTCGTCAGAACCTGAAGAGGCTAAGGACTTTGAAGAATCGTCGGAGGACGTCCAGGCGGACATCCAGGAGGACATCCAGGAGGACGTCCAGGAGGATGAACAGTCCGAAGAACCGTCAGAACCACCCCCGAAGAAGAGGAAGGTTGCATCGACGAAGCGTACGCAACGCGGCAACGTGTCTAAGGTCCGCTCCAAGGGAGGTCGCGGAGCCAAAATGAATCGCGCCGCCAAGATGAATCGCGTCTCGATGAATTTCGCGACGACGAGAAACGCAACCTCGACGTTGGCTCCAGCTTCGACGAGTTGCGCGAATCGCGCCTCGAAGAATCGCGCCACCGTTCAGGCGAATCCTGCCGCCCCGTTGAATCCTGTCGAGACGCCCAGTCCGATAGCCCGCATGTTGCCCAACAAACGTCATTGGAAATGGGCGAGCAGCAGCCGCATATTAGGCGGAAATCAATTTTTCACGGCCATACGACGCGGCAGGGAGACGATAAGCATAGGCGACAGCGTGCTCTTTTATTCCTATCGAAAGCCGCACGAGAAACCTTACATCGGCAAGATCTCGTCGTTGTGGTTGAATCAGAAATCGGAGATGAGGGTCAAATCAAAGTGGTTTTATCGTCCCGAAGAGCTACAACAGCCCTGCATCCTGGATCCTCCGGTAATTTTTCTCTCGTATGATATCTAAGTAAAATCGCTAGGAATAAGAAAATTAAGAAACGTTGTTCTAAAATCCTGTCTGCAGTTGTATTAAATCATGATGTTAAAAGCTAAAGAAAAATCACAAATTTTACTTTTTTAACAGACATATATAAAAATAAATTATTTCGTAAAAAATAAATTCTTCCGTGTTTGATATGATTGCATTTGTCGAAGATTCGTAAAATTCAAATAATAAATGTCAATTCATTTTCGCAGGGGGGTCTATTCGCATCGGAGCACGAAGATTCGAACGACGTGCAGACGATTTCGCACAAGGTAATGGTGTTGCCGCTCGAGGACTATAACAAAGCAGTACAGACATCGCAGAGACGGGCGGGATACGAGGACAACGATCCTTATTATTACGACGCTGGTAGCTACTCGCATCCAACGGTGGAGTACTACGCACCTGGAGTCAGGGCTATTCCGCTCCAAGAATGAGAACCGCTTAAGCTGACGATTAAGTTAAGCGAGATTACTTAATCGCGGTCAGCCAAGGACAACTCTGCGAAATTTTCTAGAACAAAGGAAAAGAGATAAACTTTGGAAGCTTATGCTGACGAAAAAAAAAAAAACATAGGCGATAACATTTTTTCTTCTTCCCATCGTATTTTATTGCGAGAGCGCTGGTCAGATTTCAGTCCACAAGGCACAAGCATTACTTTATTCACGAGGATACTTAGATGAATAAATTGTCCATCAGCTGACAAATCTATTCACTCGAACTAGTAGTCCTAACTTTCGAATTAACATTAGTTGTAGCATACATTTTGTGTTCTTTCTCGTAAAATACTCTACTGTAGCTGTGTAAAAAAGTATCTTTAATTGTCGCGATACATGGGAGACGAAAAAATTCCATGATGAACTGATTAAGGTCATTTAAAGAACATGTACATAATAAATATTGTTGCTGAACGTGCGCGACAAGTTCGATATATAAATCTCGACAAACTTTGTAGCCTGCAACTCTTTCGACCTAACAACTCCGTAACGAGCAATACTTGTGCCTTGTCAAAAAGAAAAAAAAATTTCTCATTGAAATGTGGTTCGACCGCCATCGTTCGATTTCTACAAATTATAATCGCGCTTACATTTTGCGAGCGAGAGAGGGAAGGGGGATATGAGCGGAAAAAAAGTGGATCGATGCAATAATCACACCAAGTGGCATTAAACGCGGAAGTGATCGAGAATAAGAAGTTATGTAGTGTACATATTTTTTGTAAATACGATTTTAAGAACGTGTGTCTATATTTGCGCGCACACGACTGGTTGACGTATAAAACCGAAATGTTAAAGCGAAAAAGCGGATTAGATTCGAGTTTATATAAAGCTTATAAATTTTAAACCGTAAGCTAACGACCTGGATAAATGCAATGACGAAAGTTAAAACCCGAAAAAGGATGGTGTGCATACACCATTTTCACACTCGAATTTTTTTTTTTATTAACGATTAATAACGCACGCGAATGCACGATAAACGAGATAACGTAGATTCGCTGAAACGAAAAACGCAGATGACATTCTTTGAGGATACAACTTGTAGAGAATTTCATTAACGATTTGTCGTAATTGATATGACGCGTCGTATATTTTAATAATATATAAAATCGTTAATCTATATTTTACTTACATTTATGTAATAGATATTTGCATAATCTGCAGCCGGATATTACATTTGAAATATAGCAAGACATAAAGAAATGAATAGCGAAATTAATTCTATCCAAGCTCTCGTAGAAAAATCAATTATGCAAATGACTCAGCTGGTCGCGAGCAAAGTTTGAAAAATTGTCCGAGCGATATGAAAGGCCAACGGATGCTAAATTAAGAAAACGGGTTTTCTTGATGAAGCTTAACGAGAAACGTTAAGGCTCCTGGCTCCTTGCCGACCATGTCGAAATCGTGACGTCAGAGGCGAGAAAACACGCTAAAATTTCTTAGATGCCATTTGGAAATAAAAAAATATTTCGATGAAACAGCACTTCAGATGGCTTTAGCACATTCTTAAAAAACCCCCGAAAACTATCCTTTCCCCTTTATAATCAATCAACAGCTGTAAAATGTAATATTATGAAGCCCAGTCCGTCTGGTCTTTGCACATGCGCAGTCATTCCGCATGTCAAAGTCTGATATCTCGATCATTTTACAGATGTTGATTGATTATAAAGGGAAAAGGATAGTTTTCGGGGTTTTTTAAGAGTGTGCTAAAGCCATCTGAAGTGCTGTTTAATCGAAATATCTTTTCATTAAAAAATGGCATCTAAGAATTTTCAGCGTGTGCTTTCTCGCCTCTGACGTCACAATCCAATATGGCCGCGGTGAGCACCCAGGAGCCTTAAAAGGAAAATTTACGCAATGATAATAAATCGATAACGTAAATGAGAGAGGCTTCTCTCTTCAAAGAGATAAGTGTTAAATTATAATCTTTAATAATCTAATAGCTTTTTAGCTTCAATTTTTCTCCAAAGTGAAAGCGGAGTTTGATCCGTTGTTTAAGTAACTATTTTTCGTCGACCGGCAAGCTATTTATATGCTGTGACATATAACATGTATTATTCGTTGCGCTTTTATTTGCCATTTGTTATAGTTTGGATGCCTCATAGCGAACGCTTTTATGCTTTATCTCGATCTTTTATGAGCTTTCGTTCCCTTTGACGCTCCTGTCTAGTGTTCAAGATATAGAAGGAAAAAGTCACAATTATTTAATATTTCTACAAGATCAAGTCACTGTAGAATTGTATAGTTCTGAGATTATAATTTTTAACATTCACACACATTTGTTCGATTGTAGCTTAAATTTCAGACTTGAGCCTCCGAGGAATAATCCCCGAAAATGTACTTATAAAGGGAACTCGTAACACGCGAATTAACATTTTTTTTTTTTTTATCTAATACGATTGTGAGATTATAGCCGAACGATGCGATTAGAGACTACAAAAAAATGAGAGAAAGTTTACTTGTTTTGAATATATTTTTTAATAAATCAAACCATAGATTAATTACATATTCAACAAATAATTATATCGCTAATTATGTCACGAGTTCCTTTTTTTGTTTAGATTAATAATTAAGGCATTACTCCCTCGTAATATTTCGCTTATCTGTCCGATTCACTTAGCTCAGTAGTATATTTTTTTATAATATTTTATATATAATATTATATAAATCATATAATAATGTATATAATAACGATATTATTATTATTATGTATATATATAATATTATATGTACAACTACGAAACAAAAATCTTTGACACGCATACTTTGCAAACGTAGTGATGTGAAACTAGGTGCTGTATATCGATAGATACCGATAGATAACTTTGGTCGATTTATAAAAATAATTTTTCAATCAAGTTTTCAAGTTTCTATCTTCTTTTCTTTCTTGCGACAAGCTGTAAAAAAACGGATTTTAACCGGAGATGATTTTTTTATTTGCGTGCAACATGTTGCGCGTTTGGCAGCCAAAGCGGCTAGAGATAAATAAGTATTCTAGTGTACGTTTCTAAAAATTATTTTGATATACTGAGCTTTATTGGAACTTAAGGGAGACTATAAATTGGGAGCGTTAAATCATGATCACCGTTTATGGAGTAAGCTTGTTCCATAAGTTATTAGCTGAATTAGAAAAAATAAAACATTTACAAGTTCACGTGACGTTTCGGTTTTTATATATCTACAGTTATCAATAGCTTATTCGCGCGAAGTCGCGTTTGTCAGTTACTTTTTTTAGGGATCTAACTCCAAATACAATAGATAAAAATACTGATAAACTAGTAAAAAGACTAAAAAGCAGGCTAAAGAGAGCCAGACGTGGAATTCAGAGCGCGGATTATCTCTAAAAATTTCAAAAATTTATTTAATTCTCAAGCTAGTTTCGGTCTCTTTTGGGATCATCTTATTTAGTCCCTGTCATAAAAATATTACGTGTCATATGGAAGAGCAGATAACGATGCAAAATTGAGCATTAATATGGGGTATATATATGCAAGCTTAAAAATACGTGCGTTTTTATCTCCAAAAAATCCCAGCGACTTCAATAAAAAAATAGCAAGTCTCCTACTGATGTCAACCAGTAAAAAATAAGGGTTCACAGGCGGTGGTTTGAAATAATTCTTAATTAATCAAATGCAGAAAGATCTTGTGAACCGCTAAGGAATAAGAAAATCGATTACGATGATGAAACATGAACAATGAAAAAAAAAGAGACTCGCTAGAAAGAAATCGCGGAAGACAGAGAACACAAAAAAGTAGAAAAATTGTCAACTGTCAACAGAATTCAACCAAATGTTCGTTTTAATAGAACAGGTCAATAGTACAGTGTTATATATAAATAAACATCACATGTAGGTAGCTGCCCCGCAAACATAGATGGAAAAAAATGACGTAAGCAGACGATTTTAGAAAATAATTTTAGAAAAGCTATCAACGAGAGCTCGATGTGGTAGTATATATATGGTGCAAGCGTTGTCGCTTTAAAAAGATTGAGACTGCTTTTTTGTCGGTGAATTACATTTTTCGAGATTATTTCAGAGTACGAGAGATATAGAAAAGTACAATTCTTCTCTAACGATAATAATAGAATCGTTACAAGAGGTAAGCTTGGATCGTAGTGTTTCTCATCTGGGCGAAATTAGAGACTCCCTTATAGGTGCTAACTTTTAAGACAAGCGAGAAATTTCTAGGGCTACGTTAAACGACCCTTCAGGCAGTTGATCGATTTTTTTAAGAGCGAAAAAGAGAACTTGTATATACAAAGTAACGGTACGGTACTACAAATTTTTCCCTCGCGAGCTTTTGATCGCATCGAGGTTTTAAAAAGATAAGAATTAATTGAGACAATTATACGAAAGGAAGAAAATTTTTCCGAAGACCTTTGAGGAGATTTTATCGAAATTTCGCGTATATGATCCGGGGAAGTCCGGCGTATTGTTTTTTTCTTTTTTTTTGAAGAAAGGCAAAACTGCGACAAAAATTTTGTAAACTTCTTTCTGTAGCGTGTATCATATAATCTCGACAAATTGTCGCATATATAGACTGTATGCACTATTGTACATATATATACAGAATCTAGTACGTAGACAGAGTCTTTCGAAAATTTAACTGGCATAGCAGTACATGCGAAGTACAAATTAAAGACACAATAAATGCGCGATCGATCGATGATCGAGAAAAAAAAAGAGAGAGAGAAAGAGAAAAGAGGTACTTATATATGCGCGCGTAAAACGGCGCATGTATGTGTGTGTGTGTGTGTGTGTGTGTGTGTATGCGTGTGTGAGTGCGGCTTTGTTTCTTTTTCGTGTAAATATACAAATATATAGGGTGCTATATCCGACGTGTACATAATAAAATGTAGCGCGCATTCTTGCGCCGCGTCGCTTCTCTAAAGATTATTTTTGAACGATCGACACACACAACTGATCCATTGTATAGGTTACACGATTCAATCATGTAGTACGTAAAAGAAAAAAAGGGAAAAAAATATATACGTGTGTATAATATATAGTATTTTTTCATAAGAATCGCAAAAAGAATAAAAACACGAGACGGCGATGAGAGAGAATAGCTCTCTCTTTCGGCCGGGCTTTTTAAATATTCGATTATATATAAAATGAGATATTTTAAGATCGTTGCTTCCACGGGCGGTTACCGGATGTCTGGACACAGTGTTGGACGTAATCAGGCCTTATCGAAGAAAACTCTCACGATAGAAACGTTGGCCCTTGCAGAAACACCGAGATCGTCCTTCTCGCTCGGTCAAAATTTTTCTCTCTAGTTTAGTCTTGGCAAAAAATGTCGCAGAGTAAATTAAATCTCCGTCTTTTATCTCGCGGAAAAATTTTGCTAAAATGCTCGAATATTTATGTTGCCGCGAATAAACGTTGCTGGAAATTTATACGTCTGGTAACAATGTATGTGTGTAGAGAAGAGAAAGTACAGTCCATGATTTATATCTGCGTGCGGCTGATACTAGAGATACTAGTAGTGTCGTCGAGAGAGAACCACCCCTGCATGTAACTGTAGAAGGGTTTCTGATAAAAAATAAATAGAAAGATTTGGAAGCAGCGGCAGCAGCTGCGCAAAGGTCTATTTCCGCAATAAGGACCGATGAAAGGAGCTCGGTGTTCTTGAAAGGGCCAACGACAGACGACATGCTGAATGAATTATACGGTACCTTCTCTGCAATGCAAGAAAGAGTAGCAATTCTTCAAACACGCTTGTAGTGATATACATATATTATAGCGCCGATATAATATTATTAATTACAATTAAAAACATGACGACGTTGACCGCGCACATATATATACAGTTAATAATATTATATCAATAATATATACATATTTCGTATATAGTAGTACTATAAATACACCCGTTATATAGTATATATATTCTGAATATATATTATATATTTTTATTGTGTGTATAACTACAATAAATTGCTATACGATTATTAATTCAATCCTCTGGACGCGCAATTCATCCAATTAACGATTAACGACGAGTCAACATTCGATACCACGTATTCGAAATTATTGTGAAAATGTGGAAACTCTGTGTCCATCACTGGTCTAGCTCTTTTGACGTGGATTCCCTGCTGCATACGCGAACGTTACGTAGGGACTTAGCCGCGTTCGCTCTTTGTAGAACTCTTTTGTAAATATGTACTTAGACATAAAGAGAGAGAGAGAGAAAGAGAGAGAAAGAGAAAGAGAGAGAGAGAGAGAGAGAGAGAGAGAGAGAGAGAGAGAGAGAGAGAGAGAGAGAGAGAGAGAGAGAGAGAGAGAGAGAGAAAGAGAGATTGCAGAGATCACAGATAGAGAGACGAAATATCGATCTTCTTCGATGTTCTTTCTACACGCGAGTATTAATTCATCGACAAGATCCTCCCCCTCTCGTATTTTTCAGGCCAACAAAGAGGGAGACGGGGGGAGGAATAGATCGCACTAATGTATCTACAAATATCGACGTTTCGCGTCCGCATCCCTCTTATCTCGGGTTTTTTGCGTGGGATCGAGCGGTGATGGGAATCCAAAAAAAACGATCCGAAACGAAATTTCGTTATCGACGAACAGTTACGATACGCAATCGCGCGTTTACTTTCGGAAACTGCAATTAATTACATCCTCGATTCGCGGGTAAAATTGTTATTTCACAATTTCTCCCCGAATGAATCCCCGATTTCGCTAAATTGGACGGTGAAACTTCTTGAAATTCCAATAACCACGCACGGTTTACTTAATCAATTTCTCTTTCCTAAAATTTTCTTACAATTATATCGCTCTTCACATCTACAACTTTTCTCATTTGCACTTTTTTTATAATATTTCTTCCACGTTGTTCGTGATTTTTCCCAAGGATTTCTCCTTCGCTAAATAAGAACGAAAGGATTTTCCGCGCTCCACTTTATTTTCGCACGACCCAATTATCGCTCCAAGTTTCTGGCCAAGGTTGCGAGAACAGGGAAGTGCATCTGTTACGAATGAATACGAGAGAATCCGGGTTTATATATCTGGCCACGATTATCGGGCCAAAGTTTGCGCGCGCACGTTTTCATCCCCTTCTGGGGGGAGAACCAAGTTACTCAAAATTAAGTCTTTTTCGTACGTGTTTTGCCAATCGATAGACAAACAGTAAGTATCCCGATCTATTCCCCCTCTGCCCCTCATCGATTTTATATCCGCCTGATAAATACGCGATTAATTGAATTCCCATCATCGGCTAGTGATCCGGTAGGCAGCAGCACCTTGTACAAACACGAATTTTACAGTAGAACGGAAAGGTGAATGAATTTTAATAACACGCCGCGTGTATAAAAGGAACAAAAGGACGAATAATCGATTCGGAGAGTTGGCTCTGTTTCTCTCTCGCGCGCGCGCGAAGATAAAAACGGTTTGTAGATTTGTAGGGAGAATCGAGATTGATTATATATTTTAGTAACGCGCGATTTGATAGTAGATGTAAAAAAAAAAGAGAAAAAAATTTTTCGAGCGAAATTTCCAAGGAAAGAATCATATATACATGTGCGAGATACGATGCGATTTGAGATATGGAAAGGGAGAGAAAGAGAGGGGGAGAGAACGTCATCTCTCTCTCTCCTTCCACTCATTTGTATTTTCAGAGATGTGCCTATGTATACATGTGGCCGTTTTTGATAGTCGTTAAGAATCGAGATAAGAATGTAGGACACGAGTTTTTTCTTCTATTTGTGTGCTTCTAGAGAGAGAAAGAGAGAGAGAGAGAGAGAGAGAGAGAGAGAGATGGAGAGAGAGACGCACCAATGTATCGATTGTCCTTAATACTAACGATCAATCAGTTTGTTTCAATGGCCGCTCATTAGTTTCCGCTCGCTATATTCCCGAAATTGACGAAACACGAACGCACACTCTCGAAAATGACACTTAAACACATACATATATACACACAGCTGTAAATACACCTGTACGAATTTAATATATTAAGCGTATGAGATTTTAGAAAGATTAAGTGAGATTAAACTTGGACTTGGAGAATTTCGTTATGAACGAGCAAATGCGCGCGTGACGTCATGTGCGAGAAAGAGAGGATATATACATTCGTCTTTATTTTTGTCATATCGATATTAACTTGGCCGATAATAAAATGCATATTAGATCACGAGATGAGTGAACGAAGGATCGCGTCTGTCGATTATTTTATACCCTTTTCCTCCCCTTCCGCACTTTATCCCCTATAGTCTGATTGAAATCCAGTCCTTTATGCACATTTTTACGCTTCATCTATTTTAATAAGAGCTTTATTGGTAATAAAAAAGGGGTAACAAATATATACTACATTATAAAATTGTGCTGTAAATGACTGGAAAGTTTGCTTTTTAATCCTTCACATCGCCGATATAAAAGTGTCTTATTGACACTAAGCTACCAAGAGAAGGAAGGGGGCTATTTCTTTAGGCTATCGCTTTATATATATTTATGTTAGTACGCAAGATGAGAGAGAGAGAGAGAGTTATTACTCTTTCGAAATTATTTAAATATCACCGCAAAAGTTATATCAATAATTTTCAAACGGATTCGCTCTTTATCGAGGCTCAATTAATCGTTCGGTACAGAGATAAGCGAGAAGACCGGTAGTTAAGAGAGTCGCCGCGGAATGAGTATCAGTATATCCGGAGAAGAGAAATTACAGCCCCTCCGTGTTCTCTCTACTGCGTGATAAAGAAAAAGTACGACGCCATAACGAGAGCCATTTTCAAGCACTGCCTCCAATATGTCCAGGATGGAAACGACCGTAGCGCTCTAATCGAGCTTGTCCTACTTTCGCTCACCTCCTGGACCTTTTGTACTGCAAATGTTACTGCCGTAATAAAAAGTTATGCACGTTGTCGCGATGGGGGGAGAGAGAGAGACAGGGGGGAAGGGAGACACGATCGTGTATTTATACGCGCGCGAGACCGGATTTCTATTAATTCGTTAATAGCGCGGAGAGGGCATTTCATTTACATTCGTAATATAACATTACGTAAGAGATATTTGCTCCTGATTATTGAATAATTAAATACTTCGTTAAATGTAATTAACGGGTATATACACGCTTCTAAACATTCGTTTCCACTAATTTCATATTTCAAATATACGCAGTGCGAAAGAGGGCGAAGTTTATATATGTATATAATATATATACATCGTTGAAATTGGAGCCTGCATTCGCCAAATGGTCGGTAAATGCAATTATTATCGTGAAAATTTATTACTGTAATTTTCCCGTTAAGAGACGGCAAATTCGGCATCACTTGGGAAATGGAAAATCGACGTCGGGAACAAGGATTAGTCCTAAATTAAAAGCTCACGAGGCCAATAATGCGCGTCTCGCGCTAAATGACTTATCTCCGTAGTTTTCGCATTTAGTTGTAAAACGAAATGCTATTACGCATTAATGCATTAACGCATATACGTACATATATATGCGAGACGTTCGCGCCTCGCGATTTATTTAGACATGGTTCTTCCTCTTCCGATCGCACAAAACGTGACAGGAGGTAATCAAAAATTTACAAGTTTCTACTCGCACTTTTGTTCTCGTCTATGTATTATCGTCGTGGATAATTCAAGTTGCGATCCAGAGACACGTGTATTTTCTCAGCATTTCGCACCAGATACGAGGGCGTTTTAAAAAGTAAAGAAAATTAAATATTTTGAGATATATAATTCTATTAGAGATACAAATAATATGTCATTTTTCTATATGATCACTCTTCTTTTCAATGCACTTTTCATATCTTTGCACCAACTTCTTTATTCTATTAGAAAAAAATGTTTTTAGTTGTGCCTTCAGCCTTCAGGAATACACGGCTTCTTTGACCTCGTCATCATTCCCAAATCTTCGTCCTCTCAAAGCGTCCTTCAGGGATTCCAACACATGATAATCAGAAGGAACCACATCAGGGCTATATGGGGGATGATGTAAGATCAAAGAAGCGATGCCTTCCTGGCTGAAGGTACAACCAAAAATATTTTTTTCTAATGGAATATAGAAGTTGGTGTAAGAAGTGTATTGAAAGGGAGGGTGATTATATGTATAGGAAAAATGATATATCATTTGTATCTCTAATTAAATTATACGTCTCAAGATATTTAATTTGCTGTTACTTTTTGAAACACCCTCTCGTCTATACAAATATGTAATGTAATGATACAATTTCCATGATTATTAAGTGACGTTACAGCTTGAATATAATTATTTATCCCGAGCAAAAGTTAAAGTTCGCTCTAGTTTGACGATTGACGTGGAACTTTGTACGAAATCAAAGTATTCTTACCTCTCCGAGAAGCAATTCCCACGCGAAAGCACGCGAATACGTTATGCGTCCCTAGCCGCCAATGAAGCGATCGCCCCTCGCGCGCGTGACCCCTTTCCCCCTATTTTCATCAACCGGGGTGACCACCCCGCTCTCTTCCTCTCTTTATCTCTCTCTCCCCCTCCGGCAACGACTGATACAGAAAGCTATTGCAACAAATTGGATTTTCGTTTAACTCGGTTACAAACATGTTCGCGCGCGCACACGCGCCTCGGATTGGACCACCGCCAGATAATCGAGAGCTTAAATGGAGTTTGAATGGAAAACCGATTGTGTTCTTTGCAGGAGCCAGGACGCTCGCGCGCGCCAGCCACTTTGACATCCGTCGTCTACCTACCTACCTACCTACCTACCTACCCGACTCGTCGTACTTGAGCGTTGAAAAAAAGAACCGCTCCGACAAATTATTCCCCGTGATCGTCCCGGGCGCTCGTTTAATTTAATAAGCGTCATAACAAGCGCGCGTGCGCGCGACACGTCAATTAAGATCGTCCGCAAGACCCCCCGAGGCAGCTATAAAAGTCGATTTATTCCCTCGTACTCGGATATAGTATATATCGTACCGATTTTATATCGTTTCTTTCTCTATCTCTCTCTCTTTCCAGAATATTTCCCGTTCGCGATAATAGTATCGGTATCGCGACAGTTCGAGACCTCGTCGTTTCCACTTTTTCTCGCGAGAACGATATGTTTAATCGGATGTGACACCTCTCCTGGTGTCGCGGACGCATATATCGCGTGACAGATGACACGGACGGAGCAGTCGACAATCGATTAATTTGCCCGCTCGACCACCGGCTACATCCACTTACGATCGACGCGTGCGTCGGCTAATCAGTGCCGATTTGTTCGCCGATCAGAATCGAGGCGGCTCTCAACCGGGTCAGTCCGGACTGTTTATAACCGGAGCGTGATTAGGTATAGATAGCGCGATAGGCTATCCTTCACCAACTCCTCTCGTTCATGGATACTAAAACTTCTGGGGAGATTTTCTCTTTCGAGACGCTACCCAAATTTTAGAACGTTTAGAAACGGCGCGTGACTTGATCGACACCTTGTTCAGGATACGTTTCACGTTGAGAAGCGTTGAATCATCAAGGGTAGGAATAAATGAGTAGATTGTGTAACGCGACTCTTGTCCGATGATAATCGAGAAACCTCCGTAAATTGCAAGAGGAGAAATAAATAAATATATAAAGTATATGAGACAGGGATACAGGACAATGTTACATCCGAAAGATGACAAAAATATCGCGTAATGCACTTGACGCAATCTCTGGAAAATTGCAGCCAGTCCGAGAAGGAGGACGGTGGAGAATTGGAAATACTCCTGGTGTCAAAAATACATTTTATCTTATTCCACGTTACACGAAATTATTAGATTACATCGTCATAGCTTTGAACCATCAAATTTTAAAATACCTGCGAATTATAAATTCCTTCCTCCTCTTCATCCACCGATCACACGTGCCAGCTAAAATTACGCGTCATTAATCATATATCACGCAAATGTGCATTATATATCGTTATATATAGAGGTGGTTTCAAAATTACCTCGATCTTAATCTGTAATGGCCTTATTTTTGTTGCCAGTTGATTGCGTGATGATTATATAAATAATAAAGTTCACTTCTTTTTGCTTTTTATAGAGTATAGAAGTTATAAATTATTTCACATTTTACCTTCTTCACCGACCAAAAGCCAAAAATGTATACAGATATCACGTATAAATAGTTCCATCAACGAACATAATTAGCCTACCTCGAAAAGAGTCGGCCTGGTATTAAGGTCGCTCGATAATAGGGGAGGGAAGTATATATTATTGAACGTATCGCGGGAAAATCTAGCGGGTCGATGCACTTTCTGTGACATATAACAATTGCATCTCACGTAAACGATTTCCTAATTATCGGTGTCGCGACAGAGTATAGAACTTTACATGCGGATAGATAAATCGTCGAGATACACGCGATACCGCCTCTATTTCCTCCCCCCTCCCCATCATAAATTTCTGACTGGTTAAAATAAGTTTTTTAGCCTCGATACCAGAAGGGGGCGATTGTTTAAAAAAAGGTAGAGACGAGTGAAATTCTAGAATGGACATTTCGCATAGAAAACTCATCGAGTGCTAATCTTGGGTAATAACGAGTTTATCGAGACCAATTCTATGCGAGTTTGAACAATGAAATCTGTGCCAAGAGCCCACAAAGCGCAAAGCGCTGATAAGAACGCACGCGTACGATCGGCGGGGAATATTCCGCAATGACAATGCGAGATCTAATTAGATAACAGTAGCGGGTGAATGAATAATGTTGCTCGAGACTGTAATAAGAGCAACTGTAACAACGGTAACGAGGTATTCCATATTCTTGCCCCGTGAAATGCCAGAAATATCGAATGCGACGCGCTGCGTACGTAATAATATATCTTTATGTACATGCGCTTGCGTATATATGATTGCAAATAACGTAATGTCAGGAGAAACGCGAAATGTCGGAAAAATTTCTGAAATATTTTTAAATAATCTCTTCGTCTTTCGTCATGTTGCACAACTCTCGGAGAGAGAAGATATCTAAATAGATATACAAAAAACCTCAAGTAACGTTAATTAAAAACGAGAAATATCAAAGTGAATTAAATACACGCACGCATACTAATATGCAACGGAGCCAATAATTATTTGCATATAAAATAATCTCGCAATTTTACTCAGACGATATATGGTATCTTATTTTATTATTACCAGTTATTATCAAACATTATTTCGTATATAATTCGGACCGATTTAATTTATATACGATTAATTTATTTACAATTCTTGTTTTAATACAGTTTATATTGTATAAAATTACATTTCATCGTCGCGCGCGTGCGAGCTGGCTAAATTATTCCCGCGATAAAAATGATAAATTCAAACGATTAATCCTGTGAAATATTTCCACCCATCCATCCATACCCACACATGCAACTACCCATGTATTTTTCAAACGATAGATGTACGTCTCGAATGTAACGCACGAAATTGTATATAGTTCAGCTACTTCCGCCTATACGCTTACAAAATTTAGTTTAAAAAATCCCCAAGTTTAATTATTTTATGGGCATCGTAAACGATATGGGAGAACCGCGAGATGCAGTCTATAAATATACAGGATGTTTCAAAAGTGGAGATTAATCGCTCGGAAGATAATTAGAGACCCAACGCTATTTTATGTTGCATTTTTATGTTGAAATTTTAAATTGCTTTACTTTCGAGTTTTTTTTGGTCAAAATTGCGTATTGTATGAACATAAATCCAGAAATGCATTATTTTGAGATATTACCAAAGAAGAGATGGTTTTTATAAGCTTTGTAACAAATTTAACATAATAAAGTCAATAAAGGGATGCTAAGTGGACTGCACCTTCGCATGGTGCACCCTAAATAGTACTAAAGCAGCCTGCAACTTTTTCTGGATTTATGTGCATACCAATATTTTTTTCTTGTTTTCCTCAATCACCTCCCGAACGATTGACTTCCACTTTTGAAACATCCTGTATATTTCAACGTCAAGTAGAGAGAAAAAGAGAGAGAAAGATGCGAAAAGAGGAGACACCGCAGTCACCCCGCAGTTGCAAAAGGAAGGCGCAACGAGATGAGATCCTTACATGATGCCGGACGGCGGCGACAAATAGCCGGAAAAGAAGGAGAAGACTCGCGGTCGTCTCTCGGTACCGTTTCCCGCGGCGAACGCGAGAGAGACGTGGAATTAACATTTCGATTTAGCCAGACGGGCTAGATATATCGCCCCGGCAAAACGCCGGTGGTTCATCGCTCCCGTGACGCAGTGCGCCCCAAGGAACGTTTTTCGCGGCCGATATTCGCGCCGTCCTGACAGAATAATGCGCCAGTTACAAATGCGTCGTCTATATACCGAAGAGAAAATGGAGAGAGACAGAGAGGATGAGAGAGAAAGATTGGGCGGGAAAACGGTGTTATCTTTCTGCAACAATGCGCTAGTTTATCGACACGCACTCGCGTTTATTAACAATCAGATCCTTTTTGTTGCTTTTATCATTCACGCTTCGTTTATATCGGGATCGGCAGGGGGAGGGAGAGAGAGAGAGAGAGAGGGCGATATCCGACCCTATACACGGAGCCGTTTTTTAATTATTATTTTAAACGATCACACGTGTGTTGAATCTGTCGCGCGGGGATGAAAAAAACTCTATATATATATGTACATATAATCTCGTATATTAAATCCTTTGGATAATTTGTCCGCATGAAACTATTAATGTTAAAGGGAGAGCGTCTTCGCGCTTCCTCTCTCTCCGTTTCTTCTCGTTTGATGTTTGCTTTCTCTATACCGTCTTCGCGGAGATTCCGACTTTAGTCTCTTCCTAATTTCCATGGGGTGTAATTTTGACGAAACATTCGCCGTTTATCTCATATTACTCGTTTCGTCGCAGAATCTCGTCGGATTTATCTCGCTGATTATACACGGCAGATTCGTTTCGTTACATTTACACAGTCGTATCACTTGAGAGAGAGAGCCACGTGAATCTTTCTCTAGAGGAAAACTTTGCAGACTACCACATTGTGTTTGTCGCCATTTACTAATATTCGATATTAAAACTTTAAGAGGTAGAAAAAAAAGAACTCGAGCTCGCTTAAGGCGTACAACAAAGTTTTGTTGTCTAATTAGACACCTTAGAAACTCAATTCATGAAAAAAAAACTGCCTCATTTTCCAACCGATTTTTCCCTTTTTTTTTTTTTTTTTAATTACTCAAGCTTCGGATCCAGTAATTAGTTTTTGAAATCTACATCTCTGTCAAAAGAAAATTCACTCGAAATTAATTGAGAGGCGCAAAGTTCCATATTTCTCTCTCTCTCTCTCTCACTCTCTCTCTCTCTCTTTCCTCCAAACTTCTAAAGCTTAATTATTCATCGTTTTAACGCAAAACGATTGCATCTTCTCTCGCTTTAGATCTCGCCTTTAGATCGATAATTTTGGGAATTACGCGCGTTATCTCGCTTCTCAAAGGGTTGAGCGAAACGATCGGAAGGTACAAGATTAACAATCCATATCGCGGTACGCACACACGACGGCATTAACGGGTATACATTAACGAGTCGAGCTCCGTTACCAGACAGAGTAATATAAGTGCTGCAAAGACCATATATATAGCGAGGAGGGATGTGGCACACAAGGATCCCCCTTCTCTCTCACCCTCTCCCGACCCGGTCTACTCCGTCTCGTAACACGGTTCGCAGTAGTGGAGAATACTATACACGCATCTGTGTGTTAAGCCTTCGTAATGCTCGCCATGCATCACGCTGGTAGCGCGAGGCTGAAGATGAGGGATGAGGAGGGAAAGAGGAGGGAGAAGGGAGGCTCGAGAAATAGAGGGTGGGATAGGGGTGAACGCGCGGTTGTGATACACCGTTGTAATACGGCGCATGTCGCGCAAGTTTTTGGCGCATAGTGTAGTAGATCAAAGGGGGCGAGAGGTCGGTTTAAAGCGCATCGTGTCGCCTTTATATACGCGAGAAAGACGAGGAATATTCGACGAGGTCGCATAACTGGGCGCGCGACTCGCGATTTTGCGCGCCGCATCGGGCCCTCATACTCGCGGTATTTTCAATTTTTATCTTCCCACGTGGCAGACATTCCTGAACGTCGCGCGTCTCCACAGATATATATGTATGTACAGGGTGATTCATTTTAATCTCAACAGCCAAATACCTGGAAAGTATGCACGGATAAAAGTTGTAGAGGGGGACGTACAATAGGGTGACCCTCTGGATTGATATATGGTTTTGTGACTTTTTCTTAAAAACTGCATGTTTTTATATAAATTGATTTCTCTCATCTTATTTTGTGCATAAAAGTATGGAAGTAAGATAATCGAAAAATGAATATTTTACGAGATATTTGATGTAAAATTAGGTCAAATTAAAATATAAAATATCTTGTAAACTATTCATTTTCTGATTATCCTGCCCTTGTAACTTTTTATGCCGAATATTGCGAGGAATCGATTTATAAAAAATAGGGTTCCATTTAATTAGGTTCTTTAAAATTATTTTAGACGTCACAAGGTCAAGCTAGAGTTATCATAGTACATCCCAGAATTTTTTTGTAAAATTGCATATTTGTCTGTTAAGATTAAAATGAATCACCTTCTATATATATAAATATATATTTACATATATGTATGTATATACATAGGTATATATCGTCGCCGCTTTGCGCGTATATTCTCTCGTCGAGGACGCGGAGAACGGCGACCATTAACGAACGGTGGTGTACGTAACCTGCGTCTCTCTATATTCTCTCTCTTTCTCTATCTATCTTCGAGCAAAGTCCCTCCCGAGAGGGTCGTACCTCAACGAACATGGGAGTCCTCGTTTATGGCTACAAGCGTGAAACGTTACCGCGTTACTACCCACCTACTAGTCAATTTCAAGAACCGCGCTGTTCATATTTTAAGTTTTAACAGTGCCGATCGCTCGCCCTCTCTTTCTCCTCTAATGTGTTACGTTTTTTATCGATTTCGCATACTGTGATTACAACCGCACCACTCTTTGTTTTTCCCTTCCCGCCTTCCTCCCCCCGAAAAAAATATAAATGTTAAAAAAAATATTATATATGTATGCACCAATTATTATAAAAATATAAATTTCCGATTTAGTTATGTAGAAGCGTGTAGAAAAATACAAACCGTGTAAAAAATATAAATTTCCGAATTAGCGTTAAATTGTGATGCTCTCTTCCGAAATTTTTTCAAACGTTTTTCTTTTTTTTTTTTTTTTTTTGGAAAAACAACACGTTTGGGAAAAAATCATTTTACTCCGCTAAGAGCCGTCGTGATGGAGAATTTACACAGTATGACGAAGGATTTATTTATTTCTCGGAAACAATTCAGCGGGAATTTGCATTTATACGAAGGAAAGGAGAGAGGATGTAGACCTAAGTTACATTTATATAGCGCATAGAGAGAACTTGAATTAATTCAATAATAGTTCTACCACGTAACGCTTTTGCACCTATACCTACTGTTCATCTATTGTTCGAATGACAGAGCGATATATTTCTTTGAATTTCTACTCGCGAATTGCGTAATATATAATAATGTCCCTCTAATCTTTTCCATTTCAGCGATTTGCGGGTGAATGCTAAGCAAGGTGAGGACCTTTAAAATTTCGAATAATATCCGGGATATTCGCTCATTATATACCCGGTGGGGAATAACATTAACATAAGTCTCTCCCTTATCGCTCGGTCACGTCTAACTGTATAATACATCTCACCGGGCGTTATGATAGACACCACCTAGCTCGAGGCCTAGAGATGAAAGGAGCTAGAGATAGATGGCAAGAGGGAGGAGAGGGAAATCCGCAGCATCGCAAGACCAACGCGGGATCCGCGTAATTTGACGCCGTCATCGGCCATATCTGCCATGCAGTCGTCGACTTAACGGCCGCCGCGAGGCGAACTTACGATCGTATTTACGAATTGAAAGCAACTTCCTGCGAAGAGAGAGAGAGAGAGAGGGGGGGGAGGGAGGGAGGAAGAGAGAGAAAGAGAGATCCGCGAGCGGAGAGAAACTTTGGTCGCGCGCGCGTGAATTAATTAAGACCGAGTAAATACGGAGGGAACAGAGAAGCTTTAAACGGCACCGACGAAAAACTTTACATTGTTTAAGTAGCGCGCAGTCGAATTCCCAAAGTTTTAATTGGCGGTGAGTACGCGCACAATCGAGTTTTGTCATTTGTACCTTAAGACTGTCCCTAAACGCGGCGGGGGAGGGAAGGGGGGAAGAGAATGTCGGATGATTCATTCCGCGTCACAACTTCCGGACCATCCAATCAGCACGAGACTTCCGATCGAGAACGGTATCGCGTTTCCGGCAAAACATTCGCGCGATAAATGTTACATATTTTTTTTGTTACAAATTTCCACGTCGTTATTATACATGCAGAGTAACTAAAAAAATATACCTATATGGAGCACATCATCAAATTCCCTGGCTAATTTGGAGACGATTTTTCCTCAGTGAAAATGTCGAGGTATCAATCATTTTTAGTTATAATTGATTGAAAAAGAAGGGTTTCTCGCAAATTAAACTTTGTGGAGTTAAAATATTAACAAAATTACATTTCAGGTTGAGAGTTTACTTTAATAGAATTTTAATTTAAAGCTTTACCAAGATACATGATGGCAAAAATTGGGAATATGCAAAAAATGATGACCTCACTCGACATTTTCATTGAGGAAAACTCATCTTCAAATTGATTAGAGAATCTGATGATGTGCTCCATATATATATTTTTTAATTACTCTATATATGTATTGATTATACAGAATTAACATCGATATCTATATATATTATAATCGTAAAATCTCACAAAGGAATAACTAATAATAGGGTAATCAGACTTGAATGAGAATCACGGTCGAATAATAAAGTAAAATATTAAATACCTCTCTCTCTCCCTCTCTTTCTCTCTCTTTATGTGTTCCTTCTCTTTACGAGCGCGGAATAAACTGCCGCGATAAATAAAGTAGCTGGATTTTCGCATTAAGCGCTCGTATAAACGTAAACGCGTATAAGTTGCGAGCCGTTACACGATATTGCGTACGAGTTTTAACGCCGGTTAAACGTAGCGACAGGTGTGACGAGAGAGAGAGAGAGAGAGAGAGAGAGAGAGAGAGAGAGAGAGAGAGAGAGAGAGAGAGAGAGAGAGAGAGAGAGAGAGAGGAGAGAGAGAGAGAGAGAGAGAGAGAGAGAGAGAGAGAGAGAGAGAAAGAGGGAGAGACGCGGGGGTCTTCTCTCCCTTCCCCTTCCTCCCTCGTCCCTACAGAAGGGGCGCAGGGGAGTGTCCATGGAATAATAATTCGCGACGTCGCGTCTCGTCTCGCGCGCAAAAAGCCGGATTTGCAGTCGGCCGGGACCGAACGACAAGTTCCAGAGAAACTTAGCCACGCTCTCGCGTTTCTCCCTCTCGCTTCTCTCCCCCCATCTCCTTTCCACCCTTCTTCTCTCACCCATCTCTCGTGTGCATCTCGTCTCTCTCTCTCTCTCTCTCTCTCTCTCTCTCTCTCTCTCTCTCTCTCTCTCTCTCTCTCTCTCTCTCTCTCTCTCTCTCTCTCTCTCTCTCTCTCTCTCTCTCTCCTCTCTCTCTCTCTCTCTCTCTCTCTCTCTCTCTCTCTCTCTCTCTAGTACTCTGCGTTGATACCACTGCTT